>NC_134455.1:283868646-284493646 GCF_047948215.1 Lycorma delicatula
TTATAGACATGGTATTTTCCCAGTTGTTACAGGTTTGTGAGCTATTAATTGGTTTTCCCCTAATCGTTATAGTACTCAATTTCTACCTTGAAAAATTGACATGGAGAAATTGGCTAGGTTTGTTTTGGTAGACTCGGGCCTTTGCCCAGACTGTAAGGTTAGTGATACTGTGAACAATGTCCTGAACTTTTCCCGAGGTAAGAAACTGAACCTACTAGAGTTGTTAGGGTGCTTGAGAGAGTTAATTCCTTTCTGAATCTGCAGGTTACTGGAAAACTCGCAGAGATTGGTTAATAGTGGCTGGCTTTCAAAGGTTTTTTACCCTGCCAAAAGCAGCTAAAGAGGTTTGATGCTTATTTTACTTAAGGAACTGCTCAGGCGTTTACTGACCGAAGGTAGGCCTGTTTAGCATTTGAGTCCCGGTTGGATTTGATATTTTCGTTTTATTTTTAGTCAGTGATGGAGCTGCGTGGGGAAGTGCAAACAACCATTGGACTTGGCTTCTGAGAGCAGACCAGACTTGAAGTTTATTTATCTCAGTTAATGCATGGTTCCACTGTTTATTCTTTGTATTTAATTATAAATTTTCGGTGGATCACGAAACAGTTGTAAGTCAAAATTGCCGTTGCTGCATAAAAACCTTTTTTTGTGAGGTATGAGATTAGAGGCCTTAGTAATTTAGATTCAAAATTAATAGTTCATGTTGGGCGATGCAGTCCAGCTGATAGAGTTTGTTTTATAGTATGTTTAATAGATTAATTAGTTTCTACTCTTGCTACTGTGTTCTTTTCATTTTATTCTCACAACGCTTATTGCGGTTTAGTATACGCAATTCATTTTTAGAAATGCATACGAGAAAAATACCTCAAAATCATTACAGAACTTGGGTTTTGGGAATTGGACTGATCCCTGGTTGTCATGACAACAATATTTAGTTGATGCAATCTCAGAGAACTAGTTCAACAATAAAACCGGGTGAAACCGATATTTGTTTATATAGGAATAAAAAAAGTACCAGAAACGTTTTGCCTTTCGGCTAATATTTCTTTAAAAATTACATACGTGGGTAATTTTCCCAGTCAAAAAGTTTTCTCAGCATCACCGAGAATCATTCTACTTTTGGCAACCGACATTTCGTATCTAAACACTCATTGCACCTACACTTTTGATTGCTGTTGATGCTATTTTGAAAGTCACCTCTTCTGTTCCGCATTCCAAATTTGATCTAAAGAATAATTGTCCTTTTTTCGTAAATTTATGACGCCTTTGAAACTCTCTCAGTTTATCTTCGTACACTTCTGGTAGCCCCTGTACTGTTATCGTCATTTTTCAAATGGAAAACTATGTAGGCAAAGAAATCGGCGTATCCAATTAAGATTAAAGTTAAATTCATCTCTACCGATATTTAATTCATCGGCGATTTCCAGGGTTTTCATCAGAAATATTTCTATAGAAATTGCACTTCCAAATTGACATACATTCCATGCAAAGTTTTTTCTATTTCCGAATATTTTGCGTTTTTCCACCAAAATGCTTTTGTTAGCTACTAGAAATCTTTCTTTCGACACTCATGAATACAGGACTATATATAAAATTTTCTGTCTTTAGTACGATTTCATTGCTCCTTGTGTAAGCAATAACAGGTAATTCTTTAGCAACAGTGAATGATCGCAATTTTTTTTTTCACTCATTCTCTAGTTCTACTGTACACGAGAGTTTTAGGTACTGAACGATCGTTGTCATGATGAGAACTAATAATGAAATGGCTAAAATGATTTGGTATGACTATAAAATGAGGATAGCGATTTCGTTTGAAATAATAATACCCAATGTATAAGAAACATGCAAAGGAGAGCTTCCAATAAGTCTGTCTCCAAATCGTAGATAAAAAGTTTAATTTTCTGATACTGATAATTATTCAAATCAAAGGTTTTTTGTTTTATTTAAATCATTTTACGTTACTGGATGTAGGTTAGAGTCTAAACAAAATATTCCATTTTACAATTCTATATGGATTGATTTATACATATATGTTAAGTGATTACGTCATCATCATCATCATCATCAATATGTATGTACCTTAAATCCATGTAAGATGTGCAGGCTATTTTTGCAACTATCATCCGGGAAAAAAGATTTGCGCGTGGTAGTTTGGCGTGTACGGTATTTCTTTCCTGCAGAAATATAATCTTTTATAATCTCAGAATCCGAGCAACACAAGACTGTTTCATTTCTATAAATACATACATTTATTTTTGAGCAGCAATACAGAGGTATAATTTCATCAAACCTTTTTCCGATCATTACGTTATCAATAAATTCATTTTATTTTTAAATTAAATAGGTTCCATTTATATCTGCATAAATTTTTAAAATATAGACTATTCCATTAATCTAATTATCAGTTATGCTGCAATGCCCTTCTGCTTTTCTGTTCTTTTCAGTTTTATTTAAGAAAAATTTATTACAGTAATCTTTTTAAAAAATTTTTGTTGAAATTTTATTTTAAATTTACAGTACTTTTATGCCATTGGCTAATTCTTATATATTTCTTAATTGGCTGCCTCAAGGTATCTAAAGCTGGCTATTATCAACGAAGTATTATTTGTATCATAAATAATTTTAAGAATAATTAACCAGCAGAATTAACGATATTCAATAAGTTTTTAAATGCAAAGGTAAAAGGACAATAAAGACTGCTTTGTATTTTAAACAATAGTAAGAATGAATATTTTAAAGGATATTAAAAAAATATCCAAATTATAAATCCAGGTAAAAACAGTAGTAAAATACTTATTAAAGATAATGAAGATTATTGAATTACGTTACAGTTATTGAATGGCAGCAATAGGTGTGAAAGATCCTACCAAAAAATTACAACAGTTAAATATAAAATTAGAAAAGAGATGATGTAATAGTTTTTATAACACTAAATAAGAATAAAAGGTGCTTGTATTAGTTACTTAATACCACCTACATATAATAATACTGAATAACGATATTCTTCCGATGAGGCCCGTAATAAGTTGTACAGAAAGTCCCATGATAAATTATCACAATCTTTGGTGGGAATAGCAGTAATTTTACAGAGAAAAAGTGAATTAACATTAAAAATTTAAGGGGTTTTCATTCAGAGATTATAGTAAGATGAGTCAAATCAACGTTCAAATCGTATGTTATTTTCTTTTGATGTTTCTTAATATATTATAATAAAATGATGTTTCTTAGGTAATTTAATCTAGCAATAATGAATAAACTGGAAGAGACTAACAAAGTTTAAAAAATAATAATTTCTTGGAATTTGAATTTATATTCATGCAGCTAGCCCGCCTGCTAGCTGCATGTTGCCGTTATGCGTTTAGTTGATTTGCATCGCCGCTAATGTTCGAATTCCGATTTAAGTAGCATAACCTTTCTAATAAATATAAAACCTTATACCAGCATCGTATTTAAATGATTAGTATATTGAATGGCAAAGTTATAAAACAAAAAAAAAGTTAAATAAAGTAATTATTAAAAAAAAACAAAAAAAAAAACGACTACTAACTGTACACATTTATCTAGAATAATTATGAAAAACGAACAAAAAGTACTTAAACAGGTTTTTCTTTCTTTTCTTACAGGAATTTTTTTAAGGTACAGTAAATTAGCAAAGTAAAATTTAATGTTTCTTCTACATTTCATGTTGTAGTTTGATGCCATGGCCTCCTCTTTATTGGCAATTATTGGCCATTAAAGTGACTTTAATGGCCTCCTCTTAAGATTAACTAGTATCCAAATGCAGAACAAAATGTGGAAGTAATATTAAATTTCATATCGCTGACTAATTTATCCTGTATCCTGAAAAAATGCCTGTATGAAAAGAAAGAAAAACTTGTTTAAGAATTTTTTGTTTGCTTTTTATAATTATTCTAGATGGATGTGTACAAGTAGTAGTAGAAGAGTTTTGTATTTTAATAATTATTTTATAAGAATTTTATAACTTACGAATGTTATATTTTATTATATGGCTTATGCGTAAATATGATATTTAAATCCCTGTTTGATAATATTCATAAAATATGTTTAAACCCTTAATAAATAACATTTGAGAAGCTGAAAAATAATAAAATTAAGTGTTTTATTTGGTTTTCCTACAGCCGTGTACTGGGTGATGCTGCAGTGGCCACCACCGTGATTGAACGTGGGACTCGAGGACAAGAAAGTCCTGCACGCATCCACCAAGGAGCAAACCATGTGCCTCGAACTCCTTCTACAGTAGCTCCAATTGCTTCCCCTGAGCAGGTAATAGATATAAATTAATTATTAAATTATTTGTAATAAAATTAAACAAGCGTGTTTTCTTACTGTGGCATACTGTATATTAGAGATGCTTAAATATTTAGGTTAAATTTAGTTATTTGTCTATATATATATATATATATAGATATATATTTATTCATACTTTCATTCTCAATTATGAAAGCAAATCAGTATGTTAAGACGCATAATACTTGTTTAAGAATATAATAAATTTCCAAATAACATGTAACACTAACAATTTATATATTAAGAATCAGAATTTCAAATGTGTATGTTCTGTTTTATAAGTCTAGAAAACACTAAATTGTTAATTGTTGTTACCGAATTATGCACCTCGAAAAATTACAATAAAAATAAATAATTAATGAAAAATATCTGTATAACCTATAAAGATAAAGAATCTGCTAGGGTTGCGGTAGATTGATTTATTATTAAATAGAAAATTCGCAGTTGTAATAACAAATATAGAATTTTCTGAAGTGTTCACATCGGTGTGAATATATTATCTGGGAAAAATAGAGATTTTTAAATGGAGGTAAAAAAAGGTTCTTTATAGATAAACCTGTAGAATCCTAATGGATTATTAAAACAGGTGTATTAAAATTAGCAAGTGAATTCTGCAAATAAAGAATGAATAATGTTTGCATTAATTTATATGGATTATGAGAAGGTATGGACTATTATGAAAATCATCCCAGGAGCACCCTGAAGCGTTATTATTAGAGACTATATTGAAGAAGAAATCGAGGAGAAGGCTATAATGAGGAAAGTTGGTTTGTAGAGGAAAAGTGAAGCTAAGAAGTAATTTTGATGAGACATTGTAACCGAAGAAAGAATGCACGCACCTTTCTATTAACATGCAATTCATATCTAGGGAATCTCAGAAAAATTTTACTAAGTTTGGGACAGATATTGAGTTCGATACTGATGGAAAATAGCAAACGGGGTACAAAATTTTATGTCCTATAAGGCATAAAATAAAGAAAATTCAGATATATAAGGCACCTTTTATATCCTAAAGGGATATTCATTAAAACTTTTATATCCCTTTAACCATTATGTGTTAATTACTAAATTTGTATCTTAAAAGGATATAACATCCCTGTTTGATGATATTCATAAAATATGCTCAAACCTTCAGATAAGTAACACTTGAGAAGCTGACTTACAAAAGATCGCCTTTAAAAGGATAATGTTACCTTTTATACCGTAAAAAATACTTTTTGTGTGACCTTTTAGGAGTGAACATTTTGAAAAAATCATTCCAATTTTCATCATTAATCATTCTGATATTCTTATAGGTAAGGAAATGTATCTAAATTTTGTACAAGAAATCCATTTTTTCTTGGAATTGATACATAATTTTTTAAACATAATATTTTTTTTAAAAACATGAATAACACTTCAGTAAACTCCTAGAGTACTACTTGGTGGTACAAAGTTGTTCAAAGTACTATTTAGAAACACGAACTCTTATTTGTACTTTAAACGAACGTTTTATTTGTTTAGAAGCAAATATATTATTTCGTCTTATAGCATTTATTCCACCTTAATTCATTACGATCACTTATTCTTTAAGATTCGTAAAAAATTTAAAAAATTCTAAAACTACTTAAAGATTAAAACATTTTAAAACAATCTGAATTGTGATTCCACAAAATTTTTTCAAAGTTTATAATTTTAATTGAAGTTCTGTTTATGCTACCCAGAATGATGACTTTAAATGCTTATGAAATTTATTTAGTGTTTAATTTAATCATAAAAATCTGACTGTTGCATAAATAAGTACCACCCGTTACTCCACCATGAATTAGCCAAAGAATTAACTTCAACAACTTTTTTTGGAATAATTTCATGTTTTTTGATAGTGAGGAGTAGATGATATTTTTAGTAGTTTTTTGACACGCTGTGTAATAAATAAGAAAATCATTAATTTTCATTCGATAAAATATGATGTAACATTTTCGTAAAATTTGTTACTTGGATAACTTGAGTAACAATGATGAAGACTAACAGGAGAGACATTTCTCTTCTAATTACTTATTTTTAATATTAATTCTAACAAAGAAATCTCACAAGTTTCGGTCGTATTTTAGTTTAATGCCATATGGTAAATCTTATTATGCAGTGAAAAATTATTTACAAATATCATGTTTTTCATTCTAATTCCTCCCCCCAGGCAATCTTCTCGTAAACTAAACACAGTACAAAAAAGTGACATAAACGAATTGAAGGGAGATATCTCATGGTGACGTTGGACTTGACCTTGAACTTGAGATTGACCGTTATTTCAAGGTTAACACGATATTTTCAAATAAAATGAACTATTTTCGACTCCACCAATGAAAAGAGCGGAAAATTATACGTCGGATTATGTGTGAATGTGGTCATACATATTCCGTTACACCTTGGATCTTTTTTGAAGGTCATACGGATAACTATCAGAGATAGTGTTTTACGAGTGCTGGATTATTTATGCAGATATTTGCAATCACTGGTTTCTAAGCTATGAGAAGAGGATTGCTATTTGGTACTGTCTTCGAAATTTAACAAATCATGTTAGTCGGATAACATATGTGATTAATTCCTAAACCATGACTTCAAGGAACTGTTAAAATAAAACATAATCATAAAGCGTCATACTAAATTCAAATATGTCAACGTGACTTTTATTGCTCATTCTATTGGCGCTGATCAATTAAGATAATTTCATTTGAAAAACCTCGATGACTTTGGAACGACCTTCAAAGAGGACATCAAGGTCATGTTCAAGGTCACCGTAAATGTAAATTTAATATTGTGACAAGGAATCCTAATTTTACAGTTACTTTCTTAACGTGCATTCTTTCTTTTTATTACAAGTGATCGGATTGTAGCTTTAAATTTTTGGGTCACAATAATTCTAATGAAGAAGAAATTTTTTTTTGTCTTCATTCATTTGACTGGTTTGTTGTAGCTCTCCAAGATTATCTATCTAGTGACATTTTTTTCATTTTGGTATGCTCCCTACATCCTCCATCCCTAACAATTTGTTCTACATAAACCAAACGTTCCCTGTCCCTGCACAATTTTTCCCATCTACCTGTCCCACCAATATTAAAGCGACTATTCCAGGATGACTTAAGATGTGGCCTATAAGTCTGTCTCTTCTTTCACTTATATTTTTTCAAATGCTTCTTTCTTCATCAATTTGCCGCAGCAGCACTTAATTTGACACTTTATCCACTCATCCGGTTTTTATCATTCTCCTATAGCACCACATTTTAAAAGCTTCTAATCTTTGCTTCTCAGGTACTTCGATTGTCCAGGTTTTTCATTTCCATATAAAGCTACGCTCCAAACATATACTTTCAAAAATTAATTTATGTTTAAAATAATTTTTTATGTAAGCAAATTATAATATTGATCGAAAGCTCGTTTTGCCTGTGCTGTTCGGCGTTTTATATCGCTCCTGCATCGTCCATCTTTAGTAATTCTACTTCCCAAATATCAAAATTCTTCTACCTCCATAGTCTTTTCTCGTCCTACTTTTATATTCATGGTCCATCTACTTTATTTCTACTACATTTCATTACTTTTGTTTTGTTCGTGTTTATTTTCATGCGATAGTTCTTGCGTCGGACTTCATCCATACTATTCATTGTTTCTTCTAAGTCTTTTTATACTCTTAGCTAGAATTACTATATCATCAGCAAATCGTAGCATCTTTATCTTTTTACCTTGCACTGTTACTTCAGATTTAAACTGTTCTTTAACATCATTAACTGCTAGTTCTATGTAAAGATTAAATAGTAACAAAAAAATTTTAATTAATAAAAGTAAAGATTAAAGTAGAGGATAGAGAACATACTTGTCTGACTCCCTTTTTTATTACTGCTGCTTCCTTACGATCTTGTATTATTACTGTTGCAGTTTGGTTCCTATAAATGTTAGCAATTGTTATTCTATCTCTATACTTGAACCCTAATTTTTTTTTTAAATACTTAACATCTTATTCCAGTCTAAGTTATCAAATGCCTTTTCAAAGTCTATGTATTTTTTTTGCTCTTCCTTCTACTATTATTATCTGTGCGCTGAAATTGCTTCTCTAGTCCCTATACCTATCCTGAACCAAATTGAGAAAAACAGATATCGACAAAAATACTGAGCGATTCGATGGTATGTTTGCCATGATTAAGAAAACTTTTAAAATATTTAAGGAAAGTACTAAACAATTCAAATAATTTTTTGTACCGCTTATTTAATTCTTTTTTGCCAAACCGATCATCTTTTTTAGAACAGCTAGTTGTCTTTAAAGACCGCTTGTTCCTAAAATTTAAACTATTCACTGATGAGTTCAAAACACAGTATGTAGTAAACAGTACAAAAAAATTAAAGAGAAAATAAAATTGGTATCTTTAAGACTGGCTGTGAATTTGGTTTGGTTTAAGCAGATAATATAACTCACGATTTACACTACTTAAATCATATACTTTTATGTTCATGATTTAAAATTCATGTACTAAGTAATTGTTAGCCTGATTACGTTGCTTAGGTCTACAATCGTTATAAAAATAGTCTTACTTTTGTGTAAAACTGGTTAAAATGTAACCAGATCAGTGGTAAGATTTATTTTACTGATACATTATCCGAATGAATACAACGAAATAAGGAATATAGATTTCTATGATGACAAAATTTTTACCATACTGCAAAATATTGTGTTCGATAGATCGTTTGAAGACGCCTTTATTTAAAAATATTTGCCTTATAGGTAAGCTAATGATAATCTTTTTATGTTTTGTAGCCGCAGTATTGAATCGTACTCAAGTTTATGTTTATTCTTTTTTCTCTATTAAATATTTAACACTATATTCAATATCACTTATACCACGGAAACTAACGACATAATATTTACTCATGTTCTAAAATAAGATATGCAACCTTGCGGTATGGAGCAATATTTATAATCTATTGCCAACTGACATATTTCCTTATTTGACAGTACGTAACAGATTTTTGATTATTTGACTCTCAAACAGGTTAAACGTTTTCATTGTTTTAGAAAAAATATATAAATCTACTAACTATTGAATTATTCAATAATTTGTAAGCTTCTTTTATTAGTATTTATTGGTTTTAACATTAGTCTTTTTTATTCCCTTTAAGCTTGTTTTATGTACGAGTATATTTAAAATGAACGTATTATTTTCTTGCGTTCATTGTTTGCGTAGTCTCATTCTTTGTGATAAAAATATTTTGCGCCCAGTTCACGAATAACTGAAAACTCTAAATTTTGAATTGTATTCTGTAACGAAGGAAGTCTTTTATTATTGTATCAACGTTTCCGTCAGCTAGAGATTCAATTTTCACGGTTGAAGTTGTAAACAGAAACAAATCATCTTTCAATATGTTTCAATAGCTTTACTTTAAAGCGAATTTGCTATTCTTGCATATATTGAGTTATTTTATGTTATAAAACCTTCTTATTTTTTACGTCGGAATATTGATATTTAAATGTAACCAGAAAATAAATATATCCTTATTACGTAAAAGTCAATGGAAATATATTTTCTACCAAATCACAAACTGCCATAACTCAATTTTAGATTTCTGTATGTTGCTGACAATTAAGGAAATCGGTATAAATTTACCGTAAATTATCAAAAGAACGCAATTTTTGAGTTGTATTCTTTAGTGGCTTAAGATTGAAATGAAAAGAAATAATTTAATCATTTAATCATTTTCTAGAGGGAAAGTCGTCCAAATTATTACGGCTTTAAGATTTTTACTTTCTTAATTATTAATTGAAAAAAAAAACATCTCCAATAAAGTTTGCTCAGTAGACGTTATAATTGCATAAACTATAATGTTACATTTTAAAATTGGCATTTTATACTTCTATTATAATTACTTTCTGCTTTGTTTATTTATTTTACAAACAAAAACCTTTTCTTATAGTATTTTTATATTAAAAAGCCAACGTATTTTAGACACCGCTAGCTCTGTTAATACTTACTGAATATCAATCTCCAACAAAAAAAATTTTGTTGGAGATTAATGTTTTTTCTCCCTTCATGAGTCAAATCTTAATAATTTTGGGTAGAGAAGAATTAATATGGCAAAAAAAATTTTGCTCTAGTTTCTGTGATATACTATAGGTGGAAATATTTTATTTAAAAATATAAAGATAAAACGGTAGGTTTTAATTACATATACTAACAACATCGAAAGTCCATTTGACATTTTTTTAATGAGAGTACATTTTAAGAGTTCTTAATTAATGGGAGAACACTTGGCAGTTAATTGGATCTGAAGAGAATCATGTGATGGCTTCATGAGATCGGTGTATTTTGACTTTTCTCTTGTATGTGAGATCCGGAGCATCCCTACACACAGACCAACATTAATCCGCAAGCATTGTTTCATTCCAACGGCCCTGATATCTTTTTTCATTACATCCTGATGGAATCTTTCTTCATGTTTATCACTGACAACTTCACAACTAGGAGGGAAAATGTCCAGGTGTGAGTGAAGAAAACGAATTTTAAGGGACATGTTGTATACGATTTGATAGAAGTTTTGCAGGAATACTGTCACCAATTGACTGTAGTTTTCATCTCTTTTGTTGCCTAAAAATCAATGAATCACTTCCTTTAAGGCTTCCCAAGATTCCTTTTCTTCCCCCTCTAAAATTCGGTCAAATGCAGAATCCTTTGCAAGTTGTCGAATTTGAAGCCCAACAAAAATACCTTCCTTAAGTTTTCCATCAATAAGTGTAGGAAATCTGTCTCTTAAGTAGTTAAAGGCCTGTCCTTCTCGGTTCATACTTTTGACAAAATTTTCTATCAAACCCATCTTTATATGAAGGGGTGAAAGAAGAACATCTTTTGGGTTAACGAGATGGTCGAAACGACATTTTCCTCGCTAGAATTAAGATTTCTTGCTGGCCAATCTGTTTGAAAACAATGTGAGTACCCATCCCTACTGTCCCACGTACATAAAAAGAAGTCGTATTAAGTGTACCCCAGTTGCATCCCTAAGAGTACAGCTATGACTTTTAGATCGCCACAGATTTTCCACTTGTGTTCAAGTGGAAACCATATTTGATTGAGTCTGGGAAGATTACCATGTTGGCATAAATCTCCTTCATGTGAACTCTCTTTTATTGTTTAGCCTCTGGAACCACCGTAAGGTATTACTCAGAAGACGAATGATGATGATTTTTATGAATGTACAGTCTTGTACAGTCACAAATCGACCATTCCTGAAATGTATCGTTAATTGAAATAATTGAAACCCAACCATCAAAGACACTGGTATTCACATGTACTATTCAAATCCGTATAAAAGTAATTGTCTTTTCTAAGTTTTGAACCTTAGAACTCTTGACTTCGAAATCAACTGATTTGGGATGACGAGTTCACCACTTGACCAACACCCTGGGTTTCCTTCACGTGAACTGCATGATCAACAGGAATAGAAGGAAAACGGTTGCTGATGGGAAGTAATACATCTTTCAAACAAAGCTTTGAGGAGTCTACGAAAAGCCTGCAATCAGTTGGATCATGATTCGAATTCAAACATTTCATCAAGCTATTAACGTGCAGCAAACAACAACAATGTTTTTTTTTCTCAAAAAAAGAGAATAGATCTCTATGACGATGTCTGCACTGTGAGACCCTGACATCACGCTGGAGAAGATTTCATTGCCGTAGTATTGACTCTAGAAGTTCTGCTTTGTCCTTAAAAAAAACAAGGTCTCGAATGAGATCATTGAATTCCGCTTGACTCAATCTTTGCGGTTTTACATCTTTTTGTCAAAATCAGAGTCATGGTATGTATAAGCCTTGTTGAGTTCTTCAACACATTCTTCATTTTCTACTTCAAGCTAAAAATTTTGTGGTGGAGAAGGAACTCGTAAACTGCCTGAATGTGGGATGGGTTGAGTAGCAGATGGAAGATTGGAGTATTAAACTGTTCCTCTTTTTTCTATTGACAATTCTACCTTTATAGGTGGAGTCAAGCAAAAATAGTAATTATCTATATGGTTTGTAGGGTCCCGCCAAACCAAAGGCACAGCAAAAGCGATAGATGGTTATCTGTTTTTCAATCATTTTCGTAGTATAACTGGACAAGGGTTGCAACAAATATGTGGAGCCCATAATTTATCCTGGCCCCCTACCTTAATACCAAAATAATTCTGATAGGCAGTCTTCACAAGAGGCGTAAGATTGCGTTTCTGTGACGAAACTGTTATTTAACCACAAATGTAACGAAAAATAATCACTGAATTTACACATTTTCGTGGCATTTTGATTTAACAAATTTCTCACATCAAAAGCACTAGAAAACCAGAAATTATTCACTAATCACAACACAAACAATATGAAGCTCATAGTTACAACAAGAGTAATAATGTTTATAACCTACAAACAACTGGAGAATGTTGTGTTTTGTGATTTAACAGGTGTGGCAACTCCAAAAACAAAATTATCCCCAAACAAAATATGTAGATCGGGTAAATAATGATATGTCATTGTATCTCCAAAGCAAGAGTTAATCGGTCATTTTATGGTGATTTTTGAATTCAGCAGATGGAAATACATAAGAATATGTAAATTTTGAGCCTGAAACATTTTAATTGTTGGGCAGTGTTATCTATCGAGATATATATATATATATATATATATACATGCAAATATAAATTATATGAATAATCTACTATATAACTCGAGACTTGTGCATGGGAACTGAAATAATGTTTTCTTTTATTTAAAAAGTGTTGTAGGTATAAATTATACTTTAAAAGTAAAAGAATAATGTTTACTTGCCTACTATTATTATTTCCTCGCAAGTGATAGAATGACAGTTATACTAAGAACATTTAGTGTTATCCGTATAACTAAGTACTGTAATTTATTTACAAAAAAATATTAACAAAGAATAAAACCAGTAAAAATCTTGACTTCAATTATTTTACTAGTTTTTTAATTTTCTGAATATTATTTAGCTGATGGCTAAAAACTTTCTTTGGCCTTATCGTTTTGAAAACAGCAGTATATAAACAATTTTAATGGAATCCCGAAACATTTGTCTGTACACTCATTACATACTGTCAAGCAATCATTATATACAGATTATAGTGGCCGGTTCCCAAAACAAACATACAAAACCTTGTTTACAACGTCAATCTGCGTTTTATCCCTTTTCTATCTTCATGGGAGGTAATCAATCACTAAATCTTTCTTGAATTATCTTAAGTATTTGGTATGTAGATTAAGGTAAAGAATTATGTCAAATTTATTTACGACTTCGTAAAGTAAATCCGTGTTTTAGCTCTCACTGGATATTGCTCTTTTCTAAATAAAATTAAAATTATGTTTTATTATTTGAATTCATTATTTTATTAAATATGGAAGAAATCAGAAAAGTTAGTTACCAGCTAACTGAGTTAGCTTAGAGTTGACTGCCATAAAATAAGTAAATAATTCATTACGACTTAATTTCCTATGTGTTCTCTTAACGTTATACAACCTGTAATTTGTGCTGATGATTATATTGTACCTGACAATAATCAGGTTTTATTTTGCTGAAACAAAAGTATATTTTGTTTCAAATGAAATAGTCCATCTCAGCGAGTCGTCTGAGAATTCAATATATTCCAAAATTTTACTACTTCACTTGCACTATGTTTACATATGAAAAGCTTTCCACCATAAGTAAAGTTGTCTGGATATTTCTGAACTTAAACCGGTACCTTGAGAGCGAGTCCTCCTATTGGAAACCATTGGCCTTTTTATGTAATTAAACTATTAATTTGTAATTAATCGTATGTACCGAACTTCAAATCAATTTATTAAATTAATCGGTCTATTTATTTCCTTCCACGCACTTTAACTGCGTCTTAAATGATTTTAAGGTTTATTTCTATTTTTTTCTTAATTATGGGTAAAATTTCGTCATCAGCTCTTGTGATATTTATACCTATTTTAAAAACTTAAGTAATTCACATTACCTTAATATGTTTAATTTTAAATAAAATTAAATTCTATTTCGTAGTCGATATTTGCATGCTCATTTTAAAAATAGGATAGAAAATTTATTTTTGCTTGCTGTAAAAATTAATGGTTATTTTACCCTAAAACTATTTTAGATATTTATGGAATCAGTTTCGGCTTTTTTTAAATTGGCCTTGTAAATGATCCGAGTTCGATAATGTTATACACTGAAAATAGTTATTTTCAATCCATTTTATCACTTGATCGTGTTACACGTTACAATACATTATAAGGATAAAATAGAGAATTAATTATTTAAATGATTGAATATTTACATTTTAATAATGTATTCTTTATGTTAATATATGGAAATGAATCTTATGCTTTTTAAATTCTATTTTAAATCTGGACTCGTTAATAATAACACAATAATCGAAACATTTCGTCCATGTAGATTTCGAGACAAATTTATGTGGAACTGTTGATGAGTTGTTGAAATATTGAACGAATATAATTCTGACTGGACGGCCATAATTGATTTAACAGATAAATAAGAATTGTCATCAACATCTGTACTTCAGTTTCAACTTTTCCGCACAAGTGACAATTTTATCACTTACGATAAGTACGTATCCTTAAATTTTCTTTTACCTGTCTTTGTAAGATTGAAAGTCTTTGTAAGTTAGGCAGCCTTATTCCTGTTCTTTATTTTATCTCGTACTAAGTTTGTTTATTTTTTTAACTACTGCTTCATTTCCTTTTTTTCTATGAATGTAATTTTCATATTTTTTCTTACGCTGTGGAAAGCTAACAAAATTATAACGTTAACACTCCAGTTTCAATGATTTCAAGAGATTTGCTATGAAAGGAAAATCTACTGCGTGATTCTCTCATTTTATTATTTGTTTATTAGATGCTTATTTTTGCATGTGTTCACATTTAAATAACTTTTACATCCATCAAACTGTGGATCCTATCACCAAAAAAATTTCATCCCTTAAATGAAATGAGGATGAAAATGTGTGATACAAATACTATTTAACGAGATCGTTATTAATATTAATTTGAAACTATTTTATTTGAAACAAGTAAATTTGCTAAAATTTAGATTGAAACTTTCTAATGTAATAATCTATCTTTTAAATTACCTCATTATTTAACGGATGTGTTCTTTATTTTGGAAAGGATGCTGAAGAAATAGAATCTCATAAAAGCTTCATTTTCTGGATTTAACTTTGGCCAAAGGAAACTGTTGGAAAAATTGGAGCATGATTTTTTCCGGAAAAAGATATCCCCTCTTAAAAGATTATAGTAACTTCTGTTAGTACTGGTTTTTGTTATAATAGTCTTTTGTAATTTTTCAGTTTGCTTATGAAATGTATCGACTAGTTAAAAATGTAAAATTTCAACTTATATAAATATTAAAACATCTTTCATCAATCTATATGACGTAACAATTGTAGCGAGCTCCTTCTATCACGGCTCACCTTTCTAGCTATTACATTTGTAATTATCAAAAATTTTATGTATGTGTTTTCTGAAAAATTAACCTGTTCTTCACACTTGACTTTATTTTGAACAATAATTTTTAATGCTTCATATTATAATTTAAAATTCTATCCGTGAATCAATATAGTTATTTAATCTATCAGATAGAAAATTCAGAAGTATGTACGTATGTCAAAATAAAAATAACCATTATAAATTTTTAATAATGTCAAGTTTATATTAAGTGAAGTGTTTTTCCAGTTGTCTATTCTTTTAAAAAATTTTGAAAAGCAATTAATGTTGTAAATTGATGTAAGAATCTATTAGCTGTCTGGTTTAACCAAAATTAAGTTAAAATCACTTTTATGGTATTATTGTTTATATTCGCACGTAGTACGTTTTCAATTATGCATTATACAAATTATGCATTAATGAGATTATACATTAATTTAAAAAATAAACTGGAAACTTCACTGATTATACAGCTTTGACTGTTTCTAAAATTTTTAATTTTTTCATTACCAAAACTTTAAGGATTATTGACATAAATTCCATAAACAATCATTCGATGTTTCAAGTAACTGAAATTGAAACATGTGCTTCGTATTTGAATTTCCGGCTGATATAGAATAAAACAGGCTAAAATATTTATTTTCAAAAAAAAAATGGTATCTCCCAGATTTTTTCATTTGTCTACGTACCGAAGTAGCTTTATTACTTTAAAAATAAGAAAATTTTGTTACACAATTCCGTATAAACTAGTGAGCATGTGTGCTCCTGCGTGAACGCTCGTGTTTATGTATATTTTGGTCTGTATAATGACTATACACCTAAAGTTTGGTTTAATCAATAAGTCAATCATTAAAATTCATGGAGTAGTTCGTTTACTGAGGAAATTCTACGTATTAAATTAGTTTAAGATACCTGATGCATTGAAGAAATATTTAGATGGATGTTTGCTAATTGGCCTAGTGAGTTATATATGTTAATCAAATTATATTCGAGATTGTATTAGAATACCAAAACTTAGTATTGTATCATATATCAATCACAACATTAAGGCTGAACAATTTATGCTAAAGTGTCATAAATTCTCTTTCTAAAAATACACTTTAAAGAAATGATCCGAACTTTGTAATGCTAAAGTTGGTTGACATGAAATTATATTCCCTTACATACTAGCATCCGCATCTCGGTTTCACCCGCCCCATATAGTTTCTTGCGTTTACTGTCGCGGACAGGGAATATGTAGCCGGTCATGGCTCGATATACTTGCCCTTTCCGTGGTGGGGGCCAAGGAGCAAATCCAGAATACTCTGTCTTTTGGATCTCGCTGTGTATAGAATAGAATAATAATAATGATAAATAAAAATTAAAGTATGTTCAATTTATAAAAAAATTCAGTGTATTGTAATTTCTTCAAAGCAATAGGACCGAAAACATTGTACTGTGTCAGTACAGGATCTGAAACTTAAAGTGATCTAAGAATGTGGGTTTCAAAACAATCGGCCTCCATCTTAAAAATATTAGTTTTAACTAGTTAATCGTACTTTGTACGGGTAAAAATGTATTTTACCCGGTTTTAGCGTTTACCCCACTAACACCGCTGACAGTACACCACGGTGACCGTACAACGTTTCTTATCATTATTTTTTTAATTTATTTTTATTCTATAGTTTTTAGTTAAGTAACCGTAGGCAGGCGCAGCCAGTTGCGTTGCGTATACAGTAACAGTGGCTGTGTTGGTTGAGCAGTCGCGCTGTACACTGTCACATCCCTTAAAAGGTCAAAATTAAAAAAAAACCGAAAATGGTTTTTAAATATCTGAAGTTTGCAAGCCCCAATCATGCGAATATCTTGTTTAGTAATGGAGAAAATTTGCAATAATTATTCAATTTTTTTTTACCCTTCTTTACCTCTTTAAATGTTGAATTTCGAAAAATCTAGAAATTTTTATTTTATATATTTGCATGAAAACTAAACGCATCAAAAATTAAGTTAATATCTTCATTTGTTAAAGCTGTATGCATATTTTTTCCATATTGATTTATTTTTCTGTAATAAATTTGAAACTGTAAGCAAATTACTGCGTGAATATATCATTGAGTTGGAATGTTACAGGTTTCACAACGAAGTATGTCTCTGCCTTGGGAAGATGAAGGGTCAAATGGAGTTCCCCATACCAGTTCCTTGGACGCAATTTCTCGCCCCAAGAGAACTAGCCACGAGTCTCAACCTCCTAAAGTTCCAAGCCGAAGTGCCACTGTTGGAGTGTGTCAGTAAATTTATTTTATCTCAATCTTTTATTTTCCATTGAAATATGAGAAATTGTACAAAATTAAGTCACAATGAAATAAATGAATTATTGTATGCAATAATATTTTCTTGTAAGTAGGGGATTTAAGTCTATATCAATAGAAGATGTGTATGACAAATGTCAATTAACTTCATTCATTTAGTACTGT
Source organism: Lycorma delicatula (assembly GCF_047948215.1). Taxonomy (NCBI): domain Eukaryota; kingdom Metazoa; phylum Arthropoda; class Insecta; order Hemiptera; family Fulgoridae; genus Lycorma; species Lycorma delicatula. Next base: position 283,886,882 of record NC_134455.1, read on the forward strand.
GTAATAGGAAAATAATAAAATATCTTCGACGTAATGAATTTATTTATTATGTTATTTTTATTTGATTTTCGTGTTCTTCATAAGAGAATAAATTATAAGCAGAATCATATTTTATCTAACCATCAAAATATTTCAGTGAACCAGTTTGTTGCCATTTTCTATGTACCTGTGTTAACTTCCGGATTTAATAGTTTATACGAGTAAACAGTAGGCGTTTTAGTCAAAAACTGGTGAAATAGGATTTTAGTAAGCGACTGACATGATAGTTAATATTACTAAATTTAAATAAAGGCACAAATATGCACAGCTTTAAATATTATGTAATTTAAGTTTTATTGGAATATACCACGTTTGATAGGTATTTTGACACAAATTGGTTATTATACCTTATCCAGAAATTTTACTCAGATGCACATAAAAGTTTCTTAGAAATGTTATAATTTACAATTTTAAAAACGCCTAAATTTTGTTAAATGAAGTGAAACGTTATTCTTTCAATTAACAAATGGTGCCTTTAATCAAGATAGACTTTCAATATAATTAAATTTAATACATTATATTTTTAATTAATTTAAGATAAGAATAAATATTGTATATAATTATTGAAGGATTTGTACATTGTATTGAAAGAATTTAAATGAAGAAAAGATTTGTAAATATTATTCCTAGCTGTTATCAGTGTTAACGTATTTGTTTCATCATCGAGATGAAAGTTTTGGAATATATTAAATCAGTTTTTGCTGTTTAATTAGTTTTGTATTCAAATTTCTTTTTATGTGTTTATTATATTTTAATTTTTAGCTTTATTGCGCTTCATAATAAGTGGCACGTGACCATTTTTTCTCAAAATTATGGTTTTATAAGCTCTCAAAAAAGATAAATAAATATGTTGCCGTAGAAGTTTTGAAGTTATATTCTATAGCGTAATATTTGTAATGTAGTGAGTTGCCTAATGGTTATAAAACTGAAGAAGACTGATGTAATTAAGCGACTTACCTGCTTTAGTTTTCATTGACTAATTATAAAAAGGTATTCATTTAGTGACAATCAATTGAAATGAGATGTACATAATTTTCATGTTTTTATAAAATGAAAGATACCATGTTAACGGAACTACTGATTTTAACTTTTACCGCATTTAAACAGAATGAATTACACGTTTAAGTTTACTGAATTAAATGTATATTATATTATATTGTTATGGTACGGCTCACCAGAACATTTCTGAATATCATACAATCACTTACCAACAGAGTCCGTAACCTACTCCAGATGCGAGACGCCTTTAGAAAATTAAGATTGTTATCAAATTATATAATCATCCGATAGGTAGCGACATCCTTTAAAACAGCAAAGGGCGTAGTTAGAGTTACATTCCAATTTTTCTGGCCATTTACAATTTCCAAAGAATAAGTACCGCTGTTACAAAAAGCCTAAATTAACATTTGAAATATTGGTTAAATATTTCTTGAGAAGAAAAAAATTCTCTTTTAAATCAACGGTATTACTCTCAGACTCATCTTGTACAAATGAAATTACGTTTATGTCAATAATTATTCACCGCTAAACTATTATTATTTATATTTGGTAATCCACATTATTTCTGGTAAAAAAATAATTTATAAGATGCTGTCTTCAGTAGCAGGTGTGTTTCCGGTGAAAATTTTTGCAAGCTCCCTTTATCAGTGCAATTTTGCAGTTTTCATAACCCTTTATAATTTTTAGAAATCCACTATTTGCTTTTTTCAGCTTCTCAATAGTCTAATTTCGATTAATAAATGTGGCTCCAGTGCCTAGTGAATTGGTTTATATTCGTTACAGTCAAAGAATCGATGATCCTCAGTTCTATTTGTTGTGTTATATGTAGTATGATAATTTGGATAAAAAGTTTTTCTACAGTTTTTAATTCAAATATCAGCCAATACTAGTTAGGTTATAATTTCTAACATAATATTTATACATAAACTTCATACTTTAAAAGTAACTTGGGAGAATTTATAATTTTTTATTGTTTATTTTTGTTACATGTCAGAAAAATTATGTATACTGATGTCTGTTTTTATTGTGCGTTACCAGAACATAATAGTGATGAAAACATTGAAAAAAATATTGTAACAATAATAAAGTAACATAAATATTCACTCGACCCAGTAAAATTATCTGTTAGCTAAAATGTGAAAGACAAAATTGTTACGCTTAACTTTCATCAGGTGCAGAAAACTTGTGATTTATTTATTTACCCATATTAGTTTTTTAATATGAAAACAGTTCTTAAGATCTACTCAAGATAACATTTTTCTGTTGCATTCATCAACCTAGTGCGTAAGATCACGTCTTAATTTTTAAAGATTAAGTTACAGAATTTAGATTACGTCACCGCTTTAATTGTAACTAAATTTCTGTCGATCTCTTATGTTCTATATTGTGTCGTAACAACAGTATTCGGACTGAATAAAATTCAAAATATTTAACTGTCAGTTCAATATAAATTACTAGGACATTATGGAGAATAAAATTTTAAATAAATATTGGTAATAATGTTATGAAAACAATTTAACACTTTATATGACTGTGTTTCTGAATAATGTTATGAGCCTATACTAGGTTTTATATCCGTAAATAAATTTAAATGTGAAGCTTGTAATCCTGGTAATTTAACTGGAAAGTAATTCGGTCAGTTAATATGAACTACCATAACTTTTTTGAAGCCGATTGCAAAATACATAAATAACCGCAGTTGTGGAAAACAGCTGTTATCCCCGATTTTAAATCAATAATCGGGTTTGTCTTTCCTTCTTACCTTTGCAAAGATTATAATTACAAGCTAAACCTAATTATATTATTTTATGATTACTAGATAATAAATTTTATTTTTCAAATTTAATGTGTTATTGCGATTAGTGTGCCTTCTAAACTACTAACATCAATTAAGCTCGCGCTTTATTTGTAATAAAAACCCTTATTTAAATTTCGTAGTATTCCTTAGAATTTACTAGACTTTAATAAAATTCTCTTGACCGATTTGTTTTTCATTTACAGAGCAATACTTTTTGCTCTGATTGAAAACTCTCTTAAGTTTCAATGTCGTTTAATAATTGTTTTAGAATTTTTGCTTTTTCCCGGTGCTCTTTCTGATGTACGCTGTTTTTTATTTCAAAAGTGTGGTTGTTATTTGTGTGATTACTTGCTTTCATAAGATAAGGTATTTGCATTTGTAACTGCTAATATTATTCAGTCGTGTTGCAATATGAGAAATATTGTTGCGACTTTAATAATCATTTCGTCAGAACATTTATTGAAGAATTCTAGTATCTAATTTTAAGTTATGACTTTTCACAGTGAACTTCGACAGATCATCAACTGAGGATATTCCACCAAGATTGAGGCCTCATACGCTAGATAATTTTTCTCAAGGTAAAAAAAAAACAGTGCTACCATTGCAAAATGCCTCGCCTCGTAGCCTGCCTTGTTACTAACCCAACCTTACGAGTAGTTGGCCTCGCCTCATACACGCCACTCATTCGTCTCGCAATTGAATAATTTGTATAATATTTAAATACGTGAGAATGTTTAATAAATACAATACATAAATATATAATGCACATTGATCAGTTTTATAAAAAAATTATATATTTATTGTTATTATTATGAACTGATATCACATTTTATTAATATCACTCTCACATCACTGCCTGTTATTAGCCTATATTTATTATAATTCAGATCGTATAATTTCCATCACTTTTGTATATATTATATATTTATTAATTTATTATTATTACTTTTTTTTTATTTTACTTTATTGGTATGAAATCTGATCTTACTTTTTAAAAAATTGCATAATCTATTGTAATATTTTTATAATATTTTATTTAAGCATTTCATATTTTTTGGCTTCGCATTCAGAATGCATTCCGAATGAGTGTAATGAGTACATCAGTGAATGTATGCATAAAAATGAGTGTATTCAAATGCTCACTCTTCAGCGGTTTGGATGTGCAGTATCTGAAAACTGTTTATTTATGCTTGTAAATATGCTCATGATTTCTTGTTAGCAGAATGTTTGGTAAAACTTAACTTATTTTACGTGTTTAGTTGTTGTCAATCTTCAAGGCTTTATAAATTAAATATGGGATTAATGTGATAAGTTTTATCACATTTCATTTGTTGATGTATTTTTTTCAATTTTCCTAGTCCAGAATATTTTGTATATATCATGAATTTTGAAGGATATTTGACATAGTAACATTATTAAAGAAATATTGACTTTGAGCTGTGAGTATATAGTAATTAGTTATTTTTTAAGTTCTTCAAAAAGTCTAATTATTATCTATAATTCAAAATTGAATCCAATTCTAATCGAACTATTAGTTGCAAGGATTGTGTACAGTTGATAGATTAAACAAACCGATCAATAAAATAAGATCTGCTTCAAAACTTTCTAACTGTAATACCTAGTCTCGAATATTATTAAACAAAACTTTATATTTTCTTAGTATTTAACTTAAAAAGCCAACATACATATACTATCCTTACAAATTCTGTGATTAGAAACATTTTTGCTTAATATTTCAGGTTACAAATATTAGTATTTCCCCTGATTATTTTAGTAACGGTGATTGTTTTGCTGTATAATACATTATAAGTAAATAAACTGGAGTTTTATTCTGAAAAGTGGCTTTTAGTTTTTTTCCAATAACAATGATTATCGTTTGTGGTGACATGTTTTGATCCCTATGTTTTAATCGAATTGAATATGTTTTAATCGAATACTTAGAATCAATCAAATAAGTAAACATCCTTGAGTGAAATTTTGTAAATTACATTCATTGATTTTGATCGTCAAATATTACAAACTCACGAATCGTTACTCTATCCCTGGCAATGTTTTCATATTATAGCTATTTCCAAACAAAAAATTGTTTTTAATTACTATGAACTGAGACTTTTTTTTTGACTTAAGTCAAATTGCTTTAGAAGTTTAATATATCCCCACAGAAATTAAAAATTACAGGGAACCTAGGAAAACTGTTTCTTTTAATTTAAATCATTTTTTAACTTAAACGAATTGCGAGAAGATTGTCTGGCAGAATTTTTTCATTATCAAATAGTAAAGTGATGACCTTTACTAACGGATTTAAAACATTCGTATTATTTAATGAAAACTTATAAAAATATTATTGAACAAGAAATCTTATAACTAATGAGGCATTCACTTCCCCATCAAATTTGTATTTCAATTTTCTGACATGATTTATCTTTCTTTTTGTACAGCACTAAAACCTTCTTTTTTTTTCTTTAAGAAAGTAAAATTATACTAAATTACTTCTCTGTTTAAGTATTATCTCTAATTATGATACGTTTTACAGTTGGTTTTCTATTTGTAGTTCAGATTTGCTTAATGTAATTGCTTGAACAATGCAAAGAACCTTTTAATGCTGTCACTGTATTATTTATTTAAAAAATTAAGGATAAATTAAGCTTTATATTGTCCCTTTTTTAATGCCATTTTATTCCTGGTTGCAAATAATATATTTTTGATGATTTTTTTACTTCCTTCTACGAAGTAAAGGAAGCATTGTGATCGCGAAAAATGTTTGTGTTCAGATTTCAACAGAAATATCAATTTTTACCATCCCTGAATCCTTTTTGACTAGTTTCGGACTGACGTCTGTACGTACGTAGGTATGCATACGTAACCCACCGGGTTGGTCTAGTGGTTAATGCGTCTTCCCAAATCAACTGATTTGGAAGTCGAGAGTTATAGCGTTCAAGTCCTAGTAAAGCCAGTTATTTTTACACGGATTTGAATACTAGATCGTGGATACCGGTGTTCTTTGGTGGTTGGGTTTCAATTAACCACACATTTCAGGAATGGTCGAACTGAGAATGTACAAGACTACAACTTCATTTACACTCATACATATCATCCTCATTCATCCTCTGAAGAATTATCTAAACGGTAGTTACCGGAGGCTAAACAGGAAAAAGAAAGGTATGCATACGTACTCATCTCGCATAACTCAAAAACGATTAGCCGTAGGATGTAAAAAATGTTGGATTTATGACTGTTGTAACATCTAGTTGTGCACTTCCTGTTTTGATTACAATCGACTGACCCAAAAGTATGTAAAAAAGCCCAAAATTTCCAAAAATTTTGATTTTGGACTTTTTCTTAACTGCAGTAATAAGCCCTCATTTACAGCTATTGAACGTATACAAAAGAAATTCCAGTTAAAAAAAGTTAAAAAATAAGTAGTTAAAGTTAAAAATATTAAAGTTTAATTTTCATTGTTTCTAGTGCTATAGTCAAATAAAATTTTAATTAATGAAATATTTGGATCTTACAAAAAAAGACACATCGGTTCGAATCAGACTTCATCTCCATTATTTTAACTTTTTTAAATTTATTTTTTAACATTTAAAAAAGTAAATATATTGATTTATTAATAATTCAATAATAAAAATAAAAAAATATGAAAACGTGAGGAATTATTAATGAAATAAAATTTTATGTACATATAAATATGGGTACATGCAATTTAATAGGCATTATTACATATGTGTATATATAATAGATGATTCATCCTGGACCCCTGTTAGGTATTTTTTAGATGACAAGATGAATGGAATGTTTTGTAGCATGTGAAAATGCTGTACCTGACCGGGATTCAAACTCGGGACTTCTGGGTGAAAGGCCGAGGCGCTACCACTCGCGCCACAGAGGCCGGTTGGTAGAACATTTGATTATTTAATATTAATTGAAAATTATAATTTAATATCGTGTTATTTTTGGATTTTCTAGTACAATTTCTGTTTAGTTTTATCTAAATTGATGTTAATTACAGAGTAACTGAAAGATAGACCCTCACAAAAACAACATATACATTAAGGCGTACATGCCCGATCTTTGATAAATTGCAGAATATTCTTATTTTTTAGTTTATTACTTCTCTGCTATTTTCGGACAATATTCTTCCTAAGTCGGAGATGATCATCATCATTTCGTTTGTTTGTTTTTGTTGCTAATCATTTAATCGCTCTTTGGTTTAATAATTCTTCTGACCTTAATTTGTGTACATGTTCTCTAGTTTTCAAATGTTCTCTTTCTTTATATTCATCATCTTTTAATTTTTTTATTCTTTCCTTGGTCTTAACGTTTTCTTCCTCTTTATATTTATCATCTTGTCTTGATATTTTTATTCTTTCTTTTGTTTTAACATTTTCCTCTTCTTCATATTCATCTTCTTGTCGTTTTCTGAGATATATTTCCTCATGTTATCTTTCTCTTTCCTTTATGATTGCTTCTTTTTCGTTTTTGATTATTCACCAAATAATCCAATAATAAAAACTCAATATTTTCCACTGTAAGGACGAAATTAAAATTTTTAACCAGTATACAGGAGTTCACTAAACGGAATAGTTAAATTATTATTAACTTTTATTTATGCACACACAAGAAATCTGAAACGTTTGTTAATCAGCAACTCACAAAGATACGAATAATGCTGATCTATTAATATGAGTAATAAAGGGACTTTTACTCTATCTTAATATTTCATGTAAGATTGTAGGATTAATAATTGCATAAATATTTGATCTTGATAAAAAATAATATTGCAGCAATTGTGTAACTGTTCACTTTATTAAAGAATTGGAGGATCGTATCTCACTTTCAAATGAAATAAGTTTAAATCAACTTTTTTTTTGTTTTATGTTGGAGAAGGGAAAATCTGCAATCAGACGCCTAGCAGCCCGTACTACAGAGTGTGTAGGGTTTCCTTTTTAATACGGAGGTGACTGTAGAGCCACGTACCAAGGTTTCTGGCACTACTAGAGGAGACAATTTCTGCTCTATCTAGCACGTAAATCTAGGGATGCGTCTCCTCCTCGCCATCAAGATCATCTCCGTTTTGTGGGATAAATCACCATACCTCTAGACGCAAACCAATTCACCAGAGAGCTAAGAGTTTCCTCAGCAACACGCTTCACCTCGTGAACAGTACGAGCCCTAACCACAACCGCAAGATCATTGCCAAAGGCCGTCAATTCCACACCCGGTGGTACTTTTATTATTAACAGATCATCGTAGGTCACATTCTATAGCAGGCGGCCCAGTATTGATCTATGGGGTACCCCCTGCTCCATGGCCACGACGACCTCATTACCCTTTTTCGACACTGCCAGCATCACCTTACCCGTGAGGTACTCTTGCACCATTCTGACAAGGTAGGGAGGAACTAAGTATAAATGAACTGCAGCAAAAAATGTGTCTCTGTAATTTAATAGGCGTACAAGGAAGTGTTTTGTCTACATCAGATTTGTTTTTTTTTTTAATATCAGCGTTTACAGTAAGTAGGCTAAATTATAACATTATTGTACTTTTAGTTACTCTTTCTTGATAAAAAAATAATAATAAAGTTTAACAATTTTTTTTTTCTTATTTTTAATTATTTAATTTGTATTTATTTCTCCGCACAGTTTTTCAAAATTCTATCCAAATAAATGCGGATATTCAAAAATTATGAATGTGATTCTAGTGTTTTTTTTGTACAATTTCGATAATTTAATTTTTAAATATTCTTCCTTTTCCCTGTTTAGCCTCCGGGAATCACCGTCAGGTAAATTACATCAGAGAATTAATGAGGATGATAAGTATGAGTGAAAGTGAAGTGTAGTCTTGTACAGTCTCAGGTCGACCATTTCTGAGTTGTGTAGTTAATTGAAACGCAACCAGCAAAGAACACCAAAATCCACGATCTAGTATTCAAATCCATGTAATAGTAAAGGCAGTTAGGTACTTTTATACGGATTTGAATTCTAGATCGTGGATGCTGGTGTTCTTTGGTGGTTGCGTTTCAATTAAACACACAACTCAGAGTGGTCGACATGAGACTGTACAAGACTACACTTTACTTACATATAGTACCTCTATAATTACTCAACCTCTGAAATAATACCTGACAGTGATTCCCGGAGGCTAAACAGGAAAAAAGAAGGATATTCAAAAATTAATGTATTGAGATTCTACAAAAAAAACCTAGAATCAGATTCATAATTTAAAAATCGTTAACGTAAGCAGTAATATCTTAAATTTTTTGGCTGTTATTCTTTTTATTTGAAGCATATTATTGATTTCAAAAGGATGAAATTTTTCACTGTACGCTGTTGATGTTGATTCTATTACACTCATTTAAAACAAAACTTTATTGATTTATTTCATACTTAACCTGATATTGTATAAATGATAGTACTAAAATAATAATCTTCTTGATGATTACAATAAATGAAATTTAGCTGTAAATGGTGAAACCCGAACAAATTAGGGAGATAAATTGAATACCGTGGCTAAAATACATGATCTATCAGGTGTTTGAATTACATCTATAAGAATGTAGTTTATCTTATTTGTGGAATAATTTTTGGTTCTCGGTGACACATTTTTAGAAGTTTTACTATATATATTTTTGTATCTCAATCAAACTAGTATGTGAAGGAATCAATTTTCGCTTATTAACTGTAATCATTAAAATTATTATGAAATTATAAGTAGTTAACAATTTGTAAATTTTATGAAATAAATTTGTGTGCTACTATATAACTGTGTAACTTATATTGGCCAATTCGTTGTTCAGTTTTGTAGCACACTTTCTATTAAAATTTAGTTGAGTTCCTACACTTGGTTTAATCCAATTTTGGGTGGATTCTGTTACGTTATAAATATGATAGAGACGGTAAAAGTTTACGATATTAAACTCGGCTCCCTCTGTAAAATCGAATAAATAAATAAGTAAATAAGTGGGTTTTGTGAAACAGTTTCTACACCTGAATTCTTTTGTTGGGCACGGAATATATTAGGAATACGTAAAAAGATAAAATATTACATAAAAGTCTTCGCCTTCCTCGCAAAATTTTCGCTAACTATATTCATTATCACTTTGTATTTTAATAATAACGTAATTTTCATTAAAAAAGTCTGTTATAAATTAACAGTGATTTAATTTCATAATTTAATTTTTTATTTATTTTTTAACTGTTTATGAATATCATAATGTTTGCTAATCGGCCTTATTTGTCATTTTTAATTGTAGTTTCTTGTATTATTCATAAAAATTATTTCAGATTACTCAATTTTTCAAATCATTTTGATACCTGATGTAAATCTAATTAACATTTTTATATATTTTACTAATTATTTTTTGTTATCATACGAGTGAAACTAAATCAGTAATCGTTAAAATATAGAAACTCTACAGGTTGATAATTCTACAGAATTATTGATGTGAATCAATTTTAACTGATACAATTACATCCTATTACACTAACCCAGAACGGATATTTTACTGCGTAAGATCTTATTTATTATTGCTATTTTGTATCCCATTGTTTTGAAAAAAAAAGGTTAATTGTTCAACACAGAAGTTTTAAGATATTTTTCAGTTTTCTTTTGTCTTATCAACAACATAATTACATTACTACATAATAATACTAAAGAATGCAGGTAGAAGAGGAAGATCCTAGAAGAGGTAGATGGATTATTTGTTGTCTTTGTCATGAAAAAAAATAAATTGCTCCAGGAGGAGATTGTTCCACAACCAATAGCCTCGCCTCCTGTAAATAGCTTTACCCCGCTGTAAATAGATTTCCTAAATGAATACCATTAAGTCATTTTAAGACAATAATTACAACTGCTTTACGTTAATTAATAAATATTTATTTTTATATTTATTGGTAATGAAGGTTGCTGCTTACGAGGTAAAATAGAATAATACAACGCGCAGGGTTTTGCTTGCCTTATGCAACGACATTTTGGTTAGAATACGAAGTGACTGTGATGGTAAGGCTAACGGATCCTATCCCTTTTGTACAACCTGAGTCAGAGAATCATGTTAAGAATTTTTTCTTCTGTGGACCAGGTTGTCATTATCGGTATTAAGAATGCCATCGATAGGCTGCCGGCGCAATTCGTTGATGTTGTGGCAAAGATAAGGACATTGGGCCATGCAAAGAAAATGGGTTTTATATTTATACACATACACACAAACATCCTTTGCAAAGTCAACAGTTCGCTCTTTGAAGATAAATGAACGGTCGCTTACGGAGGCATACTGATACGATGATTTTTAACAATAAAAATTAGTCCGTAAAAAATAAAACTAAAGTAAATTCTAATTATATTACTGCACAGTCTGAAGTCAAAATCATTCTTATCTTAAAATATCACACTCTTATCCTCCTCTACAAAAAATAGTAATTATACTAACAGTAAAATTTTCCATGCAAATATTGATTCTTAAGAAGTAAAGGCTAAGAAGTTGAAATGTTTCCTTCCAATTACTAACTTGATTTTGTTTGTCTTGCAAAATATTTTCTTACCGTTACAGAAGTCTTTTTGAAGCTAGGTAATTTAATGCTTGGTGAAGGATCTTATAGAAAAAGATATAAAATAATGGAGTCTCAGTTTGTGTTAAAAACTATCTTTTAGATAAAGTTAAAAGTTAACGAGTAATTTACGGAAGAAGCTACTTTTAAGTGTTGCTTAAAAATCAGTGATATAATCTCGAGTTGACAATAATTCCAGATCTCTTTCTGGTTCTTTGAAATTTTGCTAGAAAATTATCGGAAACGTTTTAAATTTAATAGTAAATTCAAAGTAATGGTATGTAGTTTAATGTTAACATTCTAGACAGTTTTTTGTTTTGGGACGAATGAACTATTAATTTGGTTTGAATTAAAAGAACTAAGTATTTTTACCTCCTGACTGACTAGAATTGCAAGTGCCTCTGCCACTTATATGGACAATATTTTACAAATTCAAGTAAAAATAACATTTTAACATTTTTTTTAGATCATGATCTTTGGATTTACAACTTCAAATTGTAGTATCATCATTTATTAGTGAAAACATGAAGAGCATTAATTATTTCTAACTACTAATTAGAATATTAAAATCCACACTGTTAGGATGAAATTGGTAAAATAATAAAAAAATTAACTTCAATGAACACCTTTACAATTTTCTTGATGTCTTTTCAGAAATCCTTCTCTCTATCAATAACAATAAAAATTAAAAACAAAAACACAGGAGTTATTAAAGGAATAGTAAATTGTAACGTTCATCCAACACGAATGAATATCGATAAAATATCAAAATATAATATGTTAACTTCCAAAGATATTTCCAAAACAAAGGAATTCATGCAAAACTTATTTTCAAATCTAAGAAAACATAAAATAATGATTTTATATATTATTCAAACACTAAAAACTAAAACTAAGTGAGAAGTTATCAGAAGTAACGCGGATGTAGAAATAAGAGAGGACAGAAAACGCTGCCAAAATATAAAAGGACAACTTCTATTATCATATCTTCTGTTTATTTTTGGCAAAACAATTTGATGAATACATATTTTATTCTAGTTAGCACTTATATTGCCTGAAAGTATTTAATTATTCATTTCCTCTACATTTTCCTCTCTCCAAATTACACATATGTATCTGTATTCGAAGATGTTTATTTTAAAGAATTAGAACATTTTAAGTTAGGTAATAAAATATAATATTTATAATATTAATTGAATGAATTTTACCTATTTCAACTTAGTTATGAATAACAAAATTACATTATGTTTTTGAAATATACTGAATACTGATAATTGAATAGACATAATTCCAAAGTGGTAACGATAATGTGAGTCCTAGAGGATTTTTTTTTCGGGGTGTACAACGAAGAGTCTTTCTTAGCGTCCGGACACAATGCTATTATAATTAACAATCTAATTAAACAACACCGACGCTAAATATCACGGACATAAATTAAATAACAGTAATAAAAATAATAAAAATTAAGAATAAAAAAGCGCACTATCACAGGCAAAAACATTCGTTTCGTAACATAACATAGATGTAAAGTGCCTATGCCGTACGCTAAAGACGAAATAAATTGACAATTAAATAATAATAGTAAAAATCTAAATTAAAATAAGATTACCATTTGACATACGCCAAACGATATAAATAAATAAATTACAAAACTTATTAGATATTTGAAAACAGATGCACAGTCTTAAGAAATAACAAGGCATTCGATAACATCATCATATTGTTTCCTAAAATATTTCGGATGTTCACCCCTAAGTTAAACTCCCGACGCAAAGCTGCATAAAGGACAGAGCCCAAAAGTATGTGGTGTACAATATAGTTAGAAGTTGCCAGTTTTTGCCTTCGCTGTAGGCCTCATCCGGATATCTTGAATTCCCTACAACGTATTCCTCTTAACTAATTAACCGAGCTCTGAACTAAGTAAGCACGAACCCCGCGCTTAGGTCTACTTAATGTGAGCAAATTCCGGGAATCTCTCCCATTATTCGAGGCAATAAACAAAACATACCACCAAAAATGTTGATTGCAACAACAAACTTTAGTCCTAGTTTCCTTCGAGAACTCTACTTAGTTCAAACCCTAGACTTAGGTTAAATTATGTACTGGATTGGTCCAGCAAGGAGAGGCGGACAGACATCCTACTCCCACTCGGCTCCATCGCAGAGTCCCGCGCGACATTCACCTCAATAAATCATCGTCGAAATGCCGCTACAACGCATGGCTGATTGCTATCCCATGCCCATCGGCACTGCAGTCGCCATCCCGCCGACAGTGTCGTTTGCTCATTCTTATCTGCCCTCTTCAAAACGCCGCTACACCTCACGGCTGCATGGTATCCCATAACCATCGTCGTTTTGTCTATTCGTCATAGTCATTGTACTGTTTGTATATGTGGATGGTTATGTGCATTTTATCTGTTTAGTTTATTTTGTAAAGTTTAATACGGTGATTTATTTTAATTACAGCATTAAAATGAGTACAAAAGGACAGCGTCTACGTACTTTTACAGTAAATGAAAAACTGCGCGTTATAGAAGAGGCTGAAAAAATTGGAAATCGGGCGGCAGGAAGAAAATTTGATGTAGACGAAAGCTGCATTCAAGACTGGCGTAAGAAGAAACAACTTCTGGTGAAAGGCACTGGTAATAAAAGGGCTTTTCTTAGCTTAAAATCAAAATACACAGACATAGAAAAAAAATCGTTTGACTTTGTTATGGTAAAAAGGAAATGCAGTTACGCTGTCAAGATAGAAATATGTCAATCATATGTTCGTAAAATCGCTAAATTATTGAATAAAGTTAATTTTAAATCAATCCGTGGATGGATAACACGATTTTTTGCACGAAGTGATTTGTCAATAAGACGAAAGACAACGACTTCCATTTCTCAACGACATCCGGACACTTATGAACAAAAAATATTACATTTTCACAAATACATAATTAGTCTTAGAAAAGATTAAGGCTATTTGCCTTCTCAAATAGGAAACGCTGATCAAACCCCCGTATATTTTGAAATGAGATTTGACAAAACCGTAAACAAAAAAGGTGAAAATAGTGTTACGATTCGCACTGGTGTAATGAATAACAAAGCTGTAGTGTTATGCTTTGCATTACTTCTGATGGATCAAAATTACTTCCGTACATTGTTTTTAAAAGAAAAACTCTTCCTACCGTACAGGTAAATGGAGTTATTATCAGAGTACAGGAATCAGGTTGGATGAACGAAACCTTAATTTTAGATTGGATCAGGTGTGTATGACAAAAGCAATCAGATTTACTTAATAAAAAAAATACTGATATGCTAGTAATGGATAGTTATTTGGGGTATACGACTGATAAAGTGAAAGACATTTTAAAAAAGGGTATGACAGATCAAGTAGTAATTCTAGGCGGATTGACATCTCTATTGCAACCACTAGATGTCTGCAATAATAAACCGTTCAAATCTGCATTAAAAAAACTGTACAGTAAATGGATGGCTAATGAAAATGTCTTTCTCACGCCTTCAGGAAGAATCAAACGCCCAGATTTTAACCAGATTTGTGTTTGGATAAAAGATGCTTGGGAAGGTATTTCCACAGAATTAGTAAGGAAAAGTTTTAAAAAATGCGGAATATCTAATGAACTTAATGGAAGTGAAGACGATCACCTCTGGCAGAGCGACGTGGAGACTACCGGTAACTCTTCTACAGACATTGACAGTGACAGTGATTAATTATAAATAAAATCCCATATTAAAAAGTGTATTGAAATAATCCTTTTCAACATGTTACTTTCTTTTCGTTTTACTGGCTTACTGATTCTGAACTAAACTAGTACTTACGGTAATTAATTGTTAATGTGATATTAATATTGTAATTTAAATGAATGAATTATTGCTTTACTTTCTGAATATTTTCGTATTTACGTGTTTTTTTAACATATCTGTTGCACTTTAAATTACAGGTATAAACTCGATTTTTTTTTAGATTTTCGGTCCGGAAAATCTATGTGCAGAGCTTATTCGGTGACGGGGGGTACTCGAATAAATACGGGAGTTTATTTACTAAAGGATCTTTTTCCTTTAGTAGTAGGATTTTTACATCCTAACGCCGTTTAAATGGTGGACAGGTGCTAGCTGGCATTCAGGGACCGAGGCGTGACAGCCAAATTTGCTGTCTTTTTATTTTATTATCTAATCTTTTGTTTTATTAGGAACAAGGGGTGCGCCTCCCCGATTTAGTTATAATATTGACAAGTGGGCGGCTGGGACACGTAAGCGGGTGATGTATAGCACCCTGCATAAGCCGCCACTCTGATAGGTAGCTCACTAGGAGATTTTAGGAATTAGGTCGCTAAACTGTTTCTGAGGCACAGTAGCCGTTCTTGGCACTTACATTTGGTCTCATGCTCTAAGGCGACCGAATGCGGTGGTGGCTGGAGAAATGTCAGTTAACCAACAATCCTCACAGCGATAACGGGACCGTAAACATTCCAATGAATAATATTTGGACTCGTAAATTTTTTTCTTATTATTTACAAAACTGTGCGTTTAAATTGTTTATCAGATAGTTTCGGTTCTTCTTGGCATTTATAAATTTTAGTAGTGCTTTGCATTTTCGGGCACTTCATTTGCCACCATATCATCGTAGAAACTTCGAAATGGTGATGTGGACTTAGAAGCCTGGGTGAACGTAGATGCTGTACTAGCTGATGATGTTTTAATAGATCCCTTCACAGGGATCTTGGTAATTTTCTGCGTAGTTGGTGAAGCAGGAATTTAATGTGGTGGTGTACTGACTGTTATGGTTTTCGGTAAACCGGTATCAGTCTTTCTAGCAGAAATACCTTCTTCTTGCCTTTACTTGATTCTGCATTAGCAGATGTAAGAGACTTTACTTTGACAAAGACTCTACACTTTTGGTCAGTTCTTTGCAAGATGCGCATTCGTTTTCTTTTTAACATTGTTAGAACGACAAAACTAACACCGGGTTGCACAGGATTGGTCATTCTGAGGGATTTTCTGTATTCCCGAAGTGTTTCAGAAAAGAACATTTTCTGCTCAGTAGAGATCTTTAATGTAGCCTTTTCTTCCTTATAAATGATGTATCCTTGAGAAGTTGCGGAGTGGTAACCTTTACA
The DNA here is from genome assembly GCF_047948215.1 of Lycorma delicatula. Lineage (NCBI taxonomy): Eukaryota > Metazoa > Arthropoda > Insecta > Hemiptera > Fulgoridae > Lycorma > Lycorma delicatula. Next base: position 283,903,386 of record NC_134455.1, read on the forward strand.
ATTAATATATAATTCTATTTGAACGCATATGCTATCGTAATATCCCATGTGACCGCACAAATTTGTTTCTTCTTGCAACTAAATTTATTTTGAGTAAAACCCTGACACTGAAAGCAGCCTCAGAAATTTGGTATATATGATCGCACACAGGCAGAGTGGTTCGTGTACTTTTATTCGATCAGGAACGGTTGGAGTAGAAAAGGTTACAACAAGCGAGGATGTTGGCACATCAATACCATTCTCTTTTTCATAATCCTCTGCACTTTCTCATAGTTCTCTTTGACTGACTTAGCTGACAGCTCTTCTGTAATTTCAGGTATCTCTTTGTCAGCAAAATTGCGGCAAAAGATCACTCCCTTACTGAAATTTGACGTCTTATGGGGTTCCAATCACTTTTTCTTTCCCTACCTACTCAAGAGCTAGGAGTTTCCGACAGAGTTTTGTAAGTTTTTTAACAGATTCCAATGACCCACAAGCTGTTTTGACGCACTTAATCAGGAAGGGAGAAACTTTAGCAAAGGATTTAGCTTTCTCGTTGTATCTCACCACAAGAAACCAAACAAGAAAATTTAACACTCTCCGTAACGTTTCTTGTTTCCCTGTCTACTGGATAAAATGGATTTCTCGTTTCTCTACCACTGAAAAGGTTGGTCGAAGTCTCTTCAAATTCCCGGATTTTTTCTGTTTTTTCAAGTGGACCAAGAGCCACCAAACAATTTTCAAATGAAACTGAAAGTTTTAGACTACTAAATATCATATATAGACCATTAGTGTAGTCCACGTTTATTCATCAGTATAGTAAAACCCATCAAATGCTTTAAAAACAGGCAATGTTAATCTGTATTAAAGCGATCTTTCTTTCCTTAACCACCTGGTGCAGATGCACCAGGGGGTTAAGGATGGATGGACTCGCTTAGTTCTCCTTTAAATCGGTATTGTTTCTATTTCCACTGTGCAAAATTTCAGGATGTTCTGCTAGACGATAAATTTTCATGAGTCAATCAAATTAATTTCGTTTCGAACAAAATTAAACTGTATATTATTGATTCAAATTGTCTTAATTAAAGCCAAACTTTCATCATTATTAAACACTTGTTATGCCTAAAATATAAAATATAATATTATCTCTTGTAGTTCCCTAAAATATTAGAACGAGGTTTCAAAATTCAGAAGTTGGTTTTAGATCATTGTTTGGTGCCATTAAATGTTAACTACGTAGACCGATGTTTTAAGTAAATTAAACATTTTAATTTATCCATGTGTTAATATTTTAACTACGCGTTGTAGCTACTTTCCTCTGAAAAATTATAATATTTCCGTATATCACACCAAACAACAGAACTGTTTTTTAGTCAGTGTAATATTTTGCTTATGAAAAATTGTCTTTTATACTTATGCTGGCGGTTTTATTAAATTACCAAGATCTTACCGATTCATTTAAAATAAAATTAAGATTTCTTTTCAAATAATTCTGATAGTTTTTGAACAATATAATTAAAAAGAAAATGTTAAAACCTGATATTTTTGCATCTTTAACGTGTACATAAATATAATCTCAAATAATTTTCAATATCACGATCTAAATTGCCATTTTATTGTTTAGTATCTTCATATAATTTTATATAATTTTTGTTATTTGTATTTTAATTATTAAATACTTTTTAATTATTAGTTAAATATAGAAGAATATATTATTTTTTAGGGTAAGTGGGTGCAGAAAATTTTTGTAGTTCTAATTTACATTAATTATTGTGTATTTTATGACGATTCTGTGATTAGTTTTTACCAAGACTAGCTTTGATCCACTCTGACAAGTGCTGGGACATATCCATTTTTTGTTCGTTGACTGTTATTTCTATCCATCCTTGAATGCTTAGTAACTAGAATGCGTAATTTTTTTATTATGTACCGAACAGAATAATATGTTATTTACCTTTTTCTTTTCGTAAAAAGTCTGTTTAGTAGTTTCTTTCGTTTATATTTACGTAGCGGCTAAAGATTCAAAACGACTTCGGCTTTTCCATTTTCATTTGAAGCTGGGAAGTACATTAGAGGATGTTTAATTTAAAGCTTTATTTTAGCTCTGGAATGTTTCTCTTTGAAAATATGCTCGCCTAAATGCCTCACACTCATACTTATAAAATTACATACAGCTATCTAATTTATAAAGATCTATTATTCTATATTATAAGAACACACCTTGTGAAATAAAAAAATTATAAACTTCCAAACAAACGTTTTCCCAGTTTAAATGATTTTGTTACAGCCCTAGTATTAATTGGTATGTAGGGAAAGAAATGACTGTTACTTTTAATTCCTAAATGGAAAACCATTTTTATTATTATTTTTTTTATTTATTTTAAATTGATAAATTCCATATTGTGCATACGGAATTTAACCGTATTCTGATAACTGATTTAGTAGTAATCATACTAAAACTGAAAAATATCTTTTAAAAAAAAAAAATCGAATTTTTCGTAAATGTCCAAATAACTTTACAATAATTAGATTTTAGTAAAACTTCTACAGAGTTAAAAATCAAAATCTTCAGTAATGTTTTCTGTAGGAATTGTAAATAGTAAAATTATTTTAAGATACCTTAAAAGTAAAGCACATTATTTAAAAAAGTAATGGAGCCTTGATTTAGTACCTATCACTCTCTTTAATACACTCTCTTTCTTCTTTCTTTAGTATAATAATATTATCTTTAACTAGAGTGTGCCGTTCTATTTGGATTCACGGCCCTCCGTATAAGTATTTGTGCCTGAAGTTTTTTTCTCTGTGGGTTTTTCAAACCTTTTTACTTCAGAATTCTAATACTTGCTCAATGCAGTTTTTAATAAACATGTTTTATTAAATTTATCTTGTACGGTTAGCATGTTGTAAGGTTAATTTTTTTTTAATATAGTGAGAACAAGCATCTGTTTCCTGTAACTTGTCTATAGCATCATAAATAAATATATATAGTCAAGACATAGATTCTAATATTGTCTCATTAGTTCTTCCTGTTTTGGACTCGTAATATCTAGGGCATTGTAACTTATATTTAACTTATAAACAAAGTCTACAATCAAACGAATTATTCCTCATTAGTAAAACTTTTCACCTAGTACATATCTTACTATTCTTTAGCTAAAAGAAAACTAAGAATTTAACATTTATATGCCGCAAGTTCAACTTTACAATCTCCGTAAATTTGGAGTTAGTTCATCACTGGAAGGTGGTTGGTTATACCGACCACCGCTGAGTTCCGTTTCATTGTATTGAGAAGTACTTGCAGCGTTGAAGCTTCTTCAGGAGCGCTTTAGGGTACCATTTATAGCTGAATTCAAATGAGAAAAATCTACTGGCTCCCTCCCACACTGATTGCACTTCTAGCCATTCTGAATGAAAATTGCGTTGTGGAACTACTTCTATAGCCTGAAAACATTTAATTATTAATGTAACTTAACGTACAGAAACCTTAAAACTCATGATTTATTTGTACTGAAAATTAATAAAAAATAAGTTTTAACAATGAAAATAAATATTTAATCCAAATTTCCATGCCATCGTTTTCTTAAATATAAAAATAAAGTACGTTATTATTACAAAATGTTTACGCATAAGTTAAACATTAATCGCTCGCTCATTTCCATTTTAATTAACGCATTATCTGATTTTACTTACACTTCTCCCAACTAAAACGTATCTTGCAACGCATGCGGATTGTTTCGAATAGTATTCATTAATATATAACTATATTCGATATATAATTCAGTAATACAAATACGGGGTCTAAAACTGTTAGTCTAAATATTACGAATGATTTCTCTCTCCTGTAACTTTATGATTACCACACTCTTACTACAACTAATAAGTGGGTCATTTAGCTCTTATACTACGTTAAAAAATGTATAACGTCATTATAAATATAACAAGTGGTTTCCTGAAATCAGATAGATATATAATAAATACATAGATCTAATTACAGATAAATATAATTATTTACTACTTCATACATTCAACCTAGAGTAAAACTTATGAACTACACAGAACTCATTTATTCATAGTGCCGCAAGCAGGAATATCATTGGAATTTTACAGGAATTACAAAATCTTATTATACAGCTGTTCTAATTATTTATAAAATACTTATCTACCTTTTAAATACACTCTTCCGCAAGTTTGTAAATATATAACCAGGTATTAGAATTGTCTTGCACGTTCAAGGTTATGTTTGTTTTCTCTCACTTAATTTCAAAATGTAATTAAATGTATAACTGTATTTATATATTTTACAGTTAATAATTACACACCTAATAGTGTATCTATATATACAGTATTAGTTGTGATGAAAATTAGAGCAGACAATCCTAGATTTCCTTTAACCAAGACTAAGTTACTGATGACTCGAGTGGATTTTCTTACCACAAAGTAGTTTTACCTAAATGTAAATAAATACGTAACCTTTCACAATCCCTTAAATAGGCTGTGTGATATGACTTTGAATAAGTTTTTACTAGTTATTTTTATACGATTAGATTTGCGTCGGGAAAAACGGTTTTATTATTTTTTTACCAAATTATAAAACTATTTTACAATCTATTTTTTTTTTACCAAGAGGTTTCTTCTTTGACCAAATTTTAACTTCATAACTTCCGATTCTTTTTTCTAAATTAGTTGAAAAGTAAGAAATGAAAGAAACCTAAGTTTATCGTAAAGTATAATACGATATGCCTGCTATAAAGAGGATAATTGTGGAGTAGTATATTTTTATCGTTGCTTTAAAAACTTACTGTTAATATATTCTCGCATAAATTAATTAAACAGTATTAAAGATAAAGAGACTTATTTGTTTTTGTTTAAATTTGCCTACATTCCGAAATTTTACCCAGATTTATCATTTAATTATAGAATTAATTCTTCGAAACATTTAAAAATTTCGATTCCCAGTTAAGGAATAGGTACTGTATTTTTCCGTACCTCAGGATAGTTTATTGAATATAAAGTAACGTTTAAACGTACAACAAAGATTTAACTACACAAAGCTTATGGCTTACATACTCCTATAAAGGAATTACAGGCAGAAATTCTAATACGCTTGTCTATAGTTCGTAATGAAATCTCAGAATCTCCAGAATTCGACTGATATCAAATAGCTTTACTTTTATGAAAAACTCTGCAGCTGCTAAAATACGATTAGAATTATGAGAATAAATTATTATAACCTCTTTTCTAAATTTCATGAAATTTATAACGACAGTAGATAATGAATGCGTTTAGTTACCCTTTTTCCTGTGGAATAGTTCGCTACATTACATGTGTTCGCAGGCAGAATTTCTTGTTACTGGAATTACATGTTAACAGGCAGAATCTTTTTAATTTTTTTTTATTTATTTTCACCAGAAACACGTGTAACATATTAATAAATAAGTTCATAAAAAATTTTCAATAAAAATATATATGAAAGTATTGACATCCTTCGAGATTGGCAGAAAAATAATTTTTAATGAAAATTGAGATAATTATTGATAAATAAATATATTATACTGGACCTCCTCCAATAAATCATTCCATTAGTGTAATCCAATAACTCCTTTCACGCTAGTTTTATTCTTCTCAGAGAAGTTTTTCGTTAGTCTCAAAAAAATCTTCCGATTTCAAAGGCACTGGAATCGGAAGGTTTTTCATTCTAGATAAAAACTAACTTGAAGATACCAGATAAAAACAAAACTTCTTACAAAATTTGGACTTCACTACTTGATCAATTTCTCAATCCACAATCTACTTTTCTCATAAAATAAAATGTGATCATTTACATGAGCTTTTATTATTATTAGTAGTGAGGAAAATAGAAAAAATCATCATCAGCTACTTTAATTTACTGACTCATCATGAAGGAAATTCTAACTGCCTAAATTAGAACCTAGCAAATTTGAACCCATTGCCAAAATTTATTTCAATAGTGTATATATTATTTTTAATACAAAAATACATTGTGTGTTATAAATATATAATATGTTGTAATGTATAACCCTTATTCATTTTATGATTCAAATTCGTACTGACGATTAGCAGACTTTTGGTTCACACGGTGAAGTCCACTTACGCTGAGGTCCAATGTTCAGTGTTTTGTTTGTCCAGTTTATGTAACGTCCACTGGTATTTTTGTCCACCATTAGTTTTGGTCCACTTTCTTTTAGTCCACACAGATTTATTACACTAAAATTTAGGTCTGTTTCAATCCACTATGAGCTATATAATATCAAGGCAGACATTATTACCTTTACTGGAAATTAAAACATTGCTTGCCCACGTTGCTAGGCGATATCATTTAGGAAATATTTTATGAAATTACGGCAGATTTGATTCATGCAATATCATCTTGAAATAATTCATCGAAAATTATGGCAGAAGTGATTTATTCTAAAAAAAATAACTAATGCTAAATTTCAAAAACTACACATACCATCTCATTTCATTTAGTAAAGACGGTTAACGACGGTATTGGAGATCTGAACAACGAAGAACAATGTTAGATGTCTGCTGGGAGTGACCTTGAGGAAATACAAGTACAGAAAAAAAAAAAAGTACAGAAGGATGGTACGAGAGATCATGAGCATGGAGCAGGTGTTCAAGGGGAAGTAAGGAAGGTCAGGGACAACATAAAGCGCCGCGCAGAAAGAAATCCACATGAACCCCCGCACAGACCATGAAGTTTTTTTTTTTTTTTTGTACTTCTGTACTCCTCTGGGCCTTGAAAATATATATACTCCCACAATTAGCGCCATAGACGTCTCTACCGCCACTATGCGCTTGCTTCTGTAACTTAGTCTCCATGCAATTCTGTGGCTGATATCCTTAAAAGCTACGTCTCCCTCCGTGTCTGTCTGCCATCCGGATTTTGCAGCCTCATAGACATTCGGCTCGGTGATAACCAAAAAGTCAGAATTTTTTCCCGCAACTATTCTGGAGACTAGATTGTGAGACAGCGTACTCTTGTTGACGTTAGCCTGCAGTATTCTAAGCATTCTGGTTTTTAATACACCGCCAAGCCCCTGTTCTGTGCTCTTGACTACTACATGTAAGACATTTCTTAGGTTCCTGGCAGTTAGCTATCAGGTGCCCTTTTCCACCACAATTAAAGCAGAGATTAGTTCTATCCGGGCCTCTACAATCCTGACGTTGATGGCCAGTGCCCCAGCATCTAAAACATTTCTCCCCTTCTTCACGTATAAAAGCTCTACAATTTGCCCAGCCTATTCGTAACCGTTGTTCTATCATTTTACAGGCTGCCTTGTAAGATGTAATCACCGTCACGTTTTTGGTTTCAATAAAACCTGGTCTTATAGAAGAGATCTTAACCTCGTCAGTATCGCCGATCCTTGCCGTAATTGAGGCAAAAATCTCCTCCTCAGTGGTGTCGCTCTCGACATCCCTAATATGAACCGCCGACCATACGCCGACCAGCTCTAGTCTTCAGATCCACTTTTAGATCCGCCACCTTATCTTTCAGTATACTCGAAAACTCTGCAGCACGTTTTGAGCCCTGTATTCTGACCAGAACCTCTTCGTTTTTTCCCTTTTTAGTGAGATTACAACTTTAACGTCGTCTCTAGCTACAGCCGTCTGCATTGCTCCCAGGAGCTCTGCATATGTTTTGCCCTCAGACTTAACTACTATTGTCCTACTATCCTCCGCAGGTGGACTAGCCTTCTTGATACGTATTTGTCCAGGCCTAACCTGCTTGGCAGCCCCATCAGTATGTAGGGTCAAAACTTTTATCGTGTCCTCTTTTTCCCTATTCAAGTACGATACAATCTTCTTCATATAATTGCCGATGTTATTGTTCGGCACTATATAGGACAAATTAGTAGTATTACTCGAGATTCTCCTCAGAGCTTTTAATATAATATATATTGTATTTTTTCCGTCCATGTTAGAATCATAAAATATTCTATACTTGCTTCGGCAAAAAGAAAAAAAAAATTTGGGGGTCAAAGGGTCGGGAAGGTTGTGAAACGAATTTATGTCCAGGAATAAATTAAATAGGATAAGTGGTTCAGGAGCTATTGTTAGTAAGGATTTATAATATAGTAGGGATTTATCCCCCTATAAAAACTCTACCCGTAGGACGTAGAAAAATTCTCCTGTCTATGAAGAACAAGAGAAAAATTTCCCAAGTCCTTGTTTACGTCTTTTAACACACTTGTAGTAGCTTATCTTAACACTTAGAATAATTCGCTTGAAAAGTGTATATTCTAACCTCGAATACACCTTAAAAACTAGTAAAAAAGCGTTTCTCCTCACTTTGTTGTTATTCAGATGACACTACAAGTTTACTAAAACACGGTAACTTAATATTACCTATTATAAAAAGTAATATAACAGGTAAAAAACACCAAACAAGTAAGTTATTGTTTAAACTCAAAAAACACAAAAACTGGGTAAGTCCGTATCCGTAAACTCTTAAAATGTGGTAGTCCAAGTCCAGAAATCAATTCTCTTATGTATCCAATAGCCAAATCCAAAAAATTAACTGTAAAACCAAACTAATAATAATAACTCGCGGAGCAGTATACAAACACGTCTATTCACTGTGAAGTCTCCCACTCGACTTGACCATGAAGTTGACTTTACGAGACGTGCATGAGAAAGAACTGCTTTTGATGTTACCTGAAAGGAAAACGTTCCAATGACAGATTAATCAAAATCAAAATAGAGGCCGTCCCACTTTTCATAAATCCAACTAATAAAATCTATTAATTAATTAATTTGGAATTTATTTTTTGGGCATTTGCAAATGAAAAAAATCCAATTACTGTATAAATGAGTGTAATAATATTAGAATTCCAATTTATAAAATTGAACATATTTATGATTATTCTCTTCGCAGGAATTTCGTCTGGATGAATGAAGTCACTGATGAATAACAGGAGTTAAAAGTTTTCCATTGTAGAAATTTCTTTACATTTCATTAAAATGTTAAATAATTCAATATATCTTATTCATAAATATGTAATATTCATAAACAACTAATTGCGTCTAAAAAACACATTAAAACAAAGTAAAAAAAATGAAACTTTCATCTGTAATAAAATATAATATACGACTGCATTTCTGTTTTACAGTCCAACTTTTAAACAAAAATAATTGTCAAATTTATGTTGATTATATTGAGTTACTTTGCTTGGATGATTCCCAATATACTTCTAATGTAGTATGTGCGTACGTGCGCGCGCGCGCGCGTGTGATATGAGATTTATATGAGATTCCGTTAGTGCGCATAATGTATGTGTATTGAAAACAGATTGCCAATCTAAACATACACTTGTAAATAATTATGTACTATAACATCAATAATTACTCATGGAAAACGCGCACTTACGTGTTTTACGTGAAGCTTTTTGCAGTTATTGTTTATATTTGTACTGTGATGTATATAAAAATTTGGAAATGTTTTTAATTTACGAACACACCGTAATACTGAACTTATGGTGCAAAATATATATAAAAGGTTCACCTAATTGCTAAATCCGTTTGGTCTTTAAGCATGTTTATTCTTTAAATATATACTTTTTATTTATGTATGTTTTGCTTTTATAGATTTAGAGATGCTGTAATGAAATTAAATGATTGATTCTTATCTGTATAAATTAATCCTACTTCCTGCCTTATTCGTATAGATACATTCAAATTTTAGTAGAAGGTTTTATGCTAAATATTTATAGTCCAGACGGTATCTGTTTTACAATGGGCGTATTAGAACTTTTTCTATATGATCGCTAATTTTTGCGTTAATGCCTCCGGAATATCATCAGAAATGATTATTTCGTTATGCGCCAGTTGAAAAAGATTTGCTTAAATTTTCAGTAAACGAAATGTAAAAAAAAAAAAATTGCAAATTGTCCATTTTTTCCTCCTATTTTCATAGATAACTTCATTTTAAAGAAAAGATGGAGAAAAATGTTTTATTATTAAATTTTACACATCATATCATTGGTATTTCCTAATTCTAGGGAATTTTTTGAACTTGCAATTTTTTTTTTCTTTTAAACAAAAATTGAATATCTTTACGAATTCTTATAAATTAATTTAGAAAAAACACAGATTTAGAGTATTCGGAAAGACGCTTTTTTTAAAAGAAGCTTTGATTCGTTATTATCTCCAGAGATATAATTTATCAAAGTTGACTGCCATTGTGTAACCTTTCACAATAAATTATTATGGATAAATTAATAGACCGATATTTAGCAATAATTCGAGTTTGCTAGAATGATATTTGAACGTTTTAGCTGACAAGACATCGATTTCAAATTATTATTGTTAAAATTGCAAGTATATTTTGAAACTTCCCTAAGCTCTCCTAACTATTTTACAAAATTTAATTTTACAAAACTAAATTTTTCAAAATGCATTTGAAAATTTGAGTGCTCTTTTATAAGAGATTAAATTTTCAAGTATCTAGCGACTTTATTTCAAGCTGTACACAATTTAGATAATCGCATTTATTTTTTTTAAATCTGGATTGTAAAATTAATGTGTAAAAATTGTCGGATCGATTTTGTTCAAATTTGGCGTGTTGCTTTATCATATCAAAAAGTTCTTTGAGGCAATATCTGAAGGTCCTAAGTATAATATAAGAGCTCAAAAAAAAATTCTCAAAATAACTTGTTTTTTATGTTTTTGACATTTGCTGCATTTTTGCATCAATTATAACATATTTTTCGATTTGCCACCGGTGATATTACGTGTAAAATTTTAATAACACAACTGTTTTTCTCTCGATTTTTATCTCTAAAATGAACATTTATCGATTTATCTAGGGAAATAGGAGAAAAATGGATGTTTTTGCGATTGTTTTACTTCTTTTTTTTAAATAAAATTTAAGCGCACACCTTTTTCAACTGGCGCATAACGAAATAATAATTTCTAATGATTTGCAGACTTAGTAAAGGAAAATTAGTGATCATGTAGAAAACGTCCAGCCCAAAACAGATACCACCTGGACTACTATGGTAAATTAAATATTCTGTTAGATAATGCAGTTAAGAACTCTAATGGCTTTTTTTTTAAGTAGAATAGTTTCTACTCATAAATTAACCTTAAATATTGCAGAAAAATTATACTAAAGAAGGCTGCAATTCAGTAGCTATTATTTTAGAAGAAGAAGAAGAAAAAGTAGCATGTTATGTATTTGAAGTTTTAATTTCCTGTTTAAATATTGTGCTTTTTAATACCTGTATTATAAAATTTAAATAAGTTAGACCAATATTTGGTATTTTATGTTGAACTTGAAATTAAAGGGTTCTTTATAAATAAAGACTCGTAGTTACCATATGAACGTTTCAGTATTTTTACTATTAAGACATGTGCTTTTAATTATGAGGCAGTTTTGAGCGCATGCCTCTAATATATTTAATTTGGCTACGTAATTATTCTATAGAATAAATAAAATCTAATTGCCTATAAAATCCCAGGTAACATTTATAATTTTGAATTTATTATTAGAATACGCATAAATACTAAAATTAAGTGACACCTGTATGAATAGGATATTTTTGCAGAAGTTGAAATTGTCTGATGTATTTTCAGCGACCAGGAATCACGTGGCTAAGTGCTTCCCCAACACTTCCTCTGAAAGCGACCTTCAGAGGTTTCGTACCTCAGCTCTGTGGGACCATGCACCCTCTCTTAGCAATATAGCCGCCGAGGGTCTTAAACATAAGGTAAGCAGACTTAAAACATTATCAATTCTCACATAATATTTTTATTTAATCAAAATTAGATACCCTTTAAAATAAATAGAAGGTGGGTATGGAAAAATTTTGAAAATGGAAGTTTACCTTGATCGGTTGCTACTAAGATTTTGCTGTACCATGTTATACTGTGTGAGTGTATAATTATGAAAGAATCCTTGTTACAAGTTCCTAATATACAAAGAAACACCAATAAGATTTAATATTTTTTCACTGAGTACATCCTAACAAACAAAACGCTATTTTAATTTTTCTAGCATTGTAGTGCAGAGAAACAGGGCAGATGTAAATAAAATCGTTGAACAAATTTAAATATAAAAAAAATAGTACCATAATATAAATATAGCACTATATCGGCAACCTTCAGATATCCAAGGCATAGTAGTAGCGTCCTTTCCTTTCATCAGAAGGTTCTAGATTCTATTGCAGGTCAGGCATTGCATTTTTCACACGCTACGAAATTCATCATACCTCCTGTATGCTATCAGGCTGTAGCTGTTATCAGGCATCAGCCCGTTGTATTACTATAAGGATAAATAACTATAAGGATTATTTATATATATATATATATATATATATATACACACACTTTATTTTATAATATGCAAACGGTATGCAGTACAATCTATTCAAAATACACACAATAATAATAAAAATTCTTTAATAAGTAAATAAGGTTAATGACTAGTGTAGTCTGTCTTATCTGATGACAAGTTAATATTAATTAAAAGTTTCAGCCTTTAAACAAAATAACATTTTTAAGAATTATTAAGAAAAAAGACTAGTAGTAAATGAAAAACGAGAAAAAGCAAAGAGGAATAATAATAATAATAATTCCATTATTAAGAAATTCCATTATTTATTTCCATTAATAAGAATACAATGCTAAGAAATGGTAATAATAGTTCAAAATAGTTAATAATATAATCATTAAATAATTATTGAATAACATTAAATAGACTTTCAGTTCTTGAATATAATAAGTGGATAAATAGTAACAACAAAATCTCTCTTCAACACAGAAATTACATGACAAAACGTCGTCTTCCAGACTCCCTCCACATAGTCACCTGGACCTGTTCCTTATAATTTTTAAATATTACTAATGAAATGAAATGATCATTATCTTTAAAATAATCTATTAATTATATTACATCACAGCGAATGTGTTCTTTACAAGTATCACGATGCGTTTTCATACTTAACTCTCCCCGTACCTCAATAATGTTATACAGCCAACCGGTCTGCTTTTTGCTTTTTTCAAAGATATAAAAGTAAAATGGAAGCAAGAGAGGAAGTCAAAGTGGTTTTAATTTCATGGTTGCCTTTCATGGTTGCCTATTTATTTTCAAACTAACTCCAACTCTACACTAAATTACCATTCATATACTCTCCCATAGACAGAATCTACACACTCTTAAACCAATTCAGTCAAACCCCCAAATATAACGACTGGTTCTTAGATAAATGCCAGCACACACACACATACATACACACACACACACACAACGAGTATATTTTCAGGTATTTCCTACATACGAAAATTTAGAATTTACCTTCAGCATATATTTAGATTAAAATTCTCGCATAAATAAAAATTATTCAAATAATACGATTTTCTTCTAATTTAATATAACACTGGGCAAACACCTATAAAATGTTTTATACCCTCTATCCCTCCAAAGTTACATAACACACACTGACGTCTTTTTCCTTTCCTATTAGGTCTATTATTTAGACTACGTAGCACACCGTATTCTAAATATTGTACTCATCATTACCTTATCATCCTCATCTGATATATAAGTCTCGTCGCCAAAATTAAATATCAGCTGTGTGTACACACTTGCTCACTGTGCTCTATTCAACCACAAAGCCCACGAATGTTCTTCCATTTTTTCCCCATTATTTAATTTAGTTTTTCATTCCAAAATTCCCAGTTAACAGACACTAGGCAACGAAATTTATTTATTGACTTGCATGCGTCTTATAAGACGCATGCAAGCCAATAACGGCGTTAATGTAATTCCTAGGTATTTGTAACTACTTGCAATATCAATTCGTTCCCCCCACATAATTTTCTCCCTTTTCTACAAACTATTATCTTTGACATTTAGATTAATTATCAATCCCCACAAGTAATAATAATTTTTAAAGTTATCGATCATTCTTTGCAAACCTTTAGGGGCAGACGACAGAAACACAATGTCATCTACATACAACAACAATTTTACATTCAATCGGCCAACAAACACACCTTTACCTAGCTCATCATGTAGGTCATTTAAAAGCAGATAAAAAAGAATAGGTGAAAGAAACAACCCTGTTTTAGGTAATTAAAATTTTCAAATTCAGACTTTATACTCTCACTGCACGATACCTGCGATTTCGTATGTTTATAAAATTCTTTCAAAACTGTAATAAATTTGTAATAAAATCCCAAATTACGTAATATGTATATAAAAATGCCTTTCAGTTAGTTTTATCAAAAGCCGCCTGCAAATCAACAAATATAGTATACAGCTTAGCCCCCTACTTTTCACTTTTAAATTTATAATGCTAATCAAATTGAAAATATTACCTTTTGTAGAATACACCTTCGGAATCCTGCTTGGAACTCACTAAATAATCGATTGCTGTGTACCCAATTATCTAATCGATTTAATAAAATCCCTCTAAACAATTTTGTTAATGTAGTCATAACGCTTATTGTCCTATAATTTACCACAACCAAATCCCCTTTTTTTATAAAGAGTAAAAATAATTATTGACTTTTTAAAAGAGTATGGTATTGATATAGATCAAATAGATGATTAAAATACTTTGTAATTAATTCAAAATATACTATTGGGGCTTGAATAAAATTTTACAGGAGATTCTATCATCCCCCGGTGCCTTATTAATTTTTGCTTTATTTAATACTTCTTTTATCTAGTTTAAAGTCGTTGCGGTGGACCGTGGCGTTTGTTTCTGCGGGCCCACTGGCAAGTCGGTCGGTATTTACATCGCTTAGTAGAATACACTTCCAGGAGGTGTGCTGGGAAGCTACTAGTTTACCTCAGTGACGGAACATCGGCAGATCAACTAAGAATGGGTGCACCGGAGAAGAGGCCAATGCCACGGTCGTGGTAAAGGCAGCGGGAAGGTCCTATGCGGACCTCCTCCGGCAGATCAAGAGCAGTGTGTCGCCACCGGGAGAGACTGGGGTTCTCTCGGCGTGGCGGGCCCAGGGGGAGGACCTCCATATCCGGGTTCCGGTGGAAGGGGACACCGCTGAAAAACTCAGTCGAGAAACATCGGAGACGGATGAGTGCGCCCCAAGCGTTGGCAGGGAGGATTGATCGGCGAGTCCAAATCCTGGTAAATGATGTGGATGCACTTACTTGTCAAGATAAATTTGTAACAGATCTTCGTCGGGTGACGGGGGATGAGATGACGCTCGACGTATTGTCTATGCGGCCTATGGAGCAACAAAAGTGGTGACGGTGGCTGTGCCACCCATTCTCGCCGAAAAGCTGTTGGCAGATGGTGGGGTGCGTGTAAGATGGGTGGCCTACAAAGTAATGCGGCGATCACTGAAGGACCGCTGCTTCCGCTGTTGTGGCGTCCGGGGCACAGGACAAAAGCGTGTAGTGGCCCGGACCGTACCGGCCGTCCCTGGAGGTCGGAGTGCATGCCCATGAAGCATGAGGATCGGCTGCTGCTACACCTGGATACCATGCGGTTCCAGTCTAGGACAGCCCCGTCCGGGAGGGGTAGAATTCTCCATCGTTTCACTTTCGGTGATTGGGCGGGGACTCCTTCCGGATCCACCGGGGAAAAATTAAGACCATAGTCCCGGTGAGGGATTCCTTTGGGGGTTCCCCATTTGAGGCGAGACAACGTAACCGGAGCTTCGGTGAGGGCCCCCCCCGGGTACTCCTTATTTAAGGCATGGCTAGAACAGACCCCCCCCTAGACTCCACCCCCAAGTAGATAGGTAGGGGGTAGGGTAGGGGGTAGGCGGGAGTCTACCCCCAGGTAGACTCCCGCCTACCTGGGTGGGGCCTTTGGAATGGCATAACTGGGCCTAGGGTTATTGCCCAGGTGGTTTGAGACAATGGCATCCCCCAGAGCTGAGTTTCTGTCTGTGGTGGCGGGGCAAAAAAACGAAAGAACATCGGTATCCACGATCTAGTATTCAAATTCACATAAAAGTAACTATCTTTACTAGAATTAGAACCGTAGAACTCTCGACTTCGAAATCAGGTGGATTGCGATGACGAGTTCACCACTAAACTAACCCTGTGGTTGTTCTTTTTATTTTTTTTTGGTTTTGTCTTTTCTGTACTCTTATAACCTGCCAAATTTCAGACTAAATTCTGTAACAAAGAAACAGCTTCGATAATTTCCTGAAGGAGTTCCACCACAAGTAATGATCTATTACGTAACTCTGCCTGGTAACTAGATTTCTTGTCTTTATCCCATCTTAATTTTGAGGGAAGCGTAATGTTTGTAAAGTTTCACCCACTTCATTACTCAGTACTAACCTTAATTCCAGTTCCAACGGCATATGTTCCGAAAAAATTGTAATCCGACTATAAGGTCTTAAATAATTTTAAAGCATCAAACGGTACACAAAAAACTATTACAGATGAGCCCTGGGCAATACATAATAGTGTTCTCCTTTTTCATCTCCAGCTACACGTCCATTAATTATAAGTAGATTATTGTCATAAAAAAATTACAGTAAACATTTCCCCCTACAATTAAGTACCCTATCCTTCGACAACTCAGACACGTAACTATCCAACGTTTGACCAGCTGGATGTTGTTCATTAGCCGTTCTCCCATTCAGGTCTTACCAAAATAATTTTTTTATTATGACCATATTCGTCAAAAAACTAACACATACTTGAAAAGTCAGATTCCCACTCATCATCATTTCCCCATATAAATAGACATACAGAATAAATTAAAAATAAACAAAAAAAGTAAATACCTACATACAAATAATTTTATTACATTCCTTTCCCCAATTTTAACAAGTTCCAAAAACGATTTCAGCGCGGTTCTGTACCTTATTACAATTCCTCCCTTTTCACTACCAAAAACAGAATGGCTTACTGCAGGCACCCAGCATAATGCATATTCTTTAAAATAATATCCTTAATTTATTTCACCTGTCCTCTCTTCGTTAAAAGTTCCATTAGACAAAAAAATATTAAATTGTTTTACATTATAAAACGCCTATTAAATTACATACACACTTTTTTTTAAAAAATGAAAAGTACATAAAATTTTAATTCATTAATAACTGATATTTTTTTCTTTTTTTTATTATTATTATTGAATTATTATTTATTGTAAACATTTTTTTTTACAATCACAGGTTAATAATTATTAATAAATGAATATATTAAATTAAAAAAAAATGAGATGAAGTCGGATTTCAATCAATGTGCCTTCCCGTTGTAAGAACCAAATATTTCATTAATTAAATTTTATTTGGCTATAACTATGGAACCAATGAAAATAAGTACCACTTATGATAATTATATCGTTGAAAAGCTCTCAATGAGGGATTATTACTGCAGTTAAGAAAAAGCCCGAAATCCTACTTTTTTATTATTTTGGGCTTTTTAGGACACTTTTGGTCCAGTCGATGGCAATCAAAAGGGGAGGTGCACAACTAGATGTTCAACAGTCTTAAATCCAAAATTTCAACATCCTACGGGTAATCGTTTTTGAGTTTTGCGTGATACGTACGTACGTACAGATATCACGCCGAAACTAGTCAAAATGGATTCAGGGATGATCTAAATGGATATTTCCGTTGAAATCAGATAACCGAATTTTTTTCGCGATCGAGGTACTTCCTGTACCCCGTACAAGGAAGTAAAAAATTAATTTTTGTACTTAAAAACTTCTAATTTAGTTTTTTTTTCTACAAATATTACTAAACCAAAAAATTAATTAATTTTAGAATGATAATATCAAAAATAATCTTAGATACGTACAATCTTTGCTTTGACCGGAGAAAGATAACGTGTTTGAGTGATATATTTGTTTTAGTCACCATAACTCTAGAAAGTAAACTAATTTCAATTTGAAATAAATGTATTTCACAATTTTTATTTGTGAAAATGAAAAATATATGTGAGTAATTTTATAATCATTTGAGAAGTACTCCTTTTACCCAAAGTTATTAGATCATGGAATGGTAATAATGACATTTGAACGTTTGAATCTGAAACCATTTAACCAGCTCTTTCTTTTTCTGATTAACAAAACAGTTTACACATTTATGAATATGAATTTATTGGGTAGATTGTAATCAGAATCATTAATATTAAAATAATAGGTCTTCGAAGAAAATTTCTAAACATTTGTCTGGATTAATCTAAAGTTGATTTTTGTTTTAATTAACAATTAATAGAAAATAGATTGAGAGATTTACTAACATACCACAGTTTTCCAAACTTAAATTGTTTAACCAGGTCCATCTTCAAACTAGAACATGCATTGAAGACTTCTTTTGTAAAACCAACCCCTTACCTTCCGTTTCTAACCTCTAAATTTGAAATATTTTATGAAATCTATTAGAGGATTTTAATTTATAAGTCAAGGTTTTCGCACAAATTCAATTTTACATATTTTTTATGTGTAAAAGAAGAATTAAAACAATAGATTTTTGCATATTTTGGCTATCAATCGATGTGAATTTAAAAGAAGTAGTAATAGAAAAACTTGCCAAAAAGCAGCACTAAAATTTGTAAGGTGTAATTAATTAAAAATACGTTTTTAATTCTTCAAATTTCCACCTTAGAAACTGTAGGTAAATTAACAAATTATTTAAAGTTAGATCTCGATGGATCTTTTTTGCATATTTTTTACTTTGAGTTTCCTCTTCATATCATTCTAATTTCCTTTTTTTATGTAACAAATCAGTGAATATATTTTAACTCCTGCTTTTCTTTTTCAATCGATCTTCTCTCTATTATTAATATATTTTTTAAACAGTCTCCTATATGTATTTGCCACACAATTGGCTATCTGTTCAGTATTATTTCTATGCTTCTTTATGTTCTGCCAATTATTACTCAATCAATTTTATTTGTTCTCCATTTATTAAAACGAAAATCTTTAACAGCTCTTTATCATCCCTAATTTTTTATCATCAAATACTTAATCATCTACACAAAAATACTCTTCAGTTCTGTTTTTTATTATGTTCATTGCGTATTTTAGTATGATAAATATAATGATAATAAATAATGCGTGTGTGATTAACACCCATATTACGGTTTAGATTAATTTAATAACTACTAATTGTTCCCTTTTAGGACGATTTAAAAAATGTTTAACTGATGTACGAACAAGTCTAAAAAAAACACCCTTTCCATTCGAGAAAAGCAGTCCACAAGAAACGTAAAGACAAGAAATTTGATTGCAATAAGAAAAGGAATGCAGAGAAATGACGCAGAAAAGGCTGTTAATAACCGTGAGCTAAACTCGTTTAAAATAAGAGAATATGTGTTTTTCAATAACTTTTTGGAATAGCTTAATAATTCGGATGAGAATACACTAAATATTAAAGCGTTAACATGTGTACTATTTCGTAGTAATAATTTAATAGCAACGAATGATGACAAAAAAATGAAAAAAAATCTCAGATTTTCTGCTTAAAGGATAGAAATTTTTGCTTAAAATTCTTCCACTTAACCTTATGTAAAGAAAAAATATTAAGCAAGACCAATGAAGTAACTTCCTTCACAAATAAAAATAAAAGAATTATCGAAAGCGGTCTACTTGGAGAAAATTAAGGTTTAAAAGTATATTTCAAAAAATATTTACTATTCGTACGAAATTTTTTAAGATTTTGAAAACAGTATTCCTACTTGATCCGTCAACTGATAATGAATATACTATTTAAACGTGAATTTTTATTACGTAGTGTTTTGTTGTAGGAGCTAGGCAGAAAATCTTTTTTTTATTATATTTGTGATTTGTTTTGCACATTTGTCATACTTGATACAGATAAGTTGCAAAATTTCGGTTTTGTTGGGTTTATAGTTTTGGATTAATAGGGTATATAAAATACAAAGATATGTTAATTTTTTTTAAAATTCACTACATTCCACTTAATAATAATTGTGAAGTGCTTATCTCATTTTCGAACTAGAAAATTTCTCATTAGAGACTATAGGATTTTCTTCTTTTTCTTCCTCTTTTGATGGAAATAATTTATTTACACTTCGGAGTGAAGTATATGCTAAAATATTTAATAAAGTTCATCATCATCTTTAATGAATGACAATTCATAATCCTTGTAATATTAGTTAGTATAATCTTTTTAACTAAGGCGAGGTTAGTAAAATAATTTAAAAAATCCAGATGACATGAATTAAACGATCGTTTTATTGCATTTTGCTACGTTAAAAATATTCATTCTCATGCGTGTGTGATTAAATAACATACCAATTAGAATTTGTACAGATAAGGTTTTGTTTTTGGCACTACTGCACAAAAACATATTTAGTGCAACTATCAAATGAATTAAAAAACTCTTGAAGATCTGCGTACATAACGTGAAATGCTTGAGCAGGAAGAAACATATAAAAATATTTGCATGTGAAATGAAATTTTAATAAACGATGTGGAATGTGGTAAACTTACACAAGACGTTTGTTGTTAATTGTATTTCAATTGCTTTTATAGCAGATTATTTGCATTTAATTTCAATATCGATTATTTATATGTAATAACCAATTAAATACAATATCAGCTTTTTAAATATTAACACTATTGTTTACAACACCGTTACTTTTTAATTAAAATAATGACGAATATTTATTTATTTATTCAAATAAAACTTGATTATCCATCAATCATTTCAAGAGAAATGAATTTAGTAGCGTATGATAAATTAATATTCAGTCCGACGCTTCTAATTATAACGTAATATTGGAAGTTGGTTATGAACAAAATGTGATACTAATTTCAAACATAAATCTATCTTCTGAAATATTCTGAAAATTTTATATTTCCGATTAGTTATTTATCTTAATGTAACACATCAAGTAGCGTGATGTTTGTAAACAAAAAAAAATCATAACTGAATTAAACTTTTTAAGTCTGTTTTCTTTTAGGAAATAAAATAGCGTTAAAATATTTTAGTCTAATTAAATTGAAATACGTGAAATTAAAGTATAAAATATACAGAGAGTGTATCACGAAGTTCTCCAGGGACTATCATAACCTATTCTACTCGTTAAAATAATGGAAAAAGTTCACATAAACAAATATCTTAAAATAAATGCTTCGTTTGCGAGTTACAGCTAGTGAAAAATTTCGTTCGGATTTCAGCTACTCCGGTTAAATGAGGTCGTACTGAAATTTTTAGAATGTTAATTAAGGGATAGAAATAGTAATTTCTTATGATTTTTGACTTGAAAATAGAATAAATTAGGGGAGAAAACCATAAATCGGGGTAAAAATCCTGTTTTTTATGTTTGACGTACAATAACTTATTTAAAAAAAATAAAAAATAAAAATAAATAAAGACAAAAATTTTAAATAAAAATTGTAGAAAATTTAATTCTAAACAAAAAGAAGATAAATTAATAAAACAAAGAAAAGTTGGAAAATTTTGAATTTTATTTAGAAACTGTACGTTACTGCGTGTATCAGAAAGAAGTTATTTAATGTAAACAAAAAAGAAATTCTTTTTTGGTGAAGTGAAAAATTTGTAAAAACAAAATTTACTATTAAAACTTGTTAGAAAATTTAAAAAGCTGGAAATTATACAAAAATTGTAAAAAAAGAATAAATAAATAAAAATAACTTAGATAATAATTTTTTTTATTAATGATAGAAAGACAATAAATTATATGAAAAATTATTCTTTCAAAGTTGGCAATAAAATAAAAACAATCTAATCAACAATGTGCAGTATTGTATTAGTGTTAAATCATTCTGTAAGGTACATTAAATTTATCGGATACTGTGAACTGTGCTGTCGTTAGTGAAGGTTTTCAGTGAATTTTAGTTAACGATCTGTCCAACACGACGCTATAGTTGATAAAATTACTATCGATGCAGTTCAGCGCAGTCCATGCGTCAGTATAGGATGCCGTTCAAAGCGAACCGGCGTTTGGCATTCTATGGATTGGAGGACACTTATAATAAGTTTTATCCTTATCATAAACAGTGAGTTCAAGATCTACACCCAGGAGACTCCGCTTTTTTTGAGTTTTGCAACTGGTGTAATACAAATCGACAACTCTACAAGCATGTTTTTTTTTGTTTTTACCGACAAGGCAAATTTCACTCCAGATGGTGTCAACAGCTTACGCAATGAGTATACATGGGCAGAAGTAAATATTTGTGAAAGGGTGGAAGGCAATTTTCAACACCGATTTAGCTTAAATGTATGGTGCGTCCTTCTTTATAATCAGCTATTTGGTATTTTCATAACAACTGGCCGGTTAAATGATGATGCCTACTTGAACGTTCTTCAAGAATTGCCGCAGGTGCTTGCAGATGTTCCTCTAGCGCTGAAACGTAAAGTATATTCCAGCAAGATGGCGCACCTCCCCACTTCTCTTGCGTCTTTTCCAATCACTTAAATCATAATTTCCCTGAGAAATGGACTGGTCGTGGAAGCCCACATTGCTGGCCGCCACGAACGCCTGATCTAACACGTTTATATTTTTGTGACTGGGAATGGTTTGCTTGGAATTTCTCCCGCTACCACCCCATTTGATCGCCCTAATGCATAAGACCGAATGTCTGTGCCACAAACGGCAATTGAGCCATGAAACAGTTTAGCGACCAGTGTCCTAAATAGCTCCTAGAACGTACCTAACAGCGTGAGCGGATTAAGCGTGGTGCCATACACCACCGGCTTACGTGTCCCAACCGCTCATTTGTCATATATTCACTAAAATGGGTAGGCGCACCCTGTCAACTACTAAAAATATATATGACATCCATAAATTAAAATTTACTTTATCTAGACAGCAATTCACTGCCAAGCCTAGGTCGCTGAATACCAGCAAGTAGCTGTCCACCATATTAAAGCGCTTAGAGCCTTAATTGGCTGGTGGTCAGCCATATATCTCTAGGTTAGCTTCCGACAGCAGTGCGGTAGGAGTCGTTCCCTTAAGTAAACTACTGATGTCGGTTGAACACAGCAACCGCATCAAGGAAGTCTCATACGGTCCGAAAATGGGGCTCTCGCCACATTGACTCGCCGCTTGTGAGTGCCGATTTTCTCCTACCTCTAAGTTCCAGGGTGGCCCGGTCTTTGGCACCTCCAAGAGTAGGGCAGTCAAACTTCAGGTGTTCATTTGACTGGACCTCCCCGCAGACGCACAGCTCATCAGCTGCCAGGCGGAACCAAAACAGATATTGGTTCAAATTACCGTGGATGTTGAGCACCTTGCCACCCTTTTTCCTTAAAAATGAAATCAAGGCATACCATTTCCCCAGATCCCATAAAAATTTGTACAGGGATCTTCCCTTAGTCATGGTGTCCCATTTCAGCCGCCATGCTTCCATCGTGAGGCTCTGCAGACTCTTTCGCAGGCGGGAGATGGACAACTGAACTGATTTCGGGCCGGTACTGGCCCGGCCTGAAATCGCATCCCAAATACCTCGGCCTCCCGACCTCATTGCAATCTCCACTTGGCTGTCCGAACTTTCAACACTAAATCGATCGGGATAACCTTTCCCAATACGTTGGTAGCCTCATAGGAGGTTGTTTTGAAAACGCCAATGCATACAATTAAGGCTAAGTGCTGGGCACTACTTAAATTTTGAACAAGTGCTGATACCTAACCTATGCGCCCAAACGACCTCCGTGTAAGAGGTCATGATTTCGAAGACCTCGGTACACCTTGACGACTAGGGATGGATGAAAAATATTGTATATAAAACAAAAATACATTCTCGTGAGGAATTAATTGTCCGCATAATGCTCAGGCACATTATGCGGTCCGCAAAATGCGGCTAATAAGGATGTCTTTAAAGAAATGAAACGAGCAACAAAAGAAGTATAGAACCGTGCTAAGAGATGTATTGAAAATGGCAGGCTTATCATTGATCATTTATTAGAAAATGATACGTATAAAGCACTTTGGTCTACTGTAGTTTATAAATAAAATTCGAATTTTTCTAACTTTTCTTTATTTTTTTCAACATACTTTACTTCATTTTATTAACAAATAAATTCTCTATATTGTTTTTTAAATATCTTTATACGTTTATTACAAAAGTTATGTATTTATGTGTTTTAACAAAGTTGTTGTACGTGAAATATAAAACACAGGTGTTTAAACCCCCAATTTATTGGGTTTTACCCCAGATTTATCAAAAACTGCGGCAAATACGGTTCTGGAACCTATTTTATTCTATTTTTTCAGGTCAAAACTATAAGAAGCTTTTTACCTTCTTAATTAATGTCCTAAAAATTTCAGAACAACCTCATTTTACCGGGGTAGCTAAAATCCGTGAGAAATTCTTTACTAGCCATAACGATGCGTTTTAGGACATATGTTTAAATTAACTTTTTACGTGTAGAATAGGTTATGACAGTCCCGGGAAAACTTCATGATACAGTCCTTTATAAGGTTTTATATAATGTACAGAAAAAAAATATTTAGTTGATCAATACTTTATGTTTCAGTAAAAATTATTATGGTATTTTAAAAAGTAGTTTAGTTACAAGTTAATAGTTTAGTTAAGAAAAAATAACTTAAATTAAACATTCATTTAGTTTGCTATTTAATCGTTGCATTTTGCTATGTTAAATAATATTCCTAATCACGAGTGTGTGATTAAGTAATAAAACAATTAAAATTTGTAAAGTTTAAGCTTTTTTTTTGTATTAGCCATCATTGTACAAAAACGTATTAAATAATATCGTACAACTTTGATATCACATGAAAATTTGAAGATTCAAACAAACGCAATTTATTATTTTAATAAGCATATCAGCTATAATTGGTTTGCAGTCTGTCGTTTATGTAAATAAATAAGTAAGAAGAAAGAAACTGTCTAGTGTTGTAAACGAAATCTCTTTTAAGCCTAGTTCATTAATGTATCGGGAAATTATCCGCGTAAAACGTTTGATGGTTTATGCTATAATAAATTTCTTATTAAATCTACTAAGAAATGAACAAATGAAAGAAACCAATTAATTTTAATTAAATGATTGTTTTCTACATTTTTCCATTAACAAATTAGTTGCAAATTTTTATTTAAAAATCTAGTGATTCGGTTACAATTATTACAAGAGTTTGAAAAAGATCATTTCTATCTTTTCTTTCCTGATATTTCTATTTTATTTTCAAAACAAGCTTTATATTTAATGGCTGTATTTAACATTCCTTCTGATTCCTTACTTTGCGCTTAATAATAGAAAGTATCTTTTTAACAGAAAACCTCTGGCGTTAATCTGTTTTTATGTCCTCACTCACTAGTACCTCCACCGTAATATTCTAAAGAATTTACTAAGAAATTTACTTTGAAGAGAAAATCTTTAAACCACTAGCATCTTGGTACCTTCTAATCTTAATGTTTATAACTTCATTATCTCTATCCTATCAAATTCCATTTCTTTTTCTTTTTTTGACATCATTTTACATGACAATTAAGTGATTGAAATATTGCTTGTATTTTATAATCTAGACTGAAATTAGTAATTTTTTTAGAATATTTTGTATTTCGAAATATTAACTGATATTTACAAATATATTAAATCTATTAATCGATTGAGGAGATATAGGAATGGAAATAAAATTGAAAGTTAATG
Organism: Lycorma delicatula; assembly: GCF_047948215.1. NCBI lineage: Eukaryota > Metazoa > Arthropoda > Insecta > Hemiptera > Fulgoridae > Lycorma > Lycorma delicatula. Next base: position 283,928,925 of record NC_134455.1, read on the forward strand.
ATTTTAATCGGGGTTTATTTGTGTAAAGAAATGTTTTTAGGCGAGGCCGATTCTTTTTTGAACAAAATTTTTATATCTAATTTAGTAATAAAACATCAATGCATACATATATACCTATTATATATCCTACATAAGGTAAATTGTTAGTGAAGGATATTTGTAGTTTTAAAGAGATTGTGTTGATGACTTGACCTCTAAAGCTATCTTTCAGAAACCCTTGGAGATGAAAAATGCGATAGCAATCCTTCAAAATTTGTTGTAAGATAAGCCTAATGCAGAGTAATGTTGTTATGTTTACATCCGTAATTATGTATTTGTGTATAAGTGAACCCATGCTAGATACATCTATGTTGTTCTTTATTTAATTTATTTGCGTGATAATTAATGTTTAAGACAGTATTTTTTAAATTCAGTTCCTTTTAACAGTTTTATTTTTACGTTTCTTTACTAACTGTTGAAAGACTCGAAACATTTATAGTCAAAGTAAAAAGCAGTGTAATGTCTGCTACTAGAGATATGTAACTATTCTGACAATATTTTGATGAGTACTTACCTGAAAGTTAAAAAACTGAATAGAACACCATGTCTAAATCTATTACATAGATTAACTATTATACACATTTAAGTGAAAAATTTTATGTTCGCCTACATACAGTTCCACGGCAGGTCTGGTTTGTCTTTCATTTGTTACTTAGATGGATTCTGACACAAACATATATAAAATTTGTCGCCAGGATACACATCTTTTTATAGTCTTCTTATCTTGACAGCATGTGAATTGTAAGAAGGGCAGTTTATGGATATTAATAAAAAAAATTAGAGTGTTAGCTTGGTATGATAAGCTATATAATTTTTATAATTTATTTGTATGAAAGAAATTTTTTTATTTATTGGAGGAAGGGCGTAAGCTAAATTTTCTTCATATTAGGGGTTGTTAATTCACGCGTTTGAATTACGTATTACGTTGTAACTAAATATTAATAAATTATAACTAAGTTTTAGATTAATATAAGTCACAATTGAACCTATCTGTTTAATAACTTTCAGTTTTAAAAGCGTCTTCCTTTCGATTAAAACTTTTAATCAAAGTTTGTTGCAACATATTTGCTATATATCTTTTCTACCATACCCTGTTGTACTTTTATAAACGAATTTCTTAAAGATATTTACTGATTTCCATCCTCTTTATTTTAGTTTAACATCTTTTAGAGAGATGTTGCAGCTCTAATAGCTAGTAATACTTGTATCTGTTTAACGTTATTATTTTATTTAATTTCGCCTTTCCGTAGATTCTCTTACTTATACAGTTGTTTCTGTTAATTGTTCGTTCGCTCAGCGTAATACAAATTTAGTTAAACATTTCATCCATAAACACATAGGACGAATTTTTCTCATTTTTCACAACTAACTTTTTTCTACACTCCTACATTTGGTACAAGCTGTTGTATGAGTAGATTAATTTATTTGTTCAGAACATAATTGTACGTTGTATTGAAAACGTCAGAGATGAAAAAATAAAAATGGGTATACATGATTTTCCTTTAGTGAAATTAAAATTAAATTTACATATTAATTTAACTACATTTTGCGCCAATTATTTTAGGTAATGGATGTTTTGAATGCAAATCTTGATTCATAGGAATAAATATTTTAAAAATTAATTTTTTACCTAAACATAAAAATAAAAATAAATCTGTTATTGAAATGCGCATAGCAAATTCTATTTATATGTTAAAATATTTCTTTCAGTATTTTTTAACATCACAGCTAATGTACTGTTTTTTAATGTTCTCTGAAATTACAATTGACCAGTTTTTATTGTAGGCTAATAATTTTGCAGGGTTTGAAGGTGAAATACTAGTATTCCAGAAAAACTTTCAATTTAAACCATAAAACTTCAATGCAAGTTCTTATCTTTAAATAATTATCTATTAAAAAAAAAAATCATTTTACAAAATTAAACTCCAATTAATTCAGATTACCGTTAAGCAATAAAAAAGTTGACAACAATTAGATTATTTACGCGTACTTCTTCCTCCGATACCGAAACGCTTTGCCAATGTAAGATATAGCATTCTCCGTTCCTTTTTCTCGTTTTTATCCGCAATGTATTTTAATAAGTCTATTTCCCATTTGTGTTCTTCTATTAATTATAATGAAAAATAGTTTACTTTCATCGAACCAAAGATAGAGATATTTACTCGTACGATTTAGGTAAATTAAAATTCTTTCCTTCCCATTACGTAAAATCTTTATCAACCCACATTTTAAACATATTGTGAGTACTCCGTCAGCTGTTGTTGAATAACTCTACAATGGTTTCCTTCACTGTTGGATATATACTGACTAGCAATTCCATTGTGTCTCCGTTGTAACCCATAAATAAGTTTACAACGCATGGGTTTACTACCATAAAACAACAGCTCAATACCTCAATCTTTCTCAATAACATCTGAATTCTGCTCCAAATCACTGCACGCTTTGCAGAGGTATTCCTCCTCTATACCTTGGCTGCTAGCAAGTAATGTAATATAATGTATCGAAAAAACTCTCTTATTTTATTTAATTAATCGTAACAGAAATGTTTGTCCCGGATAAGTGCTCTATAAAATTATCTTACTGAAGACAAAAGTATTAAATTTTTTTTCTTGTGCTTCTCTCTTGAACACAACACAAGAGTCCTCATCACCTTAGTCGGCTAAAAACATCCTTCAACACATCTCCTTTCACATTTACGTACATATTGATAAGCCTTTGGTATATTCTGTTCTACAGTTCCTAAAGAACAAGTGTCAGTTTGAATTAAAAACAGTTAAACGGAGGAGTGCCCAAATAATCTGCAACTCTTTCGAGGTACGCAAAACAAGAACTAAGCTTTCAAATATTTTATAACATTATCATGAAAAACAGTTTTTTATTGGGTACAAAATGTAAGAGAACGAGATAATTTAAAAAAAAAATTATGAACGTTTTTCAAGCAAAATTTCTCAATTGAAAGTTATAGAGGAAGAAATTCTAAAATGGAAAAAGTTACTAACTCGTAAAAAAATAATCCGTGATAAATTGGTATTAATTTTTAACCTGTACTGGAAAATTTTATGTCTTCTCAAAAATCCTTGTTATACTTCTTTAACTATAATTACACTAAACGAATTCAATTGACAAAACTATAATTGAAATTTAAATAAATTTGTATCATTAACAGGAGTTTATCAACTGTTATCTGCGTTAACATTATCTGCTAATCACTGTCTGAACGGATATATGCTTTGTTCCTTAGGGTTCTTCTTCGTAAACCTTTCTGTGTTAATCGTCAGCTATCCACAATGCGTAGCCAGTAATACATGATAATTTGATAAATTATTTATTTATTTTGCTATAAATATTCATGTAAGACACAGAGGAGACACTTTTGCAGAAGAGAACACATTACTCCTACACTAATTGATCCGCCTGCTTGAATGCACTCTTGTAATACTGTCTTTTTTTGGTAAATAATATAAGTGAGCAAATCTGTAATACTTAATAAAAAAATTTAAATCTCGGTAATTTGCTTAGTTTCATGAATTCCAGATGAGTTGTTGAAGTTTAATTGCAGCAGATAATTATTTGAATGTATTTAACATTTATATTATTTATATTTTTTTCGATAAAATATGTGATTAATCTGTTAAGATTAGTTTTATAACTATGTTGAATCGTGACCCAAAAATATTCGAACAATATTGTGGAAATGTTAACGTTAAATTTATTTTTTCCAGTATTCAATTCAAGACAATGGTTCGGCGAAATTCTTCCAAGGAGCAATGCACACGCCAAATATGGGTGAAAAAGTAGCTCAAGTAAGTGTCTTCATTTGCATGTTGCTGCAATTTATAGAATAAATGTTAGACATTAAGTTGATAAAATTTTTCTTTTTCTTTTATGATTTTAACAATTAAATTATAATAAATTCAATTTTACATTTTTATAGTAGATTCACTTTTTATGTTGACACCATTAGTTGCGCAACCATTATTATCTTTACACATCTTTAGTACATGGATTATGATATTATCTCCTCAATCCATGGACTAAAATCAATCGAGTTCTAGAACAAAAATCAGAATCTTTTTGCAACAAATGATTTCTGGTCTAGGCATATCACATACTTTCAAGTACATGATTCTTCATCAGTTCATGTTAAAGAAAGAAGTAAAATACTGCCAATCACAAAAAAAATTGCACTTTTTTTTAATTTTTTAGTGTGATATATTTTGTCTCTTCTTTTTCTTTTCAATGCTCTTTCAGGCCGATAAATTTTATTCTGGTATAAATTATATAAATCGTGATTTATGTGTAAATGCAACACTTAAGACTTTGTACATTTATTGTTATGAAAAATATTACAGTTCTGTTAAAATCAAATGTAGAAATATAATTTGAATTATTCAGCCGAATATTTAACTTTAAGGAAACTTATAAACTTATTTTACTAGTACTCTAGTTTTCTAAATTCCACATTGAATAATCTCCTAGTATTTTCATTGTTTTTTTCGGGAATTTCCTTTCCTATAAGAACAATATTTAAGAAGCTGTCATTTGCATTGAAACAAAAAATATTACCCGCAAAATATAGACGCATACTCGTATAAGTACCGATACGTATGTAATGTATGTAACCAAAGGTTTCTATTAAGCGATAAAAAAATTTATGAGAAGAGATAAAATGGAATAAAAATCTTAAGAGACTTTATTGCTGTTTAAATTGATTTTAGTTTTTTATTGAAGAATCATTCAATTTAGAAATAACATTTCAATTTCATGGGATTAATGGTATAAGACACCAATTTGATTTTATTTAATATAAAAATAGAAGCTACTTGTTACGCTTATTAGCGTAAAATTATTAAGTAAAATGTGGGCATTCTTTGTTAAAATAAATAATATTTATTTTATTTATAATTATGTAAGGGTATTAAATATTAAGTACTTTTTAATCATTTCTGTGAAAAACAGTTACCAAAATCTAAATGTATTTAATGACTATAACTTAAATTTTCAACAGTTTTGGAGAAACAAGTTATTTATAAGTTGGGGAAAATCATTTTTGTAACTGTCCTTTCTGTTCATTTCTTCTCGCATAGTAATAAAAATGAAATGAACTGAAATAAAATTGTGTTTTGGGTTAAAATTAATATGTTTATTGTTTTCTCATTTAATATAGTGTTTTATTTTCAAATTAAAGTTCCAAACAAGTGAATTTCCATTCGGAAAGAAGCTTGAAACTTATGAAATTTCATTAAAATTTATTTGACGTAATTTCAATTCCTTTTTGCATCGTAGTGAAACTTTTTACTTAGGAACTTTATTCAATATTTCCTAAAGGTTTATTTTGAAATACAAAGTAATTTTTTTTTTAATGTTACATAAATATACAATTTTCATGCAACGTAGAAAAAATATAAAAGATATTCCCTTCATTACTGCGCTTTTTAAAAATGTTATATATTTTTATTGTAACGATAAAAATAAATAGGATTTAAATGTTATAAATTATTTCATGGAAACAATTTTAATACTTTGATTTTTTCTTTATCAATTAAACGAATTCAGTAATCGAAATAATCGCTGTTAAGTTCGTATAAATATCTATGTTTTACTTCTTAATCAGATTTTTCACTGGAAAAATCTTAGTTTAATCTGATTACAATCTGGAAAATCTTTAAAAAAATATCTAAAACTATTATTAATGAAAAAGTCTAAATATTTTTATCTTACTAACACCGTAGATCTAATTTTTGTTATTCATGAGACGATGTGAGCATACAAATTTTTATTTAGTCAGGATGTTAAAATTTGTCTTTAAGAAAGTTTTTTTAATAAATGTAATTCTTTTAATCAGTTTATCGGGTTTTTTTGTGGCACATTTATTTATATTCTTCATTTTTATTTTATAGGATTGAGTCAATTTCAGAAAATTATGGGAAAGCATTTTATACTTCTGAGTTTAATATTATTTCAGATTGTATGGGACTATTGAGTAACCCAGGAAAGAGATGAACTCAGCATATACGAATATTCTAATATTCTTATCAAATATAAGGATGCTTACAAAACATTTGTGAATTTACTGCAATTTAAATAAACAGAATTAAAACAATGATGATAATAGTAGTAATGGTAGCTTAAATAAGAGATTTGTTACATTAGTATAATTAAATGAATATGCATGAGTAAATGCTTAGATTTAAAAGTGAAAAGTACAGTGCTACTTTTAGGGTAAATAGCAAGATAAAACTATTCCGCATATAAAATACTCACGAAACAACCTCAGTGTCCAAGAAATATCTGAACTAAAATTTACTTGCCAATAGTTCTATATTTGCCAACCAGAACATTAATACATTAATATTAGCAATTAACAACCTTGATGTTATAATCGTATATATAAAAGACCTCTCCTTAATGCTCTTTAACGTAAGAAATTTTCAAACAAAAAAAAAAAAATAAATAAAGTGAGTGATAAGTAAATGGATCAATTTTTTTTAATTTTAAAAACATTCTTCAAAAATCAGTTAAAAAATTCGACCTACCACAGTAATAATTAATCCACGTTTACTTTTAAATTTTTGATTTTTTGTCGGTAAATGTTTTAACACATAATATTAGTTTACTAAATTGAAGAGCACCGTTTAAATCTAAATTTTTTGCCCTATTTAGAATATGTTTTCATAAAACAATAAAACTACTTACAATAAATTTAATTCAATAAATTTAGTAGTAATAAACATCATCGTTAGTTTAACTGAAGAAAGTGACAAGACGTAACGAAAAATTATAATTAAAAGAAAATATAATGCAATCTGTCAATAATTGTTAAAAATACTGTTGAATACAAAAAAAACCTTACCATTTTTTTTTTTCATAAATCATCGTATCATGAAAAACCATTTATTTAATTGTGCCTTAATTATTTAAATCTGGTTAATTTAACAGACTGAGTAAACATTTTTATTTGACTATTTAATCTAAAACAGCTTATTTGTTAGATAAGAGTGAAAAAGAAAATCTCAAAGTAGTTCAAGTAATATCAAACATTATAAATTGTATTTGTTCAAATTATAAACAAGTAATTCAAATATTTTTGTTCTCTTGTATTTTACGTTTTTGTTGATTGGAATATACTAAACATTTGATCATTCATCCATTAACATTATTGTTTGGAATAATTATTCTTAGCTTATTTACGTTTTAAACTGAAAACATAAACTTATTTCAATTAAATACAGCTCGTATTTGAATTTACGTCTCTCAAAAGTTTTTATCCATTCATGTTCTAGCTAATTTCTTAAGCTCAATAACGTGGATGCTTGTTATGCGTTATGTTTATATTTTAAATTTGTCAGTGATTTATAATTATATAGCATCATCTTTAAATGAGGTAGGTATCAAAGATTTTATACAGAATCGAATGTACGAGTAGAATGACATAACCTTTAGCAAATGTTGCAACAATCTACCTTTGCAATAATAATGATCTTGACTTACTTTATTTTCTCCAAACTAGAAGCATTTAACGTTGTGAATTGGATAAATTTCTAATTTTGGTAATAAAGAAAAATAATAGAGGTACTAAATATTGAAATAGAATACTACGTTTAGAAAAAAGAAATTAAGTAGAAGTTCTACATAAAAAATAAATAAATTAGGAGGAGTATTTTAACTATGTTGGTTTTCTTTGTCGATTCGCAAGCAGCCATCCGGAAATTGTCATGTAACACTATAACTGACTGCACAAGAACTTTGGAGTGCAGGAAGACTTTAAACGAACTAGGATGTCAGTGCTGGCAGTTGAAATTTCAATTGGTTTCCAACCATGTTAACATATATGGTAATGAAATGGCTGACATATTGGCAAAGCTCGGCACCTCTCTGCCTAAGGCATCCAGCACTCCTTCTCTTGACTCAGCCAAAGCGCAAATAAACTCTGCAGTCAATAAATGGATTGGCAAAAATCGCAAAGAATCAACGGTAGGCAAAAAGTCGGAGAGCGTTGTCACACACTGCCTTATAAGCTGTAGCCTCTTTTGAACTGTCAGCGTTGCTGCATTTAGGTTAAAAACCGGACATGACTATCTGGCCTCGCACCTACATCGAATAAGGTTCTGACCTTTTCAGCATGCCAACTCTACGGCCACGAAACTATGGATACAGACTATCTGTGGACCTGCAGAGCTCTGGACCACTAGCAGAGGGGTGATGAAGGCTTCATTTACACGGAAGCCCGTTTATACTAGTCAGCGCGTCACAAAATGGCTCAACAGCCAAGAGTGCGCGTTGCCTAGTAAGTAAGTATTTTAAATATGAGAATAAATGAGAATGTGCATTTATACATTAATTAAACTTTTTAGTTTCAGAAATCATGCTTAATTCTGCACTCATATAACGTTGTTTTTTTGTTAGTGAAAATAAGCTAGATCCCAAGTATTACCTGGTCTTAAGCTGTTTTATAATTATGAAAAAGTCATTGTCGTGAAAGATTGTCCGAATCATAACATATTTAACACTTCTTTTTAAAGAGCTACAGAATAAGTTTTAAATTTTGGTTTTTTAAACTGTAATCATATTCGTATTAAAGTTTTTAACTTATATTACAAGTTCGCGACGGAATTGTTTACGAAATCTAATGAAAAAGCTGTGTATTAATATTTCTACCCTTTCTAATAAAATTTGTTCCGTTGCTTATAATAATGTATGAGTTTTAATTGTAAAGGCAAACCATTTTCTGACGATGAGAGCACTGATATTAATTTTATTCTTGTGAAACAACGACTTGCCAATGCACTATTTTTTAACTATCTCTCCACTTCAAAATGTTAATGTCCATTACTAAAATTATAGTGATAATATGAAAAAAATTGAAAATGTTATCTTATCTTAATTTTGTTTCTGCATCTCTATTGAAAAAAAAACCTATTAATAGATTTTATTTTGATGTACGTTTAGAAAAGCATTTTCAGAACAGAAGTTAAAACCATACAATTTGTAAAACAGATCAAACTTCAGTTCCGGGTATAAATAGAATACTCTTCGAGAATACTCTTCACATAAATGTAGTATGAAAACAAATCATTTATACTAACATAAACATAATATTATGGGTTAAGTAACCTTTACGTGATTCATAAATGTGATACATTTACGTATAAATGTCAACTCCTCAAAATTTCATTAATGTACTTGTTTATGCCTGGGTTATCAAATTTACTTCTTCTAACAGATTCTGTTATCGTTGATGATGCAATATTCCATCCTTTAAAACAAATTTTACAATGAAAATGGAAAGGCAATTAATAGAAATGAATGTCTCTTAATGGTAAATGGTTGTTGTTACTGAGTTTCGTTTAGTTAAAAATACGATTATAATTATTGTTATTACTGTCATAATAATTATTATTGATTTGTTCTGAAACAAATCGATAATATAATAATTGTCGATAATCGACAATAATAATAATAAACAATGACTACATACAAGAACTTTAAGTAAGATCAGGATTTATTTAAGAGTAGTTAATCATGAAAACTAGAATTCAGTCCCACTGACGAAAGATATTATAATGACCACTAAATTAACACTTTTAATAACTAGTCTGGTATGAACTACAATAATACAATAGATAAAACAGGTATAATGTTCTTTTACTGCAAATACCTTTATTATTTAACAAATAAAGCTATCCTAACAATTTATGAATGAATCGAATACTTTATCCAATTCATTATCTCTGTGAAACTCAACGAACAACTTCCTGCATTCACCAACTGACCACACTTGAATACTTGTGACACCATTTCAGACGTTGTACAATCTGCAGTACTACACGCACAATCTTTCTTCGTACTCTACTCGCTTTATACTGATCTTAAATTGTCTTTCCTGGAGTATTTTCACTCTTATCCTCTTGATCTGCAGAACTAGACCTTGAAGTCTATCCTCTTGACCTGCAGAAGTTGAAGCGTGAGATTATCGTCACAGTCCTTACATTTTTCCATGAATTCCTACTCTGGTCCGCTAATTCTTCTCATGAACAACATATCTATTGCAGGTGTGTCGTTGGCAGTATTACAAAGAACGATTGTTAAACGGGCCTGTTTAACAACTTTAGAGAAAGGATTACTTTTAGTCCCCTTGTGGATTCCTTCCATTATTGTATTTTCTACTTTTTTCTTCTTAATTTGCAGGAATTCGTTACTCAGGTCCGTTATACGGGTCTTGTTACAATGTACATAAAGAGTGCACATACTTCAGTAGAACAGTTTATTGCGGCAGTTTATTGTGGTAATTCAGAAATCTGTATGTTAATTTCATACAAATTTATTTGGTTCTTGTAATATGGGAAAATGTTTTTACATTTCTCTAAAGAATATGGTATGTAACAAGTAATATAGTGTAAATTTTTTATTATAAGCCGCGTTATTTTGTCCTTTAATGTTTCCTATGAAAGATAATCTGACATCGGAGATATCTGTGCCAAATTACCAAATATTTTTTAATTAATAACTTCTTTAACACAAATCATTCATTACTATTTTTAATTTCATAGAAATAATATAATAATATGGCGGTTATGTATTAATTTAACATAAAATGTTGCAACATTATATTTTGCTATGTATAAAATTTTATCGACTGTTGAGATGTACATATTGCGTGACTGGTTCAAGGACTCCAGTTAATTTAGTAGACTTCGTAAACGGTAAAACTGGATATCATTCGATCGTTATGTATATAGTAAAAAATAAGTGATTTCTTGTTACAGTTAGATTACAACTGAGGTAGCTCAGTTTTATTATTTGATAACGCTAACTTAAAAAAAAAAAACTAGATTTGTTTTATATATCTAAGGATAGCACAATATCTATTGTAAAATAAAGAACTGTAGAAGATTTTTTAAACGGCATATTAAGTTGTTTTTTTTTATGAAAATGTATGGTTTTCTTAATTTTTTCAAACACTAAATTTTTCCTTATTTAATATTTAATTTTCTGCTATTAATTTTTTGTTAATTATCAGTAAATAATATTTCTTATTATGTTAAGTAATAATCACGTAATTATAATCCATCTAATACTCATAACAATATACTAATATTAGTGATCTGGAAAAGTAAAATAATACTTGTACTGCAACTTTTAATGAGGAAAGAGCAATTAAATATGTAAAGTTGTAAGGGTCTGAAAGTATGGATTTAAACATTTTATTTAATCGTTCATTTGTGTGATTTGAAACTATACTCTCCATTCGTTTTTGATCAGTTCTGTTTAATCTCTGAATATTTGCTATACACTACATTCTCAGTTGGTTTATGCATTCAAATAATTGTCTTCCATTTCATTTTACCCATTGTACAATATTCAGTTACCAAATTAAGTAGACCTGAACGTCTTGATAATAAGCCTCATCACTTATTCTTTCCTAAGAACTGTCTCACAAGATTCCTCTCTCCCCAATTTGTCTTAAAAACTTTTCATTTCGTAAATTATTATCAATCTTCATCACTCTTCTAATGTATTGCTTCAAATGCCTCTATATTTTTTTTTAAATTTATGATTGTCTTATAACCACATTTCCACACATAAAGGATTAGAACATACAAATATTGTGGAAAAAAGTATTTCAAAATTCCAATTCCAGTCTGTTCTCTAAATTTAAATCTCAAGTCATGGTTCTCATAAACAACTTTGTAACTCTAATTGAGATTATATTAGCTACCAATCTTAATTGAGTGTTGAGGAAAAGAGAAATTGTTGAACTTATTCTCCAGTAAAACCACTAAAAGGTTTTCTTTCTTCCTCCAGCAATCCCTCAGATAATCATCTTTTCGGTACAGAACCTTTATTTATTACTTATCACTTAAATATAATTTTATAAAAGAAATCCTCTTGGTTGTGCAATACGGTTTCAATCTGTGTATTTCAATATCATTCACTCAGTGCTCTTCTGTCTTTCAAGAAAACGCAATTTACTCTTTTAATGCGGTTGAATCATAATGTAGTTCAACAACATTTTGGACGAGTAGTTTAAATAGTGAAAAAAATACGAGTAGTTTTAAAACTGACGTTCTCTCTTATAAGCGGTGCATAATTTTGCAACAATAAAAATAATTTTTTCCGTTGAATATCTTTGCCTAATCATCTACGTAATCGGTTATATTTAACTGTAACATATCTTTCTCAGGTAGTGTTCGTGATTCATCAACCGTCTTTAGTCCGTGATGCTGATAAATGAATTTTGGAGCATATTATTATTTCGTTGACCGACTAACGCAATTTATCATGAACCGGTAATATATACTTGTAAGTGCTAAAAGAATTGCACGTTGCATCAGTCACTTCCCAAAAATACAGTTGAATATTTATTACCGTTATTTTCAGTGTGGCTTCTTTTAAAACCTTTTTATGTTCTTATTCTTTATTTTTGCGTTCACGAAATATTTTGTTGTTTAACCTTGGCTGTTAATGATTTTGAGTTCTGAAGTTAAAACATGTTTAGATACAGAACGTTAACGTATTCTATCAATTTTATTTTCAGGAGCCAATGTGAGTTACAATTTACAAATGTCTATAACAACATCAATTCTACTACTTTGGTGTGGTATTTGTTTAACACTGATGGAAAAGTACGAACTTCAGTCGTTCAGATGATCTAATTCTTTGTTTACCTCATAATAAAATAAATCCAAATAAATCATTTGTTTTTACCTTAAAAACAAATATATTTAAAAAAATATAAAAATTAGAAACATCACAAAATCAATGATTAGTAAGATCGAGAAGAAATTTGAAACTCTTTATTTCAATATCAACTGAAACTATTACAATAGGCACGCTATACCTTTATCTACCAATTTAAATGTTTATAACTTGGTTCAAAATGATGGTCAAACACTGAGAGTTATCTTATTTTACTTCCCGATAACTTTTCTTTTAACAAATGACATTTCACTTCATTTTTAAAGTGGGTCTTCAAGGTTGAAAACAAAAGTTTAGTATTTTACTATTATTTAACCTTACTTAACTTATGTCCAAATAAAGGAGACATTAAAAAATTTTATGTGCCATTACTTATCTAATAACTGGTTTGTATTTCTTGCTTGACTTGGAGGATATTTTTTTTAGCAAGGGTTTCTGGTCATTATCCATAAACTATTTCGGCTTTGAATAGTTAATTTTTTTTTTAATTAGATGTGCGGGCATCGACTGCTGTGATCATTTAGCCCGAATGGAAATTTGTAGCGTATGAAAAATGCTATGCCTGACCGGGATTCGAACCCAGGACATATTTAAGACCAAGATAGAATACTGATATTTTTTATTTTAAGAGTTTAATAAAGTAAAATTAGCAAAAAAAAATTGTGTAGATCTTTATATTCTTGTAAGAGTAGGTAAGTGTATTAGTCCACGAATTAAAAAAAAGGAGGATTTTCTTGCGTTTACCTTGAAAAGTTAAGAGAAACCGCTGTAAACCTTGATCAACGCAGCGCAACAACATATAAAATTAATAAATAAAAGAATAAACACAATAAAAAGTTGTTGTCTATAGTTATATAAAATGTAATGATATGTGTTTGAGAATAAATAAATAATATTATTGATTGACAAATGTTTGAGTCCATTGTTTGTTCACGTTAACGAGGATGTAGACATTCAGTTTCTCAAATTGGTATTAAACTAAAAGAGAGAAATAATGATTTCGGAAAAGAAAACCTTTTAATATAATTTTTGATAAATTTTTCAATGAATTGTTTTTTATAAGTTAAATAATCTTTAAGTATAGGGATAACAAAAAAATATAAGCTGAGGTATTTCATTAAGATAAGGAATAAAAATGAATCGTTTGATAAAAATAAGTAATTAATCTGTTTGATTGAGAAGTACATATTAAGAAAAAAATTAATTAGATTAAACAAACAATAATGAGAAACTTATCTGTTATTAGAGTTTTTTCTTATTTCATGTTAAATTTTATGAAAGTTACAAATACCGTAAAATTAAACGTGGCGCCATAATAACCTAAATCAATATTTTACAAGCCGGTGGAATTGGAAGTGAAAATTGTGGTATTACCGTTACACGTTAGACTGCAGCACTTTCTGTGACATGAAGAGTTTTGGATGTAATTTATTTATTTGTTATAACGGGAAAAATTTGTAAAATCTTTGCACATCTACTGCTACTATCTTAAAAATAAGTTAACATTTAAATTATTTAATTTATAAAAAGTAAATGGTTCTAAGGAAAAATATTCTTTTAGAAGTAAATTCGAATATGATGTATCTATTTCTCGACAGATAGCGTTGCTAGTAACTAAATGTGTAAACTATGCAGACAAATTTACTAATGTCATACAATAACACCGTTCATAATCCGTCTGCATAACATTTTTAATAAAGCTTATTTTTTTCGATTATTTCAGTTGTTCCGTCATAATTACTTGAAGTGGATATAGTAGTTTAATTTGTATTATTCATTAAAAATAGTGCTATTTGGATCTAATAAATATTGAAATGTTGCTGATGCTCTCTAATAATTACTTTTGAGAATAAATGCATACAATTTATCTTTTAATAAAACTATTTTTTTGAAAATTAACAATCCTCTTAAAACATCAAATGAATGTATGTATGTAAAATTTTATACTGTGTATTCTAAATTTCATACGAATTACTAGTCGACTGTTTCATAATACGAGCTATTTAGTTCTTGTTTGATTAGTAAATAAAAGCTATACTTTTCTTTGTGACTTCTACCGATTTATTATAACCAATAGTTCACTAGTTCGAATTCGATGTGTTAACGGAGTTCTAAGCTCTTAATCGTAAAAATCCATTCACAAATACTCATGCGCTAGCGCAAAACAGATATACTCTCATTCACCCAGACGTTAATGTATGTTTTATCACATCTGTCTCAGAATACATTACGAGCGTATTATTATGGGTACGGCTACACTTTTTTGTCCTCTTGCTATTGAAAGTTTTAAGCTCATACATTTTTAGAATAAAAAGCAAGTCAAGATTACTGGATTCGGAATTAAAATTATCTTACCATTATTATTATTATTATTTTATTTCCTTCGGTTGCTTAAAAACGTTAAATTATCCTTGAAAAAATATAGACCAATAATAATGTAATTTAACACAATATTAAGGAAGAAAATAACGATCCATTAATAAATCAAAAGTACTGTATTAAGAAAAAAGTTCAAAGTTTCGTCCATACTAATTTTTCAGTCGATTTATGCGTCCTTTCTCTGCAATACTTCTCCATCTACAATTTAATATCGACTTCATAATGTAATGTTGCAAATATTTAGCATCTTTTCCTTTGGTCTATTTCACTCAGATAATTTCGCTGCTAAAAAATCAAGGAAATCAATTTCGCTGTTGTGAAGGAAAATCAAGGAATTTTGTTCTTAACAAGAACAAAATTCCTTGATTATCCTTCACAAAAAAATACATGCTAGCAAATGAACTGGTACAATATGTGTATAGAACTTAAGATTCCATAACAGGGCTGATATAAGTTACTCGTATATTTATGTTAATCCACATCAACCACCTACGACCAAATATTCTTAACATTGATTGAAAACAAAGAAATCTAATTGACGATTTTCTTTTTTATTTGACTGCAGGTCCACAAATTTACCAAGTGGCCGGAATTTCTTAGGAGTGATTGAAAAATACTAT
This sequence comes from Lycorma delicatula, assembly GCF_047948215.1. Classification (NCBI taxonomy): domain Eukaryota; kingdom Metazoa; phylum Arthropoda; class Insecta; order Hemiptera; family Fulgoridae; genus Lycorma; species Lycorma delicatula. The sequence goes on from NC_134455.1 coordinate 283,944,662, forward strand.
TATTTAGAAAAAGAGATACGATAATCGAAATATCTATCAGAATATGACTGACAGTTGAAATGTGAACACCATGATCTAGTTCAGGTAGCACTTAAACCCTGTTTCCACCATAATATTATTGAACTAAAATCAGGTTTTTAAATCGGATAAATGAATTACTAATAGGTATAAATCACTATTTTAATCAATAAATTTAACATTTTCCTTACGTGTCTAACATGCCCGGTATCCAGATGACAATTTAGTTGAAAAGATTTTCATAGAGATGATTATGAGAAAAATGTTTTGTAATGTTAATTTTACCATTTCAGAAATATATAATAATTTTCCAATTCTTAAAGTAGTTCTGATTAAAGAAGTTCTGACTAAAGAAGTTCTGATCCTACTGCGTAATTTCGCAAAAGTCTTACTATTGTTGTGATGTAAATGCGTAGCTTCGATCTATAGCAAAATCATAGATTATATACACAATATTGTAAACGTTTTCTGCAAAGTAATATTACCATCTTTAATTCTGGTGAAGAATCATTAATAACTATGCGATGGATTAGGTCTCAAAGGGCTTTAGATAGTGAAAATTCACAAAATTTACATGTCAGCAGAATTTTTTGTTTGTAAAATAATTTCCTATAGATCTAAAGATCCATCCTTTTCTTTCAATAAAATATTTCAGCATTCTGCAATTTTATAACTTTTGTAATAAAAGGCGAAAATGTTTGGGAAAAAGATTTTTAGAAAATTACTTCCCTTGTTTATTTCGTTATAAAAATTGTCAAAAGTCTAGAATACTCCCAAAATTGAATTTCTTTTAATTAAAAGAAATCTACTTTTAAATATTTTTCCGAATTAAAATTATTTTTAAAACATATCTGACATTGCCAGTCACAGGATACAAAAAATAAAGATTGTTATAGTAAAAATATATTCATTTTGAAAAAAACTGTCATTAGAAGTGAGTATTTAATGCTGAAAAATTTGCTCTGATTGTTGTTTAGATATGACAAGTATGATATTCGTTTACTCGTCTAAAAATACAATCCTGCTGTCATCGGAAAATTTCTTTAAAGCAACAATAAAATCTTGAATAGAATAGATTCTCCATTTTTCATCAATCTGCTTTCGTGTATTCAAACTATGGATTCAATAGGGAAATCGTTTTATTTTTTCAACATATAATTTTAAAAGACTATGATATCACATTCTGTATAAAAAGATATGTTTGGAGCTTTACCTTGAGTAAATTTTATGCTTCAAGTCCAGCATTGTCTAGCGATGTAAACTATTCTTATGATTTATCGTGAATACTAACAGAGAATAATTATTAAAAAATATTTCAAAATTATCACAAGAATTGCCATCAGATTTAATTAACGCATGGTTATTGGTAAAATTACTTTACTACTTGATTTGAACTCTGACTGATTTTTCCTGTTAAATACTATTTTTAACCATAATTACCTCGTTGGCAGTGAAAAAACACATTTCTAGGAACATATTTTTTACATTTGCATTTGTTTACATTTTTAAAATATACATATTACATAAAACATACACAATTAAATGAAATTTTTTTTCAGAAAATGGTAGTGGATCAAGAAAATATTACCGTATTTCAGTATCTGACGATATTTAAACAGAATAGTTCGAAGGGAATTTTTCTTCTAGGTTTAAATTTTGTTGAAAATGGAGTAAAAAACCTTTTTCAGTCAAACTCGGTTTATTGTACCAGGAAGTTACTACAATTCATATGGAATATTTGAATTACATTAATATGACTTAATTAGTAGATCCATATCTAAGTCACTGTTCTATGCGGACTACGTTTTGGTAGGTTTCTCTTTCATGCATGGAATGTATGATTTACATTTGTATGATCTATGTCTACATCTAGATCATTAATATATGATCTAAACTTAATTTGTATATCTACCTCTAAGTCCACTGTTCCCGGTGAACTACATTTTGGAAAATTTCTCTTAAAATATAGATAGGCCATTAAAAATAATTAGATAGATACTGGTCATTTTATTTTTAATTATTAAGTAGAAATACCAAATATATGAAGTTTATTTATACGAAATACACAAATAGTTTGAGTTTCATACAATTGCGAATCTGAGTAGATCTGTGTAACGCTCGGATTGGTTTTTACATAATAAACTCTTCTTGACTTCATAATTCAACTAAAGTAGAAGAGAGAAAACGATTATATTAAAGGTTTTTCTGAATAAAAATCGTTAATTTGATTTTTAGATATTATAATTTCCTTGTAATATTTGTTTTATTATGGTTTTTAAATTCAATTCAAAATAAAAATAAAGTATAATTAATTTTGTAGTCATAACTACCTTTTTAATATTTAATAATAAAATTTCACATGATTATTTGGAACCGGATTATTTTATAGTTTACGTTTCTAAATAAACTTTTATGATTTTTTTTTGGTTTAGATGTTTATTTTGTATCAGATTACAAATTAATTCCACACCCTAGATGGAATGAATCTAGAGAAAGAAACGTTTTTCAATATCTTTTGTAAAATAATAATTTATGGTAAAATTTGTTTTTTTTTTTATTGTTGTATCTACTCTAAATCAAGTCCGTAAATTTCAATAACGCTAGAATAAGAAACGAGCTAGCGGGTTCTCTGCATTCATTATGTATAAGATTTCTTCATTTCAGAAACACTTTTATAATCCGACTTGAGATATGTCTGCATTCATAACAGTTGGCCTATGTTTACTGCTCTTAGGCCTACAGCTATTCTAAAATATGTAGAGCTTTAAAATTCAAACTCTACTGTTTAGACCTCAATAATTTTTAAAGTATATGCTGGAGGTGAAAAATTTGACATAGAATTTATGTAATCATTATTATAAATTTCTTACAATACTTTAAACTATTAATTTTTTTTCCACAACAATTCGTTCTATTCTAATTTTAGAAGGTATTGTTTTATTAAACACAAAAATTGGACAGTGTTTATTTAATTAAAAGGTTATTACGTTTTTTGTCTGTTTTTTTACTAAATTACTGAGTCACTTTAATTTGAATAATAATGAAAACTACTTTCAATGTTTTTATTGAAAAAATTTTGGATTTTTAAAGGATTAGAAGCTAAATCACCCAATTCCAAATATCTTTTTGAACATGATTTTGATAGCGGTATTGTAACTCATGCAATCTTTATTAAATTCATTAATTTTGATCCAAAAAAACAAACATGTGTTTGTTCTTGTTGATTATTGATCTCAGACGCAACCTCAATTGTCTTTTGTTCATGTTAAGACACTTTTGAATGAAAAAACTGAAAACTCCATTTTTGCTAACCACAAGCCATCGCTTGGCAGCCATCTTGCCGACAAAGATAAAGTTTGTTTAATTGAGTTTGGTTCTTGAGTCGAGTGCTTACACTACGGTTTCATTAATAAAAGGTGTTGGATTTTAATTTTACTAGGTGCTACTTGAGAAAATGGAATCGGAGGTTTCTCCTCTACAGGTATCTAAATCTTGTAAAAGGAGAATCCGAATTGATGTATGAAATAGAAATTTTAACAAGAAGTTGATAGATTGTAGAAAATTACTTAATCATGTAATAATATTAGAGTTAAAAAGATGAATCTTAATTATTTTTCCTGGCACAAAAGTAATAATTGGTTAAAATGTTTATGCTACTTCTCTGGATTAAAAATTTAAAAAGCAGAAAATTGGATTATATTTAATCCAGTTTTCTCAAATTTTGCTTTTATGGTGCGCAGGTATGGGGGTCTAAGAAATTATCTGATTTTCTAGATTACTTCATAAAAAAAGAATTTTGGTCAGTGTCTAGATTTTCATATACTGTTTTAGTAAAATAGGATAGGCAGTTAAAATAATTTCTTTATTAAGTCCTTCACTAGTAATGAAGCAAGGGAATAAAGGGATATTGTTGGCACTAGAAGCCCTAAGCAACTGTAACCTAAATATTTTGTAAGACTTGATAAAAGTGACTTGCACAACAAAATTTGTCGTACTAAACAAAATTTCTTTGGCATACTAAAATTTAGTCGAACTAGAGGCAATAATGAAATGAAGTCTGTTGTTCAAGAAACACATTGCTGTTGAAACCATTGAAGGATTACATCTCCCACAAGTACTCTGAGAAAACGTCTGTGGTTATTCTCAAAATCTCTCAAACGTAGTGAGATTCATTGGTGCCCGTCGAAAACTGCAAGGCGGTAGAAGTAGCAGGTCTTATCACTGACGAATGACAATGTGTGCACAATGAAAAGGTTATGAAAGAAAACATAGACTTAGAAAGCCACTTCTACGATGTCTTTTCCAGACATTTGGCAGTTATTTTACAGTCCTTGTGTCGATATTTTCTTCTACATTGAACCACTAGACTAAATATTTGATTCCGTAGTTCTTCATAGTATCCTTATAATGTACAAGAACTAATATCTTAATTAAAAAAAGAATAGCACTAGAAAAATGTTATACTTTAATAGGATAAAACAGATTTTTGCTTAACAGTTATTTTTATTTCTGTTTCCATAAACATTCTGAACTGCTTCTTAAGCGTTGCTAATTTGTTAATTAATTCTTATTTTTTCAACAGAGATTAATTATTACAGAAAAAAAAATTACTCACTCTCCTTTCTCAATATCTATCGATTATGATTGATTATTCTTAATATTTGAAAAAGCTGTCTGGTTTAGATTTTAAGTAATTTTGATTTTGTTACGTGTGTAAACGAGTATTAAACACTTTAAACGGATAACACTTTGAAAATTTGTTTTCAAAAACCGTTCATACTAAATGATTATTTATAATCGTTATAGTTTTGTAACTAACCTGAAGTAAAACAGTTATAATGACATGTGGTGTCGTTACTGGGATGAAGGCAGATCTGGATATGGTGGCCTACTTCGTTTGGAATGATCTGGTCCATGCCCGTGACTGATGATTTTTATAGATTTTCGACTGTGGTGAGATCTGTTGTTTGCCTGCTTGCTGAATACTTACCTCCACCTACCTCTGAATTCAACTTATTAAATTTTTTAAATCAAACAATTGTAATTATGGTAGATAACATTTTGATACTCTAGTCCTTCATAATATCTTTAAAATACACGAGGATATTACATTACATTTTAATTTATTAAACAATAATCTTTTCAGTAAACGTATAAAGTCTGTCTACTTAAGTTACACAAACTATGCGTACTTGTTACAAAATCATACAATACTTCTTTTAACTTTCTTCAGTTCTTTTCAACATGCACAAACCTTTTATATTAAACATTCCTTAAAATCATAATTGGTTGATGTTGCTTCACTTGAAACAATTTTTGCACTGTTTTTTAACATAAATGTTTACTGGACTCTAAATAAATGAATTTTTATTACGCCCTTATTGTTATGGCCTGGCTGGTCCCACACACGTTTTAATACATAGAATGTAAACAAACAAAATGTAAATAGTAAATAAATAAGAGCACTACATGATCTCATCCATGCCCCCCACCTTGAAGAGGCTGCTTCAAAACACCACACAAATGTACATAAAAAATAATAAATACTCATAAACAATAATGATGACATTAACGTGTTAATGTCTTCTTAGAGGGAAACTGGCAGTAAACATAATTTGTTGATTGGTCTTTTCCATAAACCATTTGAAGTCCCATCAGTGACAACTTGAACCCTGCCATCTCCCGCTGGATGAAGCTCTACAATAAGGACCATTGTCCATTGTAAAGGGAGAAGAGAATCTGCCTTGATGATAACCATGTCACCAATGCTTAAATTAGGTGAAGAAGTGGTCCACTTCTTTCTCTGCTGTAGTCCATTCAAATAGTCTCGCGACCACCGGGACCAAAAGTGTTACAACAACTGTTGAATTTGTTGCTAATGAGATAGCTTATTTGCTGGAAGATTAGATATGAAAGGTTCAGGATTAGTTGTGAGTACATCAGGGATTTAGAAGTGATAAGGAGTTAAAGGAGAAAGATCGGTTGGGTTATCTGACAAAGGAACTAATGGGCGTGAATTTATGCAAGCCTCTACCTATGTTAATAATGTTACAAACTGAACATAAGTTAAAACTAATGTCTTCATGATACGTTTTAGGTATGTTTTGACAAGTCTGACTGACGACTCCATAAACCTCCAAAATGTGGAGCCTTGGGTGGTATGATATGCCTCGTTATCCTTCTTGGGATAGAGAGATAAAGATAGAACTCTTGAATTCCTCGTTCTTCTGTAACTCAGCTAGTTTTAGCGGTTCTCGCTGAGCACCAACAAAATTAGTACCGTTATCCGAGTAAATATCTTTGGGTTTCCACCGTCTTGAGATAAATCTTCGAAGTGCTGCCAAGAAAGACTCTGTGGTAAGATCTTCTACTAGTTCTAAATGTAAAGCCTTTGTATTACATCAAATGAAAAGTTCAATATAACATTTTATTGGTGTAGCTCTTAGTCGTTTAGTTAATTTAACATGAAATGGACCTGTGGTAAAGAAAGGAGGTGGTATTTGATCTTGGTAAATCACCTATGACTTGTGTCTGAAGTTTTGGATTTACTTTGAAGCATGTGATGCATTGACAGAAGGTTTTACTAGCTAAACACCTGCCATTGATCGGCCAATATTTTTGACGAATAATGTTTAACAATATCTGTGGCCCTGCATGAAGCGTTTTGATGTGAAAATGTCTGGCAGTCAAGTCAGCAAATGAATGACTCTTTGGTAAGACGATGGGGTGAATTTAATCTGGAGTTAAATCTGAGTGCTGTAATCTTCCACCAACTTGTATTACATTGTTTTTGTCTAAGAATAGACTTAGAGAAATGAGTTTTCTGGTTTTGGTTAGTGGTTTTCCTAGCTGCAAATGGTTAAGCTCACTTGGAAACGATTCCCTTTGCAAAATTTTCACCAAAGCACGCTCTGCTAATCGAAGTTCAAAAGCTGATAATGGAACACGAAGGTGCAAATTTTGTGCTTGAGAGTTATTAATGAATCATATATGGTAACTCATTACACATTGAGCCTTGTAAAACTAGAAAAATTATTTAAATTGATCATTTGGTTTTCAGCTGTAACACATGATAACACTGTGTGACGACGTTCTGGAATTTGATCGCCAGTTGGTAGAGTAACTGGCTCTTCTGGAGATCCCTATGACCTATACAAAAATGAAGGCCCCTTTCAATACAAGTCCACCTTTGTAATCTTATCTGACATTAATCTTCTCGACAGATAGTCAGCAGGATTGTTTTGACTCTTCAAATGTTTCCACGAACTGATGTCGGTGTTGGTTTGTATCTTAGATAGCCTGTTAACAACAAATGTTGTCCAATGAGAAGATGTCCAATGATCTTAATCCTTGCTAATGTTATAGTTGAATTAGTGTTATATGAAATTGAATAAATTTGAAGATGTAATGCATTAACGGTTGGTTTGAATAGTTCAGGTAACAACAAAGCGCCACACAACTCTAGTCTTGGTAACGATATTTTCTTTAATGGTGCGACACGAGATTTTGACATGACTAAATTAAGAGTGATGATTCCATCAAGGTAAATACACTTGAGATATATACAGGCACCATAAGCAGATTTTGAAGCACCTGCGAATCTATGTATCTCTAACTTCAGAAGACCTTTCTGTTTACGGTCTATGTCCCTTTGGTCTTGAATGTTTGATAGCATATGCAATGACTCTTGAAACTGAGGCCACTCTTTAATCAGGTACCCTTTCATCCCATCCTATTGAATAAGACCACAATTTTTGCATGATTAATTTCGCGGTTAAAATTACTGGACCTATGATTCCAAGGGGATCGAAAATCCTTCCGATTGCCAACAAAATAATGCGTTTAGTTGTTTTTACAGCTGTGTTTTGTCACGAAAAGAAAATTGAAATACATTTTTTCTTGGATTCCACATAAGACCCAGTATCTTAATCGTACTGTCTTGATCAACCTCAAAGCAACCCTTAGCCACATCAGGACAGATAGATGGCCACAATGGAACGTCAGATAGAATGTCTGGATTGTTAGCACTTCACTTTCTAAGATGAAAACCGCCTCGATGAAACAGATCACTTAAATCACGCCGTAGTTGTTTTGCTTCTTTTATTGTCTTGGCTCCAGTCATAACATCGTCCACATAAAAATCCTCTACGACTTCCTTGGATGCGACTGGAAAGGAGGATTCTTCATCCAATTCTAACTGCTTTAGAATTCTCGTTGCTAGGTCGGTAGATAGGAGCACTAGCGGTGCCATAAGCGATTGTCAGCAATTTAAATGTTTTAATAGGATCTTCTGGCTGGTTTCTCCAAAGGATTAGTTGTAGATTTTATTGAGCTGATTGGACGTTAATCTGACGATATATTTTTTCAATATCTGCTGTTACAACATATGGATGCGTTCTGAATCTTGATACAATACTGACAAGATCTGTTAGACCGATGATTGAGATGTCACTCAATGAAACATCGCAGTTTGTTTTTTTAGGATGCATCGATAACTACCGGTAATTTGGTGATTATGGAATCTTCGCATAACACTGCGTGATGCGGAATGTAATAAGCCTTTGATGAATTAGCTTTAGCCGTTGTAATTTTCTTCATATGTCCTAGCTCTTCATATTCTTTCATGAATTGGATGTATTGTGAACGCATCTCTGAGTTAATGGATAAGCACCTCTCTAATAATAAAAATCTTCTGAATACAGAATCCTTTGTTTCACCGAATTCACAAATATCACCTTTTAAGGGGATTTGCTCACAGTACCTTCCAAGGTCATCCCTGAAGGTTATATTCATATATAGGTCTTCGCACAGTTTGTAGTTACCGGTATGCTGCCTTTCAGAGCAACCAACTTCTATGTCCCAAAACTTCTGTATGGTTTTGTTTATCTCGTCCTGCGTATTGGTCGTTACTTTGCAGGAAATGATCGAACCAAGCACTGTATTTTGAAGAGTTGGAGATGAATCATGAAGTTTTAGTCTTCCATCACATAGCAAGTCGAAAACTAACTCTGCTCCAATGAACAAGTCAATGTCATTCGGCTAAAAAATGAGAAATTTGGATCTACATGTAATTTTCATGTCCGATTTCTCATTTGGCACAGTGGATAAATGTTTGGTAATAGATGTTAGGACTACACAGTCAATTGTGAAGGAAAATATATTAAATCTTGAGTTTATGACACATTGAACAACTTTAGAAGTTTTTGTAGTGGATGTTCCAATACCATTCACTTCTGCAGACGCATTTTCAAATGGCAAGCCTAGTTTTCTGACTGCCCTTTCAGTCACAAAATTTGATTGTAACCCTGAATCTAATAGTGCGTGACAAATATGAAACGACCCACGATGATCGAGAACAGACACTAGGGCAATAGACTACAACACTGAAGAAGGAACACCTTGGCACGATACATGTGATGGGGACGCAATTGATTGATTCTGACTACTGGATTCAGCCTTTGCAAATTGATGTATTTGATTCAGGATGCAAAGATTTATTTTTCCTTTCTGAATAATGCAATAACGTATTATGACGTTTATTACAAATTTTCCATGAGCCTGCAGCACAATTTTTTATTTTATGATTACCAAAAGACAAGCAATTGAATCACAGTCCTAACTTCCGCACCGCCCTTTCTCTATCTTTAATGTATAATGATTTGAACTTATCACAGAAATACAATGGGTGGAAATTGTGACATAATGAACATTTCTTTATAGAAGATAAGTAATTAAACGTGGATGGGTATATTGTTTTTTTAAATTTGTTTGAGTTTTGATTGAAAATTTCCGGTTTGAGATTGTTTTAATAGCTTCTATGATTCGATATTTTTTCTGTAGAAATTTTATTGATTCAGATAAAACTGGCACATTTTTAGAATCTATTTCTGATTCCCACTGACGATGAGTAGTTTTATTCAACTTACTGATAATTAAATGAATTATTATTGTCCCAGTGTTCATTGGGTCAATAATAATGTATGATTGTATAATTATATGTATGATTATGATTATATATATGATTATATATGTATGAATGTATAATTGGATTGTCATGAATTAATGATTTAAAACTGTCATGGAATGATGATCATTCATCATAATCTCTCGAAATGTGGGCAGCTTGATAGATGGTAAGTAAAAGCGGGTATAAATCCAACTTGACTCTTTATTTTCGTCGGTTGTTTCATGGTTTACACCGATATTGTGAGCCTTAGTGAGCTGCTGTGGAATTTTACTTTGGGTTCGTGTGGTTAATCGATAGAATGTATCTTCAAATTGAGCCCAATCATCATTATGGCTTTCAGAATCGTCCAAAATGTCGTTTTCGGTTTGATTTTTTCGAAATCCGACAACAGTTCTTGAAATTTAACTAACCTAAATTTAAACTGACTAACATCGTCTGATTTATTTAAGTAACTATTGAATCTCATAATTTGTCCCTTAACTACACCTGTTTTTTTAATTCAGTCTTAACTGTTCTGAATCCTCCATATTTGAATTAATAACAGTGAAGAGATAATTTACAAATGATCATTTATACGACAAGAATGATATTTATCACGACACAAATTTTATGTCTGGGTAGAGACATGCACATGAAAATTAATGATTAAGAATATGAAAATGCGAATTGAAAAGTGAATGATGAAAAATAAGCTAAGATTTATCTGACTTCTGGTCACGGGGCGTTGCTGAGTAATGTCAGCGTGGATGATGGATCGTGGTAGCCGACGCACGTGATTCAAATAATCAAATTACAAACACATTAAATTATGATTCATTTTCCGGGTCGGTCGGGCAAATTACGGTTGATGTTGCTTTACTTGAACCAATTTTTGCACTGTTTTTTAACACAAATTTTTAGTGAACTGTAAATAAATGTGTTCTTATTATACCCTTATTGTTGTGGCCTAGCTGATCCCACACAAGTTTTAACGCGTAGAATGTAAACAAACATAATAAGTAAACATATAAGAGCTCTTCAAAATCTCATCCAATAATTGAAAATGTTCTTTTATTGCAAAATTAACTATTTCTGGATGAAATATCTACGTATTTCTATAAAAGTTGCTGATGACTTGAATATTGTCAAAAATTCTTGAAGAAAATAAGATCAGTGAGAAGCGATCTGTTACTAAGCAGATATTTCTAGAACGCATTTTAAATGTTTTTTTCATTTCCCTTAAATGCTTGAAAGATATTTAGTGGTTAATAACTGATACTTATTTTAGTTTTGTGAAGACCAATTTCAGTTTAAAATGAAATTTCAAAGATTAGGAAATTCAAACAAAAATTTAAATAGTGAATAAAATTAGACCCCCCTCATTAACTTACGGTTATTATGAACAGAGTAGTTAAATTTCATTCAAAAAATGTAGTTGGACTCAAGTTGTTTAAAATAATATTATTTTATAATAATATTTATACTTAAAAAAAATAAATAAATAATTTTTTTCTTTGCATTATTTAGCATGACTAAAATAATTATTTAAAAAATATTCATTTATATTATATGGGATCCTAAAATCTATACAAAACAATCACACTTTCACACTTTGATTAGTAGCTTTTAAATTCGATTAATTCTACTGATAAGATAATATCGTTAGAATCTTTCACAGGCAGAATGTAATATTTTAATTCTATTACAAGAAAATCATAAGTCTACAATAAAATTAATTATATGTAAAATAATTGCTATCTTAAACAACCAGGTCGCATTTTTGCTTGTCCAGAAGCAGGATGCTTACTGTGAATATAAATTCATCAAAACTGTTATCCCCGTAACAAGTCTGCTATTACTGCATCCACGTTCAAATTCATAACGTGATGCACTTATGAGCCATTGACTTTTGTTAATAATGTCTTTTAAGCTGAGAATCATTTTAAGTAATATAATCCGTAGGAGAAGATTTTAAGAGAAATTTGTAAAACAAGTAACCTAAAAGTGATGTTCGATAAAAGGGGGAACAGTTCACGGAATAAACAAATTTCATGTCAAAAATGGATAATAACCAACTTAAAGGTAAATTAAAAAAAAAAATTATCTAATGTTAAATAGGGCAGTTAGCGGAAAAGATTCTTATATTTTCCCTTTTAAATATCTTCACAATCTTTTAGAGTTTTAAATTAAAATATACTTAACAAGATCAGTATAACGAACCTGAATAACGGATCCCTGCCAATTAAGAAGAAAGTAGTAGAAAATAATAATGGACGGAAACCAGAAGGAGACTAAAAGGAATCCTTTTTCTGAGGCTAACAGGTCAGTTTAACAAACGTTCTTTGTAATATTGCCCTAACATACTTCAACAGATGTTGTTCAATAAGAAGAATTACCGGACCAGGGTAGGAACTTATGGGAAAATTTAAGGACTCTGACGATCATTCTCACGCTTCGACTTGGACCGGTTCTGCAGGTCAAGAGGATAGGAATGTAAATACTTCAGGAAAGACGAGTTAAGTTTAGTTTTAAGCAAGAGTATTCTGCAAGGAGTATTCAGCGAGGAGTGAAGAAGCGAGATTGTGCGTGTAATACTCAGTTTTTACAACTTTGAAGTGTTGTCACAATCATTCAAATGTGGACAATTGCAACTGACAGTTTTTAGTCTCCTCCAGATTTGTGCGTCTTCAGTGAAATTGTCGTAGCAATTATTTTCTCATTCAAGCACCCCATGTGTGCTTTCAACTAAAATATCAATATCTCCAAATGGACAATTTAGTTTATTGTTTTTTTAAGAAAGCGTGTTCAGTTACATGTTATTGTTCAAGGCAATTTGAGAAAGAGATAAAATATCAAAACTCATTCATAAATTGTTAGGGTATTTTTATTTGTAAAAAGAAAAGGTGTTTGCAGTTAAGGAACTTTAGACTAGTCTTATCTTCTTATTAATACAATACTAGTTGTAGTTCTAATACAAACGGTCATTAGTGTCCTTTATAAGTGGGACTGAATTCTGATTTTATGATTTAACTTTCTGTAAATAAATCTTGTCCTTACTTGAAACTCTGTTTTGTATATAATCGTTGTTTATTATTATTATTGTTGACATTTATTATTAAATAATTGTTGTGGTTGTGAGAAAAATTATTATTATTTTTATTCAGTTTATTATTATTGATTTGTCTTATTTTATTTTACTTATGTTCTTTAACTAATAAATTGTAATTATATAAACATTTTCAGTTCTTAATCTCTCAATATCCTGATTCAGCCGCGAACAGGTGACAATACTATAAAATATTTGTAATTAAACCCTTAACAATAATTAGTTTTATGAAAATTTTAATTTTATTTATTATTCATTTTAATGATTTTTTCACCAAAAACGTGAGGCATCTATAATTTTGCAACTGACAGTCTGATAGTCTCCTCCAGACTTGTTCGTCTTCAGTGAAATTGTCATAGTAATTATTTTCTCATTCAAGCACCCCCCGTGTCTACTTTCAATTAAAATATCAATAACTCCTGATGGACAATTTATTTTATTGTTTTTTTAAGAAAGCGCGTTCAGTTACATGTTATTGTTCAAGTAAATTGGTAAAATTTAATTTCGATATTTAACATTCTAGTACGAACAGAGTCTTAATGAAATGTAAAGTCAAGATTCTTTAATTAATTTGTTGCTCTTCAGATGCTCAATGTTCCAAACTAAACTTTTAGGTTTGAAATTTATTACTGATGAAAAAATTATCACAGTCTATAAGTTATTGTTATAACTTTTTGGGAATAACCTTATATATTTACTTGTTACAAGGAGGTAAATATGTTTACGTTAAACTTTTATTTTATATATAAAATCGGCGGCTATTAATTAATTAGGGCTATTGGATTAACCTAGTTTATAAAAAAAAAAAATTGACTTTCATACACTGACGATCAAAGCTATGTTTATAGGCTAAATTCTTGTAATAGTACGCGTGTATGAATTTGATTCGAGTTGTAGCATTATTTAAACTCTATAAATAAACCGTGACTAAATAATTTTTAATGCAGTTTGAAATATTTTACTTACATGATAGAGTATTTGTTCAACGATGCTTTAAAATATTTTAAGTATATTTGCAAAAGTCCTACCAACACTTGATGTAATTAAAAAATATTATGTAATAAAATAATTTGATCTGACTCGTTTTATTTTTATTTTGTTTAGTTTATCGTCTACGTCTTTTGAACTAGAACGACAGAAAAACTTCAGAACCGCCAGACCTTTTTTCTTTTGAGGGTCACATATATGATTAAATTATGTTTATATGAATGAAATAAAGAACATAATAACAATTGAGTGTGCGAAAAAATCCTTTATATTAAAGTCGTTAGTGTGTTTCTTGGCAGGAAATTATTATTTATGCCAAATAAAATACTTTTACGCGCGTGAACTTGGCATTCTATTCTAACAGTGTAAAAGTTTCCTAAATTGCATACTGCTTAATTTAAAAACCTAGTGTCAACAATATTAGTTTGGTGTTTATTATTTTATATATATAAACTAATAAATATACATATATTTACGAATATATCTTAATTCTTTGATGCTGTTTGATTATGAATTAAGTCATTTTTTAACATACGAATAAATTTTGCTTGAATTATTACCTGTAAATATTATTCATATGGAATTAAAAGTTAGTAAGTAATTTTTATAGATTCAATTCAATCCATTATAATTTTTCAGTCTATTTGGACGTACATTGTTTATTTATATGTTCACTTGTAATATTTTTTCTTGTTTTATAAGTAAGTATAACAATTATTTAAGAAAGATAGTAAGTTTATTTTATACTTATCTATAATCGGGAGAAAACATACAGTAAAATTAGTAGCCAAGGAGCTAGCTATTTTCATTCGGTATATATTCAGTGATATCTAATTAGCATCTTTGATTTCGAAAACGAGGTAGAAATTGTAGGCTACTTTTTTACCAAAGTACAGTAATCGTATATTAATTGCAGTCACATTTGAATATTATTTAAATTTCAAATCAGAAATTAATTCTCATAGAATTAACGAAAATTACTTTCCTCAAATTCGCAAAATAAAAAAAAATTCCTTTCGGCACGCTGAAAGGCGGAGGTAAATTTCACCGGGGCAAACTAGGGGTAGGCGAACTACCCATAGTTCTGACGATGGTTTTGGGGTCTGGGGATGTGAATCGTGAAGATATGTCGAAATTTTCCCGAAGTCGAAACATGGTACCCATTACAATAGGTAGCTTTCTTATGAAATCTACCTAAAAATCTCCTAGCCACCAATTTAAAAAGTTTCCTTATACTAATTTACAGTTGTAATTTTCCCCTACCCATAATTGAAGAAAAAAGTTAGTCTATAAATAACAAAATACATAATAATATATATATGCAAAACAAACGTGTTGAATCTATGTTGAATTTTTTAAGTAATATATATATATATATATATATATATATATATATATATATATATATATATACTGTATAAAAACTGTATGGCTATTACTCTATACTACACCAGGCCTATTGTATATTTATAGTTTTTGAAAATTCTACTACAAAAATGAGTGTAATATTTCAAACAAGGAATCCAATTCTGCTCTTGATTTTTTCTTTTAAAGATTTGTTATTTTTTTCTTCCTTTAAAACCCATTGACAAAAATTAAAAGCTTTCTGATTCTTCTCATAAAGTTCCCTACTATACACCTTATCTCATTTTGGAGTGTGGTGAGTTTGAAGCGTGTCACTCCTGGCTCTGGAATTTTTTTTCTGAGTCGTACTAAAATATCCAAGATTCATCCCTAGTAATAATATTTTTTTATGAAATCAGGATCAGTTTCAATTCACCCTAGAATATCGCGGCACACTTCTTCTATTCAACAGTGAGGTTTTTTTGGGACTAATTTTGCAAAACTTTTTCATATGTCCAATTCATTTGTCAAATTTTGATTGACTGTGGTATTGTCCAAATTAAATTGTTCTACAACCATTCTGCCAGTTAGTCGCCGGTCGTACCGTATCAAGTCTCTGATTCGCTCAACATTGTCGTCACTTTTTGACGATAACGGTCTTCCAGAGCGTGGATCGTCCGTAACTGATTCCCGGCCATCTGAAAATGTTTTAAACCACCTAAAAACTTGGGCTCGTGACATAGCGTCATCTCCATATGCCCTTTTCAATTTTGAAAAAGTTTCAGTAGCATTCTCACAAAGTTTAACACAAAACTCGATTGCACAACGTTGCTCATAATTAGTATCACTCATTTTTGTAACGCACAACAAAAAATTGTTTCACGAAAAGTTTTTTTACGTCTCACATTGCAACAATAGATTAAAAATATTAGTAGGTAATATAAATTAGCTCTTCATGTAACCATACGTTTACTAGTAACTTTACAGTGTTGCAACTTTGGCTGCCAAAAAAAACTAGCCTCATTACTTTATTACAATCCTCGTACGCGTAATTGTAAAATACCAGTTACTAGTTCATATGGTGATTCAATAATCCAGATGCTTCTACGTACTTTAAAATATTACTCGCCAGCGCGCGCGCGCTCACACACACACACACACCCACATATATAATATAATATATATATATATATATATATATATATATATATTAATGAATAATAAACTAATTAATAATAATATTACAATTTGTATTAATCTTGTACTTAAAAAGAACTTAATGAAAACCTTTCAATGAACTGTGAATTTAATTTTACTTTTACGTGTAAGGTATAAGAATTTATTACTTACTAAGAGTATATAAATGTAAATTAATATAATTGTACTATAAATGTACAGAGAAGAAACGAAAAAAATTCGAGATGAATTCTTCGTATCTCACAAAGAATTCGTGAGATTCACGTAGAATTTATGTTGAACATGTGAAATTAAAGAAAATAGATAATATAATAAACAAATGGAAAACTATTGTACTGCCTACAAAGCATTTGTAGACATATTTAAGTAAATTTGTGTAAGTAACGTCCAAATGAATATGAAGGATAGTTTAAAAGATTTGAATTTAAAAACAAAAAGAGAACGAAAAGTGCTAAAAAAATACTGAATCATAATTTTTACCAAAAAAGAATCCAGAAAAGGATATTTTCCAATTCTGGAAAATATCCAGAAACAAAATCAAGTATTAAAAATAATTTCGAATATTTTACATTCATGTAATTCCTGCCTGCCGGCTCGTCGTCTCAAATCAGTTAACAGATTTGATTTTCTAAGTCGAACGTTCTGAGGTTCAAATCCTAGTAAACGTCAGTGGCTTTTATACGGATTTGAATGCTAGAGAGTTGATACCGGTGTAATTTGGTGGTTGGAATTTAATTAACCACACATCTCTGGAGTGGTTGGCCTAAATCTGTACAAGATAATACCTCATTTACACGTCATACATATCTTCATCTTTTTGGGCCGTGGGGGTGGGTTGGTTATTGTAAACTAGGTGAACAAATTGCAAGTACACATTTGGAAAATAAAGTAAATATAATTCCTAACTTCTTAACGAAAATGAGGAGCAGTTCTGTAATGCTGAAAAATCGTTTCTTGTCTAGTTAATAGTGGCATTTTATGATATTACTCGAAACATTTACATTAACTTGCGTTGGAAATAAATGTTACTGTTATGTGGATTTTTTAGACTCCAGTGATGATTATTATTGAATTGTAACTTCATCGCTTGAAAAAATTGTGCATGTTTCTATTATCACGTAAAAAAATTATCATTATATTCTTCTTTTAAAAACTGAGAGGGTATCTTCAGAAAGATATAAAATTGACTTTAAATGCCTTCAATTTTCAGCATTCAGAACTGTTCAAACGTAACAAATTAAATTTAGTTGATTTGTTGTTAATATTACCATCTTAGAAAATAAAAGAAATGTTTATCTTACATTTCAAACTGCTTTTAAAAAAATAACATTCCATTCGTAATATGTTTAATATAACACGATAAAATTTAAATACTATTAAACAATTGCCTAATTCAATTTTTCTTTTTATTTATTTATTTTTAACTATTGATTTTGTTTCTAGATGTTATCGCGTGTTTGCGGTTTGATAAGGATATGAAAAAACGAAGAAAATTAAAAACTTATTATAGATAGCTATAAATTACTCTAAAGACATAAAAGAAAAATTAATAATAATAATGCCCTGAGGTAGATAATTCCCACGTCCGGAACATAACATCTACGTTCCACGTCCAGAGCGGAAACAGCTGTACATAAGTACTATTCATAATGCTGGCTAACAGGCCTCCGAGTGTTTTCCCTCGGAGATGGAATTATCTTTGTCCTGATTCCACCTACAGCCGCACTAAAAGGACTGGATTTTTCGGCCACCTGCAGATATGAAAACTTAAACGATTAAAGAAACGGATTCATACCATCTTTAGAGCTGGCGATGTGACGGCTAGGATCGAAGTGATTGCAGGTGTAACGGAGGCCCTTCCGCTGTCCGCATACTTCCCGCGATGGCAAGCATATAGCTAAGGTGCCCATGTATATCTGTGCATGGGACTCTTAAAAACTTCGGTGTGAGGAGCCTGGAGTCAGTGCAGAGATTGGACATCTCCGCTCTCTGCCAGGACATATATCGGTTCCACTGGAATACCGGAACGAACCCTCCAGGGTTGGCAGGGTTGGTAGGGTTGGCGGGGTGTACCCCGCCGGCTAACCTTGGTAAAGAAAGGAACGAAAAGCATGAAAATTGAACAATCATCAAACGTAACAGCTGGTTCACACAAACACCTACATTTGGAACCAGCCATTTCGTCTGAGGCGAAAAGAAAGCTGGAAGGATGAAAAAGGTAAAGAGCATACAAAGAGCTCTATTCAAGAATAATTTTTGTAAACCAAAATATCTGGTCGTTAGTAAAGAGGTTGGCAATTTTTCGAGGTACTTTCATTATTGCTCATTCCTCATATATTTACTAAAATGTGTAGGCACACCCCATCAACTACTAAAAATATATATGACATCCATAAATTGAAATTTACTTCGTTTAGATAGCAATTACCTGCCACGCCTAGGTCGCTGAATGTCAGCAATTATCTGTCCACCATATTAAAGTGCATGGAGCCTTAATTGGCTGGTGATCAGCTATATATCTCTAGGTTAGCTTCCCACAGCAATACGATAGGAGTCTTTCCTTTAAGCAAACTATTGATGTCGGTTGAACAAAGCAACCGCATCACGAAACTCCCTCACGATCCGACAATGGGGCTCTCGCCACATTGACTCGCCGCTTGTGAGTAACCAATTTTGCCGTTGACCACTAAGTTCCAGGGTAGCCCCGTCTCTGGTCTCCTCAAGAGCAGGGTAGTCAAACATCAGGTGTTCATTTGACTGCACCTCCCTGCAGACACAAAGCTCATCAGCTGACAAGCGGACTGAAATAAATATATTGGTTCAAATTAACATGGTTGGTGAGCACCTCTGCAACCGTTTCCGTTATAAACAAACTTGTGGTATACCATCTCCACCCCAGAGCCCTTATAAACTTAAACTTCTTCCGTTAGTCGTGATATCCAATTTTTGCTTCCATCGCGAAGCTCTTCAACTCATTCCGCAGGTGAGAGATGGGCAACCAAACGAAATTTAGATCCGGAGCATTGTATTACCGTTCCGTTCCGGTACTAGCCCGGCCAAAAACCGCATCCCAAATACCTCGGCCTCCCTACCTCTTTGCGATCTTCACATGGCTTCCCGCACTTTTACCACTAAATCTATTGGGAGAGCCTTTCCCAATATGGTAGTACCCTCGTAGGAGGTTATTTTGAAAACACCAGGGCATACAATTAAGGCTCTGCGCTGTGCACGCCTTAAATTTTGAAAAAGTGCTATACTCATATCCAATCTATCCCCACAAACGGGCGCCGTGTAAAAGGTCATGCTTATGAAGACACCTTGGTACACCATGTATATTTGACAGCCAGACAATCCATAGTCCTTCCGAGCAATCCTCCTAAGTTTGTGCATCACTGAGACGGCGTCCACTGCTACTTGCCTAATCTGGTTGCTGAACAGCAACTTCTTATCCAACAAAACACCTAGGTACTTATGAATTCTCACTCGGCTTATTACACAGCCTTTATATTTAATATGGGGGTTTCAACTGTACTATAACTTGTTGGTACTCTTGAGAAGAATATACTTCGTCTTGGGCACATAAATCTTAAATTTTGAATGTCCATCCAGCCCTCCGCGGTTGACAAGGCCGCTTGCGCTCGACCACGAACTAAAAGAAGATAGTCATCGTTGACTATTAAGTCTTTAAGCAAATTCAAGCTGTGTTAAAGAATCTCTAAATGAGTGTTTAACTATATGTATAAAAGGGTAGTCTTGAAGCGTGGCACGTATAGGGTCTGGAGGTAGCCCTCTTGCCTAGGACCCCCGGGATCGCCTGCATGCAAGAATTGGGGAGTCGGGGCGTATCCGAAGATGGTATGGGGGACCCTCGAGGGGTGGATGGTGGGAGCGAGGCAAAATATGTGCAAGGCGGGCTGGAGCAAGGTGAGTCAGCACCGGGAAGGGCCAGCCCCCCCCCCCCCCGCTGAGGGGGTTCTTTGGCCGTCCTGAAAATGTTAGTCGAATTGCTCCTATGACGCGGGGGGACTCCGAAGGGTTATATTCTACAGAAAAATTTTTAGGAGAGTAGTCAACTGCCACAGTATACTAGGGCGATTGATATAATGCTTTACGGCGATTAAGTTGCCTCGGGGGTGTTTGGAAAAGAAATAGGGAAAAATGAATATTGTACTGCGAAGACACCCTTTAACAATTTTAGTTTTTGTTTTATTTATTTTTTTCATTTTAATATCGGGGCCCTTTACACCTTGTAAGTGTTTACAGTGTCGTTAATATATGTGAGTGTCTAAATGTTTTGTGTTCTTTTTTGGTGTTTTTAAATAAAATGTAAGGGCCCTTTACATCTTTACATATGACGAACCTGATGGTGGTTTAAAGGTTTAAACCTTTTTAAAAAATGTGACGAGTGCTAATGACTTTAGGAGTAGATGCCCGTATACACACAAAAAAAAATTATTATTAATATTATAAAAATACGTATGAATAAATGAATAACATTCAAAATATTAGTTCAAATAAAACAAGGTTTGGTTAATAACAGTTAAATTAATCAATATCACAATTCAGTAAAATTTACTAAACACTTTATAATGACCAATAACAAGATAACAGTAGAAAAGTCCATACAATTCAATTTTTGCAAACATTTTTACTTTTACTGTCTACAACAGAACAACCCTATACTTTATGAATGAATATAATACGTCACTTTCACTACTATTTACCAGCAGTAACTCACCGAATAACTTCTATTCGCCCACTGTCCACGCGGGGATACTCATGACGTATTCTTCACTGGTACCAAATGCTTAACTGCAACCGCAACCGCATCGATTGGCGTCATCCCTTTAATTGTTGAAGCGTTATAATTTTCACTCTCCACGCCCTTACTTTTTTCTATAAACTCTCTGGTAACCCTTCTGGTCGAACAAGAATATTTTGGAGGTGTCATTGTCTGTATTACAAAGAACAGATTGTTAAGCGTATCCGTTACTCTAAGAAAAGAATCCCTTTTAGATCCTTCTGAATTCTTTTTTAATTATTTTTTCTTTCTTCTTAATTGGAAGAAATCTGTTACCCTGGTCCGTTACAATACTGGTTCTGTTACAGTATTTTTAAAAACTTCTTATCTCGGTTTTAAATTATAATATAGTATTTTTCTTCATGTTTAGTTGACGTTACTCCAGTTATGAAATTTTCTCAAAATTAACTCTCTACAAATTACTTTGGACAATTTTATTTGACTACTGGCAATTCAACTAAATTTATTGTACGTCAGATCTAAAAATCTGTGTTTTGCAACGCCAGCATTTTAGGTTTTATAATAAGTTTCTCAAAAATTACTAAGGATGCAGTTCTGGAAACTTTTTTCAATTTTTCTAATCAAAAATTATATGAAAACAAAAAAATTACAACTTAATTTAAGATCCAAGAATTCCAGTACGGCTTCATTTTACTATTGAAGTAGAAACAAGAACGAAATTTTTCGCAAGCGGTATTTCGAAAACGAAAAGTTTTCAAACACATACTTATATAAAGGTTTTTCTTTATTTTCATTTGGAGAACTATAAACGGAACTTGTAGAACAAGTTCCGTTTATAGTTCTCCATTTCTTCCTGACGTTTCCGTTTCTTCTTGACATTCTGTAACATTAAATATTCTTACATATAAAGCACTTTTACTTCAAAATAAAACTACGTAATGTTTGGTACCTTCGAGGTATTAGCGTTGTTTTTTGTTAAAAAATGATATTCCTTTATATTCAATTCCTGTAGGAGGTTGCAGGACTGAATATCTCAGTGTGGTTTACCTCCTATTGACCAACAGTATTTTTGTGCAGTATATTAAAGACAAAAAGATATTTCTTTGAAAACATATCCTTTTCCAGTCATAAGGCTTATTTGAACTGAATAAGCATGGCATGAGATATTTGTTATTCATTATATCGACCATTTTCGGGACACATATACTATTCGGTTATGATATCTAATAGACAGCAGATTAAATACACACTAAATATTGTTAAACAGGAAAATTGAATAACACCATTGATGAATGTTATAAAATGCATGTGGTTACTAATATATGTTTAAAAAAACACAGTTAAAGAAATACTTCTTTTAGTGCCTTCTTCTTCTTAAAAGAAATAATCTTTTAGATTTTACATTTATAAATATGAAAAAAAAATATTTCTATAATACTTCAGCAATTACCGGATTGGAGAATATTATACAAACTCTGTGTACCTACAATAGCTCACAAAAATATAATGAGCTCAGAAGTTGAAATGACTTTCTTAGGTAATCGTAAGCACCTACATTCATACAGAGCAGCTGTAATACGTAACAGCTGGTTTGTAAAGATACCAATCATTCATTTCAGTAGTGGGTTGGCATATATTTGACGGGTTCTAGAAAAATAATACTTCCTGATCCAATAATTCCAAAGGCACACAGCTCCAACTCCAGATGCTTTTACATTATAATATTATTATTCGCTCGGTTTGTTTACGTTTGATATATTATATTTCAATATTTATCTTTACGATATTGTTTTATCATAGGTTATGTTATAACCTGTCTTGAACAAAAATATAAAAGAAAAATTATAAAAATAAACCAAAAACTAAACATAATTCATAAGAGTATTTACTTTTTAAGTAATAAATTTGAATGGAATTTTATGATGTTTATAATTTTATGATGAACATAATAGGGTTATAATACTTCTTTTATGTTCGTCATAAGTTTATCGGTCATTATATTTAATTGAAAGTAAGAATTTTTGAAAGAATAGCAAATTTTATAAAACTGAAATCTACTATTTCATTCTAGATTTTTTATAAGAATGTTGTCCTAATAAATTGCATTATCTTTCAATTGAATCTTTCACTTTTTACTTAAATATCCTTGTAGGCCAACTAAATTGACATTTTTGTGAATCGTTGTTTACTCGTAACAGAAAATAAATCAAAATTAACCACACTCTTCTTAGTCGACTTTAGTTTATTGAATTATATGGCGTGTAGTAAATAACTTTAATTTTTATTTTATTTCTTGGTTTTATGAAAATGATACTAATTAGAATAAAATATTTAGAAAGGTATGCAAAAATGAAACTCTGAAAACCAAATTTATATTATTTGTTTCTTTTTGTTTAGAATATATCGAGAGATATTAAATTTAAGTTTTTTCTAAATGCTATTGAAATGTATTATCGATTTTGTCTTTCCTAAAAATTATTATCGGACAAAATAATAGTAACATACAATATTCACTTATTATGACTTGGAGAGAAAAAATTGAGTTAAAAATTTACAATTGTGGTACATTTGCATTCTCAATTATTTTTTTTTAATTGTACATTCTATAAATCATCTCATTTGGAACTCATCCCAAATGAATCAGAGACTATTCAGTCCAGACAAAAGCTGGCGCCAGAAGACACACTGCAGACCATTTATTATTTGGTTTATTTTCGTTGTAAATATGTTCCAAATACGTCCTATCCAGTAAATGAATAAGAAAAACTTAAAATTTGTACGTTTTTAGCTTTTTTGTTTGATTAGAAAAAATAACCTCATAGAAAACGGCAAATTCAGAAAAAAATAATAAATGAAAGAAATGCGATAATTTTAATTCTCTCGTGTTTCTATTATTTTACTCACGAAGTTATATTATTATTTAACAAAGAGTTATTATTTAACCTCAAAAAATCAAGTAAGATAATAAAAAAGTTGTGCATAAATAAACCCTGAATTGTTCGACCGACTGAAGATCAAGTTTTGTACTACGTAACATAAAAGATATAAGTATTAAAATAAACTACTAACGAATTTAATTCTGATCTATTAAACGCACATATTGAATATTTCGTTTTAAAATAATAGAGTAAAAATGTAAATACAGTAATACAGTAATTTTATCAATTAAAACTAACTCTTCTTTTTACAGGTTTAATGAACTTTGTATAAACTCATTCATATCAAGTCTTTATTATTTTATTAAAATTGATAAATTAACCTGATAAATATTTATAAATATTATATTCATAAAAATTCGATTGAAAGTATTTAATTTATTTATATTTCTTTGTTAACAATATTTCCAAAATTAAATCACACAAACAAATTAAAAATCTTCTTAGGTTCCCAGTTTATCTATCTATTTAACAATGAGTAATTAATACGAGCAAATCCTTGGAATACGAAAAATATGATGACATCTCTTCGCTTTCAGATCTCTTCCTAAATCACAGTTTCAGAGGTAATGTTTGATTCAGAGCTTGGTCTGGAGGATACCTCTTCATCACAACCTGACAGTAGAACTGGTTCTTAGGTTTTACCCTGAATCTTGAAGCTTTCATAGCTTCTATCGTCAACGAGTACCTTCAAGAGCCTGACCCTAAAGATAAATTCTTGTTAAAGTTGAGCCACCCATTTAGAAGCTCTTAACCCGCTGTTTTGTTTACCCAGGATATCGAAAATTTTCACAATTTGTTCTAGCATAAAGTTCGAGTATCTTGAGAAAAGCTTATTGTTAGCACGAACAATAGTTCTTTACTTCACTGTCTATAGGCTAGTACCCTGCCATGACTGGAGTTTTTGAAGACTCCAGTTTTGGAGATTTTTCCAATCTCTGACCATCTGTTTCACTGTTCTTTCAGGCAAATAAGCACACTACTAATATAAATATTGATTAAATTCGAGAGCTGTTCTCTTTCGAACCCAGTAATCGGCTTGACAAGAGTCTGTTGGAAGAACTCCCATTACCTTATCAAAACGTAATTCTGGATACTTTCCAGGGATTACTACTGATTAAAGTTATGCTCTATAGCCACCTCCATCCGGAACCGAGCAATCTGGCCTAGAAACAGTTAGGGTTACTTTCTCAAGTAGGGGAAAAGATATTTTCTATTCGCTTAGGTAATTACTGTCATCAGACGGATTGCGTTTTTGGGATTGTCTCTAGTAGTCCATTCCCTGGTAAGCTGGAGCTCCAAAAAATACAATATTTTTCCCCCAAAGGAACAGTCCCAATTTCCTCTTTCGACCTCAAATTTTGCAAAGTTTTTATCGTTTAAGGGCTTAAAGATCTCTTCTCTTTCAAAGTTTTTAGTGAAGAAATTTCTCCGGTTTCCTTCACTGATCTAGTCTGAAGATCAAAACGAAATAGATCATACTTGCTGCTGGAACCTTTTTGTTCAGAAAAAACTAATTATGTACTTCTTCCTTACCCGAAAGTTTTATTGGTAGAGTAATGTAATTTACTTAACTAAAAACCTTTAAAAAAAAATTTAAACCCCAGTCCAGTTCCATATACGTTCCGTATATATTATTTAGTATATATATATATATATATATATAATATATCTACCCGCCACGCTTCGCTGTGGCACATTGTGGTTGCATGGATGAGAAATGAGAAACAAAACAAAGCATACGTTTCATAGTTTAGTTTTGCAATACTTGTGGATATACAATATTTTTTTTGTTTTTCCACTGTCTGCGTAGATATAAAAGCTATCTGATTTTCCGACTCGGGAACAAGCAATATATAATTGCCCATGTGAGATGCAATCCGCCTCTTAATCTAAACCACACAATTCTAAAGATTGATCTTGAGCTTTATTGATTGTGAATGAAAATGCCAATCGAATTGGGAATTGCAATCTTTTAAATTAAAATGGTGTATCGGTCGGGATTATGGGTGTTCGAGGAATGAGGACATCTTCACCTTTGAAAGGCCCCGTTAAAATCGTTGCTTCCACTACGTTATTCATCAATTTCTTAACTGCAAGTCGCGTGCCGTTGCAGAGTTTTGGCTGATTAATATTCCGCAACAGGATAATTGTCATTTTTTGATCGAACCGTTGCTAGAATTAATCTAATGAGGAATGTTTTCCCAGTCCTCCTGGCGCATCCAAGAAGAAAGTCCTACCAACTCCGTCATTTATCATTTGCATTATGGGTTCATAAATGCCTTTCTGTTCACGCGTTAATTTGGGAATGTTTGATTAGACATATGACTGAAGATCACCAGTGTTGTAACTCTATTCATGGCGTAAATCCACATCAAATGAAGCAATCGCAGCTCGGGTGGGTGCTGGCATTCCCAATTGACTAAGAACTTTATTTGCAATAGCTAAGTACTTGTCTTCAATATTTATCAATGCTTCGTTGTAAATGCTTTCTGTAGATTCCATGGTCATATTGGTATTTTTTAAGCGTACTCTATGCAAAATATCCTCAGCCATATGCGATCGATATCTTTCCCAAAACTCTGTGGGAGATGAAGGGAAGCAAGCGGTCAATATAATTGCGAATAATGCGCAATTTGGTTTGGATGTGCAGTGTTGCACGCGTCATTAATACATATATCCCACTGTTGGTCGTTTACTAATAAATTCAGAGCTTGGTGAAAGGCGCAGCTCAATCACAACACGATCACACAAAAGTACTTCGATTAAAGTGAATATTTTATTCAGATTGTATAATAATCTGAATCAGATGCAAGTGGATACGTTTTATTTTTATTTTTTTTGTTAATAAACAATGTAATTGGGAACAGGTATTGTTTCACATGTGACTGCGGTTGTCGTTAGCTAGTATGGCGAGTGTTCTCCTCGCTTCCCGCAGATGGCGCGGTCACTGGTACACAGCTGACCGTTAAAAAAACTGTTTTATCGCGGTCGCGGGTATGAGACTGATGCGAAAAATATATAAAAACAATCTTTGATACGGGTTATATATCGTGCTAAAATTTGAGCTCAAGCGGTGCAAAACATTTTGAGTTTTTGAAGCGTACAAAAACAAACTTAACATTTTTATATATAAAGATTTGTGGGCTGCGAAAAAAAGCCCTTAAGTCGTGCGAAAAAACACATCGTTTTAAATGCTTACAAAAGCAGAGTAATGCTTACAAATTACAGAATAATCAAACGGCGTTGATTTCAGATGTTAATAAACTGCTAACGTAAGTAAAAGTTGTGCTACTTCAGTGTACAACGTGATTCTCGAGTATGAATCTACTAATGAATTACGGTCTCCAAAGAAAACAAAGCCCCGTAGGTCAATTGAGAAAAAGGTGAGATTTTGATAAAAACGCGATTCGTAAAAAAATTACACGAATTTGAATTATTTAGAAATAGTTTAGCAGTGAATTATATCCTTTGGAAGAGAATTCGGTTATTGTCTTCGACAACGCTTCTTATCATCAAACTAAAAGAATTCCAGCCCTATTATAGAAAAACAATGATATCAAAATGTGGCTTAGTTCAAAAGGAATAATTTTTGAAGAGGTTTAAGTTAATGTTCAATCATTGCAAAGGGTTTCGCGTATTAAAAGTAATTATAGTCCGTATAAAATTGGTTTGACATAACTCCATATTGGTAAGTCGTGTTTTTATTCGGCTCCTAACGAATATGTTTGCCGGCCTCCGTGACGCGAGTGGTAACGTCTCGGACTTTAATCCGGTGGTTCCGAGTTGGAATCCCGGTCAGGCATGGCATTTTCATACGCTATAAATCATTCATATCATCATCTGAAGCAATGCATAACGGTGGTTTCGGAGGTTAGAAAAAACAAAAAAAAAGAATACTTAGTTGTGTGGTTTCAGTGTTACTATTTGTGAATTTTGTTCTTTGTTTTTACATAGCAAACAACGCTAAATGACAAAAAAAACGATTGTTTGGTCATATATATATATGTAAAAAAATAACCTAACAAAGGATCTTTTGGTCATTATGTAGGGATATTATCTTCTGTGTATTTGGTTATTTCGACTTTTGTTGTTTGCATAGTCTTAAGTCTATCTAGGCTATAAGAAAGTTGGGTGTTTTAATTTATTTACTGTAAGTCATGCTTCTTGGTGGCTTTTCCTTTTGTTTTGGTGTTTTTTTTTTTTAATAAAATACAGATGTTTTAGCTGTTAAGTATAATTCAAAGAAATTGTTACTTAATCAGTTGTGATTTTGTTTACATTGACAACGGCCATACGGGCTCTTTGTGATTGGTCTTTGTGTTTGACAGCGGCCATCTTGCATTGATCTGATTGGTTTTCCTTTGTTTACATTTCCATCTGGTTTATTAGCCTCTTATTTATTACAAAACTGTACAAAGTAAAAATAGATTTATTAAAAATAGATGAAAACAATCTTTGATGCAGGTTATATATCGTGCTTAAATCTTTTTTTATCGTGTTTTTTTTTTTTTAATAAAATACAAATGTTTTAGCTGTTAAATATAATTCAAAGAAATTTGGTCGTTGTGTTTGACAGCGGCCATCTTGCATTGATATGATTGGTTTACCTTTGTTTACATTACCAAATTAAAAATAGATAGATAGATAGATAGATTTATTAAAAATAGATGAAAACTATCTTTATTGCGGGTTATCGTGCTAAAATTTGAGCTCAATAGGGCAGAACATTGAGTTTTTGAAGACGTACCCAAACAAACTTAACATTTTTATATATATATATATATATATACGGAATGTCCCAAGAAGAAACGGAGAAACTTTCAAGATATGTTCTGATTGTGAAAATAATGAAAAAAGTTCATTTTTCTGATGTTTTCTAGTTGTGGCTAGCGAAGAATTTCTACCCGATTTCAGTTCTTCTAATAAAAAGAAACCCTGCTGTAATTTTCTGACCCATATTAAGGAATATCGCTGGTGGTTTCTTATGTAATTTGAGCTGGGAAATAGGATAAAACAGGTCGCAGAACTGTAACTCCAGGAATTTTTAAGATATCCGACGTAAAACACAAAATTCCTTATTGAAAAACAAGTTTTAGGTTTGTAGTACAAAAGATTTGTTAGTAACTAACAAATGAATAAGATTTAACAAAACTAATAGAAAATTTAATTTTGTGTAAATTATTGTAAATAAGCCAATAAAAAGTAAATAAAAACTTTAAAAAATCTTCTTTTTTTTAAAGTAAAACAGAAGAAATATAGACAGAAAATCTTATTTTTGTATCTAATAAACATTATTCTTATATAGCAAAACAAAAAATAAAATACATGAATGATAAATGGTAACAAAATAACAACCTCAGTTGCAGTAATTTTTCGAAATCCCCTCGTTCACAATGAACACAGCACTTTGCCCGAAGTAAAATATTTCAGGCGACTACCCGTATAATCTCAGGATTGTGTCGTATAAATTCAGTAGCATTTTATATTTTAATGAGTAACACTTTTTATTTGGTATCATCTTTTTCATATGGCTCCCAATGAAGTGATCGTGGTGCCCAATCGATTGGTCCACCGCATTCAATCCAGTTTATGAAATTAGGATTGAAGTGGTTTCTAGCTACTAAAACAAAATGTGGCGTTGCACCTTCGTACTGGAAAATCATATGCAATTTAGTTTGTACAGGTAACCTCCATAAGAGGTAACCTCCATATCCTCCAAAAGAGCCGGCAAATTATTTTTCAAAAAATGAACGTATGTATCTCCCGTAAAGGTTTGTGCTGAAAACAAATGGTTCCAGACTTTTGCAATAAATACTGCCACGCCAAACATTAATGTGAAGTCTATGTTGGAAACTAGTTTCCACAGTTCCATGTGGATCGTGTTCGCATCATAAATTACTATTTTTAGAAATGAAAACTCCGTTTCTCGTAAAAGTGGCTTTATCAGTAAATAAAATTCAGTTTATCTTATCTGCATTGTTTAGAAGCCAATGATAGAAGTTTAACCGCTGGGGGTAATCTGTAGGCCGCAAATTTTGAACCTTCTGCAGGCGGGTAAGATAAAGTCTTCTTTCCGAAGGATGCATCACACTTTGTTTTCTGACAAACCAGTGCGACATGAAATTTTCCTTGTTGTGCCTGGAAATGACTCTTTCGTTGGTAAATGCTGATACACAGAAGAAAAAGTTTTCGTATTTGGAATCCACCATCCAGGTAATCTTTCCTGATATTCACGTCAAGCAGCTTCAGAATTTCCTTTACAAAATCGATAAACAAAAATTATACTGGCATATTCCTTGTTAGAAAATTGAAACGGAATTTTTACACTACGATAAGATACACTGCACTTCCTTCGACAATTTTTTATAACAGAATCAAACGAAGTACACAATTTTCTTGTTGACCAACTGATAGTATTGTCATCCTAAAGAATAAAACTTTTTAAAATATATCTAGTAACATACATTTCAATTTATTTTTTTGCGTAATTATTTAGTTTTACCTGTGTAAATTATTCAATATACACTGCTAAAATATTGTTTTATAAATTTTGTATTTCTTTTAAAATTATTTTATTTAATGTTTATGAGGTACAGAAAGAATAATAATACAATTTTCTGTCTATTTTTCATATGTTTTGCTTAAAACAAAGAAGATTTTTAAAAGTTTTTATTTACTTTTTATTGTCTGTATTTACATTAATTTACACAGAATTTAGTTCTCTACAAGTTTTGTTAAATTTCCCCATTTATTAGTAATTTAACAAAGAAAGCTATTGTACTACAAACGTAACACAAACCTGTTTTTCGATAAATTATACAATTACAGTTTTGTATTTTACTTCGGATGTCTTTAAAATTACTAGTTAATTTTAAATTACTAGTTAATTACAGTTTTGGGACATATTTTATCCTATTTTCCAGCTCAAATTAGATAAGCTCAACAACTTTACTCCTTAATTTGGTTTCCAAAAATGACACTAGGGATTTTTTTATTAGAAGAACTGAAATCCGGGCGAAATATTTTTTTTGTAACTCGAAAACAAAACGTTTCCAAACCTATGTTTATATGAACTTTTTTCATTATTTTCACCAGTAGAACATGTCCTGAGAGTTTCTCAGTTTCTTCATGGGATACTCAGTTATATATGTAAATTATTTGATACTACTTCAGCAAACCTTGATAAATTAACTTTTTTTAACTGGACATAGAATTTTATACTATTGATACGTTCTTAAGTTGACTTACAATCAACTAAGGTTATTTACAGAGCCGGCCTCCGTGGCGCGAGTGGTAGCGTCTCGGCCTTTCACCCGGAGGTCCTGGGTTCGAATCCAGGCATGGCATTTTTCACACACGCTACAAATGATTCATCTCATCCTCTGCGGAATGAAATGCTTGAGTGCGGACCCGGAAGTAAAACAAACAAAAAAAACAAAAAAAAAACAAAAAAAAAAAAAAGTTATTTACAGAAATATTTACTTCTGGGCCGTCTCAGATGTGTAACGTAATTGGAAAAAATTGAAGTTAACTAAACGATTGACGCAATAGACCTTTTATTTTAATTTTGTAAGGAACGTAAAGATAACGTGAAAATAAAATGCATTTCAACAATTATTTACAGAAGTAGAAACTTTAGTAGAAACGAAAATGAAATTTTATAGGTAAATATTTGTCTCTGGTTATTTGCCATAACTTAATGATTATTTTATTATTTTATTTTATCATTTAAGTCCATAACCATCAATTGTTTGTATTTAAATGAATATTATATTAAAAATAAACCTTGCTTTAGCTGCTAAATTATGACTTATTAATTAGAAAGGGTGAGTTCCAAATAAGAGATACTAATAAGATAGCTCGTCCCAATGTATGCAGTCCATGATATTTACATATTTAATCAATACTTCAACTTGGTGTAGGTAACCTGGCAGAATTCAGTTCACCTTTCAATACACCTAATATGTAGAAAGGTGATTTCATTAAATATATGCTTATTTTTATAATATACGATAAAAAGGTCCGGTATGAAATTTAATGTTTTGTAAATATAAATAGAGCCACAGCTTGCATTTATTAGATAGTATATTGTCGCGTGTTCGTGGCTCGATCAGGATATTGAGAGATTAACTACTAAAAATGTTTATATTATACGATTTATTAATTTAACAATATAAAAATTGAGACAAAAAAGGTAATATTAATAATAATAATAATAATAATAAATATAATAATAATAATAATAGTAGTAACAACGCCAACAATAATAATAATAAATTGCTACAAAATAAATGTCAAATAAGGATATTTATTTAAACATAGTTAAAATTTTAAAAACCAAACAGAATTCAGACCGCTAAAATTACACTTTTAACAACTAATATTGTATTAATAACAAGATAAGACAAGTCTAAGGTTCATACAATTCCATTCCCTACAAATACCTATCCGGCTAACAGTATACTACCCTAAGAATTTATGATTGATTTAATACTGTCACTTTTCATTATTGTTTACCAATAAATCATCAAACGGCTTCCTGTATTCACCCACTGACTATACTGGAATGCTTGTGACGTCAAATTGAATACACCCTGCAGCACAACACGCTTAGTCTCACTTCATACTAATTCGCTTTATCCCTTGTCTGAGAAGCCTTATACATCCTTACCTTCAGAACCGTCCATATTCCTTAACTTTGAAGCGTGAGAATTATCGTCCGCAACCTTACATTTTCCCATAAATTCCTGCTCTGGTTCGGTAACTCTTCTCATCGAACAACAGCTGTTGGAGGTGTGCCATTGACGGTATTACAAATAAAGTTTGTTAAACGGACCTGTTTGCCTGAAAAAAGGATTCCTTCTAGATTCCTTTCATTGTAATTTTCTCATACTCTATTCTTAATTGGAAGGAATCCGTTACCCAGATACGTTGTACTGGTCTTGTTAGAATACAATTAACATTTACTGTTATCATCTAGCACATTTAAATTTTTTTTTTCTACTTACCTGCTGTGCTGATTTAAAAAAAAAAATAAATGATATATTACAGTAGCATATATATAACTACTTTTTTTTTACTTTACGATTATTGGAACCTTGATAATATGCGATGACGCCATATGTGCGTCATCAGCAAGCGGAATATAAATGACTTCTACAGTTATATGCAACCCACCCATTACATTGCTTCTTGGCATATATTTTTTCATTTGTTCTTGGGCATTATTCAATTCTTCCAAAAATTTATGATTTAATATTCTGTCAGAGCATTGTTGGGCAGTCTTTTTAGGTTATAATTTACTGAAATTATAGAATAATTTCCCAAATAAAAATAAAGTTTCTATATATTTACATTGAAATTCTTTAATTTTCTGAGTATTAGTTTTTTGATACCAAATAAAAATTACGAAAATGTTAAAACATAAATGGTAATTAATTTTCATCTTTTACAATACACATAGTTCTATCATTATGAAAAGATAGCTTTTATTAGAACACGTAACAATATTTTTAAAGATTACAATTCATGAAAATTAGAGCAATTTACAGAAAATTTACAATATAATAAAGACAATCTTTCTGAGACTGACTTTACCGTAATTTTGTCAGTCCAAAAGGAAGAAAATGAAATTTACAAAAGCAATCATGATACGCCTTGATTTATCTCCAGCTGTAAAAATATTGGTACGATAGTTTTAAAAATATATATACGTTCTTATCTTCAAATTTTCCACCATTTGTTTACATTTTGTGTTTTTTTGTCATTTTAACAAATTAGAAGACTTCTCGTCTTAAAAGAGTTGAGTAGAGATAGATAGAGAATAGTAGTATACTTTTAGGAAGTGAGGGAAAATTATTTATAAAAACCATACCTTTAGAATATTTATTTCTATACGATTTAAAAATCCTGTTTCATGAGGAAATGCTTTTGATAGTAAACAGTTTTCAGTTTTTCGTAAAGATCTAAAATTAAATACTCGTATCTAAATAGTTGTTTTTCATTAAAATTATGTACGACACGTTTATTTCTGCTCTTTATTTTTAATTGAAGAAGCAGAAGAAAAAATTTATCGGTTTGAGCGACGTATTTGAAATGATTTGTTAGATTCTGAAACTTATTATCACATATTTTTCCTGAACTTTATTCTATTCATCCAATCTTTATATTATTTATTTTCTTTTAAATTTTCCGATTATTTTTAACTATACATTTACTTACGATATTATCTTATGCTATTTTCGTCCTTTCGTTAAATTCACATGGAATCGAAATCAAATTTTTTTCAATGATACTGCTTATAAAATTACTTATAAATGATTGACAACAACATATTATGGATATCAAAGCTTTCAAATTTATTTTTTTTACTTGCCAGTTTTCTTTGTGTCCTAGCTCAAATATTCGAGAAAGTAAAATTTCACGTCCACAAAATTGCTATGTATAATTTTCTAACAATGTATAATCTATCTTTAAAATGTTATGTAAAACCAATATTTAACAAGTTTATAATCTCTTTCGTAAAAAGCAGTCTGTGTTGATCAATCGCTTTTTTTCATGTTGTAATGTTCATTCGTTCATTAAACATGTCCATTAAGTTAATATGCTTACAACTTCATTTTTCTTAAAGTTTATTTTAATTTTAAAACTTTTTGACCATCTAGTTCAACATTATTTTGGGTACATGTGCATAGATCTGTAATTAAAGTATAATGTATTTAATACAATACCATTGCAACCTACTGTAATCAGTTCTTGGAATAATATTATAAGCGGCCCGGACAATTGTGAAATGCTGTCACAAGTCACGAAGTTTGAAAAATAACAACAGAATCGAAATTGGTACCCAAATTTCTTATTTCTTGAAAGTAAATTCAGATTCGGAAAAAATAATGACTTGCATTTTGTTAAAAATAACTGATTAAGCTCTTAGTAGGTTTCAAAAGCCTGGCGTTTCTTCTCTTCTGCTTCTGCATATAATATGCTCTACACATATTTTTTATTTTATTATTTTCTATATTTAATTATTACTATTTATTTATTTTATATAAAAGTATTAGTTATTAATTTATCGTTTGTTTTGTAGTCCTCTATATTCTGAAATAAATTATCAAATTTATCACAATTAGTAAAATATTTGGTAATCGATTTATGATGATGTACCGTATCGTAAAGGTTTGCCGAAATTAGGTTTCAACAAATAATGTTGTAAAAATGTTTGCTTACGGGTCCACCAATATCCCACAAAGACTGTTACGGTGATTTTGGAGGGGAGAGGGCCACCGGGCGCCGCTATGGTGTCCTGGCGCAGTCTCCGCGCGACGTCGGCCTAGGACGGGCGCCGTACACTCTCGATCGATGTGTGCGTGTGTGAGTGTGCATGTGTGACTGAGACTAGTGCTGTGCATCATCATTGGATTCAATCTTCAGGATGTGATAGACTGTTTAATTGCCGGTTTGATTTAACTTTTAGATTGTTTCAACAATGTATCAGGTTTAATGGAATTTAAAAAAAAAAATTCCAGTGCTATTTTAAACTTATTGAATGACCTTTACATTATCTAACCTCATATTATTAGTCATGGAATAAGTTTTTTACTGTAAAGTTTACGTCAAAGGGATTTTACTTCTGTTTTAATATTGTTACCGAATTCGCTGTTACAACTTTGTTTTTTGCTTTGTTATTTTGTTTTTGTTTTCTACACAAAAATTAGTGAATTGTGAGTTACACAACAACTTGTTTTTAGATGTTTACTTGCTTTTCATATTTACGACCTTATAATCGTAAATTGTGAATACAGTAATGCATAAATAACCATTTCACAGCGTTTGAAAAAATACCTAAAATTATGTATTCGGGTGTAAGTTTATGAGAGCTAGTTACGTAGTTTAGTTGGATTATAATTCCAATTATTAACGAATTTATAACCTTTTTTTTTCAATTATTTCAGAACTTACATGTTATAGAAAAAGTGGTTTTCGGGAATTTTTAAATGTTTTTAGCATAGATTTAAAGTGTTCGTAACAATAAAATAATCTGTAACAGGATTGTTTATCTATTAAAATTAACTTTCTGAAGAGTAGCTCATAATTACACATTCTCATTACATTAAAAAACTACGCAAAAATCACCCTTTTTCTGTCAGTTTATAAAAATAATTATAAATGTATTAGATTTGGCAGTTAAAACGGTAATATTTCAAGATTAAAAAAAGTATTTTTCGTTTATAAATTAAAAATAAGTTGTTAAAAAATTTAAATTATTAAGTGGAAATAATATTACGTTTATTTATTAAGCTGAATAAAATAATTAGAAATTTTGTTTAATCTGTTGTAAGATCCAAACGAATACTTTGCATTTTCGTATTTATTTAAATATTTATTGATGCAGTTTAGAAAAGAGCGCCACTATAAAACATTTTAAAATCCCGACATCTCTACATTCGCATATATAAGATATCCCTTTAATAATAACTGATACCAATTAATTTTACCTGAAATACCAAACAAATTACACAACTAAGTTAATAAATTCTCAGCTACTTTTCATGTGTTCCTTTGTTGCATAGGCATTTTTCTCTCTATCCGACAATCAAAGCTGAAAATTTCCTCTCGTTGCATCCAAACATTTCTAACACATAGTAATCCAAATTACCTACAACCTGCGTTTCCATTGTATTGTGTAGAATATATAATTGCTATAGAATAAAATGGGACTCTGTGTAAGATACTCTTTACCTTTAATTGCAGGAATGAGCTAACCGATCAATGAGACGGTAATTATTTAATTCTTTTACGTAAAATTAAGGAATTTATTACACTTATTAAACCAAATAATCTATGCAAATGTTTAGTGGTAGAGCTAGTTTTCTAAATAGTATTCTTCAGGCTCCAAATATTGAAATGTGAATAACGAAAGTACAATTGTTTCGTGTACTCTATTGGTGGTACAATGTAACACTTCTTTGCACATTATGAATAACTATGGACAATAATTGAAAATTTGAATTGTATCTCTAATCATTAAGTTAATGAGTAGTTAATACTGATTTTCTTTTGTTTTATCAGTCTGCATCACTTATTTGTTTATTTTTTGTAGTTGTAAAATAGAGAAATTATTAAAGAAACATAATTTGATTTATATGTTCTTTTGATGAAGTTTCTTCGAAATTAATGGCTAAAATTGATTGTACATTAAATCTATTAAAAATTATTTGCCTTTCACTCTAAAATTACATGAAACTTTTCATTTGGAAAAAATTATCGAAGCTCATTATTCAGCTCCTTCTTCAGTAGGGTTACTGGCAGTAGTATTATTAAAGGCATTCATCTTAAAAAGTATAGGAAACTACTAAAGCACTAATCGAATAACATATTCTACGTTTATTTTTTATTTTTTTGTTTTTTTTCCTGTTTAACCTCCGGGACTACCGTTAGGTATGCTTCAGAGGATGAGATGAACGATTTGTAGCGTGTGTGAAAATGCTATGCCTGACCGGGTGCGAACTCGAGACCTCTGGATGAAAGGCCGTGAAGATACCACTCGCGCCACTGAGGCCGATATTCTGTCTATGTTAGTTTATTCTTTTAACACGTTTTTTTTTGTCACATTTAGTGCGGTTCTAAGTTTCAGCACAATTACATTGAAAATCAAGATATAATAACTGATACGGTTTTAACGACTTCCTGACCACAGTTCTATACAACAGGCTATATAAGATTAACACAAGATCAAAAATATACCTAGTGAACGAAAATATTTAACGCTAACATTTATCATTTTAAAAGTCGCAAAATTTTTAAATAAAGAAGGATATTGCACGGTTTAAGAACTGTAAATCAAATATACTAGATTACGCAGCTAAATAAAAAAAAACACACGCTTACACATACAACACTCGGTAATAAACTAAATTGTAATGATTGCACAAGGTAATCATTGGACAAACTATATTGGCATATCCATTCACAGATACTTAGGATACATACAGCATTATTGAAAATACTGAATCAAAATTTGCAAATCCACTCATAGGTTTACATCAAAAACCTGAACATAGACATTTTAGACATTACACGTTACATCTAGAATGCATTTAAAACGTACACTTATCACTTACTAACAAATAAATTTGAAAAAAAAATTAAATGAGAAAAAATTCTTTGATCGAATTTATTATTTATTAGACGAGTTTGCTAACCTTTTTGATGATAACTGCTATCAACAACAGTACCAGTGGCAATTCCATTGAAAAGGAGAAGTTGCGTGATTATTTCCATAAGTCGTAAAGGTAAATCTGTTTGTGAGTAATTACCGGTTCAGTTAAATTTTATATTTTTAAATTTACACAAATTCATGGTAGTATTTTAAGAAATTTTATACAGCATATAATTGTGCAACAGCTGTGTCAGTAATGTTAGACAAACATTAACAAAAACTGTTGCAAATAGCACTGTGTTTATTAAATTATTTTCTGATTGTTTTATAAGTGGATTTATTTAGAAGAATATTATAGCATCTGAATAATGGCCAAGAATTTATTCATTTTTTTCTTCTTTGCGTGACGGAAAAGTTTATTAAATTTAAAATTCATGTTATTCATTCAAATACGTTAACTTATTTACCAAAAAAACTGGAATAATATAATTGGCTAAGAATAATAAACATTTTTACGAAACACACAAAAAATAATTTCCTATTAGAAAATAATAAATATACTAGTTTTTGTATTTTTTTTTGTCTTTGTCCAATTACAATCTGTTTTAAAAATAATAGATTCACGGAAGTTTTTGGTTTTTTGTATCTAATCATATCTAATGGAGTATCACCTCCTTTGATATTCCAAATGAATATAATCTCTTGACAATTTTAAAATGACACCTTATGATACTCTTATAAAAAAAAATAGATATTTGTTCCTTAATTGATTTTGAATGTCTTATTATAATCTTAACTGAATTAAATTCCTCAAAATGTACGGAGTATATGAATTACCTAACTCTTGATGTACATTTTTGCAGTCTGCATAACGTTTGCAAACATGACTTCTTCAGTGCTCTATCAAGTATATTGGAAACAAACTGCTTCACATACTCGTATTCGTCACATAGAGCCCAGTAGAGAGTTAACAAACTCTATTTTGAAGACGTTCCCGACACTGATTCTCACCGGTAATAGTTACAATAACCTTAAGTTTTACTAAGTATTAGAAAAAAAGTAACATTTAAGTAAATAAGATTTATATTTTTCATAGCCACATTTCTAAACTTTCCAGATGTAGAGTTTCTCTTTTTTTTATTGTCTATGTTTCTGCCCCATGTAATACCAAATTCCAAATAAGACATCTTGCAAATTTCTTTCTCCGATTAATAGATATACTTTTTATTGCAAGCAGTTTGTAACCTTAGAGAAGTCAATTTACCATTCGCAATTCTGTTTCTTATTTCCTCAGTGCAACTTCCACCAAATTTTATTGTGCTTCCAAGGCATTTAAAACTACCAAACTATTCCAATTGTTTCTCTGATAATTTCTGTTGCACCGTATTCCCTCGATATTCTTCTTACTTTGGATTTATCAGCGTTTATTATCACTCCGTATTTTTCTCCTATCTTGCTTATTCTATCTATTATTTTTTATAGCTTCTCTTCAGTTGTAACTATTACTAATTAGTCATCTGCGCACTTATTTTTTTTTTCTCTTCCTACCGTAACATAATCACCATCCTCAAATTTTTCCAAAGCTTCCTCAATTAGTTGGTCTCCATAAATTTTAAAAAGGATTGGTGACATGAAGCAGTCCTGTCTAACTCTACTTTCAAAAATAATTTGATTACAACCTAAGTGTTTTACTACAAATACACAAATACAAGACCCTATCCATTTCATTGATCACTTCCATTTCAATCCCTCTCCTCGAGGCTTCTAATGCCACAAAGGAGTCATTCGTGACTACTTCATTGCATTAGAAAAGGTTTTCCAATTCTAGTTTCAGTACCTTCAATCATATCGCCTATAACCAATTTGGTTCCGGCAGTTAGGAGCCGTTAAAGTACAGAATGAAAACCAATTTTTGACATATCATTCTCATTTATGTAAATCTCTGCTGCAGTCTGGTTTACATAACATACTATAACAAACCCGTTACCGCCAAAAAGCACATTTTATTTAAAAATGAATTTTTTTAATGTAAATTTTGTTAAAATAAATAAATAAATCGTACCCATAGAGAGAGTGTTCTGGATGTTACCTAAGAGGTACGTGTACAATCGGCGTTGAATGGAAAAAGACTTGCACTACTCCAGCCACATTCTTGGGAATATTTTATGTCGTTTATCATAAAATGTAAAGCAGTATGTAATTGATTAATAATCATTTTATCCGAGCTGGTTGGAGCCCCGTTCCGAGAGTTTACAAAATATTTATAAAAAATCTTACTTTAATTGTTTTTTTAATTTATTTTCGTAGAAAGTTTTCAATGAAAAAAAGTAATCGAGAAAATTGCAAGATAATAGTAAGAGGAAAAACAGTAAATTTCATACGAAATTTTAGATAAATGTTCTGATGAATTATCTGCGCTTTAACTTTTTTATGAAGTCGTATTCAAAATGCAAAATAACTAAGAAAACGTGAAAAATGATTGTGAAGGTGCGTCATCTGAAAAATGTATTTCAAATGTACTTAATACCGTCATATGATCAAACTTTTAAAAATGGAAGTTTCCCTAAATCTAATAAGTTATACTGTGACAGAGCGAAAGATAGAAGTTGAGGAAAAATTCTAGAAATGAACTTTAAGGAAAAAATGTTGAAAAAATAGTTTAAAAATTTTATTGGGTGGATAGATAATTATTATATTAGTATAAAAGAAAATGTTTATAAATAAAAATACAATTAATCTAAAAAAAATAATTAGGTGATGACCTAATTTCCAGTTATGCAATTCTTCCATTTACGTATGCCCAACGAGTAATGTCGTAAATATGTGCAAATAATGATTTATTTTTTAGGCTTGTGCTCCATAAACCTGTTATACATTTAGGCCTCAGCTAGTTGGCGGTGTACCAGACACTTCTAGTATTTTGTCATGTCCATAATACGTCAGCCTGGTAATCGTCCAAGTAATTCCAATAGCGCTTATTGGTATCCATTAGAAGGACTTTTTAAACGCCTCCGCGATATTAAATTATTTGTGCAAATATTTTCGGATGACATTTGTAAATTTATTCCTAACAATTTTAGTTCAAAAAAAATTGTTTTTCTAATTGAATTATTAAAATTAGTGCGACCATTTCGTAATTTATTTAATAAACCTCTAACTTTCTTATGTTAACCCGGATCCCATAAAGTTTGATCTTTGTTAGCAAAATACTTGTAATCTATTTTACCGGTATAATTTTAAGATATAAGTATTATATCGATTTTTCTTCAGGTAAAAAGTAATACCAGTTTTAATTATTGTTGTCAACCGTATTTATCCATTCTTCTTGTGTATTCACATTTATTTTTAAAACGTTTATTTATATTAATCATTTTAAAAAAACAAGATAAATTTTGTTATTTAACGTTAATGATACATAGGAATAAATATTTTGATGTATTGTGTGCTCAAAAAATTGACTTCTTATTTTTAAGGAAGATGGAAAATTTTATTTTGCAGCATTTACTAGGCCGAAATAGCTCTTTTTTTGCCCAATAAGTAACCTCCCTGGTTTTTGATGGTCTGCTTTTCGATGGGGGAATTCAAAAATTTAAATGAAAGGGCATTAGTTAATATGATAATGTTAAAAATCGGATGGGTGGATAAAGTGACAAACGAAGAGGTGTTGCGGCAAATTGATGAAGAAAGAAGCATTTGGAAAAATATTGTTAAAAGAAGAGACAGACTTATAGACCACATATTAAGGCGACCAAGTGTTAAAACGACTGAAATAGTCGTTTTAATACTTGAAGGACATGAAGACGGGAAAAATTGCGCAGGCAAGCAACGTTTGGAATACGTAAAACAAATTGTTAGGGATGTAGGATGTAGGGGGTACACTGAAATGAAACGACTAGCACTAGATAGGGAATCTTGGAGAACTGCATCAAACCAATCAAATGACAGAAGACACAAAAAAAAAACCACAGAAATAGATCTCTACACAACCAGATTAAAAAATACTACTTACATTCTATGTTTGTATTCAATATTCATTCTATGATTGCACTTTCATGTTATTTATATTATATTTATAATTTCAGTTTCATAAATATGCTATTCAAAATATGTCAAGTTTTTCCTTAGCTAGAATAATCGTTAAGGAATAATCTATGCGGTTCTTTATAAACAATGTAATATTAAAAAATAAATTTGAATGAAATGCCCCATCATAAAAAAATGATTTAGGTCTGTAAAAATAGTAACGATTTTACACATATATATATATATATATATATATATATATATATATATGTGTGTGTGTGTGGGGGGGGTGTGTGTGTGTAAAATATATATATATATACAACTTTCATTACTTTTTAATATATTATTTTGTGAAATGTGCATGAGCAAGTGGTATTTTTATATTGAGTTCTACTGGACAGATTTACTGTTATTAGTCTTAATAATTGGCCTAGATGTAATTATTACTTAAAATTATAAATATTGATTAAAATTTTGAAGTTATGTAATTAATATAAAATTGAAGTTAGTAACGATTTAAATTATTGAATTCCTGTCCAATGAAGGCTGTTCTATATTCACATAGGAATGTTTCACATCCGCTCAGCATCTACTTTTTTCTGTAACCGATGGTACCGGTAGTTGTACTGTTCAGTAGTGACCAGTTCTGTAGTTGTTCTACTGATCAACTATATTTGATTCCTTAATATAGTCACAATATATGATTCCTTAATTATTTTAAGGAATGAACATTTATTAAGTTTGGATTAATCTGAGAAACTTAGTGCTTCATTTTTGTTGTACGGGTACTTATTTATTTTAGTCTATAGTACCATTTGTACTTTTCAGTTAAACTCTTTTAAAAAGTGTTGTCTTTATTGTACCTTTAGATAATAATGATTTTGTTTGTAATAATTATGTTAGTATTCAGTCAAATTATTGTATGCAACATGTACAATAATGTAACATGTTCTTGATTTTAGAGCTTATTTATAAAATCCTATGCTTAAACAATGTTTTTAAACAGATTGGTTGTCGATCAATAACTCAACCAACTGTAAATGATAACATACGCGAAACGACTTAATGTGTGGCGATTTCAAATTAGCCTTCTAATGATATTACTGTTCTCAGATATTTGTTACTAACGTTATTATGAGTGCTTTTTACATAGCTTAATCTATGCTTTAGCTTCACTTTATCTGCACACTCTAACTTATTACTAGTTCTTGTTGTTCAATTATTGTCTGTTATTGTTTATACGGGTGAGACTTTAGTATAGCTAAGATTTCAGAATAAAAAGAAATACAAATTTTGTTTATAATTATTAACTTCAAGGTTGCAACACAAAAATATTTTTAAAGAGAGATGAGATCATAGAAGAAAAATTGCAGATCCTTTTCAGAAATCGAACCCGATACCAGCAAATTTAAAAATCAACACGCTATCCAACT
This sequence comes from Lycorma delicatula, assembly GCF_047948215.1. Lineage (NCBI taxonomy): Eukaryota > Metazoa > Arthropoda > Insecta > Hemiptera > Fulgoridae > Lycorma > Lycorma delicatula. Next base: position 283,988,575 of record NC_134455.1, read on the forward strand.
AGCCGGCTAGTTGGCTATATCCTGACGAAATGTTAGGTATGTTTTATGAAAACAGTACTACCTCTAATTAGTAATTTGCATACGATCATTTGATTGTAGATTATTATTATTTTTTTAATAAGATACGCTTTTTTGCTACTTTTATTTAATGTCTCCAGCTGTTTTTACACCTGCTGTGACATATAAACAGTATATCTACTGTCACTGAAAATCAATCCTGTGTGTGATATAAATTAATGCGATAGAGACTTGTTTATTTTTTCGAATTAGAACATTATGGTGATAGTCTAAATACGAAAGAGACATTCTAATTTTGTCTCAAATTTCCTTTTGCTCGATGTTGTAATTATTTGACAAATTTTAGTAATCACCTGGCATCTTCTCGAACTCGTCATTCGGCATTACAAAAACTCAAGAAATCATAATTTACAGATTCTTTTCCAGAATTAGGTTTTATTTAAGACACAAAAAAAAACTTATTCTCAAGAAGTAAAGGTGACTGGGTTACTGATTTGCCGAATTGAAACCACCCAGTGCTTTCATTTAACGGGTCAAATAATTATCATGTATATATCCTAAATCAAAATATATTGCAAAATCTTTTCATAAAACTTTCAACTACTTTTTACGAGAATCCTACTTAAAAATGCTTGTAAAATTAATTAGAAGCAGGAGTTTTGATCTCTACAAAAAAATCCGCCAGTTTATACACTTAAATTGGTGAACCAGTCTCCCCAATGTTTTTGCGCTAACAGTAAATTTATTTTATTTTACTCCTCATGACTGCAAGTAGAGATTTTGATAAACTGTGTCAGTAAAAGAAATTTTTCTATAGATAAAAAAATTATAGAATCTTTGATAGAACTTTCAGAATATTTTTCAACTAATCATGAGAACTATAACTGAAAAATAATAAATAGAATAACTTATTAACCAAAAAATTGATGAAGTATTCTGTATTTTATATTATTTGAGAATCTATTTCTAAATAAAATTAAAACTGTGAGCTGATTACTAGGTTTTAATTTTAACTTCGATATTCAAAATTCTTTAGCGGAAATATTTATTTAACGTAATTATTTGTCGATAAAAAATGTGTAAACCGGAATATTACTTTAAACAACTATGTTTTTACTTTCATGTTTATTTTTCAGAATAATAAAGTTAAATAGTCAAAAAAATCGAAAACCTAAATTGCTAAGTTACCTTTTTATTTCAAAATTATTCACATATTTTCCAGCTAACAAAATCCGTTATTATTATTATTATTGCGCAATTTCATGAAATATTCGCTTGTGTAAGTAGTTTTTGTTTTTTCTTTACTAACGTACTCGTTTATTCTCAAATTTTGTTTAACCAGTAGAAAAAGTAAAAAACTAAACAGGGTTGACGACAGAATTCTGACAATTGATTACCACTCTAAAAAATGATTATGTCAATTTTCGAACCTGTAGTTCTTTTCACACTACACTTTAGTGAAATGTATTGTATTGGTTTTGAGTGTGACTTTTTTAAAATTTTTTAATAAGTATCATTGTTATTATTATTTAATTATTACTTTTATTATTTCTCTAGTCCACTATGTGAAATACTGAAGCAACGTTCTCGATTTATAGAAAAGTGCAGATGATTGCTGTACCCTCTCTTTCATTTGTCATGTTTTAATATTACAGCAGTATCCTCATTCTGTACTACTTTTCATTTCTTATCTGTAATAAACATTTCATTGTTTCAAACTGTCTGTAGTACTTTTTGTATTCTTCCTGTTTGGATGAAAATATTCGTTCCAAATAATATATTTTTTTTAATAATTTACTGTTTTTCTACTGCTCTTATTTTTTAATATCCCTTTTTGTTTTTTCAAATATTATGTTTTAAATCCCCATAAATTTTTAAGCTGAAATTTTTGTGCAAAATAGAAAGCCTTGCATAAATATACTGTTTAACCAATAAAAAGTCGCGTTTATAATGAAAAAAGTTTTTTGTTTTTTGTTAAATTACATATCTGCGATATTATTACACCTTTCTAATCAATTATCGTTAACCTTCAGGAGTGGTAGCATCTCCGCATTTCATCCTAATGGTTTCAGGTTCGAATCCCAGTCAGGCACGCTATTTTTGATACGTTACAAAATTTCCATAATATCTGATGCAGAAGTTTATGTGTTAAATCAATAAAAAAATATAATTCATTTTACTAATCATATTTAATAGTATTTATAAAAATAAATTATCGCACATACAAACAGTATCTTGATCTAAAGATGTCAGAGAAGGGTGGAAGAGTATGTGAGACTAGTCAAAACATTCCACATAGCAAAGAAATTATATATATTATGGTCACTTTTCAAACAATGATACTTTCATATTTTCAGCATAATATAAAATACATACCGCTGGACACTCATTTTACCATGTTCAGCTGCTCTGCATCGATATATAACTTTTAATTTACCCAAGCTGTTATATGATGTTTACCTTTTCCCACTATTATAGGGCTTGGATTTGATCTTTAGCTTCTTCTGTAGTTTAAAATTATAGTTATTTAACCATATCACTCGCGATTTTTTTATTTTTATGAAGCGTACTGTTTGAAACTCAGTGTAATATTTGGTAACAAATTCCACCACATTATTCAGTGTAATAAATTCGACAGACAGTAGCTACAGAATATGTTCTTTTTGACTGATTAATAATAGGGTATACATTACTGTTAATAAATAAATTTATTAACTTCATAATAAATTCTTCCATTAGATATACAATTTTATTTCTATTTGGATTACTTTCATCTAATATTGGTAATAAATCGTGAAGTTTAAACTACTCAATTTTGATAGAATATTTTATTTTGATCGATCCAACTGCTTTTCAATAATAAGTGCATTTACCACAACTGTTCAACATTAATTTACAATCTACCATTATCATTTTATTTAAATCTTCTATTTAAAATTTGCATTCATGTAGTTGAACTAAATAGGGATTTTATTTTCCATTCGGGTTAATATTTTAGGAATTTTTTTTAATGACTGGATGTTTGTAATTGAAGACATGTATTTTATAAGAAGCTGAAGTAAAATCAGGAAGAACAAGCAAGTATAATCCTGTTTTAGGAAAAAGCAGTGTTTTGAGCGTTACTTAGAAGACCGAGTACAGGGAGTACTCGGTCTTCTAAGTAACAAAGGTAGTAACAAAGTAACAAGGATATAAAGGGATTATATCCTTGTTTCTACACTGTCGCATTTGCCACATTAATCTACAATACTTTACAAAAATCCACTTGTCACATTAAAAAATTATGTTTGCTGTCACAGTACTTCCAGTTTATTCTCGTTCTGAAAGGCACGTTTTCGAATTTTAAATATTTATCTCGGCATTCGACTTTACGCTGCTTAACTGCAGTATTCTTAGAACACGTTATTAAGCAATTTAATTGAACACTTATATCTTGGAATTCAAACGGCTACATGCATAAGTTCGTGTTAAACAAATATGTAACATAGGTTAAAAAAACAGTTGCAAACTGATTTTAAAAATAGTAGACTGAACTGTGTTCAGTCAAAAACTGAAGTGCTAACAAAACTTTATTCAAATATCTGGTGAAGTTTTGTACCATAAGTAACACAATTACAGTACTCCTACATAAGTTGAAAAGCCTTCCTGATCTGAAAATGGTGACCACTGTCAACTTACAATACTGTGGTATTATAAATTATATTGATGCTATAGTTAAAATATAAAAATTGTTTCTAAAAAAATAACGCATACAATCCTGAACTAATAAATTACTCAAATAAAATTGTGGGTGTGCCATTTAATCGAACAATTTTTAACCTTTCCGCAATTATTATAAATTTTAATTGTTGTAGAAAGTTTTTTTTTATTTTTGTATAAAATTAAGTAATTGAGAAATGATAAAAGTTGGCCGAATAACTAGTAACCAAAAGAAACTCGTATGCTAGGTGGGCGGTCAACGGTTCTCCCGGTGCAAATTTGACTCAACTGTGCTTGAGGTGGTCAGTATCAGTTGCACGGTAAGGCTTTTTGATTGCAGCCTGGTACTTCTTTAATACATCGGTTTTATCAGTGCTTATTTACCACTCTTTTATAAAAGTGAACTAACGTCTAAAAAGTATCCAGGATATCAATCTCATTAAAATGACACATCTTTTAGTTTTCATACATCAAAACTGATCTGCGCTTGTAAATTATATTACAACTTTCTCTAATAATTTTATGTAGTTAGTCGTACCAATGTAAAAAAATTCCCTGTAATCTGATTTCATTCCCAACTCAACAAATCTTGTTCGCTTTTGAATTAGTGGTAGAATTTTATCAAAGTAATATAATTTCAATTATAAATTTACACTTCTTCAGAATTACCTTCCCACACACTTGTATTTGCTAACCAAATATTCTCGTTTTAGTTTTATTTTTATCATTTTTCAACGTCTTCCTTTAATTTTGAAATAATTACTGAGCGTTAACTTATATTCTTATTTCAGTATTATACTGGAAAGTAATCATCGACAAAGGTAAAAATTCTCCTCTTCAGTCCGTATTAATATAACTATTCAAATATCCTAAATTGTAGTGGTTGAAAAATATATAGGCATTGTATTTTTAATAACAAAATTTCTAGACAGTTACAGTGCACAATGAAAGTTCATCAGTTTTTATAAAATTATTTGCTTTTCTTTCTTTCAACTTAATTAACCTATAAAATATTCAAGTGAATGATAAATCTTGTTGGTATATTTTATTTAATAATGGTATAATGAATTTTTTTTTAATTTCAGAATTCCATTTCTAAGAACCATAATTTAAATAAAACAGTACCTTGAAAGTTAAGTAACATTTCGATAACATTCCAATCAATTAGAGATGTTCAGAAAGTCTAGGCGTTATTATGTTTCCACTTCGATTATTCCAAGCATTTTGCCACCACTCATCCTCCCAAAGTAACATATATCAACAAAATGCAATATGTTTTTACAAGTCCAATATACTCTACGAAAAAAATTCGTCATTCATTATAAAAGTTTCAAGAAAAAAATCATGTTCCTGGAGTATAAGATTAAATTCAAAATGATTTTTTTAAACTCTGAAGCATTTTACCGTTTTTCCCACTTTTAGAATGATTATTACTTTGACCTTTTCAGAGATTTCTACCAACAATTATCACCTCCTTTTCCTATTTATATAGTTCACTGAGTTACTTTTCCACTGAAACTTGCCATTAATTATAAGCTAGTCTCAAGGCATGTGTGAACTTTAAAGCGACTTAGGTAACATTTTTATGTATCCAATAGAAAATTTACAACGTTCGTTTTTTAGTCATAAAACTGAAATACTAAAATTTGGCTTCCCTTCAGTTTGTGACTTGTATATACACTTATGTTTAATCCTTTAACATCTTTTAACTATAGATTTCTTTTCGTTGAATTATGAAAATGAAAAAGTAAAAAAAATTAACTACAACTATTTATCAATGTTATTATAAAAACAACTTTCCTTTAGACTATTATTTTAATGATACCACAGATCAACAAGAAAAAATAATAATAATCTGGAACTGTGATAAAAGTAGGTGAATTAGAATGTATTTTTTATGCTGAATTTTAAAATGAAATAAGTTTTTCATCATCACCCTGAGATTTTTAATCATGACTTTAAAATATTGAGAAACTTTTTAAATAATATAATACAATAATAATAATAATAATAATAATAATAATAATAATAATAATAATAATAATAATTACAATTAAAATTCCTATCTTTATTTTGAAAACATTTACGGTTATTTTTGTTTCGATTTTCTTATTTTCCTTTTGTGTTTAGTGAAGTATTCTCTTTTTATAATCAAACATAAAGCCACTCTGGAGACCGAGAATCCTTTTTTAACTAATTCTATTCTTTAAGTCGTGAACCAAGGACTTCTGCATGTTTTTTCGACAAATACAAGTCACGAACTAGGCCGATCACTTCTGCTTGTGTGATGAGGTGAGGCTCAGTATTTGATTCTTCTGGAATGTAATTAATATCTATTGAAGTTAAGGATTCATAGGTTGAACCTTCTGCGGAATCAGAAATTTATTTCAAAAAGTTGGAGCAATCGGAATCGGTAAATCAACACCGGGAAGTTAACATTTGTTAAGCAAAAATATAATTTTTGTTCATTTTAAAATTCGAAATGGTTTAATGAATGAAAGTAAACTAAAATATTACAGAAATACTTAAATAATCAAAAAAAGTAATTAAGTTTTAATTTATAAATACTTAATTACATAAAATACTTCATAAAATTATTTCACCAAAGAGTGCAATAAAACACAGCGCAAAGGACACTCGCGCCCACACCCACTCACATACACGCACACGCACAGAAACACACACACACACACACACACGCGCGCGCGCAACTTAGAAAATCTTAATGTTCAATAAAGTAAAACAAAAAGTGTTCTGTCGTAAAAATCTTTCACTAAATTTATAGCATAATTTATGAAACAATCTTTATAATATGCGTTTTATAAAACCACTACCACAAGTAAAGAATACAGCAAGTCATACCAAGAGCTAAACTCATACTGAAGAAAATTTCATCACGTTGAACTACTCATTAGTTGACTCACTTATACGTCTATACGTGTCTGGCTTGATATGAAATGACATCATTCGACTATTACATATCAGATATAGGACTACAGCATGCATCACAATATAATTCAAAAGTGGATAAGCAAATATACAGACGTATTAACTTCTCTGCATTGTTTGTTCACGAATGATGGAACAAATAAATTTAGGGGGTTGTAATTTAAGAACGTTACGTGATGGGTTGTTTTGGAATTCATATTCAGATTCAGCATATAAAATACTGAGTAGAATATTTACTCCCAATTCAGTTTCAAATTTTATGTAGACCAGTGATACATTTTCAAAATAAATTAAGTTAAATCTTAACTAGATTTAATTCAGCAATATCAGTAAAAAGAATAAATAAATTACCGTATAATTTCTTACAAATACTGTTGTTTAACGACCAACATTTAAAATTAAAAGTCGTTTTATGCTCAGTTTCGTAAAAATATTTATGAATATTAAACCATTATTATTATCTTAACACATGTTTCCAGACACTAATGTATACTACATTAATTTTTTTTCTGTCTTACAATTTGTTTATTTACAATCGGTTCCAAGTAAGAAATCGTGTTACAAAATGCACATGATGAGGGGGTTTCCAACGAACACCCTCAATAAAACGTACGTACATACATTATGAACTTTATAAATAAAGTTCATAAATACTTAAATAAAGCTGATATATATTATCACATTACGTACTGAATAAGACCACATTGGTACGTAAATTCACAGAAGCCTACTGAAAAAAAAAAAACAAATAAAATAGATTTATAATATCATTTAACATAGATAAAGACCAAAAAATAGTAATACAGCAAACTCATGGAGAAAAATGTGAATGTGACGTCAGACTGAGGAAAGATGTCAGACTGTGGCAGAAAAACCTTCGTGGCTTTCCAAAAAGGTGAATCCATCTCTACCCAAGGGGGAAAGATTCTCAAGTCTCATTCCTAATGGTCTTCAGCAGCTTTTAATCTGCGTAAAGTCGTGTTGAGAGATGTTCTGTCTTCAGGTCTCCTGTAGCATTGCCACTTCTTCCTTCTGAGTCAAATTTTTGCATTAATTAGCTCCATTACCTATCTCGGATAGTCCATACCTCCTCTTCCCTCATATTTCTCTTCAGTTGTCAATCGTCATGATCCCTATTGCATAATTGAAGTCAAATAGTACGTTGCTTAATTAATGTCATCAGAACATTTCAATATCTCACCGTTCAATCAGCTCTTCTTCAACTCATTCTCGATGTGTGTCCTGGTCCGTCCTGTTGTTATGATTTTTTTGTTTTTTTTTTAAAGAGGTGGAGGAACTCCATTTACGGGCGCCTAAGAAGTGTCGGGCGCTAACAGGTTCCGCCAGTTATAACCAAGGGCGTATGTATACCTGCGCACTACCGACTAAACCTGTTGTTATAAAGATTAGGCGACTTCTGCTTTCTTACCATCATCGTACTTAAGGTGAATAGAAAGGCGAGTGGTTTGATTTTGAGTCGTAACTATTTTTAACCGAGACATATAGAGACGACATACCTGAAGTGACGTAGAAATCTAGTAAGTCCGTTATTTTAGTTGGATCTGTAGGGCAGTATGCAGTCTGTAACCGTGTGACCAATTGAAATGTAGATTGAGAATACAACTTATCGTTCTTCCTCTAGTTGTTGTAAGAGGAAAGCTCCGTAGAGAATTTTCCAGTGCCCTCCTGTAACAGAGTATGAAATAATCGTGAACTTAGATAAAATCATCAGTGGCCGAGTAGCTCTCACACCAGCGGGTACTCTATAAATGAAAAGTTTCTTAGTAACAAATATTTTTTTTAAGTGTAAAACGGAAATAAATAATCTTCGAGTATATAATATATTTTGATGTACTTTTCTTAGACAAGAATAAATTAATTTTTATTAAATAATATTTATTTTAAAACAAATCCGTAAAAAATGTTTTATTTTCTTACTCGGTTTGTACCTTCCAAGATTATAATCTTATATATACCACACACCATCATTATTATTGTTGTTTAGTGGAAGGATGAAAGCAGGTACAACCCTTTTCCTGTGTAGATAGGAACATAAGCGATTTGCTAGGTACTCTATTTGTCAGAAGTTTAAGTCGACCTAGATTCCGCAGATTTATAAGGGCATATTCACGCAAGCTTCAGATCGATGTTGCTTGTCCACTCACCCTCTAATGATTTCAACTGAAATTACAATTCCAAGCCTAATAAATTCTTTCTCAAAAATTAAAAAATATTTCTCTTAATTTAAATTTCTTTGATCATAAATAGTTTTCCAAAAAAATTTCTAATATGTGATTATTGTCTAAAGGTAATTTTCACCTAAATGGGATTATTAAGTTTTTATGTAAATTTCTGTTTAATGAAACGTTTGTAAGTATACGTATATAGTTTAATAATTAATAAAAAATCCGTTTTCATAGCTTTAGTTAAATTAGTTCATTTACTTCTTACAACCAAAGAAAATAATAACAGAATCTGTCATGTAATTTTTGTTTTAAAACAAACGATTTAATTAGTTTTTTAAATTAAAAAAATGTATGGTCTTTTTATCAACTTTCTTTATTTCCTTCTCAAAAAATAACTCTTTATTTTTTTAAATTTAGCGGTTTATTACGGCCATCATGAGATATTTTCCTTCTTCATTCTTTAAGTTTCACTATTATCACGCAGTCAGCTCTTACTCGTACTTATGCTGCACATTTACTCCTCATACATTCTATACACGGTTTAGCCTTCGTGACGGCACAAACTTATGTCAAATTCAAGTTAAAACTTTTAGAAAGTTAAATAAAAAAGTATATTCCATGGGATCACTGGATTCGTATGAATCCACTCATCCTCTTTCCTCTTTCGGTAAAAGCTGAAAAAAAATATTAAAAATTATTTTTGTCATTTTAGCCTAATCTAAAAATAATATCCTGTACGCGTTAAAATAAAATACATTAATATTCTTACCCGTTATTTTATTTCAAAGGTTCATAAAGAATTCTAATAAAGACAAATAATATTTAACTTGAAATTTTATAAAATAATCCTACATTGTTCATAAAAACGTAATTGACTTATTATATTATTGTCAATAAAATAAATCATTATAGATGTTTTTCGACATCTGTAATGTTAATGCACGTAAATAAAATTCGTTTATAATCTGATTTTAATTACGTCAAATATTGAAGTAAATATTAAAAATAAAATATAAAGCTTACTTTTTATTTTAACTTATACGTCATCAAAATTCACAAACTGTATAAAATCTGCATACTACCCATAACTCCAAACGTTATTTTATAATGAAAAAAAGTGCAAGTCTCAAATGCAAAAAAAAAACAATAACTGTAAATTAAATAACAACCACTTAGAAAAGGATTCGACTAGACTTAATAAGAAAAAAATAAATATACAAATAATTAAATGAGATTTATAATAATAAATTTTTTTTAAAAATTAAATAATAAATGAGCATGTTATTTATATAATTATCTTCCTCCAAAAGAGATAAAAAAGACTCTTTGGAAAAATCACAATCTCAAAAGTAAAAAAGTGTACAAAAGTGCAAAAGTAAAAAATTAAAAAGTGTTTGTTAAACAAAAAACCTAATAAACATATTGTGTATTGGTTTTTGTGATCGAGAAGTAGTGTAAATTAATTTTTTTTAAGTTGCATGGATTTCCAAGTGAATTTTATCACGTGACCAGTGTCCGTGACATGCAGTTAAATAATCACTTGAATCTGCGTGACCGTGCATTTTACTAGAGAACAAAGTGCGAAAAACTCTTTCTCAGTATTGATCTTAGCTAAGTCAGTGTTACGTTCTTAATATATTCCAATACATTTGCGTGACTAGAAAGTCTTAAGATATTCATTTTAAATAAACAATTACCTTTTGGTAATTGTCTGGAATCTTATTTTGATGTTAATATTGTTTAGCCGATCGCCGATATTGATAATATAGACAAATATATAAAAATCTTTTATGAACTAGTAAAATTTAATTGATTTTGGTTTTCGCTAATTTTCAATAGAATTTTAACTTAACCGACCTTCAATTACAATCTCAGTTTGTATCATAATGCCAATATGAAAATTTTTAATGACTTTAAGTAAGCTACTTTACCAACTTTTGTTGTACTATATCCTGCAAAAATTTTTAAGTTTAAGTCTTAAATATTTTTAATAAAAAATAAAACTTGAAAATTGTAAACAATTCGGCATACATAATTAAAAGATTTTAACGATAAAAGTAGTAAGAACTGTATGAATTAAGTCAATTTTTCTTTCGTTACACTCCGATTTGTAAATACAATGTTAGCAGATGAAAAGTTTAAACCTTGAATTTCAATTTTCATAAAATTTTATGAACCGAGGGAAAATTATTTTAACAGAAAATTGTCAAATAGCATACTTTGAAATATTAAACAAATACAACATTTTATGTCCATACATGAACAATTACATTATTTTCATAATTTAAACCGAGATAGATTAGTATTAATAAATAATTTATTGAAATTACTTCAAAAATGTTTTTTTCATTCGTATTTTCCCAGCATTATTCTATTAAAACTTTAATCCAGTGGTGGGATGAAGTTGTGATGCCAGAGAAGTATAGTTAGAAATATGACGTCATGTTAACAAGAATGACATCAGAGTCACACCTGTTTTGACAAGTTTTATTTACTCTTGACTGCTTGAATTGTTGGCAACAGATCTCAGTGTAGTAGTATTTATATATATTTGCTGAAACCTTAATATGAAAACGTGCAAGAGGTCAGGTATTGTATGAACAAACCATTCATTATAAATCCATTGTCTACAACCGACTATGTTTTCCTATTGTTTTTTTACCCTATTGTCATTATTAATTCACTGCATACTAACTGTTAAACATAAATATTAGGAAATAACGTTAGTAGGTTCTGTTTGTAATTCTCGTACTATGTTGGGCCATGTGAAAGACTATTTTTTTGAGTAGAAGATAATCTCACTATGTTCTCCATTAAACTGATTATTATTTACGTTATAAGCCCTTTAAATTACGACCATCCTTGCAGAATGATCAACAGTAACTGCACTTTAGCCTCTAGCGAATTCAAAGTTAATATTAGACCACATAAAACATTAAATTATATTTTTTAAACAAATTTATATATAATTTATTTTTTCATAAAAAAAAATTCTTACTGGAGTACAAAAGCAATACTTATTAGCATAAAAATTACTTTCACATTTGTCATAGAATAGGACGCTTTTTTCTTTACTTAATATTACTCGTGTGGGCGTGGGTGAGAGTATTTTTGTATCTCCTTTCCTTTAATATGCCTGCCTATATCTATCCAACGTTAGTTTATTTTACATCTTCCTTTTAATAGTCTCCTGCTACGCTTCTTAATATATTACAAACCAAATTTCATTCATATTTTTTAACTTTAAAAGCTAATTAAACCAACCAAAGTTTTGTTATTTTCTTGTATTCTTCATAGGCATATTACCGTACCTACTAGTACTAAACTGCTCAAATATAAGTACATAAGATCATTTATTTATTCAGACATTTTTTTAAATATATTGACTTTATAAGTCCTGTACAAAGGTAGACTTTTACCTAACCAATGGGTTGATGACACATATAAAATATCTATTTATAAATAAATCAGTATTTTGAGCATTTATTTAGAAATAAAATTATATAAGAATGTAAATCAATTATATATATTTCATTTTTCATTATTACAATGTTTGATTAAGAGACCTTAACACTCCCTCCCAAAGTCAAGTTACTTGGATTTCCTTAAGCATGTATACATACACAAAAGAAAACGTGTGTAAAGAATACAAGTTTATAACCATAAATTTATACTCGTTAATTTATTTGATAGATTTCATATTTAAAATTTATTATTATTCTTAAACATTTTTTGTTGAAATTCACTTTTTCGTTTTCGGTTTACTAATAATAATAATTTTTTACATCCACTCCATTATTTTGTGGATCCTGTAACTTCGTTTTGTTTCTTTTCAAATTTTTCCAAAACAATTCAAAAGTGAGAATTTTGGCACTTATTTTTTTTTTTTTAAAGGAGGAGGTTTCTTTGTAAACCCAGTGCTTTCGTGAAGTAGGTGTAAAACTATCTATGTGCTTTTAAATCTCTAATTTTTGTCTCAGAATTTCAAAAGTAGTTCGCATCTCAGTAACATTATGATAACATATTTGGGTTTTTTGTTAGACTAGTAACATTCATAGCTTACATCCTTGTAAAAATGTTTAGTCTCGATGTTCTTTTGCTTCCTTTCTACCGAGGATAAGCAAAATATGATTGCTCAAGATATTTTAAATAATTTTTTATTTTGAGATTAATATATTTTAATATCTCAAATAAATAATACTGAATAAACATTCATTATTTTACGTTATATTCAGCTTGGTTTAAGTTTATTAAATTTGTCTGAAAATTTTATTACTTTTTTGTAGTGTTAAGCTGTGTGGTGAATTTAAATAAACGAAGGAGATCTATATAAATGTTTCATTTTAGGTTACTTCTAGCTGTACAAGCTAATGAATTATGTATCATTAATAATAACAAAGGTTTTGTAAATACAATTTTGCTTTATGGTAATAATGATGATAATAATAATCTTATATTTTTTTAGTATTTCGATAATAATAGTAATATATGATAAATGATAATATATTATATAATGTAATATTAATATTACATTACATAATATTAATATTTGTAGTTAAAATATCAACATACGAGAATAATCATGATAAATTATGATATGTGAAATACTATAACTATAATGTGTAATTCCATTGCTACACCTAATTATTTGTCGTAAAAGAAATTTCTTTTAGAATCTATCTCTTTCATCGAAATTGTCTTCCATAAATGTGGGGAAAAATTACATTTGCTGCCAAGGTAACAGGTTAAGACTTCAGGTTTATATCTTTATTTTAATTTCTTTATCACAAACTATCTTTCTCCTCAAGAGGGAATTAACCCACCGAGTTAGTGTAGTGGTAAAATCGTCGTCGTAAATCACCTGATTTCGAAGTTGAAGTTCTCGAGTTTAAATCCTAATAAAGGTTAAAGGAAGGTTCATTTTATTAGGATTTGAATACTAGATCGTAAATACCGGTGTTCTTTGGTGGTTGGGTTTCAATTAATCACACGTCTCAGAAGTAGTTGACCTAAGGTTGTTCAAGACTACAAATTTATCGATACAGTTACATTACACCGATATGTCGCTAATGACTTTAATGTTGATGCGGCTATAAATAAAAGTATTAAAAAAAGGGAATTAAAGATCTGTAATCAAATCTAAAAAATAATAACAATTTTAAGTTTTTTTTAAAAATATTATCCATCTAAAAAAGAAACACTTTTTCACACCTCTCACTGTTATTATCAGCACTTAAGAAAAACTATTTTTATAAAATATATTACTTTGTACACTCCCATGTACTTCTAAAACATTTCTGCAGCAAGAAAATTAAAAAAAATAGGACATATTTTGTTACACAATGTTTTGCTAAACTACGAGATTTTTCTAGATATTTATTAAAAAAATATATTTATACTAAAATAGGAAAATGATTGTTCTTTTTTCAGTGTCTGTTGAAAAATAAAAATATTTCTTTAAAGTATAATAAAAATTTAAAGAATTATATTTCGAATTTATAATTCTCAATATTCACTTAAGAGATTACGATGGAATAAAGAATAACTTTATAAAAAGATAAATTTTATTTTTTTATCTACGTTTATAAAAATGATATTTATAATTAATTCCTAACGTAACTGATATCTGAATAACGTTACCTAATGGATAACTTCTAGTCATGTAGCTAGAAATAAAAATTATATTTTCCCAAACCCAATTTTTTATTCAACCGATATTTATTTATCAGTAACTGAGTAAAAAATAGTTATTGTGTGAATATTAAAATAATAGTATTATTTACGAGTAGCAAACAAATCAGATTATAATATACATAATTTAGTTTGTCAATGTACGTTTGCATCTAGTTTTTATGATTTAAATTAGGGAAAATAACTGTCTGAGCGGTCGACGTTTTTTAAATAGGGAAAAATTGATTCTAAATTTTGATTATTTCTATGTAAATTGCCTTTAATGATGTACATAAAATAAAACTTTCAACTTGAATTCATAATTTTAAAAATTGTTTAAACTCCAAACGTTCGTGTTTTTAATTAATTAATTTATTTTTTTTTTCGTCAAAAGGTTTATTATTTTGCTGAGGCCAAGTGTTTTTATTTACGTTTGTGGAAAGTCTGTTGACTTTTCATAAGCAATATATCTGATAATTATTATTAACCAACCTAAAATTTTTTTTTCATAAGAATCAAGTTTTTTATGGGAAAAAATTTTCCATTTTTAGTCCTTTTTTTTATAAGTTTTTCTTACCGTATGTTATTAAACTTACATAAAAAATGTTAATTCTTATGTTTTGTTTTAAAGCCAAATTTCTAAAAAGGTTTTTTTTTTGTAACGTAATTTCAATGATTTAAGAAAGTAGGTATTTATGTCACGTATATTATTGTATTAGTTCAGTTCATGAAATTAGTTCCTCCTATTAACACATTCTCACAAATTGTTAAAAACTGCCTAAACGTCTTTAATTCGATTCGTCTTAATTAGATTTCTATAAAATTAAAAATATTTATTGTTTTAAAATTTAATTCCTTTTCATGGTTTTACCATCTTCAAGTAACTTTGAGAAAATAGTTTAACTTTTTCAGTTTAAAGAAGCTAAACTGAGACTATCATTTCAGAAATACAGAAAGGTGGAATTTTATATTACCACAACGGTTTTGCTACAAAATTCGTTTGGTAAAAGGTACATAAAATTATATTGAAAGAATAGACGAGTGTCCATACAATCAAAAATGGATTCGTTAACTATTGCTTGATAACCCGACAGACAGTTTCTGGTCACCTGAAGCTAGTTTTTTTTTTTTCAATTTTGAAAATCATTTTTAATGATCTAATGACTATTCTTCGATTTGAGTAACTATCGTGCCTAATAATTTATGGTGATCAATACTTACGTGGTCAAAGAGTACGCAAAGCCATTTTCGTTTTAAAATACTTTTTGTAACGATAACTTTTGGGATTCCTTGCCTTCTTATACGGCCTTAATAAGTATCTAAACTGGTTATACAGTTTTTAATTAATTTTAGATTTATAACTAATTTTATAAATAATATTTTATAACCGATTATAAGTTTTAAGTAGAGGAACTGAGATTTTTACACAGAAGAATCTTTCCTGTATTTCAATACCCAAAAGATTTTATTGTTGGTGAATTTCAATTTTATTTAATAGTAAATCTTGAAGTTCTGTATACGACTATAGCAAATTTCATAGATTACTTTTCTAATCTTTGCCATTAATTCTACGAATTTTTTTAATCGATTTTGAAAACTCACAAACAGGCGATATAAAGACTATCATAAAATCAAATTTTATATTTTATGTTAAGAATTCTTGGAAAAAAGATCCATTTGTTATACACTGATAATAAAGTAAATTTTTTGTTGCAACTACACGAGTGTTTCGTTCCTTTTTTAGCTTTGGACAATTTAACAGTATTAAATATTTGGTTTTTGTCTTTTTCTTGACCACTTATATATCCCTGTAACATTACTCAGCACAAAAAAAAAGAACAATTTACATAGTTTTTAGCTATAAAGCTTCAATAATTATTTTGAATTGATCCGATATACTTTTTTGTAACAATTTGTTTTGTACGTCATGAGTTATCTTAAAGTTAATGATACAATTAATATTTATTCTAGAATATGAATAATTTCTCAAACATTTTCTAGCTTATTGTATTATTCACTTATTTTTCCGTGGTTTTTATAGTGGTGATCACGTACAATGAATATTGATTCGTATTAGCAGAATATCCTAAAAAGTGTAGGCAAAGAATACTAAATAAACGAATAAATGTTTTGAAAATGTTTCACTCTATTTTTTCAGATCAATATAGATTACTACACACGCGCGCGAGCACACACACAAATTATATATATATATATATATATATATATATATATATATATATATGTGGTGATTCATAAGTATACATATTGTAGTTTTTCTTATTATTATTCTTTCTACAGATAAGCATACAGATTGTTCCGGTTCATATTCTGCCCTCATAATATTGAACCTAACAGAAATATTAAATCTTTTAAGGCCTGGCTACTTTCCTTCTCCCTTCTGGTTTATATTTCATGATCTCTAAAGGGATCCTTTCTCGTTGTATTGTCGTGCATGTTTTCATCACTTTGTAACTTTTTATTAAATTAAAGTCGGTATTCCTAATTCTAGACGAATATTTTCATTTTGGAGCCTATTCAACCAAATAATCCTTTAACAACTAGAAGGAATTTCATTTAACTGGTTACAACCTAGTATTCACCTTAATTACCTAGGCCTAACTTAATTAAAAAATGATTGTCTTGAAAAGTGCTAGCTCTGTATTTATAGATACTTTATCTTAAAACTACTACATACAGTTTCATACATTGTCTGAAACTTGGGATTTTATCGTATGCAGCTGTATTTTTCCTAAAAGCCACAGTACATCTCAGATAGTTGGACGTATGCGCTAGATCCAAAATACTATTTCTCAAATTAATTTTTGATCTTATCGGCCCCTTTTATCTTATGTTGATTACTTTTGTTTTAGCTATCGGTATACTGAGACTATTTTCACTGAATCTTTTTCAGCTGAAAAATAAAAAACAAGTTTGTCTTTTTAAATTTTCGAAGTTGCATTTCTAAAAAATGGCAATCATGAGTTTTATTCAAACTTAAATTTTAAAGAAAATTCTGCATTGAATAATATTTAAGCATCATATTTAGTGATTCTGTAATAATTGAAATGTCTTATTTTTTTAATAAACTGTACAAATACTTATAATTGTTATTTTATGATCCTCTTTTACTGATTATAGATGATTATGGTATTTAAATTTCTCTAACTTTATATCGTATTTGCAAGTTGATGGTACTCTAATGTAGTAGTTTTATGTTGAATAAATGAAACATAAGAATAATATTATAATTGTTGTGAAGAAGACAAATCGATTTTATATTTATTTAACATAACTGCCATGAGTTAATTGTAATAAAGAAGGAAATTTATTAAGTAAAGATTTTAAGTGGGATTGATGACAAAATATCAGTTTTATATGAAAAAATTTCTTTCGATTTATGATTTTTTTCTGACTTTTGTCTGATAATATTTAAAGCTACTTTCAATAGTTTTTGGTAGATAAAATAACTAAACGTACTTTATATTAATCTCTACAGATTGTTTTGAATATTTATAAATTAATTTTAACTTTTATTAATTTCCTAATATTATATTTTTTAAGCGGTATATTATACATCCGACTTTGTTCATACTATTTCGTTTATGGATTTTGTACTATAACAACCTCCGATATAATATGTAACGGTATACAATTAAAAATTACAGTAAAATTTGATAAATTTATCAAATTTTATATTTGTCACAGTATTATAAATTAAAAAGTCAATTAATTTTTTTTAGCTTTAAAGGTATGAACTGTAATTCTACAGCGAATTATAGTAGCTATGAAGCTTTAAATGATGTGTTAATTGCTTAAAGGTAGGGGTTAATTGTTACAGTTAATTCATATTATGTATTTAAAAGGTGTAGATATTGAAAATATATCCGTGCCAGATTCAAAATAGACGGGTTTAAAACCGTAAGAGACTTTGATGGACTGGCAGCTGGTCTACTGAACAGTTGAGTACGGAGAATGCCGTATTCTGCTTTCACAGAATCCTGCATCCCCCGCCTATTCCAATTTCTATTCAGAGCACACAAGGACCGACCTCACGCTCACCATTGCTTCGTTTTCATTATTCACCAGTTACCTTCCCTTCTGTCGTTGCTATATCCTCTTTAAATTGCTTGGTATATATCACTACATCTGTTTTGACTGATCGCATTTTCATCCAGATTGAGAGATTTGAAATCTAGTTACAGCCTTCAGGATGGAAATTTATTAATAGTTACGTATTAATAAAATTACTGATAAATAAAATTAAATATTTAAAATTTTTAATATGAGTTTACCGATTTTTCTCGAGTTGGTTTTCCTATTCGTTCTTTTCGTTCCATATGATCTGTTTTATCTCGTTTCATATAATTTAGATTCATTTAAAAAAAGAAATCGTATTTGGAAACATATGGATAATAAAAAATTGTCTTCTTTATTGTGAAATTTCTACCTACTGTTTAAAAATACATAGCCTTTTTCCAATTAAAAAAAAATAATGAGCTTCATTCACTGAAGCAACGAAAGTAAAGCATTGTTTTATTAGGTTAAAAATATTTACCAAGAAATTCAGTGGTTTTGTGTCTTGTTGAATATTAAGAATTGAATTTAATTAATTACTGTATTACTGAATCAGAGTTATAAATAATTAAGAAATAAAATTTAACTTTTTTTTCCTACTCTTGTAAGTCACATTTTAAGGGAAACGAGGGTCATTCTGGCCTTGGTTAATTTTAACAAGCTATTTTTTAGTTTTAAAAAGATGGATTCAAAAAATTGAATCCATACTTCTTACTTAAAAGCAATTCATTAAATCGAAATAATAAAGGTAAATCTTTATTATTCAGGGAAAAAATAAATCTAAAATAATTTATCAACTCTGATACAAAAGGTACTAAAAAAATTATTATCTTATACAAAATTTAATTATACATTACAGTATAATTAACTAAATTTTAAAAAATCAAATAAAAAAAGAAAAGATAAAAAGCTTTAACTAAAAAAAAGACTTAAGCTTTTTCTAACAGGGCACTATTGGTAAAATACAATTATTGTATATAATAAAAACTGCACCAATTGTTATTAGTTTCCCTTAAGCGATTTCGTTTATATTATATACAGTTTATATTATATACAATACAAAAACTTTATCTAAAAGAAAAGAAAATTTCGGTTTCCTAAATTAACGATGAATTAATTTTAATAATATAACTACGTGTAAAACAATTAAAACGATATATATTTATAAAGCGAATTTTATTAGTTGTCATATAATTTTATATTTATTTGAATTTGTTTTTAAGGTAACGGACGAAGCAGTAAGTAATTCAGAATGTTGGATGTATAAATAAAGTTCTGTATTTACTGATAATCAGAAAAATAGTATTTTTATACATTTTATATTGAAGGTACAGCCGATTAAATTATTTGTTTAAATAAATTTTACAAAATTTATTTGTAATAATATTGACTACAGGGTCATTAAGTTTTTTCGCTACTCCTGTCAATATTTACAAAAATTTTAGTCAATCATTTTTTATCTGTTTTATTAACAATCGATTTCTGTGCAAAGAATTAATTTCTTTTTATAAATAATTTTTTTCTGATTTCTTAAAATTTGATTTAATCAACCGTTTATATTAGACATCTAGAAATAACCAATTACCAAATCTCAATTTGGGTGCATTCTAATTTAAATGAGCTTATTGATATGATGAATAAGAAAATCCTCTGAACTTTTCATAGCAAACACTGATAGGATAAACTGCAGATAAAACAGCATCATATTATTACAGCACTATTATAGCTTCATCCTTTATTAAAGAATTAACAACAAAAAGCAATTAGCTGAAAATATGTATATGCAGTGTTATTTTGACTTCAGTTTTATTTAAAAATCATAACTATCTGCACACCACTCTAATTTTATTTGTTATTTTGTAAAATTACTCTCTCTCTCTCTCTCTCTCTCTCTCTCTCTCTGTTTATTTTAAACTGTAACTCTCATGAAATAGACTTAAAAATTTATAAAAATAATTCATTAAATATGTAGTAGATTTTAAAATATACCTTCGTTTACATATAATCTTCAAAGAAAGGCTAAAAAGTTATAAGACTGCTGGTGGAAAATAACAGTTTATAAATTACGCCAAGTTTTAAATAGTTTTTTTATGTGAGCTATGAAAGTTTTTTTATCCCTAGTCTTCAGGAATGTTCACTTTTGCAGGTTCCGCGTAAAGTGATAGTACGAAAGTTGAACGGGTAAAAACTTACGCGTAAATCTAGCCTGGTATGATGTCAAGTGTCGGTTGATCTACCCGGATTGAAACATCGCAATCATAAGCCTATCTTAGAGCACATTACTCGCACATTCTAGCAGTACCCAAAGTAACATACTGTCTGGCAGTATATCTGGTGTTTTCTTGTAGGTCGCTGGCTTTTTTTTTTTGCTAAACGCATTTAAAAGCTCAGGTCAACAAACGGTCGTAATGGAGCACTGTGCTCTCCGAATATAGTCCCTGCGGGTCAGGGCACCGGAGAGATTTGTCTTCATTAATCGAATAATGCCATGGCTTATTTAACATACGCGAATTTAACTTTCATTACCTTATTAGAGCAAAGTTTTGAAAATGTTTCATTTTAACGCTGTTTAATTTTAAACATCTATTCTTAATTAATATTGTTACGTTATTTTTTTTTGTTTTCAAGTTTATATTTGAATCAAGTGGTATATGAGTGTCTGCGCGATCGAATGCTGACATTCCTCATTGTATAGCTTAACTGTGAATTAATGTCTACTTGAATATATATATATATGTAAAGAAATAGATATATATGTAAGCTGTTTTGAATTTTGAATATTGATTTTGGAAAAGTTTGAAAGACCTGGCATTTATATGAATAAGTTTTATCAAACACTTTGTGTTTTTATTTTATTACAATATAATTTACTGTTACTTAAATATACACTAAAATTGGCTGTGTGTGTGTGTGTGTGTGTATATATATATATATATACTTGTACAGTAAATATTTATTTCATTTCATTTATGTAATTTGTTTATACGCCTGCAAATGTTTATTAATATTACAGTGATTTTATTTATGCTAATTACAGAAATTAAATTGATTTCTAGATTCACTTATCGTAATTAAATCAATTATTCTGGTTCTACCAACAAAGTTTTAATATGGTAATTTGTTTATGTTAGTGCTAATAGTATTACTTCGTGCTGAATTTGAGCACTATTATGACTGATTAATTATTTAGCCAGTCGTGTAATTCCATTACATTACTGAACTACCATTAAGAAAAAATAATGACCTTTATAGATAAATTCTGCTGCATTTTAAAACTTAAAAGTAATTTTTTATTCAAAATATAAAAAAAATAAAATGACTGCATTAATTAGAATTGAAATTGCGTAAATTTTCTGCAAAATTTTTAAATCTACAAAACCTAATTTTTTTTTAATACTTTTATTTATAGCCGCATCAACAATTACAGTCATTAGCGACTACAGTAGCACTGTCAAGTAGTATTATACAAAACAACAAAAATCATAAAGAACAAAAGTAAACAATAAAGAAATAGGAACAATAAATAACAAACATGGACAAGTGACAACAATAAATACAAAATATAACACATAAATCAGACAAATATCACTAAATCATATTCTTCATTCCACAGTAGGATAAGAACCGCAACAGACTTTTTATACCTTCGTTCTGGTTTAATAGAAATTTCATATCCGGACCCAGGTCTAAGTTTTGTCGGATGGCTTCAAAGATTAGGCAATCAACGAGCAGGTGATACACGGACAATTAGACCTTGCAAGCCCCACAGATCTTCTGAGAAGAGCCAAGTAGGTGAGCGTGGGTAACCCTGGTGTTTCTAATCCTTAAGACCAACCCAAAGCCGAGTTAAGATGACTTGGTCTCTTCTGTTGTTCGGGGATGGAGGTTTCTCGAGCATATTCTTCCGGGTGTTGTATAATGCCGTGGGAGGACTCAGCAGCCAGAATCAATTCCACTGAGCCCGCAGTTTTACACGGACTGATCTCATGAAGTCTTTCTTACATGTCGATTGTACTCGGATGCCATTTATTGAAGCTCTCTTGGCAGTCTCATCGAACCGTTCGTTCCCGAAGATGCCGCAATGGTCAGGGACTAATACTAGTACCACAATCTTATTTATACTTGAAAGGATATCATGAATAATCTGGAACAGATAATTCATTTTTTTATGTAACAGAACAATGAGTAATTACTAAGTTGCTTATAGTAACTATAAGCAGCTAAGGTGTATTATTATATATTTTTTCATTTTGTTTATTATATATAATTTTTTTAAAACCGCACTGACTCAACTTGATTATTTTTTAAAGATAAAACATAAACCAACTTTTTTTTCTCATTTAATATTTTAGAAATATTTGAATCGCGAAATTCGTTTTGATTGCCTTATTTCTTGACATAAGTTGACCTTAATATTTACTTCAGGAATAATTTTGGATAAGTGATTTTTTTTCAAAACATCGATTAAGAATAAATTTGCTGATTCTGTTATGAAAGAGGTTAGTTATTTTAAAAAATATTATTGATATAATTATTGGTTTGTAAAAAAATCTCAGCGGTATTTTTCTTGAGCCTTGACCCGAGTAAGATTTTGTTCGCGTAGATTTGTGGTTATTTATGCATCACGATTAAATTTGTTTATTTATCGTAATTCTATCAAATTTAATCCATTTTTTTTATACAGGACACTGTACATAAAAGACAATGTATAATACAAGTTAGTAATAGCAAAAAAATAATAACTTGAGTGTATTTTAAGTTATAAGTTAAATTTTTTATCGTATCGCAGTAATTTAGGAAATTATCAATGAAAAGGAATCTTTCTTTGATTTCTGAGTAAATACGAATGCGGTAGTGAACGTGTAAATCAGCCATGAGTCACAGAAAACAAGATGAAGTTCGTTGATTTTGAGTTATTTTATTACTCAAATTTATTTGTTACGTTATACGATGGTGAGTTAGTTAGATAGTGACCTGAAGCAATGCGGTAGTGAGTTTAATGTCCGGCCGGGCCCGGAACGAGTGTCAGGAGCAACAGTTGCCTCCGGGCAGCCCACCGGCTTCCTCAGTTGGCAGCCCTGATTTACGAGTCCTTAACAATTTACTTGATGAGTTGGCTATGGGCGGTGAAGTAACACAGTCGTTCAAAAACACAGAAGCATCTTTTCATGTTTCCTCAGAGCCGGAAGGAGATGGACTTCTCAAAGAATCTTCTGCTGCTAATGCCGCTAAGGTAAGTATGAATAATAGTAGACAAGACGGTAAGCTCAACTTGTATAATTAATTTGAAGAAAATAATTTAAATATAACTTCGGTAAATCATGTACCTATCTATTAATTAATTTTTGTTGTTGTTGAATTAACAGACCAGTCAGTTAGTTTAGTCACAAAATTTATTCCTTATTCCTTAGGCTCCAAAGTTGAAAACACCTTTAACCGACTTTTATTTTGTTTAAATACTTTTTTTTTCATTACGAGATTTAATGATATTCTACTATGAAAGAGGTGCTGCAAACAAAAATTTCACTTAGCGTGATCTTAATCAAATAACTATATTTTAATTAGTAGATTAAGGGGTGGACCCCCTCACGTTGTCCACATATTGTTAAGCCGATATGAGTTTTCTTTTTATGGGAGTACTTTTTCTATGAAAGAAACTGATTTTTTTGAATTATGTATAATTAGTTTGGAAGTGCAACCTGAATATCAAAATTTCGACTTACATATTGCCATTCATGAATAACAAACAAAGTTCAAGTTAAAAATTTAGTAGGGCGCAGGCACACATACATACATTTTAATAATATCTTGCGGAACCTGTTAGCGAGTCCAATACTCAGTACGTAGATGATATTCCTCCAACTCACAGAAAAAAATAAAATAAAATAAAAAAATAATAAAATAAGTTAAACATTTGTCTGAAATTTCTATCGAAACCAGCTGAGATTTTATAGATTTTAACTCATCCTTGAAGATTTTTGTTATTAAAATAATCCTAAAAGTGAATATTTTTTATCTTTGATGGATGCCTACTCACCCGAAACAGTAAGCAACGCCTTCTTCAGTATTTTAAAAATTATTTTTTTGCTAGTCAAACAAGCTAGAATTATTGATCAGTAATAACAAAAAAATGGAGATGTAAGATGAATACAAACCATAGATCTGTTTTTGCAATTTAATTTTTTTAAATATTCATACATTATTTTCAGAAATAAATAGCAGTTGTTTATTTGAAAGCGGTAATCAGCTACAACATGCAAATTTATTCACTAATAAATAAAATTTATTTCCTCGCTGATGGGAATTCGGGCTCTAAACGCCAGTGACCGTAACTGTATGTCCACAATTACGGCTCCATTAGTTGAATTTAAATTTAAGCCTTGTTAATTACTTCTATTACAATTATGAAATGAAGCTATATGCCCCAAATTGCTTTTCTCGGTAATTGTTACCGAACGACATTCGTATGTATCACTTTATAATACTTTCATTAGTAGAAAAGTTTTAATAAAACACGAGTTCTAAAAAGAGTTATTTAAAAATAATAATAGTAATAATAACCTACTGTACATTTTATTTCGTCAAGTATAACGTAATAAATGCTTTTCTAATGATTTTTTTTTTTAAAGGTGGAGGAACCCCATTTACGTGCGCCTAAGCAGTGTCGGGCTCGCTAACAGGTTCCGCAAGATGTTATTAAATGCGTATGTGTTCCTGCGCACTACCGACTTAAACCTCCATCTCTGGCTACCCTTCCTGGAACAGCTGGTGTACATTACTTCAGGAAGGGGGGACACACAACTTCAGATAGCACAGTCAATAGACACGGACGTCGCACCCACAAAATACCAGACTAAATCTCATCACACATTCCACAACTAATCATAACTCAGGAAACATACCTCACGCCGCACACTCCATACACCAAATCAAAGCCAGAGAACGGAGGCACCGGATTCCTCCACGCCTAGGGAAGCAAGACCAGGCGCTGCCGTCTCAACCTCTGAGGGTGGGGACACCCCCTTATCAAAACAATTATTATATACCTTCACAAAGACATCAGGGTTCGCTCCAACAGCCACCTTAACTGCCAAATTTGGCAAAAGGTCTGATCCTGGCGTCTTATCTAAAGTCATCCGTTTCACTGCTGTTGAAATCTCCTCTCTGGTGAAAAGTGAAGGGTATTCACATCGTCCTCAACTTCCGCAACGACCCCCATCCCTATGAGGGAACATTTCCTCAATTATTTTCTGAACCTCTTTGATATCCAATGATGAGGGGCGTCTAGGTCTTAGTGCCCTTTTAACGACAATTTTAAATGGATTCCCCCATGGATCTGTATCAATTTCTGAGATGAATTGCTTCTAAGATGTCCCTTTTAGAGTCTCTAATAAGCTTATTGAGCTCGCTCCTGCAACTCCTATATCGGGCCATGTATTACTGTCCTAGTGAGTAGAGACGCGTACGCTGCGCCAGCCTCCTAGCCCCAAGGCACTTACTGCGTTTCCGAGCGATATCTTCTGTCCAGCAATAAACTGGGGAACGATTCTTCCAACAACATCTGCGAGGGAGAAAAGCAGCACATGCTGTTTCCAAGCAGTCAACCAGACATGCGGCCACGTCCTCCGCTGCAGTAACCTCGCGTACCGCACTAAGAACCAGTGTCTCCGCAAAATATTTCGGGTCCATACACCTCGTACTCCATCCACGGGGAACCGGCCTCCCAGCCCCCGGTTCTTCGGGGGCTGATGATGATGATGATCATCATCATCATCTATAATAATATAACCATTATTGAGCTAAATAGTACATTAGACATAGTAATCACACATTTAATTTCTTAACATAATCTATACATACAATTTCTTTTAGAATACAAGATATTCCAAATAAATGGAAAGAATTTTAAAGAAGGTTTGAGATCAAAATAAAAAAAATTCATAAAAGCATGAGACCAGAAACGCTTTGTTTTCAAGTTACAGCTTGTAAAAAATTTCACTAATTTTTTGGTTCAAGGAAAAAATGAAGCCATAATAAACTTTTTGATTCGTTTCGTTTTTATCTAAAAAGTTTTAACAAAAGAGGTCTCACAACTAAACACAAAAACACTATAATTTATCCTAATAATTACAATCATACATTGCTCTTTGCGGATTGACCAGCCTTGCTCGACGTTGAAGACGAATCTTGGTATTTTCTGCTATGCTAGTAAGGATCGAATTGAAGATTAATAAATAAAAGAAGGTTAATAATTAATATATTTTCTGTAATGATCTTGTTTTATTTAGTTGGAGAATAATATTACTATCTGGTTTCTTTTCTGAGATGATGTAGTTCTTGCTGTTGATGACGAATACTACTGACAAGTGCATGGTACTTAATGCAAAATTGCAAAATTGTGAAGTTTTAGTAGTCATGTTAACGACAGTGAAGCAATGTGACAATCTAAATTCAACTGCGCTAACACTAACTTTTTGAGAAATGTACTTGAATTTTATTTATTTATTTTGTTTTTCTTTTGATAAATCACATAAAAGTATAATTAGACTGTTAATTCGGATTCATTTGGGCCTAACTATAGGGATTCCAAGTGATTAACTACATTTCTACAAATAAAGCACGACAATACAACCAAATGTCGTTTCTGGTTCCATAATCGCATAATCCGGAATAATGCTTACATTTTGTCAGATTAACAATAAATCCATCTACAGTAAAGCCAATCGGAATATTTTTAATTGTTATCCTTTACTATACACATTTTTTTTTTTATTTCAATAGTGCATACGTATATTCTTCCACATTTGAATTTATGATTGCTTCATAAAGCCATCGAATTTACACTTTTCGTATAATTGCCATTTTACATTGGTACGTATTGTTTTTTTTTTTAAGTCTTTTAACTTTTTAAAGTCTTTATTTCACACAGTAGCGTAAACTTTTTATATTGATTGTAGTCAGACGGTACTAATCTGTTATCGTTGATTTTACGTAAATTTATTTTTGAACAGCAAAACAATGGATATATTCAAAACCTTAGCTCATTTTTCAAGATATTATACAACACTAAACGTATTTTATAATTATTCTATCAGTAAAGGGATTTTGCAAGCACTCAGTTTACTTATTACTAAAAAATACAATACAATAGGCATTATTTTATACTTGCCTCCACCTTGTTAAAATAAAAACTTCTTAAATAATATTATTACCCGTTTCAGTAAAACACCCTTCTGTTTATTTTTCATTTCGGATAGATATATTCAAGAAACGTATATTACAGAGAGTTGTGAAATAATTTTTAATTTTTCAGAATCAATTTAAACTAACGAAATGTTTTTACGATCGATTAGCTTCTACAACCTATATTTTAATTTAAAATAAGTTATTTTACCTTAAGCGCTTAGACTAGAACACTGGTGAGGGATTACTATCTATGTTGACGCTAAGCATTTGGGAATGAGTAGAAACGAAAATATTAAACAAGTGAAACGACTAATGGCAACAAAGTTAAGTACCAGGAAAAGAGTTTTGCTACCGGCAACAAAATGATTCCCTCTTAGATTTTTAAATTTTTAACATTTTGAAATCCCATGAGGCCAAAAATCTTTATTATAGAGATTATTTTTCAATTAAAATGTGCGTCGTTTCACTATTTCCCGTAACCTATATTTAGATTTAATCACGGGAACGTTTGCATTACGTTCATACAATTTGGCACAGTAGCTTTTATATTAAGAGAATTGATACGATTACTATTATTTTATTTTTTTAGATGAAGTGACCACCCTTCTCACTTTATGATTACTGGAATAATTGTGAAAATTCTCTATCTTTAAAGAACTGAGCTCAATAAAAGGCTTGCTTTTTTTTGGAAAATGTCAACCCTGAAAATAATATTACAAAATTGTTGAAAAATTTATACAATGCATAAAAAAAAGATCTTTATGAAGTATTTTATGTTTTTGTAATTTTACTTTTGACATAGTATTTTTTTACAGAATTCCCAAAGACTGAATTACAATATGGAAAATTATTTTAACCCTCATTAGATAGATGGGTTAAGAGAATCTCTACATTAAACAAAATTATATTTTAACTTTTTATTGTTAATTAATCCTTTTTTTTTGAATTAGCAAAAATAATTAGAATTTTTTTAACAACCATATGAAAGATAATTTAATAGTGACCTCACTTAAGGTGTTTTTGGTACTTCATGGTATGATAGTATAGGATTAAATTATGTTAATTTTTACAACGACCTTCTGATTCAATGGATCATTAAAGAAAACGTTTCTATTATTTTCCTTTCTTATAAAAAAATACTTAAATAAACAAGAAAGTGAATAGTCGCAGGATAGTGATAATTTTAAAACTTTTTCGCTGGGAAAAGGTGAACTCATTAGCTCTTTATAAAAAAAGTTACTATCATTGGTGACAGAAATTCGTAGTGATTATACTCCTAATTATAAAATAAAAAAGCTGAAAAATAAATTTTAGGGAAGCCCAATTTAAAATTGAGTATTATTATTTTTTATAACACTAGGATTTAACAGAGTTTGTAGTTAAGTAACTAGTTCAATTT
The DNA here is from genome assembly GCF_047948215.1 of Lycorma delicatula. NCBI lineage: Eukaryota > Metazoa > Arthropoda > Insecta > Hemiptera > Fulgoridae > Lycorma > Lycorma delicatula. Next base: position 284,017,759 of record NC_134455.1, read on the forward strand.
TATTCAGTAAAATAGAGATAGAAAAAATTCTATCGAAAACTGTGCAGTACGCACTATTCAAGAATGGTGAACCACATTTGAGTAGTGGAATGGAAGACTGTCATATCACCAACTAAGCTAATAATCAACGAAAAAATCTTATAAAGAAAGTATGTAGTTAATTTCGACTGTCAGTGAATGTTCATCATCATAAATATAACCCTGTAGCTTCCAAAAAACGCAATAATACAGGAGTTGATAATTTAACTAAATTGCCGTTTGGGTAACGGGTGATCAGGTCTTCTAATATCAATTCCAAGTTAATAGTTATTTTTATTTAATTTGATCCTTGCGGATTATTTAATCTCGTTTGGGTTGTTTGAGTTTAGTTCCTTTGCTGACTCAGGATCCGAGTTTTGATAAGAATTTTTTAAAATGACAGTGAATTACAGTTAAAATTTATCTGAAAAACATAAATTAAAAAAATCCCTCATTTCGTGCATTTATGTGAGGTACTGAATAAGTTTCTTTTAAATATCGTGTTAGTAAAACACATAATTTTAACATTTGCTCTTGCTTTTACACATTCGTAAAAAATTATAATATTAGGAGTCACTATTATAACCCTATGTGTTCAATGATTAGGTTTCACTGTTTGAGGTAGGTTCGGTAACTTTTATATTGATTGGTTTCGTTTAAAAATTGATGATTATTAATAAATAAGTTGTGATCTTACATGAACTTCACAAATGCTTCCGAGCCCACAAAATTGTAAAAGATATTAGGTTTTATTTTAGGGACTTGAAGTTTGGTCGTGGGTGAGCTATTTCATTATATGTTTACATATGCCATATACTGGGTTAACTCCCATCATTTGTTTATAATATGTGCATATGCTCATAATGATGTGATTCTTTCCAAAATTCAGAAATTTTTTTGTATTGAAGTCAATGACATGACTTTCGTTTATCTTTAACCGACATAAAATCATCATTAATTTATGAATTATAAATGAAAGAATAACATTATCGTAATTATTTTACAAAAGGTACTGCCTACCTCCTTTATTAATAGCTATTTTAGTCATTTCGAAATTTCGTTAGGTTAATTTTTTATAACAAATAGTAAAGCTAAAATGTTTATTTAAAAAATTGCAGTGGTAAGTGGGATTTTTATGTGAGCTTCCTGGTTGTTTGTTCCTTTCTCAAGTAAATAATAAACTCGTGTTGTCATGAACCAAACCAGACAGTATGGTGTGAGAAAATACTTTTTTTTAGTACCTAAGGGATGCAGCATTAACTCACAACTACTTGAAATCAACTTCTAATGAATGAATCACGATACAGGAAGTAGCACTTCGCCAAAAAAAAGAACTGAATCAAATAATTTTCTAAAACTTTTTCAGTTATGCAATTAAGTTTAACTATCAATTAGTGTCGATTCTAGTTATTTCAGCTACATCTAATATATATATATATATATATATATATATATATATATATAAAAGAAACATAATTTTTTTTATCATTTCATTTATGAAGTTTCGTATACGTATTTGATTATCATATACGTGTTTAATTTGTTTTCATATACTTGTTTCGCGTATTTGAAAACGGTAAAAAATCTTCCTCAAACATACAGATTTATTGATTAAATATCTCATAATTTTATAAAAATAATTCGCTTCTTTTCAATAAAAAGAAATCAAAATTGGGTAAATGTATTACTGAAACACATCAGGGGGAAGTGAACGTTTTGCTGGATTTTTTTGTATCTTAACGTCCTTTTTCTATTCCCTAAGATCTTTTAAGTGTCGGCCTTCGTTGCGCGAGTGGCAGCTTCTCGGCCACTCGCCGAAAAGCTTCGGCCACTCGGGTACGAATCCCGATCAGTCATGGCATTTTTTTGCACGCTACAAAATTATCATTTCATCTCATCCTCTGAAGCAATACCTAACGGTGGTCCCGGAGTCTAAAATAAGAATCTTTTGATTAAACATCTAATAGGTTCACAAGTAAAAGAAAATGAAATTTTTTGATCTCTAGCATTTTAAACATTTATTAAAGTTAAATGAAAGTTATTTATTTTTTAAATACTGGCAAAAATATATAATAAACTATAAAATACAAAAAAGTAATACGTCTCAAAGCCAAAGCTTTTGGCTATGGGTATGCTAATTTTTTTAAGTATTTATTTTAAATTCCAAGACAAAAAAAAAATTACTAATGTGCATAACAGATTTTTCTTTTGTACGATTCTGAACTTAAAAAATTCCTGCAGGGCTGCAAGACAGAGTTTATAAATCCTACTGGACTTATACACTCCTACAGGAACGAAAAATACTTTATTTATGCATTATTTTGTATACCTTAATATTAATCGAAAGAATAGAAAAGTTAAATAGTTAAAAGTTAATAGAATAGAAGTTAAACATAAATAATTTCAGATTCTTCACATCATTAAATTAATAAAATCAAACTCAGTAAAAAGTAAAAAGGAATCGGTAAAAGGAATTTATATTAAAAAAATACCAAAATGTTTTATAAATGTAAGAAGCCAATGTAAACTTTAATATATTTTTTATCATAATAAAAGAAAATATATTCGCTTTTAATTTATCTAGAACGAAAAAAATTATATTATATTATAATCTCATTTTCTAAGTAACACATCGCCCATTTGTCCAAAACTCTATGTCCAAAGTCCAAAGAGTTCAAATGTGATTTATCTGATTATAATATGAATAATAATTATAATATATATAAGATAAATAATAAACGTATATTTGATTACATATAATTTGTTAAGTATATTTTAATTAATTAGTAAAGTACATATTATATATGAAATTGTTAATATTTAATTAAAGTACTTATAATATTAGATAATTGTAAGATCAATTAATTGGTTATTAGAGAATTAACCCAAATATATTTATTATTCTACTTGGTTTATTCATCCACCATTTTATATAACTTTTTGTTTAAATGGCTATAGATGATTTCATTTTTTTCCCCTTTATCCAATGCAGTATTGCCTCTATCACATTATCCGGTATTATGGCACCAACAGTAGCCAGCACTTCCCTCCTAATCTCCTCCCATCCAAAACAGTTAAACACCGTGTGTTCAACCGTATCGCATTACCCACAATACCTATACTCCGGCGACCCCTCCTCTTCCTAACACAGAGTAACTTATTAAAGCAGTGATGGCAAGTCATGAATTGCATCAATTCATAGTTGACTTCACCATGTTTCCAGACCAGCCATGGCTTAATCTGCGGCATTAGCCTCCTCGTCCAGTTATTCGCCTGACTCCTGGACCAGCTCTGCTGCCATTTATTCAACATTTCCCCTTTTGCCTGACTCTTCGATTGACCTTCTGCTCTTTCTAGCATTTCGTCCGCTAAAAGATCCCACGGCGGCATCCCAGCTATCACCAACGCCGCCTCGGTCGATTCTGTACGATATGCCCTAACTGCTCCAATAGCCAAGGGCCTCTGAATGCTTAATAACTGGTTCCGGGCCTACTTCTTCTTCAACGCTCGTTTCCATGCCGGAACCGCATACATGACGACCGACCGAGCAACCGATCCGCCAATCCTGCTCATTAGGCTGCACACCGCAGCCACTGTTCGTTTACTTTTCTGTACAGCCTCAAACACGTGAGGCTAAAAAGTTCTCTTATTATCAAGCCAGGCTCCAAGGTACTTTTTCCTGGCTACCGGCACAATCTCCACACCTCCTACTACTAAACTTATTGTAGCCAACCACCTCCTTCCTACCATAACCACAACTTGAGTTTTCTCTAAGGCCAAATGAAGACCTCTCTCCTCCAACCAGCCATGTACCATCCGTATGGCTTCATTGCCCTTCCTCACTAACTCATCCTCCGAACCGATATAACCAGGGACAAATCATCAGCAAAACCGGTCGGCTAGACACCCTTTGGATAATCCAGACGGAGCACCCATCATAGGCTACATTACACAACGTTGGTCCCAACACGAACCCTGGGGTAATCCGGCCTGCATCTCATTCTGAATCTGGGCCCTCTCAGCACAGTCTACCACCACTTGTCCACTTAAGTAACCTTGAAAAAGGCGCCGCTAGTATGGATTGACCCCTCTTCTCTTAAGTTCACTCAGGATCCACCCGAATGGGAGTGAGTTAAATGAATTACGCACGTCCAAAAATACCACCACCGGGATGGACCTGGTTCTCCACGTCCCAGACGCAGCTTCATCAACGATCTTCATGATTCTATTTATCACCATCGTAGTTGTATATCCCTTTCTAAATCCAAATTAATTCGACCTAAAACCCTCCCCTCGCTCAATCTCTTCTAAAAGCCTCATGACAATCATCCGCTCAGCAAGCTTCCCCATACAGCTCAGGAGGCACAGTGGTCTATAACCACTCGGGTCATCCAATTTCCTTCCTGCCTTCTTCAGCAATCCAACTTTCGCAGTCTTCAAATCTCGCGGAAAAACACCATACAATAAAATCTAATTTAACGCCGACAATATTTGTATTGGGAACTTCGTTTCCGTCACCGCCACAATCTCATCCGGAATATCATTCAAGCCCGGACTTTTCCTCTTGCTCGTTTTCATTACGGTACAAAACAATTCTTCTTGTGTAAAAAGAGAAATTTACACAGCCGCAATTTCCTCTACCTCTTCCTGTTGCCTCCTCCGAAACAATTTCATCAAACACCTCTGCATCATATCACTTGAGAGTACCGGCAGTTTCCGACCAAACTTTCCATTAACAATGCGAAAGGCATATCCCCATACATCTCTATCTAACTGATCGCATAGAACTCTCCACTTTTCTCTCTTGCTATTCATTATCTCACCTTTACACACCTTCTCATTAACTTAAGTATCTCTGTGCTTCCTCGCTCTCCTCAGCCCTTCCTCTTTGGTTGGCACGCTGCAATTTCCTACGAGCCCGGATGCACTCCAGCCTTGCCAGAGCTACCTAGACACCACCAATAGACACCTTTTCTACGAGCCTCTTCCTCTGCAAAGTGTCCTCACAGGCCTTTGCCATTACCTCCGTAAGAAATTCCGGAGTAATCTTTTCCATATGTCCAATTCTTTCATTTATAAAACCTATTATTTACAGCAGTCCCCGCTCACTTATAGCTCTCCTAGCGGACTTCACCTCACCCAACAATCACGAGGCACGAACTTCAAAATATATAGCCTCGTGGTCACTAAGTGTCTCTTCTTCCTTCAGGATCGACCAACAACTAGCCGTCCTCGCAAGTCCCGGTGAAACAAACGACACGTTTATAAAGAACCCAGATGATTTCATTTGGGAATAAATTATTTATCTTTCTGCAAATGTTTGTTAATTGATTTCTGTAAACCGTTAAGTCTGCTTGGATTCTTCGTAGGCAATTTAAATATAACGTAAATTATATAAATTACATTTCGTTATTATTTTTCGTAGTAATATAAAACGGACGAAAATTATAGGTAGTTTCACGGAGAAAGGAAATATTTTTATTATTTTTGGTACATATTAAATACATTTTTTTTTTGCATATATATTAGTCTCAGAGTTATGTTTAATTTACGAAAACTTCATTACTATGATAAAGCCTGGACCTGATTGAAACAGCTCCTATTATATGATACTAAATAAGGGAAAAGTGCCATTAAAATATGTATCCAGAACACACCTCGAAGATCTTATTCCATGCCGTAGAAAAGACTGAGCATATATAACAGCAATAAACCAGAATAACAGTAATAATGTGTTTTAGTTAACTAATTTTATAAACTTAATAAATTAATACCTAAATCTTCTACATAAATTAAATGAAGATTAAAGACACGTAAATATGTTACTTTCCCTTAACTTTCTACTGAAGGTCACAGTCAAGGATTTATTTTATGTTCCACTAGAACTTACTAACCGACATTTTAAATTATTAAGGTTGTTTGGCTGACCGACCTTTATTGTTCGGTATAAAGTTAAAAACACGATTTTTTTGTAATTTAATGTAAGAATGTACTCAAAATTACTGATATTATTTATTATTATTGATTTATTTCCCTGGTGAGTACACATGTCATTGATTGTGTTTGGAATTCGTTTTAGAAATTAAACTCTTTGTTAGAAGCAAGTTACAATACAATAGAAAATAATTCTATAAAAAAAATGGACAACATTGTAATATTTATTTTACACGTTTACTTCACAATAGAATTTTTTCACATTTAGAACTAAGATTAAAGAATAAAAAGTGTTTTTGTACAGTATTAAGTAAATTTTGTTACACTTTCACTTTTAGAGAAAATTTAACCCTAGTTCGGAGAATAATTTAATTTATAAATACAATTTACTTTAGAAAAAGCAGTTGCTTGTAGAATAAATTCTTAGATCTAGATATTCAAAGTTACATGCTTGATTTTAATTCTTATGTCAGTGGAAATTCAATCGGTTTACAGTCAGTACAGATATCGATGTATTCTGTAAAAGTAACTAATAAATAAAAGTAATTAGCGAATAAATAATTAAGCTTAATCAACCTTGAAATTATAAAAATAATAATAGGAAATTAATAAATAAGTGCTAAATTAAAAATATATTAGATATAAAGAACTATAAATCGAATGGGGATTTAAACATATTTTTTTTACCTGTTTAAGAACGAGAGAATAAAATGGAAGGGCAGATAAAAAAGAATATTATTAAAATTTTAGTGCTTTAAAAAATATTCATTTCTTTAAAGAAATTAAAAATAAAATTGAACGGAATAACTTTTAATGATCCGTTGGGTAAAAATGTTAATGTGTGTAGTCTTTATTAAAATCGACCTAATTTTTGCAGTGCAAGCATTTAACGTGCTCGCTACAAGGAGATCCTCTGCAAAACTGGACTGCTGCCGAGTGAATAACTTGAGGATTGCCAGAAAATTTAAGAGGTGTTCTATGTAAGGACTTGGGCGAGGTCGCTGACTAAGATCAATACATAAAGAAAGAATGACGCCTTGTCATGTTTTACACTGTGATCAATAGCTAACTGGCTGTGATTAATCTAAATTACTACTATAATGTATTGACTTTAGTCTAAAGAAATAAACACATTACACGAATAGAGGTAAACAACCAGTATGAAGCAAATTGGTTTAGGTAAAGGTCACGATATAATGTGGATTTCTATTAATTGAAGAATATTTGAGAACAATTACAATAATTATAAAGTTCTCGTATATATTACTTAATTGGTAATAATTTATTCTAATTATATAGAATATTTATTTTTGCTAGATTTTGTTAAAATATTTTTATTTATGAATTCTTTATTAGTACTGGTGCTACTGTACTGCAAGTAATTTGTCGATTGGCACATTGATGTATCTTTTCGTTCAAATTTTTTATTGTTTTTACGAGTTATGTAAGACTAATAAATTTCTTATTAAAGATTTATTTAAGAATTCAAGAAAACATTCAAGAATTTTCAACATTTATATATATAATCTTAAATACCCTCGATAATTATATCCTAGTATTTTTTTTTTAATAGGGGTTATTGCTCAAAGAGAGGCTCCAGTAATCAATAAGCAAAAACAACAAGTTTCATAATAATCAACTCATGAGCATTGGAAAACTTTTAAAGTTGGGTGTTTATTTACGAATAATAAAACGGAGATGAATTTTTTTTATACACATACGAGTTCTTTGAAAATTGTAGTCATTTTTTAAATACTGTGTTATGCAATTTTTGTACATATATATATATGTTGTTACAAAAGATTGTTAATGTTGTACTGGATGAATTTTCAAATTTAATATCGTGAATTTATCTTGCGTTAATATGAATTCATACATATAGATACCTAAACCTGTGCTTGCCTGCATTTTCTCAATTTCAAACAGAACTATGCAGGAATTTGCAGAAATATTTGAATTGGGGGTAAGATAGAAAGAGTGCATATTCTCTAAAAGTACTTGTATCGTGTACATGAAAAGATATATTTTTTACACCAATTTAATTTTCTCATAGTTTTATCAATAAACTCATGAGATAGTAAAGAATATGCTGGTTTAATAATAATAAAAAAATAAAACTTAAGTACTTTCAGCCTAATGATTTTTTTCGTTTTTTTGCACATAATATATACTTTCAGATTTTACCTGTAAACCACAGATATTATAAAATAAAAAACTACAGATTTACTGATATTTAAAATTAAGAGGCACATAATGGACTTATAAAGAAGCTGTATTTATTTTTTGTTATTTAAATATATTTCTGAATTTAATTGTTTAAATTTCCCGCTTTGGTAAATTAGTGTTTTATTAACTTCCATTATATCTCGCTAGATCGCAGACTGTGTCGATAAATAAGAATTCATCTTCAGCTAAGATAAAACTGCAACAGTGTTTTAACAATCTATTTATGTCTTTATCATGTGTACAGCTTTTTAAAAATTACTTTGCTTTTAAAACAAAAAAAAATCGGGTAAAGTTTTCCTCATAAAACTTTATATTTTCTTTTGAATTTTATTGTTTAACGAAATATATGCGTTGTTTAAAATAATAAAAGTAATTTTAAATAAATGTTAATTATATTTTACATTTCTAAGAACATTTAAAATATCCCATCCTTGCGCGTATCAGCTAATCATTTTATGGCGTCATATCTCGAATGTAAAAAAACAATAAAAATTTTTAATTTCATAATAAAAAGATATATTTATAATATTTCATCAATTTCTAATCAAAATTTTATGTATGTTATTCGTCAAGGAATTTTAAACGCTATTCAATATTAAAAATAGTATAATTTTAATCAGTGGTAGCAGATTGATTTATACTGTTTCATTGTCTTCTTGTATAATTATTTTTAATAATTTAAACCGAATAATTTAATCTAAGTTGTATTGGAAATGTGACTGTTTTATTGCTTTCTGTAAGCCACTACAGAAATGTACATAAATAACACTGGTCAAAATGATTTTTGTCTCACGAGTACCAACGCAGTTTTTTATCCTGTTTTCAAATATGTATTCCCTATGATTTGGAAGGAACACAAATATCACTCTTCTGACTGTTATTTCTGCCTAACAAACATTAAAGGGATTACGTCAAAATCAAAACATACAGTGGTGTACCTTACCTTGCAATCTGCAATGAGACCAGTTCAACACAACGAAGAATTGACCATATCAAAGCCTCCAAAAATGTGATATTAGATGTCCAGAATCTAATGGAATTAAGGAATAAAAAAAAAACAGATTCTAGTGATAGAACATTTGAACAAAGCAGTTCATCTGAGCCTCATTTACTGACTCAAGAAATCTTAACGACTTCTTATGAGATTTAAAGTTATTCATAAAAACAGTCTGAAATACTTGCTTCTTGTCTAAAAGAATGGAATTTTCTTCAAAAGAATACAAATATATATACTTATCGTAATCGTTATTCTAAATTTAAAGTCTATTTTTCAGAAGAGAATGGCTTAGTGTTTTGTTTTGACATTTCTTCTCTTATGGAGACACTTTGTAATGAACATAACCCAACAGAATGGTGCTTGTTTATTGATTTTTCTAAACTTAGTTTAAAAGCTGTGCTTCTGCGTAATGGCAATAAATTACCATCAGTACCTGTGGCTCACTCTGTTACTATGTAAGAAACATATTAAAACGTTAAATCTATGTAGGAAAAGCTTCAATATGCTGGAATGAATGGAATATTTGTGGTGATTTGAAGGTAATTGCACTTATTTTTGGTCTGCAGCTTGGTTACACAAAGTACTATTGTTTTCTAAGTGAATAGGATGCTAGAAATAGCAAAAACCATGTTATTAATGAAAAGGATGGTCTAAATGAGAATCACTCTTTCCTGTACAGAAAAATTTGAAACATGACGATTGTGTAATCCTAAGAACGCGTATGTACCTCCGTTACATATGAACTAGGATTAATTAAGAATTTGCAGAGAAGAAAAAGCCATGGACAATACTCCTGGTTTCATGTACTTAAAACAGAAGTTTCCTAAAATTAGTGATGCAAAGATTAAAGAAGGAATATTTATGGGTCCACAAATACGATCACTAATGCATGTTGAAAAGTTTGAGGAACTATTGAATTCACTGGGGAAAGCAGCTTGACAAGAATTCAGAAATATTACTCAGAGATTTTTGGGAAATCGAAAGGTGGAAAATTACCGCGTTATTTTCAACTATCTTATCCTGCACTCGCACCTAGATTTCTTTCCGGAAAATCTTGGCGCAGTAAGCGATGAGCATGGTGAGCACTTTCATCAGGAGATTTCAGCTATGGAAAAGAAGTATCAAGGCAAATGGAATCCTAATATGCTGGCCGATTATTGTTGAACCATCAAGAGGGATGCTCCACAGGCGAAATATAGCAGAAATCGTCATTTCTTGTTTTCTAGGTGTCATATGTCTGAATATTGTATAGTTAAGAATTTAGAAAGTATTAAGATGTTTGAAATTATAAATGCCTTCTCGGTAACTTTCCGTGATGGGGAAAAACCGATATCATATTTGAATTCAGAAGAAAAAATACTGTCAAAATCACTTTATTCCTGAGACAAAAAAAAACTATTTTTTGTTCCCCAAGGTAATTAGACAAAGAGATAGTTTATTTTCTGGTAATGCGCTTTCCATTTATTAAAGCTTACAAATAACAATTGTTACCTTATTATTAGGCTGTGAAATAAATGGATTGAAGATTTTGTTTTATCATAAATTGTATTAATTTATGGAAAAATTACGTTTATCTCATTATCACACAAATGATTTAGCTTTTTTCTTACTTACCTTTATTTATTATTTTATGGTCCTGCAGATCTATAATTTAAATAGAAGTAAGTGCAAAAATTAGTTCATTAGTTCAATTTAACGTCTCCGCTTTATCTCTGAGATACTTAATGCGAATATAAAAAGTTTTTCAAACTCGTCAGGTAATCAAGTTTATCACGTTTGGCATATTTTCTGAAAACTACGAGCTGTTAGTTCGTTTTATGGTTTGACGTACAATTTAATTAAAATTCTATTACCAATAACAGTGAATTACTGGCTTAGTGAGAGTTCTTTTCTTCTTGGTAAAAAATAATACGCCTTTGAAATTACTAAATTTTTATCTTACTTTTTATCTTAAGCTGTAAATATAATAGGAAGAGAGAAAAGAAGTTAAAGGAGAGTTTTGTTAAAGAGGAGAACTACCTATATACCTATAACAAAAAAACAACAAGAAAATGAATAACATAGTAGAATTTAAAATTATTCATCTCTATCCGACCATTTTTCCTTTACTACTACTTAAAAATAATTATTTATAATACTCAACAGTTGAGTAGAAAAAATATGCTTGGAGAAAAAAGTTTTTAACGAGTAGCTTTTTAAATACATTGAAATCTACTTGTAATTATTACTGTGCTATCATTACTTTTGAAACAGCAGCTTAATAACTCTGAAAAATCTTTCTGAGAGTTTATTTTCTAGCCACTGTGTCTGAAAATTAAAACTGTTTTAAATATATTGATTTAAAAATTATTTCATTAAGTATTCTTGTCTGTAAAACTGAGTTCGTAGTTTTATTATAGTGAATGTTCATTCTATAAAAAATGTAATTTTTTAATGTATTCGGTAGTTATAAACATCACAAGCAGTAACTTTAGATAGTTCAGATATAGATCTGCTGTAATATCTGATCAGTTGTGAGGAAAACTTAAAATTAAAGGTTCAATGACCACATAACCAGTTAGAAACCAATACAACTGAAGCAGCAACAACTTCTGACAATAATTGAGGATTTCAAGCTGTTGCTAAAAATTTCAGATGAATGTTCTTTCCTTCTTTTTTAGAAGATGTATATTTATTTCATTGTATAATATTTATAAAGGCATTAATTGTATAATATTTATAAAGTTTACGTGTGTAATTTTTCTTCCGAAGCGATCTCCTAATGAACTTTAATAAGAAACTTAAAAGTCACGACGGTTTTATTAAGTGTGTAATATTTTTAATCCAAATTCTTTACGGACTTGTTCTCATGGCTGAAGCATTTTTTAACATTGCAATAAAATTCATGAGAAATAAACAACACTATTAAACCCAAACATATTAACGGAAATAAATGTGCGACAATTGTTTCTAAAACGATCGACGCACGCATAGTTAATGAATGAATTAACTATTAATTTAATTAATGAATTATGCATGATAATCTTTCTTAGTAAGAAAAGCTGCTACGTTATACATAAACTAAACTGCTCTGACCCGTAATGTATTACAATGCTTAAACAGGAGGATTTTATAATAATATATCATGAATATACACGGGTAAAATATACTAAAACAACAAAAAGTTGGCGTTCACATCTACAATAACATTAACAAAAATTTAGATTGTAAAAATACAGTTTATCCACACCAAACATCGTACCATACATCTTAACATTCTTGAACAATATCAATCTTAAAAACCAAATACGTCAACTTGAGAAGGCTGTCGATAATAATTTGTATATGATACATTGTACAAAGACTGTTGCAGTCTTTGTACTAAGTATTCATTTTGGGTACGTTACTGTTTAGAGTAAGGAAAAACATTACTTCCATTTTATTGAATTTTTATTTACAAATCACTTATTTATTAAACAATATTCGTGTACGTACGATTACGTCTCAATTCAGGTAATATATGTATATATTTGTTACAGAAGAGTTTCTAGTAGAGCTGCTTCCTACATCTACAAATGCAGTTTTTATAAAAAAGATTTTGTAGAAATTTTTTTATTTTATTTAGTATTTTTTAATTTAAATTTTAATTTTAAAGAGAACGTAAACCCAGAGTAAAATAAACCAATCTATTTTTACTCGTTCATTTATTAATCTTTTTTTTATTTTTATTTTACTACTAATGGTGATGAAGAGTTACTTTCGAAAACTGATAAAAGAATAAGCTAAATAATAAAAGCAATCTAAAAAAAACAAAAGTAAATATGAGCAAAAATAAATTTTTAATATATAAATCATCAAATTTACTTTTAATTTATATTTAACTAAGAGTGATAATTTTTTTATATAAATTAAAAATAAAAGAGATAAAAATATTCTGTTATCACTAGAGCTGCTTGTATTTACCAATGTCATATCACAAAATTTCAGGAATTATTCATTCCTGTCATTTGCTTTCTATTAATTACATCTCACACTCTTCCATTTTTTAGCGCTCTATTTAATTAAGTTTTCTTATTAGGTAGTTCTATAAACATATCCTTAATTAAGATCATGAAAGTAAAATGAAAATATAAAATAATTACAACTGTCCTCTTTTCAACGATATAAAAATCATTAATGCAGTTCCAACAGTTTCGTGCATTCCACGTTTTGTACTTTTTGGGTCATTTAAAACTCTTTAGGTACTCCTCTCACCCAAACTGGAAGAAATAGAATTCAAAAAGCAATACAAGAAACCGCAAGACAAATGACTATACCGCAAAGACTATCAGAAATGAAAAATTCATCCGCAACAATCAATCATGATTCTGTTCTCCTAAAATCAACGTCTTCACTTAACAGATCACTTTTCTTGGGTATATATTTATTGATTTTTTTTTTCAAAAGAGCGACTGATTTGATGCTAGATGCCCTTTCTAGATGCTCTAGAGAAATGGGTATTTCCATAATTAAACTGACATTCTGACGACTAAATTTTCTGACTAGATTGAGCGACATCTCAATGGCATGAGTTAACAACAGTCTGTTGAGTTAGCATCTCGTTGTGAGCTTGATTGTAGCGGGACACAAACTTGGAGTTCTTCAGTTTTACTATTAGGTCACTTTATCTTATACCGTGTAAATTTTTCTGGGGAACATTAATGATGGTTTGTATATCTCAATACTTCATATGAACTAAAAAATGTCCATTACTTAATTTAATATACTAGTGCTAACTTTATTCACATATCTTTGATGGTGTTCCTCTACTTAAAAAAAAAAATCACCTGAAAATGAGATTATATATTTTTTAACCATAAAAATAATTTATATGATCCTATTTATTTTTGATCACATTAGAATTTCAAAGATTTTTTTTTGATTTGATTACTTTTCTTCCTTTATCGTGATTTATTCAATTAAATTATCTACGAAAATAATGAAAAATCACTAAAAGTACCTCACAATATTGGTAGTCGATTCTTTAATAAAAGACTATAATAAAAAATAAAAGCAATTTATTGATATGAATCTATTTCAAGTAATTAATGTAGATCCTTCTTAATGTATATGATGGATGAGTGTGTAATATATTTTCAAGTTTCCAAAACAGTCGTCTATTTTTAAAATATAATTGTAAAAAATTATTGTAATTTACACACATATTCTTTGTAATAAAACAATTCTTTAGAAGTGGTTAGAACTTAACTTCTCATATTTACACATTAATATATAATTACATATATAAGTAATTATGTCACATTAATGTACCGCATTAATATATTTTACTGGAATAAATATTAATAAGCTTAAATTAATAAATTTCAAACTTTTTAAGTTACTCTTTAAGTTACCAGTGTGAAATCTTTATATATATTTGGTGTCATAAGATTTAAATTAAAAATAAATCCAAATGATATTTTATTTAATAAAAGATAAAATATTAATTTATTAAAATCCACTACAAAAAATACCGTAAATAACATGAAATAATTAAATAACTGTAATTTTACCTTATAATACTCTTGAGACATTGTGATATCGTTTTTAAGACTATAAAATTTAAGATTTTGATTGACCGTCGTGTGTGACCTATAAACTACATAGGTAAGTATTTTTTTTTAACCTTCGGGACCACCGTTAGGTATTGCTTCAGAGATTGTAATGAATGTCAAGTAGCGTATAAATATGCCATACATGAACGGGATTCAAACCCGGGACCGAAGGATGAAAGGTCGTGACGCTACCACTCGTGCCACAGAAGCCGGCACATAGATAAGCATTAAATGCCATAAGCAAACGAGGTGGATTAGAGCTGTGCGATTCGAAATTAAACACACACGTAGCAAGAACATCTCAAAAATGTAACATAAAAGTACACTTGTATAAAAACCTCATTACCGACAAACAAAATATTGTTGCCTTTCTTGATGATGTAATGGATGATATCAAACGTCTGCTGATGAAATCAATTAAAAGGACAGGATCAATTAGGTTTAGTCTCTTTTTAGAGCGTACAGGTTTTATACGGGAAACAAATGTCATATGGAATCAAGAAGATATAGAACATGATAGCGAAAACTTGAAGAGATAAACGAAACGATTTTAGATGAATCGCCTATAAGTGCATTCCGCTTAATTCGTGAAGGCTTTAAATCGGCAGAACCTTCACCTGACTAGTGTAGGTAGCTTACTCCTCCGAATAAATGTAAACTGTAAAAGGCTACGTTTATCCGACGAAGGTAAACTGGGAACGGGTTTTTACGGTAGCGATAACGTGCAAAAATCGAAAATAATCAGACTGTAAGTATGTGAAACTGCACTATTTATTTTATTTGAAAACGCCTTTAAGAACTAGACTATTATAGGTATGATTTCAAAATCATATCTATCATAGATGTAATAGATTTGATGTCAGATATCGGATAGATGTGATTCCAAAAACGATGGAAAAGTATATAACATTCAGTAAAGGCGTTTATAAAGTTCCTGGACACTTTTTAGTTCATGGCGTCTAGTCTGGAAAAGTTGGTCTCGAACTTGCCGAAAGAAGCGTTTGCACATACAAGACGAATCTTCCATGAAGCAGATATTCCGTTGGACACTAGGAAATGAGTATATTCCTACGAATACACTGACTCATGCTCTAGGTTGAAGGAATTCTCGTTACCACCAGAAGAAAAGTTCTACAGTTCCTTGACTAATTCACACACAAACGATGATGAATACAACCACGCTAAAACTGTATGAGATCAGTATAACGGTCGCAAATTGGACAAGAGTACAGCGACTTATATCTGAAATGAGACGTCCTGTTACAGGCCGACGTCTTTGAAAACTTGCGTTCGCTATACATAATAACTTATCTGAACGCGGCACATTACTTATCAGCCCCTTGGTTGGCGTTTGACGCTATGCTGTACAAAACGTAAGTCCAGTTAGAGCTGTTTATAATTCCGATATTTACATGTTCATCGAATCAGGCATAAGAGACAGAATAACAATTTGTGTTAAGAAATATGCTTTAGCAAAAAATCCGTACCGTAAAAACAGCTACGATCCGAGCAAACCGCTTAAATATATCACATACGTTGACGCCAAAAACCTCTTAGGCTGGAGTATATCTATCTCGGGAAGGATTCGAGTGGATTAAATATAATAATGATAAAAAATAATATTAGACGGTCTACTGTCACAACCGGATCTCTGGTCTCTTTTCTCGAACAGAGATTTGCGTTGTATAAAGTCTTTTTCAGTGCTATTTTTAAGCTGGTGGTAGAATGTGTACTTTCCTCGGTTTCACAATCTTGCTGTCTGAGAACTGTTGCAACGATTTTGCGCCCTTATTGTTAAGACGATTCATACCCTTTTCATGGGGATTCAGAGAATTTAGCAGACGATTTGTTCGAGCACCCATCCTCATCGCAGCGAAAAGAGTGGCAACGACTCCTGGTCGCAAGTCCCTCTTACGAGCAAAGGGGTCTTTACCGTTAGTCCTGCTAGCACTCTTTTAGAGCGGGGGTCGTAATCTGTAACTGTGTGTTGATCTTTGATTTCACGCATTTGATCCAGTAGCGGGGAAGAGGTGCAAACAGTGACAGAAGAATACAGAAGGTAACGAAAATATACTGTTTTCAAGCAGTACATAACAGTTCTTTGAAAAGATAATACCCGGGGAAAATGGTAACACTAAAAGTGTGATTGAAATAATTTGTAGGTACGAGTATATAGTGAAAAATATTAAATCTATTAACAGTTAACAAATGGTATGAATAGTTCTTTCAATTCTTTCTGATGAAGATATTAAACTATATTCCCTTTTAAACCAGGGGGTTATTCTTCTCATAAAATGTCACCGGGTGTGATATCCTACAAATTGAAGAGCGTAAATAAAGATAAATTACTAACAGCCAAAACCGTATTTTATTGCCCAGTTCACCTACATCCCCGAAGTTAAAAAGCATTGCTAGTAGGTTTATTAGTTGGTTAGTTTATCTGGTTTAACTGCTATCAAATAATTACTTTTTGGTAGTATGAACATTATTAAACTGTATTAAAATTAACTAATCACTATAATGTTAAGTGATTAATATTATAACTAATATTTTACTCTTAGTACTTAAAATAAGTACTAAGATGCATAGCTTTAATTTAACGATTGACGACAAAAAGATATTGTCAACGGTAGAATATCCCTTCTGGAAGTCAGACTGAAACTCATTTAAAATACTGTTATATACTGTAAAATACTGTAAGTGGATTCAAGAATCCACTTAATCTTTTTTAACAACCCAGTAAAAAGTTTAAAAATTCGTTCAATAAAGGATGTACCTGTAATTTTGAATTGTATCAACCTCCCTTTCTTATGAAGTGGAAAATTATTAGAAAATTTAAAACTTTCGGGAACTCTCCCTTATCTTTATATTATTACAAATTTTTTTAATTATTAAAATTCTAAAATTTGTGATCTACCCCAGAGGCCTTATTATTTTTTACCTGCTTTAATACAAAATTTAATTCCTCCGACAGAAAATCTTGATCCAACTAATCACTCTCTTTAAACGGCACAGCACACTGAATTGGAGATGCAAGAAATGGGGGATTAAGGAGACAATTTTTAAAATTAACCCATTCTCAAGCACCGATTAAATTACTTACCGGTTTACTTTTATTTTTAAATTTGTTCAGAGCTTCCCAAAAAGTTTTAGTACCACGCAAGTTGGCTAAGTTATCAAAAGATTTCAACCGATAATTCTTTTGTTTAAACTTATGTAATTGCTTAGATTGATTTTTCTTTTAGGTACATTTTGCTGACATAATTCGAATTGTTTTCTCTGTACAGATTAAGAAACGATAACAGTTTACCTCTTAAGTCCCAACAGCAAATCAAGGTTTTTTTAAATGTTATATTTATTTGGCCTTGGCCTGCTGGACAGCTACGTAACATTCATTATCATTTTAACATTATTGTAATATGTGTAACAGTTCTATATTTTAATTTATAGTTTTACTGCAAACCCAAAAAATTGCTGCCTATATTTGGTTGTTGTTTCTCCTCAAATTAAAGAAAGTTAATTTAATAAATAAAATCCTACCTACCTCACAGTTAACTTTAAAGATAATCTGATTTAAACGGATTTTTTTTTCAGAAAAATGTTTCTATTTTCCTGAACAAACTGTTTATTCTAGAAAAAAGAATAACAATAATGTCTCATAAATCGTAATTTTGCAATCAATCAATCGGCGGTTAAAGGTTACTCCTCTTCGACACACCACCTACCCAACCAATCCTGTAGTCCTCCTCAGGTCGCATTATGAATAGATATTGCTAATGGATTACTTGTATTAGCAAGTCTTATAAGCAGGATCTGTATTATGATCTATTGTTGATTTATTTTCTACCCTGCGAATGTTTGATCGCTTTCTACAAATAAATGATTTTTAACTTGAACTAGTAATAATTTATGAAGAGACTGATACAAAGTCCATATTTTTAAGTCATGCACTTCAAGAAAAAAGAAAATTTTAGGATATGAGTTATTTTTATCTTAATAATCATCCACAAACTAATTTGGTTACTTTATTACCTTTGTTATAAGTAAATTACAATATAATGTTATTGCTTTTACTCAGGATATTTTATTGAACTGTAAGACATTACTTTCACTGTTGCGAACTGTAACAACAGTACTGAATTGCTCTACTACGATACTTTAAATGGCCTATTTATCATTTGAAAGACCTTTACTATTCGATTAAATTATGTTTTATTATTTATTATTACACCAGTATGACATCAGTACTTGAATACAGTACGTGAATTATGTTCAAAAAGTTATACTAAGTCGTAATTTACTTTTATATCAACCTTTCCGTGTGCTTTACTTAAGTTTTGAAGTTTTGAGAAAAATATCTAAATATTCCGCATGTTCAGCGTTTGTCGCAGAAGTTACGTATTTTGAATGTATATAATTAAAAGAATTTGTGCAGAATAAACTTAACGCTATCTTTAAAGATTCTATTAAATTCAATTCTATTTAATTTTATGTTTACATTTTTCCTGCTAAAACAAATATCTTCCATTTTTAATTATACTTCGTCTATTTTATTTTACGTATAAAACGATAGAACTTTGTATGAATACTAATAACATATATTAGTAAAAAGTTTTTTTCTTGTATTGTGAACAATTCGTTTAAAAAATTCATATGGTATCTAAGTTCCACATTTCCTTTTCACCTCTTCAAGATGATGAGCGAGCAGAGGAGACGATCCCAGTAGCCACCAGCCGAAAGAATGAAGAATGAAAAGGCCTGCACTTTCCCCCGTGCTGCTCTTTCCAGGACCACGGAACAATATGAGGTTAGCGGTTTATAATCCAATTACGGCCGGTTCACAGAAAGGCAGCCCAAAGAAGAAAGAAGAACACAGAAGAAGAAGAATGATGAACCACAACACGACTCACCGCCACGGACTGGAATCCGTCCGACCGAGCTCAGCACGAAGGGCAGCCAGAATGAAGAAGTTCCCTAACTTCTCCTTACCAATTACCCACTTTCGTATCCTAACTTACAATTTTACATCAGCCAGCACATGTGACTTCCTCCGGAGAAGGGAGCGCATTGCTTCCCCAAAACGTAGGGCCCTTTCGTTCCATCCCATATGGTATATATATCGTAGTCACGATTTTAATAGTCTTAAAACAGAAGCCATAAAGTTAATATTAAATCGGATAATAATAACACTATTTTTTCCATTGTTTAAGATTTGATATATAAATTGTGCAGTTTTTGTGTTGTATAAAAAAATCTTCACTATTATAAAAAAAAAATACTTACTGTAATCCATTGCGATAAAAGCAGTTGAGAAGAATATCAGTAGGCCAGGAATATACCAGTCACCTTTAACACCAGAATACCCCTTCCTAACTTTTTCTATTCAAATAGACTATTGTTGTTTTCACTAATTCATATGATTTTCCTTAATAGACGAAAAAGATTAATAAATGTTTGTTCAGCAAAATTAAATAAAAATATCCTCTAAATAATAAAAACACATACTTTCAGAGCAAAATAAATAATATTTTCTCTATTTTATTATCCCTCATTCATCACTCCACAGTTGTTTTCTCTTTTTCTCTCAATGTTTGGCTGTAAAAGTATATATATATATATATATATATATGTATATATGTGTGTATGTGTGTGTTTTGCAATTCGTTGAACAACCAGATATCGCTGATCGTTAATGATGATTTTACACGCGATACAATTCCACATATTTCTTATTTGGTGATTGAATGCAGACTTAACAGAAATTATTGGTGTCAACCAATGTCGTTATTTAGGTTCACTTGGTAATACTCTGTAACATATTCTGCTTAATACTATTATCTTTAGTAATTTTAATGTTAGATTTATGGGTTTTTATTTTTAATAAAGAATACTGATGTGTCGTGTAATGTTTGATTGTAGTGATCTCTGTTTTGCTATCACTGATTATACTGATGAATATGAAAGTGTCTTCCATTGTCGTAGTGCTTGCTTCAATAAACGCAGCTCTCCATCTTTCTTTACCAGTTCCGTTCCGGCTCCTTTTATTCTCTGGTAATCAATCCTGTTGGTGGTCTGATTTTCTTATATTCATAAAAGTTCCTGAGTAACCGAAAAAGAAGTTGTATTTTTTCAGTTAAAAAAATAAAGAATACATTAATATTATAGTTTGTTTACTGCAAAATAATAATTTTTCTACGACGATTATTTAATAAATAATAGACCAACACAAATATCAGAAATTATGACCTTTTAACGATAAGAGAGCGACTTATGTTTTAACCTCTGAATTAGGATTCTCATATATATATATATACTTGAGATAAAATTATTTAAAAGTATAATGAAATAAAATAAAATACCCTTATGTCACTAATACGAATGAACAAAAGAAACTGATATTATGAAAAATAAAAATAATGGGCTGTAATGACCAAAGATGCAAAATAAACATTTTCGCACTACAGTAAATAATAAAAAATAACTAAGTAAATCAAAAATAAAAAAAAATGTTTTTACGCATTTCTAGGCAAAAAGAGCCACTTTCGTTTCTGGCGTCCTCATTATTTTGCAGTCAGAAAGGCGCCAATTTTCAGAGAACAACTACAAACCTTCAATTAACAATTAGACCCTACCCACAAACCTAAAGTTTCAGCTCAATCACCACTGTGACTCACTGCATAAGCGCGCATAAAAAATACACTCCTATAACATAAATTTAGTATAACATAAACTTGAATTGAAGTTATATTGTCTTTTGTCGACCTTAAATTGAACATGACTCAACCTATCTTTCTCAAATTTTCAGATGCACAACTTTAGATACACTATTATCTAAAATTCATATCTAAAATTATCTGAAATAAAATATTTTATCTAAAATTCAGTGAAGTTTATTTAGTAGTTTTGGAAATATTTGAACCGCAAAATTTTATACTTAGTCCTTTTCCTTGAAAAGTTGGTAAAAATCGTTTAAAAGATTACTCTGGTAAAGAACATATTTACTAGTACCTGATCGTATTATTTTTTAATTTATATTTATAATATAATTTTTTTTTAATTAAATGTTTCAATTTTAAAATTATTAAATTTTTATTAATTTCATGAATTTTTAATTAAAATACTATTTAAAAAACAAAAAAAAAACAATGGATATTTATAAAATTTTGTAAGATTAATTGTTGCATCTATTCTATTTTAAATTTTTCTATTCTATCCTATTTTTCCCAAAATTCGCCCTATCTATTCTTAGTTATTGTAATTCTTATTACAAAAGGAAAATAGATTAAGTAAGAATAAACTATGTAAATAAAATCCGCTTTACATAATATAGGTTAATGATTAATCATTTTGATATCCACCGATGGTCTCGCACTCAAATGTCCATTATAGTAATCCTCCTTTTTTTATGTCTTCTTTATCTGAAAGTGAAGCCACATTGACTTTAGTCTAAAATTCTGTTTGTCATGTTTATTCTAGTGTATGTTAAAATATAAAAGCTACGGCAATTTTTTTTAAATTTATTTATTTACCACCTACCTGTTTTCTAAGCGCGTTCTATTTTGGATGAAATTGAGATACTAAAACGGAGCATCTTACTTTTACACAGATTTATCAAACTTTTGACAGATACACTCATTTTTCAAGTATATTTTTCGTTCATTTTAACTATTTTTAATTTATTTATGTTTTAACTGCATTACAAATTTTATTATGCTTATTTTCTTCTATCGCTGTATTGTGTTTACTTTTCGCTTTCAATTAACCAATTAATTTTTTTATATGAATAAAATTTAATCGTTTAGAAAATTGCGATAATTATACAATTGTTTATATCCTAGATTCATGCGGTAGGTGTAAATTTATTCGGACCAAGTAAATATGAATCTTCCAATATGATCTGCTTAGTTGGCACTATTTTACATTAAGTAAAGATACGAATAAAACTTTTCCTTGAAGTTTGCATATTTTGGGCTGTCTGTAT
Organism: Lycorma delicatula; assembly: GCF_047948215.1. NCBI lineage: Eukaryota > Metazoa > Arthropoda > Insecta > Hemiptera > Fulgoridae > Lycorma > Lycorma delicatula. The sequence goes on from NC_134455.1 coordinate 284,040,488, forward strand.
TAAAAATAATAATGTTACTTCAACCACCTAAAGTAAGATTCAATCAATATTTTGGTGTTTATTTGTTTAATACGTAGCCTACAATAGTTTGCAATGATATTTGTAATACTTTATTTATATCCTTATTTATTTTTCTCTAATGTTTCGTTGCTTTTAGTTATTTTGAATTAATTTTTTTAATAACTATTTAAAACAGCACTGACAAGAGCTACGTGCTCTTTTAAAAGAATGGGCTTTCTTGCAAATAAACAGTTAAGATTAAACTGTTTTTCTGTCTGTTAGTGAAATAGGTAATCCTTATATAAGACACAAAGTCGCTTTTGAAACACTTACAGGGGTTTTAAAATACCAGACACAAGTTACTTATTCTTGATCAAGAAAAAAAATAAGAATCCTATGCGGCGCACATAAAAGAACATGAGGAATACGTCTTTAAAAGTTCATATTTTTATTTGTCATACCCCCCCCCACCCCTAGTAAGGGATTAAAAGATGGCTTATTTTTTCGTAACTTCTTTTATCTAGCGAAAATAAAAAATATTATTTATGTAAACAAGAATTTAAATTCCTATCAATAAAAAAGGATGTTGCTTGGGTCGTTATATGTGCTTATATTTTTATTTTAGCTACTATTGGCGCAGAGCGAACTAATAGTGGTGCGCCTAGCGGCTGCGCGCAGCGCACAAACGATTCATTCGTTCAAACTTATAAAATATACTTATCTAAAATTATATTGTGTTTTGGGGATAAAAAAGGAAACTATTGGAGTTAGAGCTGCGTTAAAAAATCAGAACCCAAGAAACAGTTAAAAATGTTCAGGACGCGGCGGGCCGTAGGCCTGCCTTTTTCCTAGTTATTATTAGTTTTGAAATTAATTCGTTACCGTTAAATTTTTAAAAATTTTCAGATTTAACCAAAAGAACGTTTCCTCTCAACGGTAATCCTTCATATTAGTATTTTTTGATTTATTTTTATTTTACAGAATTCAAAAACCGTGTTTTAATAAGAACGCAAATTAAAAGTAGAACGGTGATTTAATTTGATATTTGGAGATTGTGAAACTGAAATTTAATTAACCGAATTAAGGAGTTCTTAATATTTCATTCCAAATAAACACAAAACGAATATATTAAAGATTATGATATGTTTAACATTTAATATTAGGTTGTTATTAGAATGTCGATAGGCTAAATGCTAAAGATGCGAGCAGAAAAGTATCTTGTTCCTTTCAAAAGTACAACTACCTAATGAGGTATGAATAATTCATAAGCTATGTAACTTAATCTTAACTACATACATAACGCTGGCTTCAATTGCACTGCCCTCAATTCCTTACTAACTAGCATAATATTTTATAAAGTTTAATTAACTAGAATATTAACCATTCCTATTTGCCTAATTATTATTAATGTATTTATTTTATTTATTAGTATTTCTTTTTGCTATAAGAAATGATGATATTGAACTAAAATATTTTAGTGATGACTATAGTTTTTTATTTTATTTTACTTTACTTATTTTATATAAAAAAGCTTTTTTTCATCAAACTGATTTTTACGTGACTTGTTTTAACCGTTCAGAAAAGACGATGTTGATAGTTGAGTATTGACGGTTTCATGTACGAACGGCTGAAGCTTTCTAATGAGTAAGGTCATCTCTGGCGGGTCGATTATACGTAGGTTCTCCTTTTTAATTACCGAGACTCAGCAGCACACACGCATAAAGGACGTCCGGTAAGAGCTTATCTAACAGAACACTTGTCTATCCTCTTTCTTTCATTACTCTTATTGCTCTGAATATACCAGATTCTTTTCTGTTTAACTTTCGCATCCATTACATTTATCACAAACTGTCTTATTTTTTAAATCCCACCTTTTGCATTTGTGCATAAATACATTCATATTCAATGAATAGCTTGATTGCCAAGCCTACTTTTTTTTTGTTAAATTCTTGATTAACTTCCGCACCATAACTTGATTGCCTTTATGATACTGATACTGTACAATGTAGATAAGAATAATATCTCTCAATTTTGCATCTAAAAATAATTATGCCATTTGGAAAGACGTTGCTTATAATACACATTTTTAATCTGTGGGTAGATGATCACGCAGAAAGTATTTTTGAACTGTACCGCAAGTATGCTTCTTTGATAAGAATGATCTAAGAGGTGTACAACTACCATAAAACGTGCTTTCTAATGTATTATTATTATTCTTTATTAATAATTTGTTATTATTGTTATCATAACAATAATACATTATGAAAAATAGTGTTCATAAAGCAAAATGGAATTTAAAATGTTAAATTCCATTCTAAAATCTAACGACTAACGTAACAACATGCTAAACAATCAGCTATTTCCAAACTGATATTGTAGAGCTGATTAAAATTAGCTGGCAAATACGATCCGGATAAAAACACATTTCAGAGATAGCCGTGTAAGTCAGATACGACTGATTTCAGCCCTTAAATTAGTATTTCTCCTATTACGAGAATCATAATGATATTAAAAATCATGTGCTCTATAAAGATATGTTAATTTATATACCTTGGCCTGAGATGTGACAATTGAGTCATATCTCAGGTCTGCATCAGACGGAATCACAGATGGCATCAATTGAGTCACACAGGCTTGTTCAAGATGCGTTGTCAGACGTATACAACTGACACGACGGCTAAAACGCTAATATGCTCAATATGAATAAAAATACTGTTTATTTTCTTCTTTCTTTCATTACCGCATAAAAATTGTTTATGCGGCTTGTTATAGTTATCATTATTATTACTAAACTATAACTATAATTATTACTATTATTACTAAATGAAATATATATATATGTTTTATTTGTCCGCTCTACTTTATCTTTAAATTTTTCTAACTAAATTTCACGTGTAAAAATCCATCGATCTTCAATGTGATGGCATCACAACATTGAAGATTAATGATCCACAATCATGGATCGATGAATTATCAATACATTTTTTACACTAATCTATACCGTCATGCTTTCTAACAATCTTGCAAACTTATTACTATTATTCATTACACTAAAAATTCATAAGCTGAGCAAGGTTTGTTTTTATACATGTCTGCTTCTTGATTTTGAAGAAATAGTCGTGTGTATTATTCTTAAAATCGTAAATATTATGTCTTTTTTGTTCTGACTTGCATATAATTCATCAGGTAAACAACACATTATTTTACTTTTTTTGAAAAAAAAGTAAAAAAACATGTTTGAAATAACATATAATTTAAATAATAATGACTTGTTTATTTTTTTCATTTTCAACTTAATTTTTGCAATGTGACAACAATAGTTTATAGTAGTGTTGATCATACGTTTTACTAGACATCGATAAAAAATTGAATGTATAAAATAAGCCTTATTTTGATGATTGCCGTACTTTTTAATCTTAGTACATATTTATATGTAAAGCAAAAAAACATTTAACAGTAAAGTAATTTTAAATAAGATGAGGTATATGACAAATGAATAATAAAAAATAAATTGCAGCAACGGTTTACAAAGTAACACGCTAATTATAGCTACAATCTCCCTCAGATATATGTATCATATATAATAGTAGTCTTGCGACTCGAACTTGCTGTCGCTACCGCCGCCACAACACTATTGCGAGTGATAATTATATCTATCAGCATATTCGGCAGAGTATTTTAAACACGATCAAATGTAACGATTCTAGTCCAGTATTTACAATGCTGTTTTATTTGTTGGTAAATATGAAGATATCAATAATAAATTTAAAATCATTTTAAAACGCATCCGACTTGCACTTTAGTGAAATCAGAAGTATAAAATTTATTAACATGAACAACCTAGTTAAGTTTAGATTAAAACATACTCGGATCAATTTCAGTAAAATGGAAGTAACTCAGTTTTCATTTTAAAAAAAATTTCGAACGTGTTATTACGATGTTGGTAAGGTTGGGGACCTACTGTACTCTGCCGCGTAGGTTAATATTGATTGACTGCTCCAAACACTACTCACTAAGCACGTTTTACTCTGATGAGGACTTTAAGAATGAAAACTTTACCTTCCAGCAGGAGATTAATTTATTTACAGAATTGATGTACACGGAGATTTTTAATGGAAAACTTCAGTTATACACCTACTATACATTTGTATACTTGAATGCAAATGAATAAAAATATTTGAAGGCTACCTTCAAATATTTTTCATATTAGAATAGCGATAATAAATATGAAATTTTAAAAATTACTTATGAATAACTGAATACATTTTCTAAAAGCAAAGCGCAACCTAAACTCTTCTTTTTCTTGAATAACTTAGTACAGTATTGCAAGATTTCATGAAAAAAAAAAATGTGATACCACAACGGATATAAGTAATATATTTATCTAGACTATTTACATTCAAAAAGATTATATGACTTTTAGGCTGATCCATTGAAAAGAATTACTTTTGATTCTTGGTTATTATAATTCCTCGTTATTACGATTGAAAACCACTGTTTTCTAAACAGAAAACTTGAACGGGGAATGGAAATTATAAATGTGAAAGGAGGGATAATTATAAATATTGATAAACGATTAAAATACTTATAACCATACAAACTTCTTATACAAATCTTTTATGATATAAATGTTATCTGGATAACACGATCGAAGTAAAAAAATGATTAGATTTACTGTTTAATAATCTAACTCAAATAATCTAACTCAAATATAACTCTAAAATAATGCATTCATGAATAATTATTTGTAGACATACAAAATAGCCATCAATGAATCCAGATAAGCTACTTGTGCATAGATATGTAAAGAATTATTTTTTTTTGCATACGTCTCGTCCCCGGTTGCTAGAAGGTCTTTTCAGTTTTTGTTCAATTTTTTGCACATCTCACACGACCGTAAAATTGAGTTATGTTGAAACCTCTCAAAATAGAAATTTTTTTTTGGTTTTCTTTCAGATTTTTTTTAAAGATAGTAAATTGAAATTCCGTGAGAAAACATAACGCAATCGGGAAATAAAATAAGACGATATTAATTTTTTTTTGTGGTGACTCGAAACAATTTATTAAGTTTCAAACTGATAGGCAAAACTATAACTGATATAGTTTGAAGTAGTGTTAATATTGCACCTCAAGATAAATCTTCTGTAGTATACTGTTCCCCATCACCTAAAGATTATCAGTCAAGAATATACCGTATTGTATTTACAGTATAGTACTCGCACATTAAATTTGTGTTAATATATGGTTTGTTTTGACGATTTTAATATAAAACACTGTGCTCTTTTATTATTTATTATTGTTTTTTTTATTTGAGCAGCATTTACGCAACTTAAAATAGTGGCACTGAGGCTTTGGTTAGCTGCGCGAAAGCTATGCACTGAAGTGGGTGAACAGATCGATTTACCGGCTCACACTCATCCCTACTCCTTACATTCGTCTAGGGAAAATGTTCTTTAATAAATATTACTCTTCACTACAAAATATTACTTTTATCTGTATTGTTTTACTTTTCATTTTTCGTACGTCTCATAAATAAAAGAATATTTATTATAGTCTTACCGTTTTATTTATTAAAAGTCTCAAAATTAAAGTCGTCTTTACGATATTAGTTCTATAAAATCTCTTACTTCAAAATAGATTGCCTTTTGGATGATAGAATGTGTTATTTTCCTCTTTAACGATGTTTATTATGGTAGCATATTTTATATGAATATCAATAACATGTAAATTAGCGCAAGTTTGATTTTTTTTAATGCTACGGATTTAATTTTGAGATATTTTATCTTAATTTAATCAGCACACTTAAAGTGGGAGATAAAATTTTATAATTAGTCGTAGTTAGTATATAATCAGTAATTAATGAAATTAACGCAGTTGGTAAAATCAGTATTGCCTTTAGCTATAATTTCTGTAACGAAGTTATTTTTCATGTTTACGAAATTCTCCCGAAGAATTTTTAATAGTTTTTAATGCTGTTAGGTATCATAAGCAAATCATCAATACACAATAAGATACAGGTACAATATTCCTAAAAATGGTATAACCATTCTCAGAAATAACCATTATGAAGCCAGACTTAATAGGGAAAGAGAGGAGTGAAGAGGTTTACATCACTTCCTTTTTTGTCATAAATATATTATTGCACATCAGCAGGCTTCGCCCAATGAAATACAGATGATTTTTAACCTGTAAAAAATGAATCGTGCACAATGTACACCGTAGACACCGGTGAACGGTGAAACGACACACCGTTTCACTAATCGATTTTATATGTTACTCATGTACAGTTACACATGTACAGATTTTATATGTTCCTCTTGCCAGTTAGTGTTTTAACATTTACTGGTTATTAAAATATTTCGACTGAATTTAGTTGTATTCCTTACATATATATGTATATGATTTTTTTGAAGGGATAGATTTTAAGCAGTTATGTAATAATTAGTTTGTGTTTCATTTTCCTCATTCTCTTGACAACAGAATCGTTAAATATGTAACATGTTATTCGCTGTATATATAATAAATTTTTACCATCAGTTTCAATATTATGGATGCTAAACAGGTTTACTAATTTAATTTTATAGTGAATTCAATCTTATTATTCTATTATCCATATATGTTATTGAAGCAATACAATGCAATCTCGTTATTAAATTTAAAATTCATAATTATTTATCAGTAAAATTAAAAAAAATTATTCAAAAATAGTCATCAGTTCTTTCGTTACATCGTCTTTGATTTATGTATTTGCTTTATTTTAATTACATTATACTGCACTTTGTATATTACTTATAGATCCAACTTCTCGAAAGATTTATGAGTGTGATCGGCAACGTCTGGTCATATCTCTACGGGTAGGATTCGTTTGTTTGCAACATTACATCATTAGCACAGCGGAGGGAATTCTGCAGCAGCTGAGAGGTTGTTCACTAATTTAGAACACTAGTTAGGGGTGTTTGTAGTAGATAAGGTACACCATTGTGGATCCTGCTTGAAAAATTCTCTTTTCTTCCTTAAGAGCTTTATTCTAGGAAAATTCTGATCACACAAACATTTATTTAAAAGAAAATCTACCAAAAAATCCAAATTTTATTGAAAGCAAGATTTTAGTCTGTTCAGTCATATGCTTCTGTAATATTCTTTGAACAAAACTCTAGTTCAACGGGGCATTTAACACCTTAAGAACAAGAAACCTATAACAAAGAAACAAATTAAAATTATTAACAAGAAAAAAATAATAAAAATAAAATTTTTGAGTAAATAAAAAAAAAAAATCTAAAAAAACATTCTCGCACATCTATAGCTGATGGTTTTTTTAATAAAAAAGTCAATTATATATTTTATAAATGACTCACTTTTATTTCAAAACGGAATTCTGTTTTTGTTTTTCCAAACTTAGATTAATAATAAATTTAAACAACTATCCAATCTAACATGCTCGTTTAAATGAAAATAATTGTATAAAATTATGTAGTAATCATTTGAATAAAACGTAAAAATTATATAGGTGCTAATTATTTAGGTGTTAAATTAGTATAACCAAACTGGACTTCCATTTTTAGCAATTAAGCTTATCAATAGATGGAATCTACCTAAGTTAACGTCTCTTTACATTAGTAATTAACCGTACTGGATTACATACGTTGATTTTCAAAAGTTTCGTTTTCACAAAAACTTAGCAGTTTCATTTCATTTCTTAAAAGTTATTTAACTCCAAGGTTTGTTTAAAAAGAGTGTGAAAAAATCTACAAACAGAATGTCTTATCCCAGATTTTTTTACAAAAAATAAATTTTTTTTTTTCTTTTATTAAGACGTATAATTTCGCTTGTAAAATAATAAAACAAACATTAAAGTAAACTAGTTTCTTCACCTAAATTTTATTAAAGACTCATGAATTAATGTTACTTAAAAACAGAATCAACCAAATAGTTTTAATTAAAGTAACAGAAATTATAGAATGTAAACAAAGTAATTTTATCACACTAATTCAGATTGGAAACTTTCTTCTTTTCTTTTTTTTTTATACGAGACAAAAAAAAATTATGTGACATATTTATCGTAAACAGAAACGAAAGATTATTAAAACTGAAATTTACTAAATGTCCGTATCAGTCTGTAGTGAGAAATAAATAAGATAATTTTTGTCATTAATTCACATTAGTTCTAGTTAAATTAATTAAACTGATAAATTATTAGTCAAAACTTCTGATTACCTTTACAATAATAAAACTATAAAATAATAGTACATATTTATTTATCTCAGTTTATCCTCATGTTTATTTACTTATTTATCCTCACACTTTATATGAGTTTATGTTCGGAGAAATTTAAAATAAGACCAGATAGGCTCACTACACATTACTTTATTTTTATTATTATTACTTAAATAACTTTTTAAAAAATACGAGTATACTTTTCCAACAGAGCTGCAAGAGCTGCAATTGAAATTTTTTAGAATTATTTTACTTTTAAAGTTGTTATTTTTTGCTTTCTTTCTGATAGGATACAGTGTGGTGTAATCACTTAAATATTTACAAATTCAGTTGAAATAAAATAGAAATAATAACCTGTCAGTGATTCTTTGCTATCTTAGTAAAACCTGAAGGGAACAGGAAACATTTAAATAAACATTAAGGATTTATGTCCATGCGGACAGAATGACGAGGAATGAACTACACAATTTAATTTTTAAGCTACTTTTATGGGTATTCATTTCTAGAGATAATCCAGCATTTTCCGACGGTAATTTCTAATTGATTCATTCTTTTAAACAATCGGCGGATAAGAGGTTATTTTATTAATTTAGATATAATACCAAATTACATGTTATTTGTGTTTCTACGTTTATAGAGTTAGGTACAGTGTTTATAAAAACCGTTTCAAGATTCAGGGGATAGTCCCACATTAAAATAAAGACGAAACTTAATATCAACATATGTCCAGAAACGCTTATTTTATCGGCTATCCGTCATTCTGCATTTTTAATAAAAATATTATTTCTCATGTGTGGTTAATCGTATCGAGATGAAATACGTAATTTATTTAATAATGAACCTGATCTCTCAATCCATTTAAAATTGGCGGCCATTTAAACTTTTTAATTGTCAATACAACCTCTGGTTTGTTTAAATGTTATGTTTATAAAAACATTTTAAGAGTTTCATTAGAAGAAAATGACACCTTAGTCACTGTAGATTAAAAACCAGTTTTCATTTCCTTCCGAATAAAATTAAATAACTCGACAATCTAAATTGGAGTAACTACTTTGTTGTACGAAGTGCAAGAAAGTATTGTAATCGCGAAAAATTTCGGTTTTCCGATTTCAACGGTAATATTCATTTTTAATCATCTTGGCGTAACGTCTGTACGTATGTATATCGCATAACTCAAAACCGATTAGCTGTTGAATGTTGAAATTTTGGAATTAGGACTGCTGTAACATCTAGTTGTGTACCTTTCCTTTTGATTGCAATTTGTACTTGACAAAAAATATCCAAAAAGCCCAAAATCCAAAAAAATTGTGTTCTTAACTTTTTCTTAACTGCAGTTCTCATTGAGACTTTTCAACTTTATATCATAACTGGAACTTATTTTCTTTGGTTCCAGAGTTATAGCCAAATAAAATTTTAATTAATGAAATATTTGGATCTTACAATGGAAAGGTACATAGATTCGAATCCGACGTAATTTGCTTTTTTTAACTTTTTTTTATAATTTAGATATATTGATTTATTAATAATTATTAACCTCTGATTGTAAAAACATTTTAACAAGAAATAATTCAATAATAACATAAAAAAATGAAAAAATTCAGAAGTTATTAGTGAAATAAGGTTTCATGTGCTTTTCATTAAAAAAAGAAAAAAATATTTATATGTAATTTAATAGGCGTATAACAAACTCATGTGGTGTCCACATCAAAACTTTTAATTAATGTTATCATGCAATAAATTATAATATTGAAAATATTACAATAATACATATTAATATTTTAGTTTTAATGTAAGTTTTTTATTAATTAAAATCTTTTAATCTAGATTGATTAAGAAATAAATTTTTACGTTAAAAATACAAAATGGCAGGAAGCCGGTAAACTAAGCGTTATTAAAAGTAATAATAAGTGATATATCCGCCTTACCAGCAAATAAGTGTCAAGTCCTCGAGATCTTTTGGTTATTTCAAACCATCATCAGGAGTTAAAATATTATAATTAAGTCAAAAGTTAAACTACGTATACAGTCATGACTGTTTACATGTTAACAGCATACTCAAACATGCAACTGTATACTGTTAACATTCAAACATTCATCACTGTATAACATTCATCACTGTATTTTAACTTTTAACTTAATTATTTTAACTTTTGACGTAAATTGAAAAGTTAAAATAAAGTTTGGGGTTTTTTAAAGTTTAATTTTTAACCCCTGATGATTGGTTGAAAAAACCGAAAGATCTCGAGTACGTAACACTTATTTCCTGGTAAGGTACATATATCACTTATTATTACTTTTAATTATTCTTTCTTTATCTCAATGAAGGGAACCATCCCCTAATTTTTGTAACGGTTTTTTAAACACTCTATTTATGTTCTTGCATAACCTTTTGGTATTATTTATTAAATAATATTGGTGACGATTAATCCGGGTGCGTGAAAATGTTTAATAGAATCGTAAAAATTAATTCTAGAAATGTAAAAAAAAATTTGATTACGAAACTGAATAGAATAATAGTAATTATACGAATACAGTAATAATACAAATTTATTGCTCAGTTTTTAGTAAACTTAACACCTCAGTAAAATTATTTAGTACGATATGATACTGTCTTAGTGTGGTAATACTGTACATTCTGAAGAAAAACAAAGATTAGTCCAATTGTTTATAAGAAACTCGTAATTTATTGGCGTATTTGTATTACGGTTACAGTATTTAAATAATAAAAAACGTATTTAATTTTGCACATTTTGATTAATTATTTAAGTATTTAACATGTTTAATTTTGATTATTCTTAACTTACAAATTAATTAAATTTCTTTTAATTAATGAAAACATTTTATACACATTTTTAATCTTACACTTTTAAAATGTAAATAAATTAAATTTAAATTAATTTATTCCACTGAGATATTCAGTTGATATACGTATTGGGCTTACAATCACTTTTCTACATTTATGTCTGCTACATACTTTAGTAAATGTATAAAATAAGATATTTTATTGTACCATAAATATTTTCTGTTACTTTATTAGTTTTAAAAAAACCCAAATAATTAATGAAATAGAAATACCCAATCACGTAATTGTAAAGTAACCAGAAAATTGATTGACTACTAAAAAACAAAAGACTAATTGAAATCATTCAGATTATTTATACAATAATAATTTGTGTCTGACGAATAAGCTTCGATTTATTCGACAATGTACATTTTAATCTACTTCTGAAAGTTACACTTCAGTTAGCTTCTGCTTTTTCATCCACTCATGATGCAAGACTCTTAGTCGCTAAATCCAAATTATTTCCGGTAAGATGCACAAAATCCCTTCAACTTTTCATTTCTTTCAAGCATTTCTAGTTTGTTCATTTCAATCTTTATTCCTGAAAGAACTGCAGCAAAACCTTTATGATATAGGAATTACAATAATGCTCATTCTCTAAGTTGCGTTTTCGGATTCAATAATCTATTTTATTTTTTTCCTGGAAAAGTCTAAACGATAAATTTATTTGTTCAAGAGTTTTGCATAATGTAGACTTTCTGAAATAAATAATCTATATAAATAAAAATGTAAATGTTCGTTTGTTCAAAATTTTAAATCTCCGAATGTTCTACACCGATTGCTTTGAAATTTTGACATAACTTGCATTCGAATACGCGCGTGTTTTTAAAAGCCTACTATTTATATACCTAATATTTCACACCTGTGACAGGTAAAACCGTGATTTTTTTGTAAAGCAGCGCTATTTGTTGGTCGTGACATAAAAGCGACACACGCTATACTAAAGATTTTACGATTCCATTTCAATATTTCCGATTTATGTGTCCGCTATAGACCAAAAACTACTGGACGGATTTACGAGCGGAGAAAAAGGGAAAAGTCGGAAAAGGGAAAGGGAAAAATCAGAAAAGGGAAAAATTGAAAAAGGTAACAGTGAAGAAGGTAAAAAGAGAAGAAGGGGAAAATGGAAATGGAAGGATGAAAGGAGAAAAAATAAAGGGGAAGAGAAAGGGTGAAAGGGAATTGGGGAAGGAAGGGGGAAAGGGGACATGGGGAAAGAGAAAGGGGAATATCTTAAAAATGAAAAGGAGGGAAAAAGGAATAGGGAAAGTTTAAATTTTGTGAAGTTCCGTAATGTTCTCTTTGTTAATGTTTTATCAAACTTCCAATTGTGTTCATTTAATCTATATATAAATACTCTAATAGCGAAGCACTGCCGGAACTGCTAGTATATAATAATATTTAAAATTGTTTAACCGAATAAAACTATTTATTAAGATTTATGTTATCCCAAATTATTTGTTCTATTTGAATAATAAAATTATTGTCGTTCTTAAATATTCTACGTAATTATTTTAATTTTGGAAAGTCTAATGAAAAAAAATCATGGATATTCGTTAAGTAAACCGCAACAACCTTTTCTTATTTTATTTTATTTTTCTATTATGAACGTTGCAATTTTTTTTCAAATAGATAAAAAAGAGAAATAAGAAAGTAAAGAAACTAAAGTAACAAACTAATTTTCTTCTTTGGTAAAAATCCATCTGTTTCGGTTAATATCACGGTAAGTTATTTGTTCAGAAACTGGATTACCAGATAAGTTGTAAATTCTAATCTCAAGCATTTATAATTTATTTTTTCAAATTTTAATCGTTTTAGCCTTAAGTATCGGAAGTGTTTTAACTCAGGCTTGTTCTTAAATATACTAAGTAATTATCTTAATTTTGGAAAGTCTAATGAAAAGAATTTTAGATATTCGTTAAGTAAACCACAACCGCCTTTTCTTATTTTATTTTCCTACAAAATAAATGTAACTTTTCCTTGACCAAAAACCAGAAAAAAAATATTTTTTTAAATTTTAAATACAAATAACATTCAGAAAATATTTATTTTTAAAATTGTTTCAGTAAATTTTTTAATGCAGGTAAGATAATACGTTTTTCTTTAAGGTAATCTCATATTATTCAATATATTTCGGACTTGCTCTAAGTCAGAAGACCGAGTAAAAAAATACAAATCTTTTAATAGAATTTCATGAAATTTAATAATATTGAAAATTCATTCGCATTCACTTCTTGTCCAAAATATACATCCTTCCAATATTAGTTTATATGTTAGATTGTGGAATATCCCACGTGGAAATTTTAAGTCGTAATTGTCACACTTACTGATCGTAGCACTACTATATAAAAAGTCGATTAATATTTTTGTTGTATTATTAAAGCCTAGAATAAATGAATTAAGTGGGAGCTGAAAATATTTGAGCAAAATTTATCAATATTTTATGAACTTTAAAATAAAGATGTTAATTTACTACTTCAAAGACTTATTTTAAAATTATTATTTGAAATTATACAGAAAGTTTTTAACATTTAATGTTAACATTTTTTTTTTTATGGAGGTACATTGTCAATAGAAAACATTATAAATATATGAACTAATATACTTTTCCAATAAGATACAATTTCTACGTATGAAATGTTTAATGAGAGATAGTAACAGATAGGGCTTAGATTTGTACCCACAACTCTAGTTTTGCGTACATAGAACATGAAACTTAAGCATGTCAAAAAAAAAACGTGAAAAAGTATGGATTAACCAGTGTCTGGATACAGTAAAACAAGGGTGCACACTTTTTATCATTAACAAAACTGCCAAATATCTTCCGTTGCAAAAGCTTAGACGATGATGAGTATGATTTTATTTTAAAGATAAAGAAGTTATTTCATACAATGCGTGTTTTGAAACCAAGCAGTGGGGAGAGAAGAATTTATTAGAGGAAACATTTTTTTTCGTAAAATTTTTTAAAAGTGACTTCCATAATATAGCTTTTGATAATGTCAAATTATATTTTTTTCTTTATGAGAAAAAAATTAAAATATTTAAAATATTTTTTGGTTACTGATTTTGTCTCATGAATATACAAATAAGCCTCCATATACAAAAAACAAAAATATTTATTATTTAAATAAGACTTTGATAGGAAAGGGACTGCAAATTTACTACTCTTTTCTAAAAAAAATATACTAAAAAGCCAAATGATTAGTTCTAAGATTTAGAAATCCTTTCTTTGTTTTTAAAATTTATCTTGGCAAAATTTGAATATTTTCTATCAGGAAGTGATACAAACTTGGAAGTGTATTGATGCCCATTTAAAAATATAATAATTTTTTGAGCGTTTGTCTAAGATTTTAAGACTGTCTAATTTTAATAGTTTATAAATATTCGCTTTTATTTTTGAAGGAGTAACCAGTGGAGCAAATAATTGAATTAATTTTACACAGAATATAAATCCAACTGATTTAGGTTATAAAAAAGCATAAAGCCGTAAAAACACATGAGATAAAAGTATATAAAAAAATAAAAAAAAATAAAAATAGTAAACAAATGAAAACGTACAACAATTACATCTTAAATAGGATGATTACATCTTAGGAATACGGAATAGGGAAACGGAATATTTTCTGAAAATTAAGTATTGGATTATTTAGGCGAGTAGAACTTTTACGAATAAAAGAAGTTTGTATTTCAGAGCTGTTCTATTAATCGTAAAAGATAATGTATTATCAACGTATTAACTTCGAGGTGTTGCATATAATTGACGTTTTGGTACATCTTAATCGAGTATACTTATAATATTCTAATTTTCAGTCGAATGGGTATTTTTAAAGTTTTTAGAAAATGCAATATCTTTGCCTATTTTTTGAAGAACGATGGATATGACCTTATTTGCTAACTTACTGATTTCCAAACTTTCATTTTAACTGTTTCCACCTTTCAGAGTAAATATCTTAGTAGTTCCAATTTTGAAGATGAAAACAAAGCAATAATTATTCACAAAAAGGTTATTTTTTATTAAAATGAAAGATTTAAAAAAAAAATAGTTAAAAATGTACGGCTTAAAACACATTACAATATTTTTTATTTTTTTTTTAAATCTGAAATAGTTAAATCGTACGGTATTAAAAATTTAGGGGATTTTGGTGAAAGTGTTCTTTTTTTCATTACATGATTCTTGAAAACTTTAAACATGATTTTGGGATTTAGGTTTGAATCACGGTCATTTGTCGTATCTCTCTTTGAGTGAATTCTATTTCTCAGCTAACTTCTTAACAACGAATAGACTATAATAATAATTAGGTAATTCCTATAACTCAAACAAGTTACAAAAACATTGTACGATACCTGTAAAACTCGCCTCAGCCGAAAATTTACCCTCAACGTATAAAATCCCCCCACACAACATAAAAATGCAGATATTTTTCACTTTTTATACCCCACATTATTCACGAATAAATCAACATAATAAAATATTTATCAAACGTTTGTAGCTACACGTTATAAAAATAAAAAATTAAAATCACTCCTAGGAAATAAAAATAAATAACGCTAAAACACATCCCCTACTTTCTACATGAAAATGCGATCAGTTTCAGAAAAGGTCGTAGTATCGCCTTCAGTAATACAAAAATAATTAACAGAATCGACAAACTAAAGTAGATGTGAAACAAAGTAATATACATATACCACATACTGACAAACATGATTCGCGAGTATAACTTTATATTGTATATTATCTTGATTACTACTTTTGCCAGACCGAATTCACATTCACCGACAGATGTAAGAAAAGTGTACAAATAAAAGTAATTAGTATTGCAAACTTGAAGAAAGGCGGTGCTCATTCGCTTATATTGATAATAATATTAACATTTAACATACGTTATAATACGAAAAAGCAACTTTTCTTGTTAAATGGAACAAGAAAATTATGATATTTAGAAAATTAAAAACAAGTACATAAAATAAAGAAGTTTGAAAAGATCAGAAGACTAGACGAGCAGATGCAACGGATCAAATATCGTACTATTTGACAACATACTAAAGAATTTCATAACAACTTTAAAGGTTAACTACATACCTACAATCCAACAATATCCAAAATATCATTAGTGAGGAAAAAGAAAATAATTACTAAAAATTCATATGAAATCATAATTTCATATATTTTTAAAACGATTTATATCTTAAATCTTTTTTTAAAAATATCATAAACGTTCACTACTTCTGGCTCGTAACCTTTTCCATAACCTGTCCACAAATTTCTGTTACATAATATTCAACAACATTTAAGTCCATTTCTGAAAGTAAATAAAATATTTTAAAAATCCAGTAATATTAAAAGTCGAGTATATTGTAAAAAAATCTTAAAATGTATCTAACTTTAATGTAATAAATTAATCTAAAAACGATAAAAATTCTTAACGTATTTTACAATTGGAACAATTAAATAATTAATGAGAATATATCACAAAAATCATTATTTATCACTAACAGTAGACCTATCATCACCTTCAAACTATATTAGAAAAAAATCTTTTAATATTTCGTTGTGTCTAAAATTGTTCTACGTTTACTTAAATGTTATACCAGTCTATACTACACGGCCTGTTTATGTGATATATTACTGGTTACTCTGGCAATTTTTTTTTTATTAACATTACTTTTAAAATGGTTAGAGAAAGATTGTGAAGTTTTGTGTTCTAACATATGTAAAGAAGAAAGCTAACATATTAAATAAAGAAGTATATTTATATTATTTTCTCTACATTAAATTTATATGTGTAGTAAGTTAATTTTTGTTTAATATAAACACAAGCACACGCAAAAAACATACAAACACACTCACAAATCCTTATTTCTTTTTTTAAAGATTTTCAATTTCTAATAGGTCAAATTTGGATGTCAAAATATTTAATATATGTTTTTAAAGAAAGGATTTTTATTTTCTCTTTAAATTTTTTAATTATTAATATTTATCGTTTTATGATGAAAATATGTAACAAGTGTCCTCGTTTGAAAAATATTTTTTACTGTCATTGTTCCATGAATGGGGTGAAACGACAATGTAGATGTTTAGGTCCTGTGGGTGGGTGGGGCGATTCCAAGCATGCGCGTTTACGGATAGCCCGAGCTACAGTAAGCCAGCCCATGTCACGACATCAAGTTGCTGCTTTTTACCGTGCCTGACTCAGCCGAGTGTACTAGTGATCAAATGCGTTGTGCGTGTCCCGGGTAGTGCGAATGGAGGTGCCGATATTAAAGGCGGAGCGCGTAGGGAATGGAAGCGGATCGGGTTCAGACCAAGGCAGTAAAAAGCGAAGTACTCGTGGTTCTGGCAGTAAATATGAGTTCAAAGGAAGCCAAAGCCATCGATGCTCTCTTGTCGCTGTCGATCCAGAAACGGGCCGTACCACAGTCAAGTGGTCAAGTGTTAAGGATGCGAGACGTCCATCCAGTACAAAATCTCATAGTTTTAAAGACAGAAGACCTTCTTCTTCAAAAACCAATGGTGGTCTCTCTCTTAAATCACCTAACAAAGAGGTCAAAGAGGTATTCTCTACAAACCTAAACACAAAAATGAATCCCTGCATGTACAAATTATGAAAAAATAATTGTGAGGGTCTTCAAAAGTAATAATTTTCCTGAATTTCATCGTTTATTTTTATTTTTTTGTAAAATCTTTATGTAGCAAAAAAAAAATAAATCGTATTTGAAATTGATTTATATACTTAGTAAGTAAATAAAATGTTTTTAATGAAAATTGAGATCATACAAATTCTTTCTTTTCTGGTGTTAATCGGTGTTTCTATTCCAATAAAAATTTATGTATGTACGCAACAAATCATGCCACTTATTTTACTTAACACTTCTTATTAACTCAACAACTATGATACTGTTGTACATAGTACTATGTACTATGTACATAATACTTAGAAGAGTTTTGTCTAACCTTAAAAACCATCCTTAATTACAAATTTATTTCAGTTTAACAAAAATTATGTGACTTCTGTTCAACTGAATTGCATTTGTTTTAAAATTAAACCGTTTATATAAAGTAGTACAAAGCCTAACTTGTAATATGTTTTACTTTCTGGCATTTCTTTTTTAAAAATAAATCCGTGCCTTGAGCACAGTAATTAACGCGCGCGCACATGCACGTACACATATGCGTACGCGCGCGAATACATCCATATATATATATATATACACACACAAATACAAAGTTAATTGTGAAGTAAATAAATTTTGCAAATTGCATAATTACTTTAAATGGTTCCTGCAAAGTTTAATAATTTAAGCTGACATATTAAAACAAGAAAAAATTATTTAATTTTCTTTAAAAGTAGCATAAGGTTTCACTTGTAATGGAGTATTATGTTATCATTAGAGGTGCGTTGTTTCGTTTGCACTAGATTGAACAAGCCTTGACCCGTGTGTGATTGTGTTACGTTATGTAAACCTTACCACATTTTCTTCAGTGAGAAAAACAATAAAATATTTTGAAATATTTTACTAAATTTTCTGGTCATAAATGTGATTGAATGAAACATATTAATTCAAAAGTAATCTAAGCTATAGTTTTCATACAAATCATGGAACGCAGAGATAAAAATGTCTGTATGTTATACCCAAGTACTAGTTAATAAGTTTTTTTAAATATCGAATGTGTGGCATAAGCATATTCATTACATTTACTTTTTGGGTGAAAATCATTTGAACAGTTAAAATTCTGGGATATAGAATTTTTTTGTTTGTTTTTTTTTTTTTATAATACTAAACATTTATAGACATTTAATCTTTTTGCATTCAAACCTAAAATAAATAAATTGATCTACACCACCACTAAGGCCTTTTAATTATTACACCTCGCGGATAATATTGTAGGTGTTTTATTGGAAACCTAAACTAAATTAAATTAATTAGTATATTATATATTTTAGAGACTTAGAAAAACCTGGAGAAATTTTTGCCACTTTAATTTCATTTATGTATTATTTTTTTTAAATGAACTGTTACATTTATCAGCGTAAATTTTTAACATATCCTTATAAACACGTATTTCATAATGATTTTACTAATGAGGTACAGTAAGAAATTTCTGTTTTTTAATAGAAAATAGATTATAAACTTTTATGCTTTTACACAATTTATTACTAAAGAAATTCTATTTTTTGAGAAATTAATAAATCGAATAAGTTGTACATGAAAGGCTAAAAAGAGTCAGAGTAAAGTTTGTGAGTTTTTTAATTTGCTTGTGACAAAACTGATTTTACATTATTTGTAAGCAACCGTATTCTGCAATCTGTGATGATGAAGCCAGTGTTACATTTTTGTTTTAAAATAATAAATAAAATAATTTTTTGTTTGTAAATATATATGTTTTTTTTCTTTTCTAGTAGCTACTGAAGAGTACATTACTTTCTTCAAGGCACTATTTTTCCTTATTTTACAATAAGTTGTTCTGCATTTTGCAAAATTATTATTTTTTGTACATGAATGAAATGATTATGATTAACGTATATTGTATTGTATTTTAAATGTACTCTCATTCAAATAGATCTAATAAGAGATTTTTTAATGAAGGCTCTACTTAAAATCATTAGAGTTTCGGTAAGGCATATTTTGTATATTTTTTTAAGAATTAAGAAATCAAACTTTCTATGGCTTTAATTCACGTTTGTACATTCTAATTTGCATACCATATTTATAATGTTTTCTTCCCATTTTATGCCAAGCGTTTAATAATAATACATTATTATATTTGTAAAATTCAACAAGTTTACAATACAAATCAATAAACCACACTTACAAATCATATAAATAAAACAGAACATAGAATAAAATGAATATAGAGTAAAATCGTTTAAAATCTTTAGCGTTCACGGCCTTTCAATGCACCGAGTACAGAAATAATGTTTAAAGTTATACTTAATATAAAAGTTATATATGTGTATAAATACATACGATTAAAGCTAGTTAGATTTTAAAGTACTTTTTTTATTTTATTAAAAATAATTGTTATTTTTAATCTTTAATAAATACAATTTTTTATCATACCACTTGAGTTCAAATATGTAAAGCCTCTTATATTATTTACATTACTTGTGCCACGACCATCCACATTCGAGTTCTTAAAAATATAAAGTCAGAATTATGTTTTTTTCGGTATAAGTTATCTCGTCAAGATTCAGGTTTGTGTAATTTAAACACATTACGAATGTCCTTTTTAAAAATTGAAAACCCGATCGTCCTTTACATTCGCCAACTGAATTCAAAACTTTAGGGCTGTAAGATAATTTTGGAATAATAACCGAATTTTATATCTTTAGCATGATTGTAATGGAGAAAATCCTGTAATATTCTAAAACTTTCACGGTGTTTTTTTTTTGTTTTCTTATACTCGTATAATCGCTCCCATCCACTTGAAGTAAATCGGTTTATTCACAAAAATAACCATTCATATATACATAATCATTCATTACAAAATTACTTCTACAGCAATTAAAAATGCCAATTTCGTTATCGTTATTTATACAATTAAACATATAAAATAAGTTTCAATACATTATGAAACATATTCAAAATTAGATAATTACATTAAACTACTACAACTGCACTCGAAGACGATAAAAATGGTAAACCATCGTCGATTATTTCTTAAACGTTTGAGAAGTGTATAAAATACAGTAGACGGCAAAATATAGAATTGAGGAATTTCCATCTTACTGTGTATCTATATTATTTTCAGACCGGAGAGTTTTTAGTTCATTTTTCTAAGTCAGCCGACCGATCCCTTCTTTCTCAAAATAATTTTTCTAAACTTAAAGAATAATGCGGATATCATATTTTTTTTAAACAAAAATAACAAACGAAACAGAAATAAAATATTACCATTGCTCCGAATTGACTAACGATGCTGAAACTAAACTGATTAGCAGGGAAATATTCTCCTAATCTTAAAAAACACCTACATACAGTTTTCTTGAAACTGGAGTGATGTGTAAAAATCACAGCAATGTTCTATTTCTTTGCGCCTTCTTAACCGAAACTGTTCATAGTCTTTAAACTGGATTCAGTGGGACAATTATTCTGTTACGTTTTCATTAAATCTAAAAGATGATTGAATTGGATTAAATTAACAAATGTATTTCCCTATTTTATTTTTCTCACAGCTTTCTTTATGTCTTCAGTTTTCAATATCTTTTTAGTAATAAATATATTTTCGGCTTCTTCAGTTTGGTACGATGATTAAGCTCAAGGATTTAAAAATATGTTTCTAAATTTCCAGAAATCATTTAGTAAAATAAACAAAGCTTTTTTTTAATTCATCTAGATAAGCTCATCATCATATGGTTTTCCAGCTTTTCTGACTTTGAGGACTTCTTTTGCGGAGCGACTGATACATTGAAAGTGTAAATAAAAATTATTCTATATTTTTTCCACATGATGCATGGTCAAATCATAACGTAGAACATAGAATAAAACGAACGTTCTTTAAAGTCTTCAAAGCCAGAAAAATTGGACATCCATATGATGATGAGCTTATCCAGATGAATTTACAAAAAAAGCTTTTTATGTTTAGCAAGAGTAAAATCACTATTCTACTTAAAATAATAAAATGTATGAATTATAATATTAAACGCCTCTAAATTCGAAAGAAGAAAAAATATTTCTAACTTCTTGAATCTTCTTTCATTGTTCCATTACAACATTCTTGTAAATCACCTCTAATGATAATGTTTCGATGAAAATGATATGCAGGATTTTTATAAAAATTTCGCAAAGCCTCTGTTAGTGGTCTGTATAAATTGTATATAATAAGCTGTATTTTTAAACTATTTTCAACTTCTAAAAACTATTTTGAATACATATTTTGAAAATATCTTGAACAGAATCCTGTACGTCTCATTAAAAAGACGTATACGAAAATGAGAACGGACAGCTATCATTGCAGTTCTGACGCAAACCGCAACGCCCCCTTATATGTAAAATTTTCTTGAATAGAAGCCAATTAGATAATAATTATTTATTTTTAAAATACTATTTGTTTCTTAGTTTTGATTCAAGGAAAATAATACTTCAAAATATCTACGTTTTAATGGGTAAAATGGTTATTTTCTTCTCATTTATTGGGGAAATACTGGAAAATACAGGATGATATTTTTTTGATATATTCAATTTTTAATATGAATTTAAAAACAATTCCTTAATTTAATTGTTTTTTGTTATATGATAAAATGTGATGTTTTTTTTTAAATTTTGACCTCAGCCCGTACAGTACGGCAAGAAAATTTTCACGGTGCATTATACCTCATCTGCTGAAATAGGCTGTGTCTCATGTTTATATAAAATTATTAACTTAAGGAATAATGATGTACGATTGTTTTTACAATTATGTATGCAAGAGACAATATTAATATTGGTAAAAAAATAACCCTTCATTAAAGGAATTTAAGGTGTTATTACAAAATTCAGCATGTGCAAGGATGCATTTGTGTTTTTATTATAAAAATATCTTATTTTAAATAGCAATGAGATTATTTTTAAAAAGAATTTACTCGTAAAACTGTAATTATATACATTTTTTTCTGGCTTTTTCATCTGCCGAATAGGAATTTTTGGTATTGCCTCAAAAATGAGATTTTATTAAGACGGGAACATTTCTCTACCTTTAGAAAGTTAGGAAGGATATAACGCCCAAAAATTAGAAATTGTGCAGTTACTCATTCTAGTTAATTTTTTTATTATTTCTTATGCATCGTCAAATTAGAAATAGCTCTCAACATCTATCAGGTTGGTAAGGAATAAATTTTAGAATATTTAAAAAAATGATATTTTTATTCAAACACCCCTAAATATTTTTACGTAGCGATTAGCGATTGAATACACTTCATACTTTACCACAGGATATCTCAATATGAGATTGAATTTGAGTTAACTATTATTGCTTTTTACTGGTTAATACTCCTTTAAGACCGTTTTTGTTATTATTTTAAGTAAATAAGAAAATACGTAAGTTTTTAAGAGTAAAGGAGTTTTATCACATTCATAAAATGGTAAAAGTGTAAGCTGTTTGTAATGGTCGGAAAGTTTATCTAAAATGTTGCCAGCTACTTTTCTTACAACGATTTAGAGTTTGAAAAAATAAAAATAAAATTTATCAAAATTTAATAAAATTTGTATTATTTTTTTATATTTAATCTACTTGTCTTTTTTTCACCTATGCAATCTTTCAAAAGTGTAAAGTAGTTACCATAGAATAGTAAAGTAGTCTTATGTGTGGCAAATGAATGTTAAAATCTTTAACGATTGAATTTTACAAAGTAAAAAATTTTCTTTATACCACAATCAGTTCCAAGTTGCTTGAGTATTCTCTATTTTAAACAGATCACTAATAACAAAAATTGTGTCCTTATATGAAATTTCATGTCTGAATTTTTCTTCAATAATTTTCTATTTTAAAAAACTTGGCTTCTACAGTTTTTCGTTTTCTTTTACTAATCTTAATTGGAGTTGGTTTGCTAGGCATTTCTTCTGCCACCATCCCATTCGGTCGCCTTAAAGCATAAGAACGAATGTCTGTATCACAGTCGGTAACTGAGCCTCGAACAGTTTAGCGACCAGTATCCTAACATAGCTCCTAGAACTTATCTAACAGCGTGAGCGGAATAAGCGTGGTAACATACATCATCGGCTTATTTGTCCCAACCATTATCTTGTCATATATTTCCTAAAATTGGTAGGAGCAACCGTCAACTACTAAAGATATATATGACATCCATAAAATTTATTTCGTCTAGGCAGCAATTTGCTCCCATGCCTAGGTCAATAAATGCCAACAAGTACCTGTCTACCATTTTATAGCGTTTGGAACCATAATAATTGTGTGGTGGTCAGCCATACTCAGGGTTAGCTTCCCACGGCAATGCGGTAAGAGTCTTTCCCTTAAGCAAACTACGGATGCCGGTTGAACAAAGCAACCACATCTAGGAACTCCCACACGGGTCGACAATAAGGCTCTCACTGCATTGACTTGTCGCTTGTGAGTGGCCAATTTTCCCCTTGACCTATAAGTTCCAGGGTGGCCTGGTGTCTGGTTCCCCCAACAGCAGGGCAGTCAAACATCAGGTGTTCATTGACTGGACCTATCCGCAGACCTACAGCTCATTAACTGTCAGTTGAAACCGAAACAGATATTGGTTCAAGTTAATGTAGTTGGTGAGCACCCGGGAACCCGTTGCCGTTAAGAACGAGTTCGAGGCATACCATCCCCCCAAATCCAGTATAAACTTATATAAGCATCTTCCCTTAGTCGGGGTGTCCCATTCCAGCTGCCATGCTTCAATCGCGAGGGTCTACAGCTTCTTTCGCAGGCGGGAGATGGGCAACTGAACGAAATTTAGAGCCAGTGCACTGTGATCACCGTTTCCCTCCGGTACTGGCCCCGTTCGAATCCGCATCCCAAAAACCTTCGGGCCTCTTCGCAATTTCCACATGGCTGCCTGAACTTTCTGAACTAAATCGATTAGTAGAGCCTTTCCCAATACAGTGATAGCCTCATAGAAAGTTTTTTTTAAAAACACCAGAGCATAAAATTAAGGCTCTGCGCTGGGCATTCCTTAAATTTTATAGAAGTGTTCAATTCATATCCATCATATGTGCTCAAACGGGCGCCACGTAAGAGACCTCGATACACCATGTACATTTGACGGCCCGCAACCCATTATATTTCCGAGCAATTCTCCTAAGTTTGTGCATCACTGCGACGGCGTCCGCCGCTGCTTGCCTAATGTGGTTGCTAAACAGCAAATTTTCATCAAATAAAACACCTAGGTAACTCTAACTTAAATTTTAAATGTCCACCCAGCCCTCTGCGGTTGAAAAATCAGCCTGCGGTCGGTCTTCTAGCTGCGGTCGTGAGTTACAACGAAGTAACAGGGGATAGTCATCGGCAAAAGCCTGGGCCGTGATCCCTTCCGGGAATGTCAGTCCCAAAAATCCGTCGAATACCAGGTTCCACAGCAAGGGACCGAGAACGGAGCCCTGCGGGCTACCCCTGCTGATAGACTTTTCTACAACTAGGTGCCCTTAAATTGAGCCGTGCCATCAAACTAGTAGTCACTTACTACGGCCTGCAGGGCTACGGGAACATTGCGGCGTTCCAATTCATAGAGGAAAAAACTCCAACACAAGGAAAGAAATGCTGCCTCTATGTAATAAAAATTGCCAAAATATATTTACATTCGGCGCTTTCCACCTCAGGAGCAGCAATTAAGATGTAAACCTCGATGCCAACCCGTTTCATGAAGCCATACTGGCCTCAATTTAGAAATGAGTTCATATCGGTTTTTTCTCAGAGCCATTCCACAATCCGCCTTTCAAGCAACTTGCCAATTACCGGCAAGAGGCTGGCTGATAGGTCAATAACTGCTGATCTTAGTTGGTTCCTTTCCTAATTTTAAGAGCACCCTCACTAAAGCAACCTTCCAACAAGTCGGAAAGCAACCCCAGCTTAGGTATCCCGATAACAGCCAGCCAAGCGGCTCTCTTGGCAGACAGCAGAAGACAGAAAACATCCGGGTCAAGTTGATCAATCCCCGGTGCGTTTGTCAGTACCATTCGAGAAACCACTCGGTCTACATCATCCTTCCAAGCATCTAGAAACAGAGTATCCAGGAACGCCTGGTAAGTCGCCACAGATGTTAAAGTGGGGTCACGACCACCAAACCCGCAACGAATACTGGACAGCACGTGCAATGACTTTGGCCGGTAACATGACTTCGCGAGGTGTCAGGGGTTGCGCTGCAACTCGCGCATGGATCTTACCAAACCTTGAGTTTGGCTACCTTGATGGCATGAACGTACTCATTACGAGCGCGCCGGTAGATCCGCAGACCCGAGCGCGCACGTCATCTACGATAATTCCTATTTGGGAATTTGTCGTTAGCAGACCTAACTGTTGCACCCTAAGATGAGAGGACCACCACTTTTCCCGGGTTTCCACATGCGTTTAACAGACGGCTCCCCGAAGCAGCGATCATGACGGTTCTAGGCACTCTCCGATCAACAGACTGGCTACTACCTAAGGGTCCGTCAATTGGCCGAGGCCACCGTAGGACCCTATTGCAGCCGGTCTTGATGGCCCAGCCGAATTGTTCAGTCATCAAGTTTGCCTCCCTGTGCTCCACTCGTCATTCCAATCTCTGTAAGGCAGCCGTACACTCGCGCCGCAGCCTGTCCTGATGGGACTCCAGATTCGGGTCGCTTTAACCTAAGGGTTATAGCGACCCGAATCTGGAGCTTTTGGACCTTCACCGTAAGCGATCACATAGGTTATAATCCTATGATCACTCACACTGGCCTCGGGCCAGATAGTCCATTATTTGTACACCTAAGCAGATCGCCCGTCACCAAAGTGACGTCGATGTAACCTTCTCCCAGTTTGGAAGAGAAAGTCAGTGGTTGTTCTGCCCCGGTAAGCAAGTAGAGATTCCTGGCTTCAACAAACTGTGCGAGACCAGCGCCTCTGGGGTCAGTGAGTGGTTCCCCGAAGCATGGCTGGGATCTCCATCTACCAACAAAATCCCTGTGTTATCTGAAAAAGAGGCAGTTATTCACATCTTCTGTACAAGGAAGGTCTGCCGTGTACGTAAAATATATGATCGGACCTAGGACAGAAACCCTGTCCTAGATTTTGTGAAAAATCCTGAAAGTCCTAAGAAACGCTTGATGGACTGTCTCTGCAGACTAACAGAGGTTGTCTCTGGTTGCATATGACTTGATAAAACCGCCTATCTACAGTAGGTAACTTCATAACACAAGGTGGACTGGTTGAGATTGCTTTGACTTCAGTTTGAAAAGGAGGCCGGGAAGCTTAAGTTTGTCGAATGTTTATTGAACGTCTAGGAAGGTTGCTGAACAGTATTTCTTTCTTTCTAGGTACCCACTAATCACAGTAATAATTTTGTAGGCCTGCTCGATGGATGAATGGCCACTCTGAAACCAAACTGGTGATTAGGGATAATGTTACTGTGCTCTAAGCCTTGCCATAATCCTTGAAGAAACAGACTTTCTCCAAGACCTTTAAAAGGATTGGAGACAAGATTGTAGGCCTAAACAAAAATACCTCATTTAGAGTTGATTCGGCTTCAAAACCATAATGACCAGTGATATCTTACATTCAGAGGGAAACCATGAGGTATGAAGAATCGTATTGGACAGATGTTATACAAAATAATCCCAAAGACGGTAATATGCACATTTTACCAGTCACTAAATCAAATCCTGGGGCCTTCCTCGAATACTCAATTACTAATATTCGTGATACGTCTACCCCGTGACGGGTCTCAACGAGAAGTATTGAGAAATAGGCCAATCTAGGAGCTAAAAAATCTCTTCGTCAACACGTTCTGAATAACGTGCTTTGAACACATTACATAGGTGTAGCAAATAATTCTGCCTTTTGGCTGTCACTGCAAGCCCACCCATTAGGCAACGTTATAGGTATGGATGGCACCGGCGGCCTTTTGAAACTCCTCGTAGCCATCTACAACAAATGTTCACCTTCATTCAGGGAGGATAACTCTTCGATATAGACACTAAATGTTTGATTTCTGACTGTTCTCTAAAATCTCTTATGTTTACGGGCAGACCTTTTAAGAACAATTCTATCCTCAGGATTTCTGTAGTACTGCCAACTCCTATAAATTCTCCTTTTTCCGCAATGGGTTCAATCACCTCCATGGGATAATTCCTTCCTTCTCTGCCTTCGTCCATCTCCACCGGTGTTGAGTGCAGCTGCCTGCGCCTGATAAATGTCAAACAAAGCATTGTGTTGTGGATTTTATCTGCCACTTCAAAGGGACACCCACCGATAGTCTGTCCTCAATCCATATCCGGTAAGAAACCCAGACAGTCCCAGTCCTACAGTTGTGGATGAGAGGGTCATATTACATATGACCCTGGTGCTAAGAGTCAGTATCACTGCAGAATGAACGGAAGAAGAGTCAAGGCTATTTCTGACTACCACGGGTAGTTATTAGTCTAGAGTCCCAGTAAAAGTGGTTTGCATTCCAGTCACTGCTGAAAGAAGCGGTGACCCAAGGAACGGAAATCCTCAGAAAAACATCTCATCTGTGACCACACGGTGATGGGAAGGTGACGCAGAGAGCGTAAGTGTTCCAAGCCAATCCGTTAACTCAACTGAAGTTGTTTGAATCTGGTTGGTCCCAAATAGCGGGAGTGGAATGTGCTTGATCCCATTTCTAATTATCATTGCAGTTCCTCCCTGCACCCTGCCGATCGGGTGGTTGGACAAGTATATGGAAAAGCCACAAATATTGAAATAGTTATCGTCAGTGAGATGCGTCTCAGAGATAAGAATAACATCGAGTCACTCAGTCAGAACATACGCCTCTAATTCTTCCTTTCTGTTCAAAATGCCATCTATGATCCACATTGCAATCTGTAGACTCCTCACCAGTCAGCAGATGTTGGTGATCATCTGCGTTAGCAAACCTATGAGGTTCCGAATTTTCTGCATCAAAAATTCAATGTTCGTTTTCAACTTAACAGGTTTATCTAACGTGGATGAATTTTGAATTTTGTCTCTGACCATCACTTCAGCGAGTGATCGAGGGCGGCATTGCGAACTGTGATCATTAGCTGGGTATCACGTGAGCGACCATTCACATGCCCAACTGATCTATGCCTCAATCGAAGGAAGTTATCATGTATTTCTTGGGAGCCACCTTGCGTGTCCATAGAGATCACAGGAAGCTTAGAAACCAGGATAAAGTGTCCCCTTCTCTTCGGCTTTCTCTTTGAGATTTCCTTTTAAATTATGTAACTTTGTAATTCGCCGGGTGATCTGAATAGCACCTTTCTTGGACCTATCACCTATCTCCTATCACCTTTCTTGCAGTCGGTGGTCCTAAGCCCGCCTGCACATTTAACACAGCGTTACAGCCTCATTCAGTTATTTTTACTGTGTCCATGTTGTTGGCTGCATGCATTGGACAATCCCAGGTCTCCTTCTAGCTTCATCAAACCTAACGCTGCTGTTAGCTAAATATTTCAATTTAAATATCCTCTTTTTACTGTCCGCTGACTTCAAATTAATAAAGGTAGTCGGTATCGGCTGTTTAGTTATTCGGTGACGGGCATTAACAATGCGCCGTACTCTATGGTCTTGATTTTCAATCTTTTCTTTGATAATATCGAGAGGAACACAGTAACACAGTAGTGGATGTTCCATGAGACTACTCTAAATCCTTCCTTGTAAAGGTATGTCCTGTAATATTCTATTCTTAAACTAGTTGTAGTATTCTATTCGTTTACAGGAGTCAGTGTCCTCGGGGTTAATTCTGAGCTGTTTACCACTATTCACATGTACCTCAAAATTTTCCCTGGTTTCAATTGTCTCCATTAGCTCATACAGTTGCATTATACCCATGACACCGAATAAGATTATGGGATAGGGGTTCACATCCTCTCTCTGTTGAGCTGGTTCAGCTATCTTATCCGTGGGGAAACGTTCAGACTGGTTGGAAGTAGCAACGCGTTATCATGAGACTCAAAAACAGTATATAACAACGCCCTAGGCGTACGCAACATCCGCACAGTTTACTATGTTTATTGTACGGTTGGGAATTTATCACTTTGCATTCCCCTTCGCTGCCCGAGATATCACTAACATCTTCAACAAGTACGTTTCTGATTAAATTGCAGTATGTAGCCTTCCTTTATTCCCTGTTCGAAGTACTCATCGGGTCTCGCTTTCTGTTGTTGCTTTGAAAGAGTCTGTTTACAAGCGCGTTATCATCATCGTTAAGAATAGCAACCAGCTATTCCATAACAGCTCTAGTAAATGACTAATCTAGATAATTGACTACCCTGTTTCCTATTTACAAAAACCACACTATAATTACAAAGAAATATAAAGAAAAATTAATTCGTATCACGACAATTGTTGACAGCTTCAAACTTTCACCTTTATTTTACGTAACAATTCAGATTATTCTTTAAAATACAAGATATTGCACTAGTAAACAAACTGTATCTTTTCCTCTCACAAACAGCTGTTTTTTTAAAGATATTAACAATTAAAAAGTTTAAATGGAATAAATGAGAGATCAGGTTCATTATTTTTATACAAGTAAAGCGCTAGGTAATGTAAAAGTATACTAAATTTCATCTCGGTATGATTAACGAATCCTGAAAAATAAATTTTTATGCTTTAAATACAGAAAAGCGACATCCAATAAACTAAGCGTTTGGTTACATTTGTTGATAAGTAGAGGTTTTTATTTATTTCGATGTGGGGGACATCGAAGTTATTCATGATTTGTTGAGTTTTCAGTTATTTTCTGCATTATTATTATTATTCATGACATCAAACATCGTATTTCTACAACGTAACAGTTTTTAGGCAAATGCAAATATAGAAACGGAACACAATTTTTAAATAACTATAAACAGAAATTTTATTCTGACCAGTAAAAAGTATAGTAAAAAGTACTTAAGTTAAGATGAAATCCCAATGATAATTTTTTTTTTTTAAATGGAAAATTAGTTTTGTGAATCGTTAATATTGTTATCATAAATATCATCATATTGTATGAATAAATCACTCAAACAGATTAAGAATAAATCTAATTAATAACAGTTGATGTTCAGTAAGTACAGATATCAGTTTACCAAAGGAAGTATAAATAACAACCGATATCCCGATATGTAGTAAGCTTTATTTGTAAAAAAGGAAAAATCAATTTTCCCTCCTCTCCAAGAAATTTATTATTTAAGATAGTTGTTAAATTTTAATTTTTTTTTATAGTCAACACCTTCCATAGTTTTTCTCCGAATTTCGTTTCTACCTATTCTGTATTATTTATGACTTTTTTTTCTTAAGATAAATATTAAAAATAAATTTCTTAAATTCTTCTTTGATTGGACCAATACAAATATTTAGGTCTGGAATACTAACTTATTCCAAAGAATTTATGTTCGCAATTTGTACTATGGGCTTGATTATACTTAATACGACATATTGAGGAATGTAATCAATCATGCGCGCGCGCTCACACACACACACACACACATACAACTGCAAACAGAGAAATTTTCGTAGAAAAATTATCAAACATAGATTCAAAAGATGTTCGATTTTCTGGTTTTGTATTTCATCCATATACGCGATAACAGCCAAACGTTTGTTGTATTACGATAAAATTGTTGTTATTAAGGTAACAATTATTATTATTTTTTCTGCTAAGAATACTATGATTTGTATATTGAGTACTGTTTACATTTCTTAGCTTCAATCTTTTATTATATGTTGACGCGTTTCGGAATAACTCATTTGTCAAAACTTATTTTAATTATTTATTTTAAAATAAAATTAAAAGATAAATAACCATTAATAACGAATAAACAAGAAGAAGACCAAATAAAGCATGACGTCAAATAAAGGGAGGGCGTTGACTTATAAAAAACGCTATAAAAACGTTATAAAAAAAAAAACAAAAAAAAAAAAACAGAAATCCAAAAGTACTAATACAATAAGTTTTGGCAATGGAGTTTTTCCGAAACGCGTCAACATATAATAAAAAATGAAGCTAAGAAAGGTAAACAGTACTCAACAGAGAAATATATTACGATCCTGAGAGTTTGAATTTTTAACAATCCATGTTAACATCCCAGTTTCATGTGTTTATTATATAGGGAGCGGCAGAAATAACTCCCCAGTTTGAAGGGCTAATAAAAAAATACGTAATAGATTTTAGTCAAACTTTTATTATACCATAATAAGAATTATCATTGCCATTTATTGTATATCTAAATGATTAAAGTTTCAGTTACTTAAAAATAATATCATTTAAATGGCGACTGTCATTGTCTATACACGACTGAAGCCTCACTCGGAAATTGTGCATTACTCTCGTTGTGATCTCTTGTGGAATTTCCGCGATTTCGTGTCGGATAGCAGCTTTGAGTTCGTCGGTTGTCCTCTGTTTGTTTTTGTAGACTTTACTCTTTAAGTAGCCCCATAGAAAGAAGTCACAAGCAGCAAGATCGGGTGAACGAGCTGGCCACGGCATGTTACCTCGCAGTGAGATTAAACGCCCTAGAAACATTTGTCTAAGGACTTCCATAAATTGTCTTGCTGTGTGAGCGGTTGCACCATCCTGTTGATACCATACAACACGATTTCCAATTTCATTCAGTTTAGGCTTCAGGAAGTTGTTTAGCATGTGTAAATAACGTTGAGACGTAACTGTAACTGTTCGTCCTTCCTCCTCAAAAATGTTGTTTCCTATGTTATTGTAAATATATTACTCTTAAAATATTTTGACAGAAGTATTTTGGTTTTACATTATTTACTTTATTTTTCAGAAATAAAAATTATTTATGAAGCTAATTTGAAATTTTTTAAACGACATTTAAAAAAAGTAAAAATTGACCTATCACTAATATTCAAACACTACCCTTAAAAACATTTGCTGAAACTTGCATAACAAGTGTAAGTAATTTTTCTCTAATTTGTTTCCATGCTTATTTTCATGTTTTTACTTCCTTGTACGAAGTAAAGGAAGTATTGGGATCGCGAAAAATTTCGGTTTGCAGATTTCAACGGAAATATCCATTTTGACCAATCCTGAATCCATTTTGACTAGCTTCGGAGTGACGTCAGTACGTACGTATGTATCTCGCTTAACTCAAAAACGATTAGCCGTAGGATGTTGAAATTTTGGATTTAGGGCTACTGTAACATCTAGTTGTGCACCTCCCTCTTTTGATTGCAATCGAATGAACCAAAAGTGTCCAAAAAAGCCCAATGATCAAATAAATTTGGATTTCGATTTTTTCTTAACTGCAGTAATAAGCCCTCATTGAGAGCTTTTCAACGAAATACATAAGTGGTACCTATTTTAACTGGTTCCAGAGTTTGTGACCAAATAAAATTTTAATTAATGAAATATTTGAATCTTTCAAGGAAGGCACATTGGTTGAAATCCGACTTCATCTCCTTTTTTTTAACTTTTTTTTTAATTTAAATGTATTGATTTATTAATAATTATTAACCTCTGATTGTAAAAAAAAAATGTACGATAAATAATAATTAAAAAAAAAAGAAAAATATCAGAAGTTATTAATGAAATAAAATTTTATGTACGTTTCATTTTTTAAAAATGTGTATATGTAATTTAATAGGCGTACAAGGAAGACATACGGTGCCCACATCAGATTTTTATATAATAAGTAGTAAATATAAATAATTAGTTAAAATAAATAGTTTTTTTTTACTAAGTGGTTTGTATTTAGGAACATAGCTACTTAGTTATGTTCTGAATCTTTGAATTAGCTTCTTTTATAGCAAAAAAAACTAATTAAAGCTTTAATAATTTTTTTTGTAAACTTCATTATATTTTTTTTTAATTCTAACTTTGATTTGCTTTTTTAATTCAGAAAAGTGCAGGGTATTTTATTATTCTTGTATTTATACTGTACATTTTTTTTCAACTTTCAAGTAAAATTAAAAATGTCCTTAGGTTTTTTCTTCATCATGAAGAATAAGAGTATTGTGTGGATTGTAATAGCGGTATATAATAAACAATTTATCCAAACTCTCAAAAATGCCACAGCATAGCGTATATGGTGGATTAGATATAAAAAATAATATAGAAGACAAATTATTTAAATTATGACTATTCTGGTTACAAAATTCAATGACTATAAAACTAGGATGTTCTATTATGTAGTTTGTGTAATGTGAACAATATGTCATGTTAACCTTCCCAATACTACTTTATCCTATTTTTCATACTGCTTAAACTTCGACCTACAAACGATAATTTATAGTGTACACAGGTGTATTTGATGTAAATCATTCAACATAACAAGATGTACTTACTGTATCATATGTGAATCTCAAAATTCTTGTATTTATTTCTCACAATGCTGCAATTAATAAAAACTTTTTTCATATCCAAAATGTTTTCCTACTTTCTTAGCGAAAATAAAAGTCTCCGTTTATTGACAATTTTACTTTTAAAAACATTACTTTTTGCTGTTCTTTGTTTAATTTTATTTTAAATTAAATTAAAACTGTGCCGCATGAAGGTATTTTTCTTTATTTTTTGTTTCTACTAGACTTCAAACTACATTTATAATACTGGACTAATCCAAATTCCTCTATCCCATTCTATTCTCTGCTACTCAAATCTAGTCTTTCCTCCATTACTTATAATATCATACCAATCTCTTTACTCAAATCTATCACACTCTTCATATGCATGCCAAATATAATTAAATGGTTCAATAATCTAAAATTTAGAGTTATGAATCATAAAATAATAATTTTAACTCATGGTGGTAAAACCTTGTGATCTCCATTTTAAAATATGAAATATATGTGGATGTAAATACTCATTAGGTCACAACCTAGTTTTGCCAAGTCAAGACATAGTGTTAATAAGAATGGAAAAATAAAGGCAGAGAAAAATCAATTATAACGTTTAATGAAAAAATAAGTAATGCTTTATTACTTATTCTTTATTAGAAGATGATCTTTCATGAATATATTCTGTAATATAATAAGTTAT
Organism: Lycorma delicatula; assembly: GCF_047948215.1. Classification (NCBI taxonomy): domain Eukaryota; kingdom Metazoa; phylum Arthropoda; class Insecta; order Hemiptera; family Fulgoridae; genus Lycorma; species Lycorma delicatula. Next base: position 284,075,150 of record NC_134455.1, read on the forward strand.
TTTCTCTGAAGTAGATTTAACAATAATTGTTAATTACACTGCCAAACAATGAAAATGTTTTGGGCTCAAAAATAGCTTATTCTTATGTATTTCCATCTGCTGAATTTAAAGATCACAATAAAAATTACCGATTAGCTCTTGCTTTGGAGATACAATGACATGTCATTTTTTACCCAATCTACATTTTTAGTTTGGGGGTAATTTTGTTTCTGGAGTTGTTAAACCTGTTAAATGACAAAACACAATGTTCTCCAGCTGTTTGTAGGTTATAAACATGATTACTGTTGCTGTGACTGTGAGTTTTATATTTTTTGTATTGTAATTTGTGCAGAATTTCTGGTTTTAGAGTGCTTCTGGAGTGAAAAATTTGTTAAATCCAAATCCCACGAAAATGTGTGAATTCAGTGAATAATTTTGTTGCATTTGTGGTGAAATAATATTTTCATCACAGAAATGCAATCTGATGCCTCTTGTGAAGACTGCCTATCAGCATTATTTTGGTATGAATGTAGGGGACTAGCATAAATCATGGCCTCCACATATATGTTGTAATTCTTGTTCAGTTATACTATGAGAATGGTTGAAAAATAAAAAAAAACAATCTATGGCTCAGCTGTGCCTATGCTTTGGTGGGAGCCTAAAAACCATAAAGACTTGACTCCACCTATAAAGGCAGAATTGTTAATGAAGAAAAGAGGAACAGTTCAATACCCTAATTTTCCATCTACTATTCAACCTATTCCACATTCAGATAGTTTACCAGTTCTTACTTCACCCCAAAATTATGAGCTTGAAATAGAAAATGAAGAGAGTATGGAAGAAGAAGAACCCAATTAGCTTTTCATATCCCATGACACTGGTTTTGATAAAAATGTTGATAAACCGCACAGACTGAGTCAAGCAGAATTGAGTGATCTTATTCGAGACCTTGATTTGTCAAGGTAGAACTTCTAGAAATGGAAATCCTCTAGAAATAGAATCTTCTCCGCTGTGATGTCAGGGTCTCAAAGTTCAGACATCGTCATAGGGATCTGCTTTCTTTTTTTGAAAAGAAAAACAATGATGTTTATGGCTTGATGAAATATTTGAATTTGAATGATGATCTGATTGGAGGCTATTCATAGACTCCTCCAAGCTTAGTTTGAAAGCTGCATTACTTCACAAAGACAACCACCTTCCTTCTATTTTTGTTGATCATTCAGTTCACACGAAGGAAACTTATGCAAACATGGCAATCTTCCTAGACTCAATCAAATATGGTCAACACAAGTGGAAAATCTGTGGCAATCTGTACGTCATCGGTGTGCTCTTAGGAATGCAACTGGGGTACACTTAATAGTGGCTTTTTATGTGTGTGGGACAGTAGGGATAGGAAATCACATTAAATCAAGCAGATTGGCCTGCATGAAATCTTAACTCTAGCGAGAAAACTGTCATTGTCAACCCTCTTGTGGGCTCAAAAGATTTTCTTTTTTCACCCCTTCATATAAAGCTGGGTTTGATGATAAATTTTGTCAAAGTATGAACTGAGACAGGCCTTTAAATATAAAAGAGACAAATTTCCTACATTAAGTGATACAAAAGTTAAGGAAGGTATTTTTGTTGGGCCACAAATTCGACAACTTGTAAAGGATCCTGTATTTGACCGAATTTTGGAGGGGAAAGAAAAGGAAGCTTGGGAAGCCTTAAAGGAAGTCATTCATGGATATTTAGGCAACAAAAGAGATGAAAAATAGTCAGTTGGTGACAGTAGTTCTGCAAAAATATCATCAATTCGGATGCAACATGTGACTTAAAATACATTTTCTCCACTCAAACCTGGACTTTTTCTCTCCTAGTTGTAGAGCTCTCAGTGATGAACATGGAGAAAGATTCCATCAGGATATCTCTGTAATGGAACAAAGACATCAGGGCCGTTGGAATAAAGCAATGCTTGCAAAGTATGCTTGCTGGTCTGTGTGTAGGGATGACCCAGAACTCACTTTCAAGAGGAAAGCCAAAAAATAACAATCTCATGAAGCCACCACATGATTCTCTTCAGACCCAACCAACTGCCTGGTATTCTTCCATCAGTTAAGAACTCTTAGAATATAACTTTCATTAAAAAAATGTCAAATGGACTTTTTATGTTGGTATATGTAGTTAAAATGTATTGTTTTCTCTTAATCCATAAAAATAAAATATTTCCACCTATTGTATATCACAAAAATTAGAGCTAATAAGAAATGTTTCATTGTCATATTCGTTTTTCTCAACCCAAAATTAGTAACATTTAAATCATGAAGCGCAGGAAACAGTCAAAAAATTATTTTTTTGATGGCAGTGTTAATAATAATTATTGTTATTATATAAATTATTGATAACTTAAGTAATTAACTTCATCATATATATCCTAACTGTCAATTGTAGCACTGAGTAACATGCAAAATAAGTGGCTGAATGTAGCATATATGTTAATTTTTTATATTACACACATAAAAAAAATACTATTTAGTTATTTATGGTAGATGGAACTGAAGCAAAAAAAGGAAACTGATGAAATTATCTGGAATTTAAGGGAGTCCATTACAACAGTTTCTGTGCCAGCGTGTTTTGGTAGTGAGCCAGAATCTGATCAACATTATTAAAAAGTGCATGGGATTTCATCAGATACCTGCTATTTGATGAAATTAGTGTTTTATTCACCTATTGTTCAAAGTTTCCAAATCATTTCATGCTACTATGTGAATTGATTGTAGATATCTACAATGCTACTTTTTTGTTTGGCTAATTTTCTAGCTTGATTTATATTTTTTCCTTGTCTTTTACATGTAGCTGAAGACGGTTCTCCCAATGTAATATCTTCATTTTCTTTCCATATTTATCAACATTAAATAAAACAACCCACTTCTCTACTCCATCCATCTCATTGTATTTCAGAAGTCGTAACACAGAGTGATTTATGTAAAAATTTTAATTTAGGATTTCAGTGGTAATGAATAGGTTAAATTTTTAATATTTGATTAAAATAATTGTATAAACCGCCTCAAGAATAAGAATACTCATGTAATCAAAATTAACATAAAAAAATTTTTATAAAGTATTAATTTTTTTGTCTTTTTTAAAAGAAAAATTAAAAAATAAAATAAAGAACCTGATCCTTCTAAGGAGTGACAGTGTTTTAGAGAATCTTTTGTAAAAACAATGTTTTTCATGCTGCACACAAAAGTTCTTGTTTTCTTCAAAAACAAACATTTTCTTCTTTTTCGGAAAAAGTGTTCTAATATTATTATTGTATTTCTCCAATTGAAAATAATTATCCCAGGAAATCATGTGATTTAGTAGTACAAGAAACCTGATAATAAAATAAATTTTAAAAACATATTAAAATAAAGTTTAAAAGTAAATAAAACCCTAACTGTTGGTCAAAAAGTGAATGTAGATTACTTGAAATTAACTTCTATTGATTTCCCTTTATGTCCTTTACAAAAGATTAATTAAAATTTGATTACGTAAATCAGCGGTTTATATCTTTGCAAAGATTGTACAGATTTACAACCAGATATAAGTTCAATTTTACATCTTACAAGTCACACACTGAACTTTAGTTAATTTAATAATAATCAAAAGAGACTAATAACATAAATGTTTAGTAATAAATGTAACAACACTATTAAACATCTGTTCAGTATTAGAAAAGCTATTTTTTTATAACCAACACAGTAAAATCTTATATATGACTCAGTCTAAATATATTAAATTTGTTTGCATTTAGTTGATGGGCATAGATTTATTTGTACGGTCCATATAATGGAATTGAGCTGTACAATTGTGTTAGCATTATACTATTTTGTTAGAAATATTATTCTGGATTATTACATGTACAGAAACATCCAGCTTTTATTATTCTTAATTTATTGTAAATCGATGTAACAATAAATAATTCTTGTTATTCTTACTGCAATGACAGGAACTGACTTAGACTGTTGTGTGTTTTATTACTTATTATTACTGAAAGTACCTTTCTGGCATCTCATTTTAAAATGCTTAAATTTAAAATAATATGATTGATGGTAAAGGGGGTAAAATCAGTCAATTTTTTTTTTAAATACTGTCAAAGAATGTTTTTTTTTCATTTCTACCTTTTATCTTCATCAAATTATTAAATATTTCTTCAAATTAACAGTTGAAAAATACATTTTTTTAGAAATTTAAACTTTAGTTATATAAATAAAGAGTTTTTCTTTACTTTATAATTTAGACTTATTTTCCTAAAATTGTTTAACATTTTTCCACTCAAAAGCATTGATTTCAAAGATTATATTTGTAATGATTATGTAATATTTTATAAATTCTCATGGTATGTTAAAACAAATGCGTATAATAATAATTTTATAATAACAACTATTAATAAAAAATACGTATTAAAATTCATCGCAAAATTACATAAACTTATGTATATTCAAATATCCACAGAAAACTACAAACAAGAGATTAACTAAACACTCATATTTAATTGCTTAAACTAAAAATTGAAGTATATAAATACCATTATCACATTCCATCCAAAATAATCCTGAACCCAAAACTCTTGGTGTGTCTTGTTTAAGATCACAGTATTTAATACATAGAATCCTTCATAACTCTAGATGTAGTGTGCTGTCAGTATGAAACTTGCATAAGGTAATTAAAATAAAATTTAGATTACAGTATATATTTGTCTTTTCCGCAACAGCCAACCTTTTTTTAATCATTAATTCTTTAGTGCGTTCCTGACTCTTCATGTAGGGGGTTAAAAAAATCTCATTAAAAAGACAAATAAATTTTTTATGCTTGGTTGAAAATATTGGTGTTACTCAAATGGGTACTATCTTTATTATCTATGGGTATTATTATCTTTTGTAATTATCTAAAGTGTTTTTTCTTTTAATTGTTGATTTTTATCAGGAAATTCAGTGAAAGCTGACTCTTTTTAGGACAATTATTATAAGATTTAAATGAATCTTCTTTCAATTCAAAATATAATCTATACTTGATAAACTGAAGTTACAAAAACCATTAAGAGAACCTTGAGATTCATTAGTCAGAAGTAATGTGAGTAATTGTCTAACATTCAAATTCATGATGTCAATCTATAATAAATTTTTGTAGAATATGCAAATATAAGCGGAAAAATTGACGTGTACAAGTATGTTACTTTTTCCAAGAGCATGATTTAGATGAAATGATTTACTAATGTAAGTAAGTGCTGATTTATTTTGCTGTAAATGGTAGATTAATCACTATTTCCTCTTGTAGTGTAGACTTTGGCCAGTATAAATTCTACAAACAAGTGTGTCAAAATGTAAAACTATTTCGCTTAAGATTTTAAATATTTATCCCTGGGTATTACAGTGATAAAAATCTACTTTGTGTTTTTTTTTTAAGAAGTACATTATGGAAGAGAACAATTCATTAGTTTTCAGTATTGATTTTATTACCATATATGAAAAATTCTATCTTTTAAAAATAAATTAAATTGAAATTTGAGTAAAAAATACTCTAAAGTATACAGCTCAAGATAAGAGCTCGTACGTCCAGCAATTAATTATTAAAATAGTACTATGTTTTAGTTCACCTATTAGTATTATCATTAGTTGTATTTTACTTGTAACATTGGAAAAGATTGTCCGTATTTCATTACCGCACTCAAGTTGTTTTTTTTTTTGGTAAGTTTTTATCCAAAGCGAGAAACCAAATTCACTCAAAATTTAGCAAGAAAGAGCTTGAACTGAAACTTTAAAGTATAATATACTGCAGGGTTCAAAATTTAGTATAAACAAATAGTTATACAAGTTTAAAATGTATTATATTTAATGAAAATAAACCAAAACATTAAAAAAAATGTTTTTTTTAAATTATTTTTATTTTTCAATTATATTTTAGATTAATCACATGGTAATTTTCAATTTACTGAAGATCAAAATGTAGAGTGTTGTTTTTCTGTAGTCGGAACTTTTGTTAATGTTTTATCTTCTTAATTGCTTAAAACATTTTTTACAATTAAAAAATTTTAATTAGATTTAAATAGTCTTTTTCTGATGAAGTTAATCCACTTCCTTCCTATTACTAAAATAAAAACTTCAAGTACAGTGGAATTTCTCCAGTAACTTTAATAAAACTTTTGCATCTTTTTCCAACTCTACTAAAATTTCCATAAATTGATTGCATGTAACCAAAATACAACTGTCTTTTCCAAATTTCTACAAAAAGTTTTGCAACAGACCCTTATATAAATATTAAGTTTCAAGAAAAAAAATAAATTTATATACATGAGTATATAAATTTTTCTTTTTTTTAATAGTTCATGCATTATGTTGAATCTTACTTGAATAATAAGTTAATTATTCAATATTATTATTATTAAAAATTAGTAAGAAACAATAATTATTTAATAATTAAATGATTAGATTTTTATATGTTGAAATAAAAGTCGAAACTACAACTGAAACTGCATAAATATTTTTATTAGTGTTCAAGAACAGACAAAAACGTTTCGATTAGTTATTAAATTTGATAAATTAATATAATTTGGAAATAATCAGTTAATTTCATAAATTTAATTTCTTGAAGAATAATTTTATCATTTGTAATTTTTAACATTACCTACAGTTACGGATAAATATAATGAATTAGAATGAAAAAGCGCATAACAACAACAAAATTAATAATAATAATAAAATAAAATAAAATTTATTTATAATAACTGGCGAGTACACCAGACACAAGACCATAAGTGTGCGCACACACACACAAAACACACGCTTACATTTACAAGCATTTTCACAATTCAATTTTTTTGTTTTCTTATCGTTAAATGGCCATTAGGCCACAACCTAAATTATTGTAACGACTGTTTGTATAATCTGATGTACTGATTTTTCCAATCAGTATTACCAAGAGTGAAATTAATAACACAGTAAGAATTTAACGGTTGCATGAAATGTAAAAATGTTGCTTACTGATAAATATATGAAATAGAAATTTCATAGCATACAAACAGCATAGAAAAAGAAAAATACAAAAATAAGGCAATTTAAATTATTGTTAACTATGTAATGCTTTCTTAACTGTTGAATGATAGTAAAGTCCACAATATTAAAGTCATAATATAGAGGAAAGAATCTGAAAAAATGGAGACAAAAATTTTATGGCTAAAAAGAAAACTGACTAAATAAAATTTACGGGCTCGATATTTGTTACAGTCAGCTACGAAACTCGTGAGAAAACTTTTTATTACTTACAGATAAATTTAGTTACACTAATATTTTTAATTCAGTAAAATATTATATAAATTTAGTATGAACATCTAAAATAAATTTTAATTGTAATTTTTTGTCATCAAAAAAAAAGAAGATATATGGGCTTGCTTTGGGATTAATGCGCTACATATTTATGGAGAATAAAACGTTTTCACGTAATCTGTAAACAAACTTGAAGAGTTATTATTATTATTATCTTTTTTTTTTTGCTGCAATTTTTTTATTACGGCAGTTTTCTTAAACTGTTTACTTGATTCCAACCTTTATTAAAGTCGGTTAAAAATGTAGAAAATGGATTTATATATTACAATAATTTTTTGTTTTGTATTATCAGAATTTTAGTAATTTTAACAGATATATATATTGAAAATAAATATTATTGTATCCGTTTAGAATATTTTCAGTTAGTATTACTCGATATTCATTTGGTGTTTTATTGATAATACAATGCTTTTGCGTTAATCAATCTATATACCTTGTTTGACGGTGCATTCAACTATAAGGAAGAATTATTGACTAGTATTGGATAATGTGTCAGTTATATGGATCTCGTTGCCAACAGCCCTCTTTGTTTACAACCATTCGTGCATGCCATTTACTCTGACCCCCTACATCTGCTACCACAATTCTATTAAACACGTGTTTCTTCAGAAGTTCGTTCCATACGATTGCCATCATGTTAATTTTAAATGCATTTTAACTTTCTTTTTAATTTTTTTTAATTTCAGTTTCCTACAAACCAGCTTACAATAGTTGATGTAAGTTATAAAACTTAAATATAAGTTTAAAATAAAAATAATAATAGTAATTGGAATTTAGTAGTTGCACAGTCATTTATTTGTCCCTAGTTTACATACACACAAATATTACACATTTATATGTATATTTATATTAGCCCTTTTCCGACTGTTCTGCTTCTTTCTATTTTTTAACTGTCATCTAACTAATCAAGAGAGTTTTTGGGCATGCCTGTTATGAGTATAAATTTTATACAGTTGAAAACCGTTTTAAAAAATTGTTATGAAGTTCATTAATTCTAGAAGATTTTTTTTTTTGTTCTACATCAAGTATATTTACAATCGGCTGCATAAGTGGAACCACAAGTAAATAGTTTGATAAGTAGCACATGATAAGAAGTTCTTAAGGAACTCTCGTAATACGTAATTCATAACAATAGTTAACAGTAAGCAGTAATCTTAAAGTTCATTAGAAAAATATTTCTACCAACACTTTATAGTCCATAAAAACAAATATTAGTAAATAAATTAAAAAAAAAAAAAAAAAAAACAACAAACAAATAAATAGTCAAACCAAAAAAATAAAAAAATAAAGTAAACAAGAATAATATCAGTAGATTTAGCGTTGTCATTTATCAAACTGTCATTCAGTAGTCCCTAAGTCAAGCACATGGAGACGTTTCAACTTCGGACTTCCTTGCTGTTATCCATCAGATTGATTGCTAAGTGGTTGAAGTGATATTCAAGTTGTTGCTGGTATTTTTCACAACCTCACAAACCATCAGAAGCTCCAGATATTCAGAATTTCATCATTCCGTGTGAACTATGGTACCTGTGCAATTGCTCTCGGTACTTTGTTTTGGAGGCGTTGTATGATATCTATGTTACTATTGGTTGCTTTTCCCCACAACTCCATGCCGTAAGTTCAGATTGGTTATAGGATAACTTTGTAAATCAAAACTTTATTGGACAACGAGAGGCGTGAGTTTCTCCGTAGCAGCCAAAGCAGTTCCTTATACTTCGGTTTCAGTTGTTTCCTTTTCATCCTGAAGTGACACTTCCAAGTCAAACACCGATCTAGGTAAAGTTCTAGTACCGCACACTCTGTTTGTGGGATCAAGACACCATTCATGTATATACTGGGACAATCCTCCTTTCACATGGCGAATGTGACATGATTTGATTTATTCTGAATATCGTTAATCTTCCATTTTTACTACCATGTGCAGACAAGGTCTAATGCTATTTGCAGCTTCCACGAGGCTAGCTCAGGGTCTTCGTTAACGCTAAGGATAGCAGTGTCATCGGCAAATGTGGCGACGATGCAATCTTCAGGGTCAGAAGGTCCGTTGTGAATATGGAATATAACGCAGGACCTAGTACAGAGCCTGAGGGACACCGACCTAATGTTAAAGAATTTTGATAACATCATTACATCTTACCTGAGGGAAACGTCTCTCAGTATAATTCCGTAAGATAAGGTAGTAGGTTTGAGGAAGTTTTAATTTTAATTAATAGAGCAAGCAAGGCAGCCATACCTTATCAAAGGCCTATTGGATTTAAAAAAAAATAAATGCAACATTTAAAATTTTAGACATACCAAAAAATATTCAGAAATTTAACAAAAAAAAATCTGAATGCTTAAGCAGTAAGTAAATGGTCTTATGAATGCTTAATCCGTAAGTAAATGGACTTCACTTCGGTTTATTTCGAATTTCCTAAATCCGTGAATCTTAGAATGAAAAAGCGCATAACAACAACAAAATTAATAATAATAATAAAATAAAATAAAATTTATTTATAATAACTGGCGAGTACACCAGACACAAGACCATAAGTGACCTGGATGAATTTTGTTATGAGCAATAACAAAAAGTAAAAGCTGTTTTTCATAAATGTGTTATAACATTGGGTGCATTGGGGTATTAAATGATCACGTCTAGTCAGTGCCAACAACTTGAGTCTTGTTTTTCCCAGAAAGCAAAAAAAAGAATATATTTTAAAATGAAGGGACTGATGAATACCTTTTTTCTGGTTTTATTGCGATCAGTATTCGTTAAAGATATTGGAGAGGAAACATATGAGGTTCGTTTATTTCAAAACTTGAAAATTGTACAATATGTTTTTAGCGATCTTTCATAAAACTTAGAAGGATTTTAACTAAAAAATTTGTCATTTTTTATAAAATCCTCTACTCCAAAACCTGAATTTTCTAAAATCAAAAACACTTATACCGAGAGTTTTATTTTTCAAACTTTTAATTTGGTCATAATTTATATCCGATTTTAACTAGAAAATAAATCATGAACTTGGAAATTTACCATGAGGTAAATTATAAAAAAACCTTGAAATAACATTTTAGTACGATATTGCAAAGAACGGCAATAATCTAAGCTCTTCCATATTGTAAAAATAAAGGTTTTTGAAGGTGTCTAAGTGGTAAGACTCTGAAGGATTCTTGAAGTTAAGCTGTGCGAAACTGTCCTGAAGTCTAGCCATTCATACGTTAGCAATTTTTAGTAATTTTGTTACGTTTATTATTTTTACGTTTACGTTGTTGCATATTATTTTTACGTTTTTTTGTTACGTTAACAATTGTTATCTTGAATATTAGAGCCAAACTTTACAATACGTTGGCTACTGAATAGCCTAAAATGAATATATCATTCAGTTTTGAGTAAATAATAAAGCATTGCACGTAATTAAAAGCCAATTATTACTTTTAAGAAATGATTAATAATACGTATCATTAAAAACTGTGAGAAACTTTATTGACAATACTAAGATAAACTTTAGACGTAAAATTAAAAATTTTCTATGTTATTAATATTATTTTACTTTTCATTAAACCTAACAAAAACCAAATTAATGTACAAGGTTTATTTCGATCAAACATTGAAACATTTCATGAAGTCGTATGTTAATCTCAATACTTCCTCTCGCTACGAATTTCTATTAAAGAAACAAAACAATGTAATAACAGTGAAATTAATGTTCTTTCTTGATTGTTCATTTTGACGCTACTGTTGTTATTTACTTTGTTAACTATAGTCGTTTAGGTCCGGCGACAGAAGATTTCATTTCTTAAATTGGATTTTATTCTATCTTGTGTTTGAGCATATACCTTTTGATACACGTCTACCAAAATATAATTTTTCATGCCGTTATTTTGTACTAGAAAAGAAAATTTGATAATTATCGTAATGTTTTAAGTTATTACATTAATTTTGGCTTGTATGAAATGATTATAAATAATACGGTATTAAATATAACTTTACGTGCTTGTATAATAATAGGATGTAAGTGAACTGTCATTTGTCCTATTTGTTTCCTGATGATACTTAACTTCGCTGACCATAAGGGAGCCAGTGTATTAGAATGGCAATCACTGTTCATGATATTTACGTTTCTAATTTTCTATGAAATTTTGGTTACCTAACATTTGTTTTCTTTCATCACAGGATTATATTTTGAAGATTAAAATTGTGCAATAGAAAGTTCTGAGTTAAAACAGTAGAAACAGTTAAAACATGCACTTTTCATTTCATTGACTTCTCCGATCAAAGTTTATTTGGTAAACCTAAACGAAATTATACAAAAATTTACTTTCTTTTTCTTGATAATATGGAGTATTTCACATGGTAAGATGATTACGTCATATGATGTCACTATATCACATGATGTATAACAACTATAAATTGATAAATTATTACGTGTTATTACAAGCTATTTTATTACTACAAGAAATTAATATAATCAAAAATATTATATATACGGCACCAGTTGTGAAAATATCCAATTTGAATAAAATAAAAAAATTGAGTTTCTGTTGAGCGTTTATCAGAATCAGTAAATCCATCTGGCAAAGTTAAAATACGTTTTCTTGCCCAAGGTTGTAACATTAAAATAAAGAAAAGTCCATGCACCTCTGAAATGGGTTTCCCTAAATGAAATTTCTTTATAAAATAAAGATGTTATTGACCAAAATGAACTCCAAATCTGTTCTCTAAATTTAGTAAATTTTTCTTATATTTTGTTCATTTAAAATCATGTACCATGTCCACCTTTTTATATTGACAGTAGAAATTGGTAATAATTGCAACAGCAGCTGTTAAATTTTTTTTTTTTGATGTCGGCTTACTTTCACAGAATTCTTCTTACACTTTCAAAACAATACAAAATTTAGTACGTGTTTGGTAAATTTAGATTGTACTACAGCAGGTTGTTGTAAGAAGAGAAAAATAAAATAAAAAAAAAATAGTAAAAATTTTGTTATGAGCAATAACAAAAAGTAAAAGCTGTTTTTCATAAATGTGTTATAACATTGGGTGCATTGGGGTATTAAATGATCACGTCTAGTCAGTGCCAACAACTTGAGTCTTGTTTTTCCCAGAAAGCAAAAAAAAGAATATATTTTAAAATGAAGGGACTGATGAATACCTTTTTTCTGGTTTTATTGCGATCAGTATTCGTTAAAGATATTGGAGAGGAAACATATGAGGTTCGTTTATTTCAAACGAAGTGAAATAATTGTAATTTAATTTACGAAACGTAATAAAATTGTGTCTAATCATTTTAGAACGTTGTGTAATTTGAGAACTCACATGTTTATTTTGTCTTCCCTTAAAATAGATAGAATTCCGCATCACTTTTTTAAAATTTATTTTTTTATTGTAGCAAGTATAGTAGTAGCATAAAAATAAGAAATAACAGTTATTGTACGATTATTATAAGATTTTTTAACTAATTCGTTACAAAAATTAAGTTCATCAGTAGAACTGATTGCAGTTGAACAAACTTTTAATCAGAAAATACCAACAGCAGTGATATAAAATGAAAAACGTTAAGATAAAATGTATTGTGTATTGTGGTATTTTTTTTCTGAAAACTCTGGTTGTCTTATCACATGAATATAAATGCCTTTTCTTAATATTATTATAAAAAAATAACTACCATCAATCAATATTTGCGTATGAGTAGATCGATTTTAATGTAATAAAAACAGACGAACTGCAGCTTTGGAAATGAATCTAAATCACATTTTTCAGAATGACTGTCATATGCACAGATTGGTCCGTCTGCAAGTGTGATATTTTTCTAACATATGATTAAACTAGATTAGTTGCATGGGAAAATCAATTTTTAACAATCTTAAAAACATTTATTATGATTTTTAACAGTGAAGCCAACTTTCTTCGAGATAAATATTTCTATGAAAAATAAGTTTTTAAGTTAGTAAAATTTATATCAGCTTACAAAAAAAATTCTATATAGTTTTAAAAAAAAAAATATTGCGAAGCACAGCTATTAAGAACCAGATAATCTGAAAATAAGTTCATAAGGATGTTTTCCTATTTCTAAAAATTAAGAAGCTTAAATAGATTAAACATATTGTTTCACTAGCGAACGTTTTTATCTCTTACGTTTAGATAGATTATTTCATGAAATATTGCTGAAATTTTTCATTTGAGAAAAAAAATTAATGAGAATTTTCCGGAGCTGAGTAAAAACAGGCCATACATTTGTTTTTTTTTTTTTTGACGGAAAGAGTGAATTAATTTGATCGCTTTGTATTGTGTGTTCTCAGTCTTTCTTGTAGCCATGACGCGAGTAAAAAGCACCTATGAGAAAATGTTTGATAAAAAAGGGTTGCTTTCTCTGATATTATTGATATTAATTATATAGCCAGTCACTGTAATGAAAATAGTAAAGATGTATGTCATAAAGCAGGCATACTTATATGCAACTATATATTTTTCTTCTTTTTACTACATATTCGGTTCAGTGGAGTAGGCATCAGAAAACCACTTTACTCCGATCCTCTCTTAGTAAGACTAAGATCTTATGCCATCCTCAGGAGTGAATTATGGTTTATATCACTCGCCTACATCTTTTACCTTCAAGGCACCACGCAGATAGACAAATACATTTTTCGCTACCTATTCTTTTTTCTGTCACAATTCATCAAAATATTGAAAAGGAACCAAACACAGTTGTTTGTAAATAATATAATAACAATAATAATACTTTAGTAATAACTGTATTGGAGGTTACCATCCATTATTTTTCAAATATAAAATAAGTTTAGTCTAAACCTTCCTATTCTCTCCGCTGAAACTTATAAACAAGAATATTTTTAAAATAAACGTAACTATAAGAATGAGATAGCTAGTTGTAAAAAAAAATTGCGATTGATAATAATTTTTTAAAAAAATTGTATATTAATATTTCTTTATTGCAATTTTTTTCTCACGTTTTCCTTTCATTGTTTGTTTTATGAACGTTATTATTTTAATTTTCATCTTTTAATGAGATTATTATTAATATTCACAATGTTGCATGCTATTTTGGACAGTATCATTTTCAAAGGGTATTGTCTCTGATGATATCCAAACAGAATAATATTGGTGCTATTTCCGATGACTAAATTACCCTAGTCATATACTTTAAGCATTGAACAAATTAAAAGTTGGCCGCATTATTAATCGTTTTAATGCGTGTAAAAATAAGTACTATTTTTCTTGTTATAATATTTTCTTATTCTTTCGATGTTATGAGCTGATTTTTATTTCTTCTTCGGCTATTTTATTTCTCTCGTTCTGTTTAAGTGAAATGACGTAAGGTGGTCGTAGCCACTCAAAATATAAAACTGTCTGATTAAATATAGCAAAATGCAGTATGTTTTTAAAATCCAGCAAGTCAATGTTTAGAACTTCTTTGCAGGTGGTAATTATTAATCATTAGTTGTTATCATATTTCAAGCTTATTACATTGATTATGTTGTTTTTTATTTATTTATTGTTAATATAGTATTAATTTTATTGTTTACATTAACTTCAATTAACTACGTTAATCCCTGACAATTTAATGCAGTTTATTATAAGTTTTAAATTTACTGTGTTTCTTATTTTTATATGTATTCTTTTTTTATTTCAATATTTAATATACCACCTGTGTGATCTTGAAAAAAATCATTAATTTTCAAGTAATTACTGTAAACGCTTTCTTTATTTGCAAAAGTTATATTAATAATTGTTTGGCAATTGTTTTTTAATTACTTAACTAAAATTTGTATGAATACAAAAAAGAAATACAAAGTTTTTATTTCTTTTACTTTTAGAGTTTTTAGTTTACTATTTTTTTCTGTATTTTCCGTCTACTATCAAACTTTGAACTATTCCTAAAAATCTGAATACAGGCAGTGTGTAATGGGTTGTTTCCCATAGATACATTAATTAATTGTTTTACACTGTCTATTACAATTTTCTTATGATTTTTATTCATCAAAGCATCTGAGGTCAAATAGTAATGATCAAAGTTGATTTCTATGAGAGTAATGATATTTGCTATACATCCAATTCTTGTGGCGAAGAGGTAAAATTTTTCATACAGCTGAATATCATCTGCTGCTTTTCAGGGTGCTTGATATGCTGATTTGCAACAGTACGTTTAGAGCGGTAAAGAAGGCGCGGGAAACCACTTTATTCACTCATTCCTAGTGTAGAATACCTGTTATTCTAGTAAATGATTATACTATCTTCTGAACGACTTTGTCTCGACTCGATATTATATAATAAATTCAACTAAAAATAAAGTGTTTTAAATATTTTTACAAAAAGTTTGAATAATTTTTAAATAATAGTTTAAAGAAATGCCTGTTATTACTTCTGAACTAAAATTATGTAGAGTATACAGTATGCTCTATATGGTATGTATAACTATGTGTGTTTATACAGCAACACAATTAATTTAGTCTTAGGTATTTTATGTAATAAAATTTAAGCTGTATAAAAACTCATACAGTATAAATTCCTTCATAATCGTAAAGAAGTAAAAATAAAAGTTTATTTCACAAAATTTTCGAAACGGTTCGTTTTTTATTTTGTAAACCATCATTATTAGGGTTGTTCAATCGATGATCGTAAATCTCTAAGGAAATAGTCCGCTATAAAAACTGCTATTTAGCTACTCTATTGAATAGAGTGTTCATCAACCCAAATAAAGAGAATTAATTACTTCCAGACAATTGGTTATTTATTTTCTTAATTTTAACTGTTACTTGAAAACTGCATATTCTTTTCTTTTTCTGACCTAATTCTTGTGTTTATGTATTATTTTTATTATTATTGTTTTATAGATTAGTTCACGGTAAAGGTTATGCTTTAAATTCAGATAGTAAGTTAAGTATTATTAGGAAGAGATAGTGTAAAACCAATATTCATAGTCACAGCAGAGAATAATGTTCTAAATTTTCTGTATTGGAATTCGGTAATTTTCAACTCTATAAGACAAGTATTAAGGTAATATCCGATTATTGAGCTGATTTCTTATAATTAAATGTAACTTTGTCGAAACAATGTAGTTCCTTATAATAAAATGAATATCTTTTAAAAGAAAAGAATAAAAATTTCAGTAATAGCGTTAAAAAGAAAACAATAATATATTAATAATTTCGTTAATACCCAGGTATTTTAAGATGATCTCAAAATATAAAAATTACCATATACACATAAAATAGATGCAATTAATTCTTTTAATTTCTACTTTTTGAAATCAGCTGTGTGTGTTTATGTATGTGTGAGTGTGTAGTTGTGTATATATAAATCTATATATACACACACACACATACAAACTCCAGGGCCGTTCAATAATTAAAGAGACAAATTGCTGCAGAAAAATTATTAATTATTCAATGACACAATTTTTTTGAACGGTACTGTTCATTATACCAATTCCACCCCCCCCCCCATCACGAAGGAAGAAGAAAACCCGCCTTGTGACATTGCCGGTAGCCAAACCAACCCCTCCGTTCCTAGCCATGATTGTCTTAATCGGAGGACATTTTCTAGCCCTAGAACTGATTAATATTCCACAGAAATCAGCCAGCCTCGGTGAGATGCCACTGATGCGAATGCCTCGAAAGACATCCCCGTCAGAGTAATTCCGCTCTGTCCTAGCCTTCTTCAAAGGCATCGGACACCTAATAGACACGACCACGTAGCCCTCTGGAACTACTCTGATCTACCAAACTCGTGGAAGCACGAAGATCTTGCGCCTAACTTTGCTAATACCTAAACGTTCTGCCATCTAAACATGCAACTACAGTCAGTCATCAGTAAACCGCCGATTGCTACGATAGCAATAAATAATGATTGTGTGATTGGAGTGCAAACAAACCAAACACAAAACCCAGAGAACCTCAGGTTTGGTTCGTCCGGTAGCTGAGAATAATCTACAGTCCCCCACTTCAGCTCCAATTTTGAGGCCCGCTTGGATAAACCAAAATGTTGATCGCAAATACGGTTCGTTAATTGCCCCTTAATAGTTCACTCCATTTCAACCAAAAACTGCCATGCTATGTCAGTAAAACCGTACCCAGAAGACTGAAGAACACACTCCCGAGCACGACCCCCATTGATATCTGAATTATCTAACTAGGTCACGGTGCCAAGCACGCCTTACTCCGACCAATAAACTGCCCGGACGGAACCCTAGCCATTCTGGATAGTAAGACTAACATGAACCCTCAGTCGCCAGTGTAGGGTATAAGGCGAAGTAAGCTAGCTAAATAATCAGTTGCTTCTTAGTGCGATGCCTTAGTTCTTCTTGTACGCCAATAAATAAACCAAGGATTTCATCCAACCGCAAAGGATATTATCAGACATGAGTTTGGGACATAGTGTTGGTCACTTTATAGTCTGTTCAGACTTGCCTAACATTAATCTCGTATTTAATTTAAATAATCTTTAACGATAGAAGGAAAAAGATGGTATATCATAACCATCATCCGTACAAAACATCTCCAGACTACCTTTCTTTTTCGGAAAAAAAGCTGTTTAGCTTCCGGAACCACTATGGGGTATTACTTCAGAGGATGAATGATAACGATATGTATGAATTCAAATGAAGTGTATTCTTGTATAGTCTCAGGTCGACCATTCTTTAGAGGTGTGGTTAATTGAATCCCAGCCACCAAATAACACCGGTATCCAGTTTTAATATTCAGAACCGTATAAAAGTTTCCTTTACAAGAATCCTTTACTAGGATTTGAACCTTATAATTCTCCAGACTACCTTCTATTCTTTTATCATCCAAAAGCTCAATCTGATTCGTTTGCAAGTAATGTAAGAAACCAATACAAATAAAGTTCACAGGAAAACACAAAAGATTAAAAAACCAGCATCTCCTGATTTTTAGATCACATGTTTCAATTAATTTATTTCAAGATTTGGGTAAAAATATTACGAGCATCAGAATTAAAATAACTTCTTGAATATGAATTATTACCCAACAACGGTGCTGGTAAGTAACCTTCACTTAATGCTAGCTATAACTATTAAATGATTGTTACGACAGAAAAATAGACATCTTTGTTTCGTATGGCCATACAATTTTTCATTTAGATACTTTCCACAGATATTATCTGGAACAAATTTACAAAATGACAACCAAAAGAAACTTCTATAGAATAAAACGTTTTATCAAAATCGAAGATTTAATCGTTAAGACTTGAAATTACAGTAGAAAAAATTCATTTTCAATTAATTTGAATGACTTGAAAATTCATTTTTAAGTCGGTTGAAGATTTTTCGTTTCCTTTGTAAGTCGGTAAAAAAGTACTCTCATTTAAAATTGTTTTCTTTATAGGGAATCGTATATATTACTCGTATTTATTTCCTTGTTCAGAAATTTTTATTAACTTGCTGTGAAAATATTACGACTTTTTTTCTCAGTTTTATAAATCTAAGATCTATTCCAATCTATCCTGGCAATGGTATAAATAGTCCCGCGAGAAAGCAACAAAATACCAAACGAAGCGAAACGGTACTGGCTCTATAAATCTCGAGAACTAACAGCTACCTCATACGTAATGTATGTATATACTCGTATATTTCTTAAAATATTTTAAAATACAAACTTATGTGCAGATTTTTTTCGTTTTTATTATATTTATTATTATTGAAATTAATTATTTTTAATTTCATACTTTTACGATCTCATACAATGCAAATTTCCTCTCGTCAAACAAAGTGTTTCTAAGTGTGTCATATTTCATGAATACTTCGATATCAGAAACATTCGTCATCAGGAAATTTCTGACAGGTCGTATTTTAACTTTAAGCTGTTTTAATGAGTAATTCGAATAAAAATATTTAATTAAGTTTTTCTTTTTTTCAATTATTAGAAAGTATTATAAAATTAGAACATTAAGTAAACTTTTAAATGTTGTTTATGAAACTGTATTATAAATAATAGGAAAGGTTAATTTTATTTTGAAAGAATATGTTTGCATAATATTGTAGTGTTTATGCAGTATAATCTCTCTTACTTGTTATAAAACATCCATAAATAGTAAACTGATTGATACAGCTCTATTAAAGATAATCAGTAATAATTAATTTATTGTAGTCTAGATATCAATATAAATCGGTTTGATTTAAGCAGAAGGTTATAGACAATGATTTTATAGACAATTCTTGTGTACAATAATGTAATTAGTTTTTTTTTTGTATTATCTTACACAAAACTTCTTATAATTGATTTAAACACCTTATAAAGTGATTTTTTTTTTTTTTTTTACTGATTATTATCGCAAGTAAATACATTTTGAGCAAGTAAAAATTTCTGTAAAGGA
Source organism: Lycorma delicatula (assembly GCF_047948215.1). Classification (NCBI taxonomy): domain Eukaryota; kingdom Metazoa; phylum Arthropoda; class Insecta; order Hemiptera; family Fulgoridae; genus Lycorma; species Lycorma delicatula. The sequence continues at coordinate 284,094,803 of NC_134455.1, forward strand.
AACAAAATTTATATGAACAGTTACAGGTTAAAGAGATTTGATCCTTTCATCCTCTGTATTCTAAAAATCAAATTTATGATATTGAACACCGGAATGAGCTTCTACGTAGATTTTGGAAGTACTTTACTTAGCATCGAATATTTTTCGGTGTTTACATCAGAAAAAAATTGAATAATCACGTGGTAGAAGTAATTAATTGTTTTAATTTTTAGTTTTGATTGTTATATATTTATATTTTACATAATATACCTGTATTCTTTCTTAACAGGCAGCTAACATACTGAAACCACCATCAGAAAAATTGTTTTACCTAAACGACAGAAAAACTGTTTTTAAATACACTTAAGTACTAATTTGTTTTCTTTTTTGTAATCTTTTAAAAATGTTGTGCAACTTTGAAAAGGCACTATAAAAAAATTTATCAGGGAAAAAACCGGACTATTTTATGTGTATTTCTCCATAATTCGGATTGGAGCTTTCAGGTAAATTGATCACAAAAATAATGCATAATAGTACAAGATGTAATATAGTATAAAACTCATTCGGTACATCAAATGATTCAAAACACATTATTCTTTAAAGGTAAGTATATTTTTTTTTTTTTTTTTAGTAACGGAGATTATAGTAAACATTTTTATTATTTAACCTTAACGAATTAGCACTGTAATTAAAGTGATTTCATTATGCTGGCGCTGAGCCAACTTTGTTCGTTTTACAGTTCACATACGTACTATAGGAAGCGTTTGCAAAATTAATTGAATAAACTCTTAAACTAACAGTTTACCAGTAAAATAATTAAAAATAACTTTTTAATTACATAGCTCTAACTGTACATTTACTACAGCTACAACGTATGAGACACTCGGTGGGGGGAATATTGGTGTACGAGACACTGATGTTACTAAAAATAAATTCCATAGGGCTTCTCTATGTTAGTGTCTGATTGAAACATATTTACTTCTTATACTAACGACATCCCGAATACAACAGTGTCCCACAACCAATTGTCTCGTTGGCTATTGCTTTGTGTTGTAATCTATAACATATTTACGTTAAAGATGTTTTTTTTCCAACGTCTGTCTATTTCAAAGGCAATATAGTTAAATATATTAACTTTTTAAATCGGTATTAAGTATAAAGTGATTTTTAAGCTTTAAACGCTTCGGCATACTCGATAATAATTAATATTGTAAAGTTTTATAAATAATACGTATCTTATTTTTTACAACTTATATTTCTTCAAATTTGTACGTACTTATTGTTAATCATAGAACATAGATAACTTAAATTTCGTGATCCATGATACTTCGATATAATTTTTGTTTAATATTATAAAATCAATATTCAGAACAATTTTTTTTTATTTATTCCATAATTTAACAGTATTCATTTGTTATTTATTCAGCATTAAAATGCATATATATATATATATATATATATATATATATATATATATATATATATATATACACATACAGGTATATATGTATTTACATCCGATTTTCATTCACTTTCATTTGATAGCCCCACTCAATGCAGTTCAAACAATTTTAGATTTTGTAGTACAGAAAATATTATTTTAGATTTTTAATCACTTTATATATCTTTTGTCTAGTTGAAACGAATAATTTTGAAATATCGTTTATTAAAATCAGTGTAGCAGCCCTTTGGGATTCCAAGACGCAATCACAAGCAAACAAACAAAGTCAGTGTAGACGTATAACGCTTCCCCTTTTCCAATGTAAAAACCAAGATGCTACACTTAAATTTGAATCCAAAACTGTGTTTAGCTGACAATAAGTTTACCCACTACGCCGTTAGTCATTCTGATAAGCTCCGTTAAGTGAACATTGTTCGCGCTGAGGGATCTACCGGCGCGCCCGTAATGAGTACTTTCATGCCATCAAGGAAGCCAAATTCAAGTTATGGCAAGACTCCACGCGTGAGTTACAGCGCAATCCCTGGCAGCTCGCGAAGTCATGTTACCGGCCAAAACCATTGCACGTGCTGTCCAGTAATCGATGCGGGTTTGGTGGTCATGACCACGCTTTAACATCTGTGGGGACTTACCAGGCGTTCCTGGATACCCATTTTCCAGATGCCCAAATCCGGGCATCCCCACATTTTGCTTCACGCTACGGACTCCCTTCCGGTGGTGGGGGGGGGGGTCCAGAGGATGAAGCATTAAGTCGACGTTAGGGCGGGTGAGACACCGTTCCCTGGCGTACGGGATGTGGAACCCGTAGATATAGACCGAGTGGTTTCTGGAATGGCGCTGACAAAGACACCGGGGACTGACCAACTTGACCCGGATATTTTCTATCATCTACTGCCTGTCATAAGAGAGCCGCTTAGCAGACTGTTCTCGGGGTGCCTAAACTGGGGTTGCTTTCCAACTTGTTGAAAGGTAGCTTTGGTGAGGGTGCTCTTAAAATTAGGAAAGGATCCGAGTGAGGTCAGCAGTTATCGGCCCACCAGCCTCTTGTCGGTAATCAGCAAGTTGCTTGAAAGGCTGGGAAATGGCTCGGGGAAACCAAAACGGATTAACCAAAACGGATTTCTTATATGAACTCATTTCTAAATCGGGGCCAGTATGGTTTCATGAAACGGGTTGACACCAAAGATTGCATATTAAATGCTCTTGCCGAGGTGGAAAGCGCCGACTGTAAATATGTTTTGTCAATTTTTATTGACACAGAGGTAGCATTTCCTTCCTTGTGTTGGAGTTCTGTCCTCTATTAGTTAAAACGCCGCAATGTTCCGTAGCCCTGCAGACCGTAGGACGTGACTATTTGTCGGATCACACGGCTGTTTAAGGATGCGCAACTAGTTGTAGAAAAATCCGTCACTAGGGGAAGCCCGCAGGGCTCCGTTCTCGATCCCTTGCTGTGGACCCTGGTATTCGACGGATTTTTGGGACTGACATTCCCGGAAGAGGTCACGGCCCAGGTTTTCGCCGATGACCGTCTCCTGTTAGTTCGTTGTAATTCATGACCACAATTAAAAGACCGAGCCCAGGCGGCTCTGTCAACCGCAGGGGGCTGGATGGGCATTCAAAATTTAAGGATTTCTGTGCCCAAGACAAAGTTAATGTTTCTCAAGGGTGCAGACAAATTATCATACAGTCGTAATCCCCGTATTAAGTTTAAAGGCTGTGTAATCAGTCTGGTTGAAATTCATAAGTACCCAGGTGTTTTGTTCGATGAGAAGTTGCAGTTTGGCAACCACATTAGGCAAGTAGCGGCGGACGCCGTTTCTGTGATGCACAAGCTTAGGAGGATTGCTCGAAAGGATTACGGATTTCGGCCCGTCATTTGTACATGGTGTACCGAGGTGTCTCTGAAAGTATGACCTCTTACGCGGCGTCCGTTTGGGTGCATAAGTTGAAAAGAAATCAAGCACTTATTTAAAATTTAAGGGGTGCCCAGTGCAGACCCTTAATTGTATGGAGTAGTGTTTTTAAAACAACCTTCTACGAGGCTACCACTGTATTGGGGAAGGCTCTCCCAATCAATTTAGTGGTAAAAGTTCGGGCGGACATTTGAAATTTTGAAGAGGCAGGGAGGCCGAGGTATTTGAGATATGGTTTCGAGCCGGATCTGTAGCGGAGATCTCCGGAGATCTGTACGGTGATCTCAATACACCGGTTCTAAATTTCGAACAGTTGCCCATCTCCCGCCTTTCAGCTTTACAGCCTCGCGATGGAAGCACGGCAGCAAGAATGGCTCGTCACGACTATGGGAAGGTTATTGTATAGATTTATACAGGCAGGATCTGGGGTGATGGTATGCCTCTCCATCGGTTTTAAGGACAACAGAGCCCGAGTGCTCTCCAACCATGTAAATTTAAACCAATATTTGTTTCGGTTCCTCCTGGCAGCTGATGAGCTGTGCGTCTGCAGGGAGGTCCAGTCGAACGAACACATGGTGTTCGATTGCTCAGCTCTTGGGGGGGGGGGCAGAACTCAGGCCACCCTGGACCTTAGAGGTCAAGGGGAAAATTGGCCGCTCACAAGCAGCGAGTCAATGTGGCGAGAGCCATACTGTCGGACCGTGTAGAAGTTCCTTGATGTGGTTGCTTTGTTCAACCGGCATCAGTAGTTTACTTAAGCGAAAAGGCTCCTACCGCGCGCTGCTGTAGGAAGCTAACCGAGAGATACTGCTGGCTACCAGCCAGATTAAGGCTCCACGCGCTTTAATGGTGGACAGGTACTTGTTGGAATTCAGAGGCCTAGGCGTGGCTGCGAATTGCTGTCTTTGACGAGGTAAATTAATTATTGATAGTCATATATGTTTTAGTAGTAGACGGGGTGCGCCTACCCATTTTAGTGATATATGACAAGTGGGCGGTGGGACACGCAAGCGAGTGGTGTATGCTACCACGCTTTTAGGTTTTCTCTAGGAGCTAGATAGGACAGTAGTCGCTATAATGTTTCGTGGCTCAGTAGCTGCTGTGGCACAGACATTCGGTCTTATGCTCTAGAGTGACCGAATGGGGTGGTTGCGGGAGAAATGCCAAGCAATCCAAAAAAAAAGAAAAAGAAAGTGAACATTGAATCAGTTTGGTTGTCAGATGTTTCAACCTATATACTTATTATATATAGACCACTTATTATTACTTCTTATACATTTGTTTCCGACCAAAGTATACAACGAGAAATTTTTTTTCAGCAATAAAGAGTAAAATTTATTAGAAAATCGCGTAACAACTTCAGTAATTTTGCTATATAAAAGAATAACAATATTTCAAAAACCTAAGAAACTTCTTTTATGAAGAGAAGTAGGTCCATAGACTTTTAAGTATATTCTTTTAAGTAAAATCATTTTGATGAAAAGGAAAATTACCTAAGAAACACCCAACCCAAAAATCTACAAGCTAGTCTACTACAGCCATGATTTCAAGCTAGCTGGTATAACCAAACAAAATAACTCATAATAATCTTCTAATCAGGAAAGATACATGCCGCTGTATTTAATATCTCCAACCCTACATATAAACAGGGATGGAGATCCTCTTCAGAGAACCGTGATAATACTTTCTATGGTTACAGCAGTTCAAAGCACGTTAAAAATTAAAAATATCTTTATTTCAGGATAATCACTTATAGCACATAAAATTGTGATTCTAAAATGTTTAATTTGTTTCTGATATTTTCATTAACTACTGAAAAAGTTTTACGAGATGATTTCATAGAATACACAACACATTGACCTGCCAAGTAAATGAATGTTGAAGTACTTTTTGTTAGGTAACTCAACAAGTATTGTCACTACATCACTGATGACTTTTGTAAGTCAAATATATGTATAAAACAAACTTTATGACGTTACAAATTTTTGAGTGGATATGCACGCCTATAATCCCTAAATGAAATGTGTATCTTTTATTCAAATGAAATGTTAAGTATTTGTAAAGGAACAGTCGTTAAGCTGTAAATTTTAATTTCAAGTTAAATATTCATTAGTATCAAAACCTTTGTTTAGTTTTTATCGCAACTCACACAGTTGACCTTTTCATTCAGTTGATTTTGAGATTTTCAATTTTTTTCATTACATTTTCTATTTTGTCATCCGAGTTGAAAAATAATTATTAATAAACTAGCATCCCCGATGTGGCTTTGTCTACTCTATATGGTTACTTGTGTTTCCCGTTGCGTATTTTGTTTTTTAGTTAACCCGAAGCAGGTACAGCCAGTCACGTCGCACATACAGTAACAATGGTAGAAGGTGTTGGTTGAGCCGCCGGGATGCACTCCATCGCACCCTTAAATAAAGGAAATTCAAAAATATCCCAAAAATGGTTTTTAGATATTTATCTGAAGAGTATTTGCAAGCTCAAATCTACAGAATATTTTGTTTGGTGTAGTCGAAAATGGGGAAAACTTTCAATCATTCTAAAACATTTTTTTAATTTTTCTTCACCCCTTCAAGGTCGATTTTGAAAAATTTAGAAATTGTCTTTAGATATTCACATGAAGATTACACATACCAAAAATCAAGTTGATGTCTTAATTTGTTACAGAGAAATTTTAAAAAATAGCCGAGTTTAAAAACAATTCAAAATCCATTTTAATCCTTTAATTCTTTTTTTTTTGTCTTCAGTCATTTGACTGGTTTGATGCAGCTCTCCAAGATTCCCTATCTAGAGCTAGTCGTTTCATTTCAGTATACCCTCTACATCCTACATCCCTAACAATTGGTTTTACATATTCCAAACACGTTTGGAATATGTGAAATCAATTGTTGGCAGGCCACGGCCTGCCTACACAATTTTTTCCTTCTACCTGTCCTTCCAATATTAAAGCGACTATTCCAGGATGCCTTAGTATGTGGCTTATAAGTCTGTCTCTTCTTTTAACTATATTTTTCCAAATGCTTCTTTCTTCATCTATTTGCCGCAATACCTCTTCATTTGTCACTTTATCCACCCATCTGATTTTTAACATTCTCCTATAGCACCACATTTCAAAAGCTTCTAATCTTTTCTTCTCAGATACTCCGATCGTCCAAGTTTCACTTCCATATAAAGCGACACTCCAAACGTATACTTTCAAAAATCTTTTCCTGATATTTAAATTAATTTTTTATGTAAACAAATTATATTTCTTACTGAAGGCTCGTTTCGCTTGTGCTATTCGGCATTTTATATCGCTCCTATAATTCGTAATTTCAAAAAAAATTAGAAATTAGTTTTTAGATATTCGCATAAAGATTACACACGAAAGATCAAGATATCTTCATTTGTTACCGAGAAATTAAAATAAAAGGAAATTTCATTGTTACTCCATTATAACCTTTTAAACTTGGAATTTCAAAAAATCCTTTGTTGCACTTACTCCGTAAGAACATGTATGCAAATTTTCATAAATTTATATTTAGTAATTTGCTGGGTGTTGATGAATCAGTCAGTCAGTCAGGACAAGTCGATTTATAGGTGCAGATAATCCTCTATTACTGTCGGTGAGGTTAATAATAATTTTATTATTAATATTATTATATTTTATTCTCATTTTCACTTTAACAACCGAAACCATTACGTAAACAAAAGAATTTAACTCCAATCCGGGGCATAATCTGTTCATTTGGTTTCTTACTATTCAACCATTTTAAAATTTTGCTATGTTAATTATATATCATGGTATCATATAGAAGTTATTTTTATTTTTATAAAGAAACTTTGTTATTAGATTTTATTATTATTTCTCTATAGCTACTCTGATTATTAATGTTGTTATAATATGTATCGTTTTATCTACGTCTTATCATTCTTTAAAACTCAATATTTCATTCCAGTTCTTCTCTAACATCATGTGTTATTCAAGAAGATTATATACAGAAGTGAAATTCTACATTAATATGTGATAATTCTTTTATTTTTGTTTTTTATCTATGAATCTGTTTACTTACATTAATCTGATTTAAATCTATCTGATTTATCTAGCTTATTTCTTACAAATCTAAATAGGTATAGTTTAAATATTCTATCCAAGTCTAATTCTTAGGAGAACGGTTGTTTCGATGGTGTAATATTTATGATGATTTAACCATGATAGTCGGCGATGAGAATTACCCAAAATTGTAATTTCTAATGGCAGACCGTGCTAAATTTAGTAAATTAGGTTCGGTTTATCATTAAAACTTAATTTTTTGAAAAAAAAAATTTACAATATATTCGAAAATGTAGTTACACAAGTGTGATAAAGATATTAATAAGTTTTGAACACTCTGAAATAATGAGTCAAAATAGCATTTGATCCTAAATTTTGTGACAAAGCTTTTGACGTGATATTGCTTTAATCTGATTTAGTTAAAGAATGTGAAAATAAAATGTGAGCTTCCTAGTTAACCAAATTTTTTTACAGTAATACCGCTTGGATAAGATGAACTTCCTTTTTAAAATGAAGTGATATCGATGGATGATTCTAAAATTATATATTCAAAAATTTGCGTTATTATTTTATTGATTGATATAAGTAAAAACTTTAGCTTTTGTGCATAGTAGGGTGATTGTTACTATTCATTTGCTTTTATGAAAAATAGTTCAGTAATTACTTTATTCTCATAATTTTTATTATCTCTTTATTGAACATCATATCCTCTTTGTTAGCATTTACGTCTACCTGGATTAAATATGATAATAACTTAGCGGGATTGAGTTATTAGCTGTAACAAAAAAACAAAAAAAAATCGCCTGGTTTATGTTTTAAAATAATACCTCTAATATATATCCTAAAGGGTTCGATTAATAGTGCTGTTTTAGAAATTTCGAAAAGACTAGTAGAAAAATTTCCAGATGTAACCGTGCATAAAGCCGCAGGCTCTTAATTATTTATTTTTTAATCGTTTCAAAATGGAAGCTTATTATTTTTAAGATTTCAGAATTTTTACAATTGTTTTCCAATTATGGCAGTTTGTATTTTTTTAAAAAACTATAGTTAGTATATTTATACTTTTTTCAACTATTTTCTAGATATTTTGTGGTGGTAAGATAACATATTTTTGTAGAATTATGTCTATTTTGTGAAGATTTTTAAATAATATAATTTTAATTGCAGAATAATATATATATATATATATATATATATATATATATATATATATATATATTTAAACAATTTATCTCAATTGAAATGTTTTTATTTGTTTATAAACATTTCTGATACAAAGACAAAAATATGATTTATTATATTTATTTTTTTTAAAATTAATGTGAATTTCACAGTGGATAGTGATTATTCCTTATACATTGCTGCATTAATGTAGAGATAACTTAGATAATTTTCTGTAGGATTTCATAGATGAAGGATTTATTTTTTTACATTAGTGTTTCTTTGGACTTTCTATCAGTAAGCAATATTAATAGATTTGATTCTACCTTCTACGGTTTGCAATGATATTCTTTTTTCATTCATTTTATTTCATAAGTTACTCTTTTCATATTTAACTGATATAACGTACATTTTTTCTTTTTTTTAAGGAAAGTGTTATTTTTTAAAGATATTTTATTATTTATTGTTACAGAAACAACTTAAAAAAATTGTGTAAAAGTAGTAATATATTTTTATTAAATTTTTTTTTGAATATTTATTTGTTAATACTCGTTAGAGAAAACTTTTAATTATAATAGTTTTATTTTGTTTGGTTTAAAAAGTAAATAAAATATCATATCATATATATATATATATATATAAACGTGTGTGTGTGCGCGCGCGCGCGCTCGCGTAAGCGTGTGTATAAAAGGTTACAGAATTTTGTTTCTTAGTATATTTTTGCAGATAAAAGTTGTTAAAAGATTGTTTTCATGAACTGTACCTAAAAATTTTATTAACAATCACGCTGCTTGTATTTCATTTGAAATAGTAACATTATTCCAATATTAAGTGTAGAATTGAACCACAAAGTGAGGAGTTTAGATAGCATCGTTACTTCTTTTTGGCGCGCAGTCGGAGGGATACGGGTTATTATTTCGTGTGAAGTCATTATCGGTCACAACCTGATGCAGCGGTTCGCGGCAGTCTGGTACTCGGGTACCTAGCTGCAGCCGACCCAGCTGAGATTATCGATTTGGTTGCGTTGTCATGGTAACTGGCGCTTTCCAACATGTATTTCTGACCCATTCAAGATATTATAATAGTAATATTGCAAACATACTGTCTACGCAAAATTGAATTACAGTAGTTGAAAAGTAATACTATAACTATTTTGAAAGGATATTTTAATACAGACGTAAGATTTTTACGGAATAGTGTGCAAGATAGTAAGATAAAAAGTCTTTTGTTCACGCTATTTCTTTTTTTTCAAAACACAGATTAAATGCATTTAAATAATAGTTTAAACAAAATTTTAGTTAAGAAATATATTTATAAATATGTTTTTATTATTTCATTTAATGATAAAGCAACAATAGATTTATTTATTGTGGGATGATTATATAAATAACATAATAATCAATCAACATCCACTTGATGAAATATTCGGCTCCCGTTTACAAACAACTTGTTGATAGTTCTCAGTAGACGTTATCTGGAACCCACAGGGTTGGTGTAGTGGTGAAAGCGTCAAATCAGCTAATTTGGAAGTCGAGAATTCTAGCGTTCATTCCTAGTAAAGGCAGTTACTTTTATACGGATATGAATACTAGATCGTGGATACCGGTGTTCTTTGGTTGTTTTGTTTTCAATTAACCACACATCTCAGGAGTAGTCGAACTGAGACTGTACAAGACTACACCATTTACACTCATACATATCATCCTCATTCCTTCCTCTGAAGCAATACCTGAACGGTAATTTCCGGTTATCTGAACAGACGTTATCTGGACATCATAAAATTATAATGTAAATATTTAATATTTTTACATCTCTTTAATACAGAATCACTACAATATTCAAACTATTAGGTGTAATGTTGCAGTTTTTTAGAACTATATTTACATTTCAAGAATTTTTATTTATTTTATTACTAAAGTAGATAATTTTTTTTGTGTGTATGTAAATATACACAGCGTTTTTTTGTTTGTTTCTGTTTGTATGTGTATGTGAACGCGCGCGCGCTTTAGTACATGGTTTATCATGCACTCCCACAAACATTATCTTGCAGTTCTGGTCAGCTCTTTATTTCTTATGAGTTCCAGAACCTTTCCAGCTGGGCAATAAATTGCCATTCACCCGAAAGGTAGACTCCAAATACATGGAAGTGCTTACATTAAAGTGTTTTACATTAAAAAAAAATTATGTATTTCACAGCCTCCGGAAGTTGATAACAGATTACACAGAAATTAGCTTTTATAGCCCAGCAGTACTCAGACTGGTTCTGAACATTTTCATTATCAGTAACGGTAAATAGGACCCTCCTGAAGCAGCCCCTACCGAACCTGATAAAGGAATCTGGAGTTCTGGATTATGGATTTAACTTTTTCTTAGATTTTGTCAGGATACATATTCAAATTACTCATTGAAGATCCTGCTAGCAGCTTGTGTTTCTGATGCAGGTGAATTTACCACAAACAGGACTTCTTGTAAAATTTCATGTTAATATAGGCTGAGGGAGTAAATGAAGCTTGGTAATAAATTATTATAGAATTTCCATTTTACTTTAGAACTACTATTAGTTTTTTTATTTTAAAAACAGATTGATTTTAAAATTCGGATATATAGTTGTACAATATAAATTTTAGAGACAGTTAATAAAGATTACTTAAAACAATCAACCCATTGGGTTGGACTGGTAGTGAACACGTCATCGCAAATCAGCTGATTTCGAAGTGAAAGTTTTAAGGGTCAAATCCTAGTAAAAGCAGTTTTTATACGAATTTGAATACTAGATTGTGGATACCGGTGTTCTTTGGTGGTAGGGTTTAAATTAACCACACATCTCAGAAATGGTTGACCTGAGACTGTACAAGACTACACTTCATTTACATTCATATATATCATCCTCATTCATTCTCCGAAGTAACACCTTACGGTGGTTCCGGAGGCTAAACAGAAAAAGAGTGAGAGAGGTTAGAAAAAAATTAAATGTATTTATAGCTAAAGTAGTCAGACCTCAAGTTACTGACCTCTGTAACTGGTACAAACTATCTGAGTTCCTGTATATTGTACAAACCATTTTCGTTCCAGTCAGCATCTTCAGAACAGACCCATCAGTAGCAGTGGATTACTTAATTCCCATGGTCTTAGTAATTGAAACTAAACACGTTAATTTACAGCAATAGGATTAGTAATATACATCTAGATAATCTTGATTTAATTAGAAAATGTATAATAAAAATGGATAAAATAGAAATACGACCTATGATACAGAAATTCGTAAAATATCTGCAGGTCAGTACACTTCCAAAATATTGTATTTCACTTCCTACTTCTGTGAATGAAAGTTGGGTTTAATCAGAAGTTGTTAGCCAAAATATAAATTTAATACTTTTAAAAATAAATAATATTATAAAATAATCTCATTTTCATTTTCTTGGAAAATGGAAAAAAATGACGTATAAAGGCAGAATCAAAAGTTGTAATAAGTTACACGTTTTCAAAAGAGCTCAGTTAAGCTTGAGTTTCTGAATATCAAATTCCTGTCATTAGGTCGTCCCGATTTCGATAGAGCTATGATGGTGTGTTCTTATTTTTCTGATAAGAATGATAAGACTACGGGAAACCATGATACAGTGGATAATGATAATAAAAACTGCACAGTTCTATTTACACCTTAGGAACTTTCTTTTAATATAATGTTTCACAAAATATAATCCCAGTACACAAAATATTACTATTCTGAGAAATCAAAGGGTCATTCTTAATATAAGCTATATTGTCAAAATGAAGATCTAAGTTATTTTCAGACTCATTTTATAAGGTATCTGCCCAATCAATTTCCAGTGTCAATGGGACTAGATGAACATCTCAAATGGCCTTCTCAAATTCCCAAACTGATGACGTACAACAGCTGGTTGTGGTCTATGTAAAGGAAACGCTTAGTAGATTTAGGATGAGCTCTATGGAAGAACTAAAATAAAACTTTAGATAAATACCACATTGTTTTGGAGTAAATATTTTTAATCTTCAAAATTCATTCGAGTTTTTGTTTCAAGACAAGTCCATAGCTACTTTGAAGCAAAACAGTAAACTATATATTGCGCTTTGAAATGGAACGTAACTTATTTGCTTTCCAAAAACACACACTCGTTTTTTTCCTCAAATAAACCTCCACTGTGTGGGATTTAGCTTTGAATTATCAATTTATATTTTCAAGTTAGTAGCAAGAGGCAAAGAGTCCTTACAAAATGTTCTATTCGCCTTGGAAGCAGGAGAGATTCTTCAGGCGCAATGCACATCCCACTACATTCGTTTAATTAGTAACTTAAATAATAATATAATTAATTTTTATGTCATTTATATTTTAATGAATGTTTTACAATTGTTTAACAAACGATTTTTTTGTTTTTTAATAGAGTTCTCTGGTGAAGAGACTTAGTGAAACGATGGTATGTGTTTTTCTTGAATTAAAAAGTATCCAGTCTATTCGTTGGTTTACTTGGTATCATTGTAATAATAATATAATAATAATGTAATAGAAGTTATTGTTTATTACAGATTCGATAACTTAGATGCTTATCTGAATTAGATGCGTAAATTTTAGAAACTAGCATTTTAAGACAACGTTTTAAAGCAAAACGTTGAAGTATAAATTCCAGCACTTGTGAAAAGTATAATGCACCACGTAAGAAAACTCAATTTCTCACTGTAAGCATATTCTTTTAACGTAATGGCACCATATCGTAATTAAGCTATCAATAGGATAGAGCAATGATTAAAAAAATGCAACAAGAAATTTATTTTGTTAAAAATTCACATGTTATTCATTTGACTTGATATGTAATCTAGTTAACTAAATATTAGGTTTACCAGTGAATGAGCCATCGAGTTTTCTTCCTGTTTTTATTACAAGTTAATGTTTTCGAAAATCATTCAAAATATTCAGAAGTGTAAGATGATTTCTACTTTATAAGAAATAAATATATACCTGAAAGCATAGCTTCTGTAACAATAGTGGTCTAAAAAAAGTACTCGGTCAGTATAAATTGTTTTTAAATTCTAAGTGTACTAGTGCTTTAAGTTTGTACTGATCTCTATCAATTAACCCTAATTCTTTCATAATTATTTACTACGGTTTCAAGATAAGTGGTTCGTAATCATTAATAACGGGTTGTTTTACTGAATTTAACGTTTAATCTTAATAGTTAACGTAAGCTAAACTGTACTGATACAATAAAAATCTTCCTCGAAAATTTTTAAATAAATGAATTAGTTCTTTAAAATTTGTTAAAATAAATAAAAGAAATAAAAATAAAATAAAATAAATCTCTTTAGTAAAATAAAATATTCTATTAAATGACGTTTTGTAATGAAAATTCAAATATTAGACCAATTCACATAAAAAGCAAACCCTCTAAGGGAAGCATGATACCATTTACTTAATATCCATATGGCTTTCAAATTAAGAAACTTCTTATCTGTAACCTTTGTCTACTAGATAGTTTTGAAATCAAAAGACCTTAACTACCACAAAGCGTAAGTTAATTCCAGCCTAAGTTTTAATATTAATTAATTTAATATCCTAAATTTTCAAGCTAATTACTTCATTTTTCGCCCTAAAATACTTTGAGTATTAGAATGTTATCACTCATTATAACATTACGCTGAAATAGCAATGTTATTGTTTCATTTATATTTCATTTTTGTTACTTATTTTTATATTTCAGTAACTGAGCTATGAAAATTAAAACAATGAAAAATATACTCTCAAATCTTGTATAACGATAACGTAATTTTTCGTTAAAAAAATCTGTACTTAGTTTACTTAAAACGAGTTCACCACAGGAATTTCATTTGGAATATAAGAAAGAATTAGTGAAATTAGTACGTTATTGTGAAGAATTAGTTAAATGTACTTGAAGGAAAAATATATTAGTCGAATTGAGAAGCTACTTTTTTAAATCAACTAAAATTTTGTCCTTACCCTTCATACGGTTAACTTTATGAATACGTATTAAGAAATTTACGGACTTTAAATCAAAGCGAAATTACATCGGATTAAAAAACCAGGCAGAAGAATTAACATACCTTGAATATGAGCATCAACAATAAAACTCTTGACAAAACTTTTAGTAGCGGATTTCTTGGAATTACAATGTGAAAATGTGCGAGTATTTCATGATAAATATGATAATAACTTCTATGGTTAAACAATGTATTATGTCAATTATTAATACTTGTTTCATATAGTTGTAATTTACTGTGTTTCAGAATTTACATCATTACTGTCAGATCTACACTAAGTAGGAAACAATGATTCTGTCAAGTAGATCGACTTACGGTAAAAACTATTTTACAGTTCTTTTTTTGTTGGTGGTACATTTTTGTCAATAATAAAAGCTGTGTATTAAAGAAGCGAGAAAATATCCGTACTTAAAAAAAAAAAAACAAATAATGTAGCTATTTTCACATCAAAAATGACACTATCATTTTGTTTCTTTTACATTAATTTTCCCAGGTTTCTAGGCCAAAGATGAGGGATTTGAAGGGCATACTTTCGTATGCCCTTTTTAAAGTACTTGTTCTTCTAAAGTTATATTTTCATTAGGTGGAGGAGTTTGTTATTTTTTGTGTTATTTCTATTTCATTTTTAAATAAGTTTATCTTTACATCTTTGAAATCTAGGATTGTCATTAAAAAAACAAAAATGTTATGGGTAATTCATGTTTAAGAATAGGGTTAAATTGCAATAAGCGATCTGTGTTAATAATATAAGTTGAATAATATTTATTACAAGCGATAATAAATTCTTTACTAAATATTATCTATAATTAATGATAACTGTTAGCAAGTCTACTTAGTAACAATTAAACGTAAAGTATTTATTTCTTTTTTTTAATTATGTTGAGGTTTTACAGGTGTGAGACTAAATGAGAACCACGTCTAAGAACGGGAAAAATCAAATTTTCTCACTGGAAATTAATTATTTATACATACGAGTAGTCAATTTTATCGCACATTTTTGAAAACTTTTTTGAACCAGAGGTTTATCAGTAAAACACTACTCATAGCACTTTTGTTTTTCCACTGGCTTGTTATAACAGTTCTAAAATAACGATAAAATTAAGTATTAGCAGCAGTGTAAAGAAATTTTGTAATTATAGGTTTCTTCATTTAACTATATGATTCGGACAATATTGTACGATACAAATATTTACTGATAGATATGATATTAACTTAATGATAGGTTATACGAGTACATCTCGGAGTATCTACTGTCCGGTTCCTTTAGAACTTAGTTGTCTATTTTTTTAATCCGCCAGTTTAATCGTTTTGTATATAAAACTCAGCCTCTTACAATATAGATCTTTGTCTATGGAATATCCTTTGATTATTTTAATTTACGCAAAAGAAAGTACAATGAAGATTAAATTGTACGTAACCATTTTAGCTTAATATTGTGAATGCTTATTATGTCCGTGAACGGAAGACATTCGGAGATTCTTTAATCAAATTTCTTTACACAGAATTTCTTGGTTTTGCCGCTACGCTTTCAACAAAGAAACTGTGAAATTAAATCTTTTAAGTTTTATCCAGTCTACCTAGCTGATTTTTCTTCATTCTCTTAATGAAATATGCACATATTAATCGTTTACTGTTATGTTCCCCTTTGTAAAATATTTAATCAAATACTTACTATACGTTGTAATTTATAGCACTTTATTTTTATCGATGGTATTAAACTCCATACCTTTTTAAAAAATACCGAAAACAAAAATGTTCAAGAAAGTTTTCATAACATCTAAAATAATAAAGTTTTATATGTTTTCCTTTTTAATAGATTTGTTTTTAGCTAGGAAAGTTTCATCGGCAATTAGATTAAACGATTTTAAATTACTGTTTACACATTATCATTGCTGATCTCTATTTAGATAGTTGACGATCTTTTAATTTAAATCATAAAATACCCAGATATCTCATCTGAAGAATTAAAGTAGAATAAATCCCATAAATAAAATAGCGTTTACCACCCTGCTTGTCTGTTACGGTTTAGATGAGAAGTCCAGCAACAGGTTTTATCTGTTGAATATACGATAAGTGAATATGTACTTAACAACACTATACATTGCCCTGAAGTAACAAACCATAAGCATACAGAACAATATCATTACTATTCATAGTACTTACTACTTTTACTTACATTTGTCAGTAATTTTTGATGGTGATTATTATTATTGTTTTAGAAATTTTAATTTATTAATTTTAGATAAATTATTTTATTTAGTCATCTTTTGCTATTCTTTTACGATAATTGACATCTACTGAAAATTTTAACCATGCAAATGAAATAAAGAACAGACTTTATTAGAAAATAAATAAAAGAGTGGTTACATTTCGTTAATAATGATGATTAATTTAAACGGAATAATATGCTAATATAAGTGGGTTTGATTTATTCACAAACGTATTACTAAACTAACATACCCCATAACTCTATATATATAAAACGAATAAATGAAACAGATAATTGTGCTTGTAAATATTTTGATAAGTAGTCTGTATTTATATATCTGTATTGTTTTTTTGTATTTGCACGCGTACAGGTGATAATAATTTGTGACAGCATTTCACATTCACTGAAGTATTAAAGTGATCGTCGTAATTAAATTATTTCACGAAATACTAGTAGATTTACAATCTAACATCTTAATTCTGCACTTCACTGAAACCGCCGAATGCAAAATTTATTTTATTTCTTTGCATTACTTCTTTATGAATTACTTTATATCTTTATTCAGATTCATGCGTTTTCAATGGATCATACAACAAAATTCTTCTGTAAATTTATTTGCTCGTCTTTTTTTTCTGTCATGATACGTTTTTTCAAAAGTAATCAGCTTACTTCAACTAAGTTTGTTGTTTATGTTATCAAAAATACAGGTTTTTGTATCCTCAATTCAATAAATATTTAATTAAACCAGGCGTTTCTTCATTTATAGTGCATCTGCAGTATTTAACAGCAAAACTACTCTTTTCCGGAATATAATCACTTTCCTTGGGAGTTTTCTGAAAATAATGCGTTTACGTGTTTTTCTTTATAATTAACATTTTGTTATTCATATTGTTCCAGATATCAGATGATTTGGAACAAAGTACGAAACTTGTAAGTTGTTTTCACATGTCTGTTTTATTTTCTTCCGCTGGTATACAAAGCTTAGTTTGGTTTTATTATTCTTTTTACACATACTTATATGATATCACATACACTAGCACGTTCGCACATTATATTTATTTAATTAATAATTAATGGGAAATAATATAATTTTATCATAAAGTAGTTAGTTATTATTGTAGATAGAAATTGGGCTATTTTCCGTTTCCAGTTTTATTTTATTACTTACTGATTTTCACAAACACAGATGAGTAGGAGATACACGAATAAGACCGTAACCGTATAAACTATTTTATTCTGCCTATAGTAATATTTTATGTACTAGCATTCAGTAAATGATAATTATATAATTTTTATAATATATATACATTTATATAAACCATAAAATTATAAAGCGTACAATGTGAATGATCATATCAGAATTCTATCAAGAAATAGATTAAAATTAAAATTAAATTTTGTTGCTTAAATATTTTAAATTCAGAACGGTAATTTCTACCCTAACATAGGGTTGTTGCTTCATCCATTACAAAACACTTATATAATTCGGAAGTACTTATTATTCGGAAATACTTCATTCTATGATTTTTTTTTATGAAAAATTTTATCGAATTTAGCAAAAATCGTTTTTTTATTTGTCTGGTTTTTGTTTTGACCTTTTTATAGGAAAATTAATTCTTTTATGATAAATTTGTTTTCAATTAATTTTTATACAGAAATATTTTTTAGAGAATCTTGATTAAATATTGCATTTAAAACTAAATTTTCTACGCACTCATTTGGCTGTGAGGTTAAAAAAAACACTTCATTCAGTTTTCAAGTAGATTTGCTAAAATAGTAAAGTCGATGGAAAAAATAATTTAATTCTCCTGACTAAAAAAGATTAATTTTTTTTATAAGGATTGTTAACCACTTGAATAGAATGAAATCTTTTTATCATTTGTCTCAAATAACAGCTAAGAATAGCCTATCTATCGATAATTAAATGTAATTCTTTAATTTATTGGAAACTGACCGCTTTAAGTAAATTATATAAAACTTTTACTCGATTTACAAAATTTATTACTGGTGAAAATAAAACAGAAATAATTGCATTGTCATAAAAAAGAAGTTTATAAGCAGCGGTCACTTTTGTTTATAATTGTCTCGAGTAAGTGGCCCAAACTTAACGTTAAGTTTTTTTACATATTATATAAAATATTACAAATAATATAATGATCAAAAGTAAATGAGCAAGAAAATAAACTTAAAAATAATCTATGATCACATTTTATCATAGAACACTTTAATCGTAGGAAATAACGTTGCAATTCGTTAAATTGTCAATTCATTACTTTTTTACAATTTCATCACAACTACACATAACATATAGATAGATACAACTCATACAGTGTAGTAGAGAAAATTTTGTGTTTTTACTTTTTACATTTTTTCATTCGCTTTGTTTTTCATCAAATCTATCATTGGTATTTTCATAGAATATTATTAAGGCTTTTTGATTTCTTGTATTTATGATTTTGTAATTAATAATACGTAATTATAGTTGTAGCTGAAATTATATTGAATATTTTGTATTTATCAATTTATTAGGTTTGTATTTTTAATTACATAAAGCGTATGATGTTCATATGGTTTTTCTTAGTTTTTGTTTTGTAAAAATCTCTATTAAATTGTGGATCTTAAGCCTATTTGAATGTACCTTTTATAATAAATTCCTAATCTATTTTACTTTAATCCTTAACGTCTTATCATTTATCTGACCTTTACGAGAATCTTTTTATGTAGAATCGAGTAAAGCTCGTAAATTACAAGAAATTCAATTTTTCCATAGTTTTTGTGTTGCGATAAAATAAAATAAGAATTTAGTTTCCTATGTTTATCAGAATTTTAATTTTTCTGAAAACATTGCAAAAGTTTCATAGCCCTAAAAGATGCTCAAACTGAAATAAATTTTTTCTTCTCTTATAATTGAGTGATATCATATATTTTCTTTCATTTTCCGACTACTTCGTAATCCATCAAGCATGTGACATTCACAGAAGGTACCAATGTCGTATAAGTTTCCGTATTTTTTTATTAAAATAAAGTTCTACATTTCTACAAAAAAAGTTCTTAAATTTATTTATGAAAACAGTTTTTAGAAACCGATTCTAATTTTGTTTCTTAATTCACTTCCTTTTATAGGAGGTTTTTATTTTTATCTTTTAGCAGCATAATCTTTGATGTTTAAAGATTAGACTTCTACACTTCCATATAATAAACTCTTCTATTATAAAACGGTTTCCGTAATTTTTTATTGTTCCAATTATAATTCATATGAATTTTATCCTGCCTTATTTTATATTTTTTATACACCTTGATGTAGCTCTATCTTTTTATGGGCAGTTTTTATTATGTAGCTATTAATATTTTTTCTCCTCTTTTGTTATGTTTGTTTATTTAAATTAAAAATCATTTTTATTTATGATTTATCTCAGAAGTTCATGGATATCTTATCATAAATTTGGCTTGTACATAGCTTTCTTGTTACTATAGTGTAGATACGTTTTCTAGATAAAATAACTTTTAAGATTAATTTCTTATATAAATTCTGATTTTTTTCATTATCTTAGTTCATCTCTTAAAAAATACCAAAATAGTAGCTTAAATTAAAATCATACTTCTAATGACTTAAAGCAGGACTTTCCTTAATACAATAACAAATATTATATTATAATCTTTGAATAAAAATTCACTGCGTGAATACAGTATTACTTAATGTCAGATTTTTGAGATTAATAAAAATTTGGTCACAATTTCTGAACAAAAAAATCAAAGATAATGCAAGATAATATGACTACTGATGCAAGAATTTACTGCAATAATGATTTTTATCCTCTAACATAAAAGTAATGAAAGATAGAGTTCATGTTAATCTTTCTGTACAGGACAGTTAGCAGTTGAAAAGTATATTTAAGTCAATGAATGGTATTTATATAAAATAAGTAATATCTTGATTGCCAGGATTTTAAACAAATGAGTAAATTAATAAATTCAGGATAAAAAAAGGAAGCTAATTTTAAATTACATGATTTTACGTAATTATCTCTAACTTATGTAATAGTTTTGTTACCAATCAAGTAGTTTAAGTTCTCTCTCTTTCGGTCGTTCGGAAAGTTCTCGGCCTGACATAGAGATGGCCCGTGTACGACCGAATAACTCTGATATTTGTCAAATATGATTCTTTAGACGAGGTGCTGCATAGTCTACCCCCGCATTTAGTTGGTTGTTTGTAGCGAATAGATAAAGCAAACAAGTATAAACATTTTCCGAAAAATGGATAAAATGAACGTTCGAGCTGTTATAAAGTAATTTTGTTTTATAAGGTTTAACCCCGTGGACATACAAAAAGATTATATTCCTCTTTAAAGGGTAAAGAAGTAAGGGAAAAGAGGTAAAACAGAAGGCGTAGAGGCCCTAAAACCTCTCCGTCGGGCGAAATCGTCACAAAAATTCCGTATTAAATGATCTCCAACTGAAGGTTAGCGAGCTTTCTTATAAGCATCTCGGTAAACCGTCCCCACTAGATTATATACGAAGTTTTGCATATGAAAAAGTTTTTCGCTCGATTAGTGCCGAGTTTGTTAATAGTCGATCAAAAACACATTCGACTCTGCACTTCTCAAGGTGTTTAGACATACTTAAACGCGATTCAGCTGAGTTTCGTTAAGTTTAATAACTGTAGATGAAACATGGATTAAATATTATACGCCAGAGATCAAACAGTGGTTAGAAGCAAGTGAATATGCTCCAAAGAAAGCAAAAACGGTTCCATCAGTAGGAAAATCATATCTACGGTTTTGGGGGATTCTCATAGTGCGATGGTCATAGACTACCTGGAAAAAAGCAGGAACCTCACCGGGAAGTATTATGATTTGTTACTGGACTGATGAAGGATGTTATTCAGGTTAAATATCCATATTTGGCCAAAACGAAAGTGCTTTTTCACATTTGGCGCATTTTTGATGCGCCTGCACAGACGTCTGCGGTTGTCGCTCCAAAACTGTAGGATCTACGCTTCGAAATGTTTCCACAATTGCAGTATTTGCCGGATTTGTGTCCTAGGTAATAATTTTTTTTCTTAAACCTGAAGAGATGGCTTCCTGCAGACTCATTTCAAAAGATAAGGCCTAAACGCAGGCAACAATGCTTAACTGAACAAATCACATTGTATTGTGGATATTAAAAAGTTGGAAAGCAATTAGTCTAAATGTATTGAACTGCAAGGTGACTACATTAAAAAATAAAAATTCGGAAAAATCGTGAGTTTACTTTGTCAGATCGAGAATTTCCAAATCCTAATATTACTATATGTATATATAAAACGATCTAATAGTTCTGCGATATGTATGTTGCATTGTTTCTCGATAGAAAAGGAGTTTATTAATCCCAGTCTTTCTTATATTTACATGTAAAGCACTGGAGCTACGATAGCTAGCAATGAGAGGTTCTTTCTTTGAGATTAATGATGTTCACTATAAAGCCAATCCCTGTGATGAATGAAGTGAAAGTGTCACTTGAATATCATGAATTTAGGTAGACTTGACATATTAATTTATTAAAGTATATATGGCTCAGTGAATAAGGCAAGGAGAAACTAATTCACTCCCTAATTTCCTTATTAATCTGCAAGGCATACTTGTTATCCCTGAGGATGGCTAGGTCATTTTTGGGAGCAACTTGTGACTCATGTCATATCACTTACAACCTTTACGATTACTCCACTTAACATGATTATGAAGCCGGCCTCCATGGCGCGAGTGGTAGCGTCTCGGCCTTTCATCCGGAGGTCCCGGGTCCGAATCCCGGTCAGGCATGGCATTTTCACACACGCAACAAATCATTCATCTCATCCTCTGAAACAATACCTAACGGTGGTCCCGGAGGTTAAACAAAAAAAAAACTGAAGTTTTTTTGTTACTCCCACTTTCATTAGTTTTCAAAATTAAACGCAAAATTAAAGTTTGCTTAGTATTTACGATGAATTAGGGTTTTTAAAAACAGGAAAAAGTTAATTTAGGAAACAAGTTATTAATATTTTTGATTGGTAAATAACTTAAAAAAAAGAAACAGAAAGAAAAACAATCTTAAAACTGCTCAATATCTGATCTTTTATTTGAAAACATAATTTTTCTTTCGAGAAAACAAGTTCTAAAATATCAATTTCCTCTTTTTCTACAAAATTGCAATTAAAAGTTGTGTGTATTTACTGCTAATAAATTACATTTAGTTATTCAATTTCTTTTCTGCATAAGCCAAGTACTGGGAAGCAGTCTGAAATTCACCGTTGTGTAAAAACAATAAACAAAAAATAAATCAAGATCCTTTAAAGATTTTTTAATTTCTAAAAATTTATTCCACCAAATCTTTTCCACTTAAATGAGAAAAGCAACAAAAAGTCTCTTGTAAAAATCTGGATAATTCAGATTCGTTATTATAATATATTATAAAATTGCTTGTGATATTATGAATAAAAGAAAATCAGGATGAGTGTCATAATTTCCAGTTGCAGTTGCTGGGAGCAGTAACGTTTTGTGATAAGAAAAGGCGTTTTGCCTACTGGCATTTTGCCCATTCACAGCTCTTGGCACCGAAATTTCTACCATCACTTATTATTTTACTAATAGCAGCAACAATATCACTTTACGTACACAAAAATAAAATGTAATACGTTTACTCCAACTATAAGCTCGGATTCAGAGAGACACCTACACCAGTTTTACGATCAGTTTCAGAAATTTTACCCATGTTTGAATTGCAATTTTTTTTTAAATTCTGTTTTCATTTTAATTTATCTAAAAAAGCCTAGCAAAACTGTTTAATATACTTTTTTTTTTCATTTTCCTGAAATTACTAGAGATTATCTCAAACCTATTTTTTTATATTTATTGTAATATTTTATCTTTACAGATACATGTTTACATTTAAAAAAATTCACAATGAAATTTAATTCTTATATTATTTTTAAAAACTGTGTATATATGGTCACATTATTATTAATTTAAACTAATTAATTAATAAGTTTGCTATATTTTTGTTTTATTATCCTCAAAATGTTAGAAAATAATTTTCCTAATTTAATCTTGAGTCCAGTACCCTAAGATTATCACTGGTTGTAAATTTTACTGAATTATTATTTAAAATGAATTTGCAACTACAGAACATTCAATCTCTCATAGCTAGAATGGTGATAACTTGCCAAGAAAAACTCTAATAATAAACTACATTTTGTCAGTTTACACTAGTTAACTGACATTCAGGTTGTCTATTTTCTTGGATTCTTCAGAAACTGAGTGTATATTTATTTTTAATTTGGGAACAAATTGTTCAGAATTGTGTTAGTATAATTAACTAAAGGTAAATCTATAGAAATATGTGATATTAAACAAATAAACAGGATGATAGGATTATGATAAAAGATCACTGTAACGATTAAAAAATGTGCAAATGATTGCAATAAATAGGTTAGTAACATAACCAAAAACAGTATGAAGAATATCTGAATAGAAGATATCTAAATTACACTTACAACTGCAAAACTAAATTTTTAAGAATGATCCTTAAAAAAATCCACAATTTTATAGGTTAAAAAAATCATCTTTCCTTTTACTTACCTGAAATTCTCAAGAAATGCATCCAGAAATCAACCACTAGAAATTATGACCTTAAAAATAACATTTATAATCATCTTCTAAGTTGCAGTCATATATTTTCTTTAATAAATGAACAGAAGTGTCGATAATTAACTCACTGGACAAGTTAAAATTCTGTACTTTAAAGTTAAACGGAAATTTAATGCGTTTAGAATTTTCAGATCAATGTTCTCCTCATAATGTAGTATTTCAGAAAGTATTACGTCATTCTTTACCAGTAAGTTTCAACATGTAGCTCATATTTTATATGAAAGAATCATCTATTTCAGAAATTTTATTTTGGTTAAAATTTTTATTTACTATTGGTTATATCTTTGTAGGAACCTTAAGTAAATTATATTACATACATACATGTTAAAATTCTCAAAAATTATATACTACTATTATATACAACTTCTGAGGTTAGAACCTAGTAAATACACAATGTAGTTTTAAAGAACTGTTCTATGAGTAATATAGTAGAAAACAATAACAAATATCATAAAATAGCAGATTGATGAAACATTTAGAAAATAAAAAAAATAAACCAAAAGAGAAAATTTTTAGAATGAAAGTGAAAACAGAACAGAGAGGAAGGGAATGAAGAATTGATAAATTTACAACACTCAGCATGTGTAATAACACTATGCATAGGGACTTACTAAGGTTCAGGACGTTTAGCTGCTTAAGTCTTCTAACATTCTCACCATTATCTAGGAGGGTTTACTGCCAGTGGTTAACATGGTCATTTAGCCAAAGTTCATATTTCATATTTATTATTTACTTATTATT
This sequence comes from Lycorma delicatula, assembly GCF_047948215.1. Lineage (NCBI taxonomy): Eukaryota > Metazoa > Arthropoda > Insecta > Hemiptera > Fulgoridae > Lycorma > Lycorma delicatula. The sequence goes on from NC_134455.1 coordinate 284,119,971, forward strand.
ATAATTTCATATTTATTATTATTTCTGGAATTTATGCCTCAAATTAAATGCTAACATAAATTTAGAACTTTTGTAATACCAAAGCTAGAGCTTTATATGCAAACATTTTATAAATATTTCTAAGTTAATAAGTAAACTGAATGAATGGTCTAAAAATGCTTGGGTTTACAATTTGTTACACACTAATCATTGCTTAAATTCTACGTTAATATTTGTTGAAAGATATGTTGAGATTGATACTCTTCATTTAGTAGGGCTTGTAAATTTTTACTAGAATGCTGGAGATAATTTAGGGTAAATTTTTTTTTAAATGGTGTTTACAGCATACTCCTAGGAAATGCTTTAAAGATGTAAAAGTCATAGACAATATTTTTTAAAATCAAATTCCATTAATTGACAATAAAACAACAGAGTTCAAATTTGAAAATTTTATGATCAGTATATTATATGAGAATATCTGTCCAGACTCATAAAAATGTCTAATTAAACTATTATTTATGATTATTTAATAAGTGTAAACAATATAATGTAAGTACTACAAATGCGCATCACAATACTCTAACAGAAAAAATAATTTCAGTCTTTTATTTATATTTAATCATTTATGTTAAGATCTCTGTGGTGAAATAGTAGTGCACTTTGGCCTTTCATTTGAGGATCCTGGGTTTGAATCCCGGTCAGGCATGGCATTTTTCAGACACTACAAAATGCCTTTTCCATATTCCCACGTATAAGCTTCAAAATATCGTGGTGAGTTGTTTCATCAAGATAAAAACAAAAAAAATTGTGGATTACAAATGTCTAATTATAATCATGGTCAGATTATTACGTACACCAGATCTTAATTCCTTATTTATATCAAGTAACTTAAAAAAACAAAAATCTGTGTATTTAGTCTCTTTCATATGTATTTCAATTATTGATCTCTGCACTAATACTATCATCATAAATAAGTATTTTCTTTTAAATGATTTCTAACCTGAACATCTCCTTGAACATGTCGACAAGTAAAACCAAAAGCGCCCATCAAGTATTAATTTAACAAGTCTTGCAACTGACAGCTACTCTCAAAATAGAGGAATTATAGGCCTAAATGGTTCAGGTAGTAGAAAACTAATTCAAAATTGTAATTATATTTATACCATCATTGAAATGAAGGAGAATAGTCTTAAAAATGACACCTTACCTTTTTTATCTTAAGGAACGGCATAGTGAATATTATTATTACTATCAAAGAAAACAAAAATGACAATTCTGAAAGCGAAGCTTCTTTTATCTGAGATATTTTTATGTGTGTCACAATACTTGAGACAATGTAAAGCAACAAGTTAAATGTCATAAAATAGTACTCAATATACCTAGTAATGTTTGTACTCAGTAGGTAGCATTAACTCTGTCTGCTTATTTATGTGATGAGATGATGAAAAGTTAAACTTCATTCTGATTAATTTATACTAGTCACATTTGATGAGATTTTATTTTCTACAAGAAAACAGTTTTATTATAATTTTTGCATTTCTCTCTTTTAATTTATTTCCCAAGTGATGATAAGGGTGTATCTATTCAATAATTTTACCTTTCTCAAGATGAGGCAAATTTTCAGGATTCAACATAATACTTGTTTCAGTTATTTAAATATTTTAATTTACCTCTGTATTTTGGTTTCAGTCTCAGTAGAATTCTTAAAGAAATATTTTGGAATAATAAAAGAATGAATTTTATTCTGTGGAACATTTTATGTTTTCCAAGAAATTTCTGAGTGAGTCATTGTTTAAGTTTAGAAAAAATTAGTCCTGTCACCTGATGGACACAGGACTAATTTTTAATTTTTTTTAGGACACAAGTCCTAACTCGAATAGAACTTCAGAAACCAGGTCTTAAGAATCTGTAATAGTTTTCACTCCTACCCTCCTCATATAGCGAAGTTTTCCTGTTTACGTTTCATAGTACAATATTTTTAGCTTTTGAGTTGCAGTTTCTTCATTGCAAGAATTTTAACTGTCTTCAAAAGATTTTAATTTAAAAAATCTATCTGATATTATTCTTGAAAAATTATACATGACTTTAAATGCCAAACTATTATTTAGCCAAACACTCTTTATCTTTTGCAATCACTATAGTTACTTTAAGAAGGCTATAGAACCTTAGCTAACTTTTCTTTAAAATTTACATAGGTTCTAAACGAATAGAATATTTGAAACTAGTTTGCCTTTTTACTTCTGTTAGTTGTAGAAAGTATTACAATATTTCCTTTATAATATGGCCTCAGTTGAACATTTTATTAACCTTGTCTTTTTACTGTCTAGAATCTGTGCTTGACCAAATTTTATATATGAATCACAAGAAGCCGATAGTAAAAAGAATAATGGTAATTTTAGTCCCATTATAGAACTTCCATTTTTTTATTGATTAAACCTTTTTTTAGTTAGTAAATTTTAAAATTTATTCATGAGCAAAATGATTAAATGGCAGTAAATTTGCAACTGTGGTACCAAGGCAGATTAGAAACCAATATGAACAAAATTTGTAAGTTTTTATTTTTACGAAGAAAAAAATTCTATTTTTATTTTGCATAGAGTTGTTTGAAAGTATTAGCAGTGAATAAAATTTAATTAATGATTATCATTTTCTAATTTTTAAGGAACCCAGTCCAATTTTTTTAAAAAAAGTGTAAATTTACTACTTGGATCCTTGCATAGAGTTTTGGTACAGGAAACAAAGCTGTTATTTTAGGAACTGTCACTTCCAGTCGACAGATTTTAAAGGTACTTCTGCACATTAAAGAAAGAGTATGTGTAACTTTGTTTCAGCACAGAAAGGTAAATAAATCTGTTTCATTACACAGTGGTAACAGCCACTTAATGATGTATACATTTCTAGGGTGTAGTAGAGCTCCTGATCTGCAAATGAGACCAATCAGAAGTACTTTGAATTGCTTTCTCTAAGAGTAATAAGGTTCACATACAGTATAGCTTGTCAGCCTTCCTGCTTTTAAAAGAATAGAAGTTGCTGACCTGTAACAGTAGGTTGTATTTCAACTCAATGAAAAAGACAAGAGGAATCCATTTTACTTCCCACTTTTCCAGGGAAGCATGGCATGGAATGCTTTGATTTTTATCGGAGTAACTATACTACTTTTGAGAGAGTTTAATATTTCAATGTAACTGTGCAACTTTTCAGTTACAGAACTAAGGTAGAAATATTCATAAAAGACCTTGAAATCTTAGTTTAATGGATTGTAGCTGCAAATCACAGTCAAACTTTACATTATTTTAATTCCTTAAGAATAATTATTTAGAATTGTTGACTAAATCAAATAATTGAAAACAAACCGTCTGTGAGTTGTCAACAAATATACCTCACCTGAGTGACTGCTCATCCACATCTTTGTAAATACTGTTTATGTTCGTAGTTAAGAAACTCAAATATTAGTTTGACCAAATTCTGCATTTTACTAAAGCTGAATAATATATTTTGCAACTGTATGCATTTATATTTTACTAATACAAATAAGAGATTTAACGATTTTTTAAATTTATTCATTAGTGTGAGCGAGCTTTTGTGTGTTTTAAAACTTCATATATTACAATACTGATATTTAATAAAAACTTCATCCATTGTAATAGCTAGCAGTTTAATGAAATATGTCACACTGAATAAAAAAATATCTCACATCCTGCAATTTAAAAATAATTTATTATAACATGTTTTTCAAAAACGTTTAGGTAATGATTTTTTGTAAATATCCAAACTAAGTACTTTTATAATATTAGCTATAAAATAAATTTTATTTTTATAGACTTCTTTAAAATTTAGAATACTTACTGTACCTTTCCAGAACACATGATTACAAAAAATTTACAAAAACATGATTAAAATTAATAATATATTAAATGAATATATTTATAGATTAGAAGATGAGAAAGAAATGGAAAATTTATTAATCCCAGTGGAACTAAGGGGTCATCTAACATAGTTGTTTCCATCTCTACCAAGTTGGATTCTCTTGGGAGAGAGGTGTAAAGAACATACTGTAGGTCCATGAATTATTGAACTGAGACAAAATACATATTTAATGTTAAATTTTAGTAGTAACCTGATTTAAATGAAATTCAATTTCAAGTACTTGGTTGACATAAACAAATTTCACATCTTTTTTTTTAACATTACATAACAATGATAAGAATTTAGATCAGTTATCTGATGAGCTTTTAATACTTCATAACATATATTTATGAATTCAATTTTTTTTCAACAATATTAAATGAAGTGAACTATTACAAAATTAAATGGAGATAGTTTTTCTGTTTGAAGATACTTGTAGTTTATATGTTACACAAAAAGCTACTACTTTTTATGACACACATGATAACTTACATTATTAAACGTTGACATTAAAATTTATCTGTCATACTAATTTTTATTAAACTTAACCAGCTCTGATAAAGTCATGTGAAAGACAATTCCATTTTTAATAATTTTCTGAAATATTTTGTGTTTTCTGTTTTTAGCGTTCTCTTATGTCCCTCCGATTTGGTCTTCATAGTTGAATTTCGAATGATGAATGTAAAGTTATTTATTTTTTTTATTATCCTCCTTTCGCCAATAAGAGTTTGATCTATAACTGCAATCCGTATGGAAAAGTTTCCTAAAATATACATAGAATTTTTTTCTAAAGTTCTATCAAAGTCATTTCTGAGTACATAATTTCCATATCATATGGAATCAATTGGTGACTAGTTTTTTACAGCAGTTGTCTATAAATCTAGTAGGTCCCTATTAATGAGTTCTGCTCACCGTTTCATCACAATGTAAAATTAATGCCAATTGATTCCTATTTTTGCAGGAGACAGCTGTATTATTTTCTGTGTTGCAGTTATGTCTTAGTATTTCTACTACTTAAATGAATGACAAAAATATCGACTAAATATCATACAATTTTCATAATTTTATTTCCATTTTCATTTCAATTTCATAGGAGATGACATCTAGAGTTGGTGCAAACCACTTAGTTACTGTTGGTGGAAGCCTTTGTAAATGGTTACTAGATGATGCAATACTCTTTTCTCAATTGTTTTAGTCGTTTCTCATTTATTCTGGTATTTTGTGATCATATGTAAATAAATGTGGTTTTGCATGATTTAGGGTTAATTAGTTTTCAGAGAATCTATCAACTAAATATTGTTGTGATCAATCCAAGTGAAGTTTTGGAAGTATTTTTTATTGTATTTTTTAAAAAAAGTTGATGTTAAACATTGTACTACATAAATAGCAATATTTAATTAATTAATTTTAATCAATATTTATTTAATTGTGAGTGAAAATAAAGAAAACGGTTTGTAAATTGAAATATGATGGCAGCTATTTGAACTTTGGTTTTATGTTGACAGAAGTCAATGATAAAGAGAGGTCAGAATTGTTCTGTGTTTGAAAGTTTTGGTATCAGAGTGCATGTTACCAAGTTAGTAGAAGTTCCAAATTGCCATATAGAAACCAGTCAATGTAGCATAGTTTTAGCATGTAGCTAAAAGAATTAAATCAACAAAAGAATAGTTTTTATAAGCAACTACCAATTCCAGGCAATGCTTTGCTAGGATCTAACAAGGTAGCACGTAGAAGAGAAAAATCTAAGTAGCCCCGCAATCGCAAAAGAACTCATTTTACTAGCTTCTGTAGATATGGTGGACATTATGATTGATGAGTCTGGTGGGAAGCTACTTTCAAAAGTACCAAATAACACCATCAGGCGCAGAAGACAGCTCATAGTGAAGGATCTCAATGATCAATTAACTAAAAAATTAAAAGAGAAGGAATTTAGCTTGAAGTTGATTGAATCCACAGATAATAATGATACTCACTTAATTTGTTGTCATATAGATGGCAATAGCATTGTTGAAGACCTTCTCTACTGTAAAAATACCACTACTCATGTAAGGGCTCAAGACTTGTACGAGATCCTTGATACTTTTATATTCGAAAATGGTTTGGAATGGACTAAGTGTGCTGGTGTCTCTACTAATGCTACTCATTCCACATCCAGCTGTTATGAAGGATGCAGGCTTATACTCGAAGCAAAGTCCTTGAAGTTCTGAGGACCAACTGTGTTTTTCACTAGGCAGCACTTGTATATAAATATCTGAGTTCTACATTGAACCAGGTCTTAGAATATGTAGTAAATTACAAAAACTTAGCCTTTGAAGGAATAATCTTTTCAAAAAACTATGTTAGGCTATGGGATCCAAACACATATCTTTTACTGTACTACAGCACTTTACGATGTCTTTCTAGTAGTAATGTACTGTCTCATATGATTGAACTGCGACAAGAAATTTGTATTTTTCATAAAGAGTAGGCACACAAGCAAACCAAACATTTAGTGAATAATTTTTTTTGGTAAAACTACCATATTTGTTTGACAATTTTAAAAAGATAAATGATTGACTGTCTCCCATAAGGGGAGCAACATGAACCTCTTTAAGTCAATTGAGAAAAATTTAGCTTTTTCTAAAAAAATAAAGCTATGGAAAAAAAATGAATAAAGATGAAGGCAAAGAATGTTTCCTCTTGTTTTTTTTTCTTTCTTATTTAACCTCCGGGACCACCATTAGGTATTGCTTCAGAGGATGAGATGAACGATTTGTAACGTGTGTGAAAATGCCATGCCTGACCGTGATTCGAACCCAGGACTACCGAATGAAAAAATGTTTCTCCTTGTTGCAAAAATATTTGACTTCCAGTGGAGTTTGATTTCTCTAGGAGAAATGAAATCCATTTTTTCAACTTATCACCAGCTTTGAAAAATATTTTCAAAATGACAATATCAAAAAATTTTCATGGACTAAAGATCCATTTAATGACATAACTCCATCTGAATTTACTGCTGCAGAAATAAAGATTCTGATAGAGTTGTTTTGTGACAATACATTGAAAGCAAAATTTAGCAGCATGGAATTAATTGAATTTTGGTTATCAAAGAAAGATAAATATCCACCTTGAGAAAAGCTCAGAGAATTTTAACTCCATTTGTGATTTCTTGTTTATGTGAAGCTGGATTTACAGCAGTTACTAGCGGTTACTATTTAAAATTACATAAGTAATACGTTACATATAACTAACAATTTGGATTTGGATAACTTTTTCAAGATATTTTTACTTAATTGAAGAATTGTTCTTCTATAATTATAACAGACTAACTAAATAAATAAGACTAAATAAATAAAGATTTATTTCCATTTCTTTATACACAATCATTTTAAAGCTATAATAAAATTGACATCTTTAAATATTCTCTACATCATTAATTTTTTAATTATATTAGCAGTAAATGAATTTTATAAGGGTTTTTATTGTAATGACACAATAATGGGATTGTTGATAAGCCAATACAGAAATAAAGAAGACAGTTTTTCAGGAAAAAAATATTTTTTTTTTACTTCTCATTATCTCTTAATATTTCTTCTCAATTCAAAAGCATTTAACTGTTTAATACTTCAGTATTTAACTGACTCTCCTTTCGAGGTTTAACTGATATCTTATTATATCATAAATTAAAATAATAATGAATGGAAATCCATTTATCTCTTCTGGACTTCATCAAATAAATAAAACCTTGCTTTTTTTCTTATTCATATTTTATTAATTATGGTACGATGAATAAAAATTGTAAAAAAAAACCCTTTTCAATTACTTTAATTTTCCGTATCCCATTCTTTTATGCAGTAATTTAGTTTGCAAAGCTTATTAAGTCAACGATAGTGAAAATTATGTCTTGCTTCAGTCAACAAAAATGCTTAAAGATGTGGATAATTATTCCAGATATTCTTTGATTATTGATCTTTAGTAATGTTTCATCATGTTACATTATAATGTGTTAAGTTATAAAAAGGAAAATTTTTCTTATGTATCTTTTTACTTCAGTGTTGTAAAAATTTTGCACTATATATCTTAATTTTTAATGTGTTTTCTCTTCATATATAGATGAACTAATGAATAAAGTAAATTTATTCATATAAATTAAAGTGTTTTTATTACAGCAATAATTAATTAATAATTAAGTATTTTTTTAGTAGATTAACGTCAGAAAGGTCAAGTGGTGTAGCACTTCAATCCTTAAACAAAAACAATGCCCTAAAACTTTAAAAGATATAATAAATCTATTTGAAGAACTTACAGTTGTTCTAATTGTGCTACAATAAATTATTAGCTACTATAAAATAAAATTTAATCATTGCGATATATACTAGTATATTCTTTGCACCCCAATAAAATATAAGTACAAGTATTTTTTAAATATAAATATAAGTATTTTTTTATTTACCTTACAAACTAAAGAAAGTATTTTGATCGCGAAAAATTTCGAATTTCAGACTTCAACGGAAATATCCATTTTGACCACCCATCCATTTCCATTTTGACTAGTTTCGGCGTGACGTCTTTACGTACGTATGTACATATCTTAGATAACTCAAAACACGATGTTGAAATTTTGGATTTAGTATTGTTGTAACATCTAGTTGTGCACCTCCCGTTTTGATTGCAATCGACAGTACCAAAAGTGTCCAAAAAAGCCCCAACGCCCAAAATCCTCAAACATTTGCATTTTGGACTTTTTCTTAACTGCAATAATAAGCCCTCATTGAGAGATTTTCAACGATATATCATAAGTGATACTTATTTTATGGTTCCAGAGTTATAGCCAAAAAAAAAAAATTAATTAATTAAATATTTGGAATTGCAACGGAAGGCACATCGGTTCGAATCAGACTTCATCTCCTTTTTTTTAACTTTTTTTTTAATTTAGTTTTTTTTACCTTTTTTAACAAATTAAAAATATTGATTTATTAATAATTATTAACCCGTTACTGTAAAAAAATGTTTACAATAAATAATAATTATTCAATACTAAAAAAAAAAAAATATGAAAAAATCAGAAGTTATTAGTGAAATAAAATTTTATGTACTTTTAAAAATGTGTATAGGTAACTTAATAGGCATTATTACATATGTGTATTTGCAATAGATTTTGTAGAACATCTGATTATTTAATATTAATTGAAAATTATAATTTAGAATCGTATTATTTCTGTATTTCTAATTTAATTTCTGTTTAATTTTATTTAATTATTCTGATATTTCCGTTTAATTTTATCTATATTAAGTTAACTACAGAGTGATTGAAAAATAAACCCTTACAAGAACAACTTATACATTGAGGCATATATGTGCCCGATATTTAATAAATTGCAAAAAATTATTTTCTTTTAGTTCATTACTCCTCCTCTGATATTGTTGGACAATAGTCTCCCTAAGTTTAGTCGAAGTTGAACATCATTTAGTTTATTTGTTTTTTGCCAATCATTTAATCGCTCTTTGGTTTGATATAATTCTTCTTATCTTAATTTGTGTACACGTTCTCTAGTTTTCAAGTTTTCTCTCTCTTTATATTCTTCATCCTCTCTTAATATTTTTATTATTTTTTTGGTCTTAACATTTTCTTCAACTTTATATTTATAATTTTCTCTTAATATTTTATTATTATTTTTTGGTTTATACATTTTCTTCCTCTTTATTTTTATCATCTTATCTTATTTTTTTTATTTTTCCCTTGTTCTTAACATTTTCTTCCACTTCATATTCTTGTCATTTTTTTAGATATATTTCTTCATGTTATCTTTCTTTTTATTGTATGATTATTTATTTTTAATTTTTGATTATTCACCAAATAATCCAATAATAAAAACTAAATATTTTACACTGTAAGGTCGAAATTAACATGTGTGACTAGTATACAGACATTCACTAAACGGAATAGTTTAATTATTTTTAACTTTTATTTATACGACACACCAGAAATCTGAAACTTTTGTTAACCATCAACTCACGAACATACAAATAATACTGATTTAGATATACGAGTAATAAAGCAACTTTTACTCTATCCTTACACTTTCATGTAAGATTATTTAATTAATAATTGTATAAATATTTGATGTTAATAAAAACTAATATTTCAGCAGTTTTATAATTGTCCAGTTTATTAAAGAATTGGAGGACCGTATCTCACGTTCAAATGAAATAAGTTTAATTGAACTCCAGCAAAAAATGTTTATATGTAATTTAATAGGCGTACAAGGAAGTCATGTGGTGTTCAATCAAAGTTTTTCCTTTTGTCTTTAATCCAGTGCAAACTTGTCTTTATATTTGTTCAAACGCGAATCCTTATTTTTAGCAGCCGACTGGAACGCTGTACAATTTTAATTGTTTAGAATTTTAATCAATTAATAACAAAAGAGTTCATTGTAGAAACTTAGGTTATCCTCTTACCAAGTTTTTAAAAATAAAACCACATTAAAATCACTTCATTCCGGACAAAATTTCTGTTGTCAAATTATTTAAGTACGAGCTTCTCAGAAGATGAAATTTTTGTAAGCAAACAGAAGAAAATTAAATCATACGCAGCGTGATTATAACGAAGTACACACACCGTCAGTACATGTAGATATAGAAGCTTAATACAACAGAACCTAGGTTCGAATCTCGGTCAAGCATGGCATTTTCATACGCTACAAATCATTCATCTTATCCTCTGAAGCAATACCTAACGGTGGTCCCGGTGGTTAAAAAAAGCGCAGCTGAAACAAATTACAAACCTTTCGGCTTTAAAATTACTCCGACACTCTATATGTTACATTCACCATGCCGGAAAAATCAAGTCGCTTCGTAATTTTACCTAACAAAAATAAAACCAAAATTTAGAAGAAAAGATAAATCAGTTTTCAATTATACCCATCACACCCAAATAATGTCTGCATCACAGAAACACTACCTTGATTATTTAAATATTTGCTTCATAAAACCTCAAGAGGATAAACGACTGTAATATCAGAATCAATAAAGTAAAATACTTGCACATGTATAACTTTATCTACAGTTGAAACCTATACTTTCAGCTATAACCGTGTGAGTTTTGTCTTGCAGTGTAAAAAATTAAGATTTCACGTGTTCGGATGAATATCACCTGCATTTCGATAGACTTGGCACGTTGATACACATCCGTATATTTGACAGAGTAAAGAAGATAATGAAAAGTCTTTGAGATAATGTAATTTTTGGGGGTAACTTGTGATTCGTCTCAGGTTTGCTTACGACTGTTATAATTATGATACGAAACATTTACTAACACTTTTTTTTTATTGTTTTAAGTTTTCTTATCCATTCCTTCATATCTTTAATAAATATTTAAAATCATTATTGAAGTGAAAACTTCTTAAGGCGCGTTGTGTCAGAATTTTTTGTACATACGAATTACATGGGAACATGGGAAAAAAATCATTGACTCGTAATCAAAATCTGTAACGTAACGCAAGACGCTAAGCAATATATATATATATATATATATATATATATATATATATATGAAAGAGAAAAAGGCATAGAACGAGAATATATATATGATTGTATAGTATAATATGTGGTAGCAGTGGATGGGAGGTGGGAGAAAAAACTGCAGGTGATTCACAATAATTCTCCCTCTCTATCGCTCTCTTCTCTATGCCCATACAAGTGTATACGTATAGATTAGTATACGGTAAAGATAGACTGTGAATTATAGTTAGCCTTAGCCGCACCATGTTGCTTCTAGGTTGTGCTTGAATATATAAACATTGAAATGTTTGTTTATTATATGTCAAAGTGCTTATATGAAATATTTCAATACGTACTAATAATAAAATTAAAAAAAAATAATTGTTTAAATTCACTCTAAGTGTAACATATTATAATATTTGTGAAGAATACTAGATAAAAAAGTGAATACATCAAAAATGTATTTCATGATTATATTTTATATTTTTTATTATAACATGTGCACGTGACACTTACATTCAAAGAGCATATACGGCATAATATTATGTATTATGAATTCTATATATATATATATAACAATGTCAAACGATAAAAATATAAGTACTACAAGATATGGCACAACAATAGATGCAGTATTTACAAGATATTTGGATAAATTTCATTTGAGAGTTTATTTCATACTTCAATTACCACAAACCAATTGTTTAACTTTTAAAACATGATGGTAAAGAAAAATAATGTAAACATTTCAGAAATATAATAAAATGTATCATTGTTAACTATAATACACATCATTATTAACATCTAAATATTTCGTTATTGTTACCAATAATTAATAAATAAAATTAATTTAAATTTTGTTGTTAATATTTTTCAATTCATTATACAATCATTTAGATACATATTTTAATAAAATTAGCACAAGTTAGAAATAGTAATATAGTCAAATATAATTATAAACCACTAATCGGTATTCATTATTTGAAGTTTTCGCTTCTGTCGGCCAGTCCCCGCGACTGCCTTTTTTTACAGTACATAAAAACTTAGTAGTAAAAATTTCAAAATAACACCTCTTCTCTTCAGCCGGCAAAATAACACAGCTGCTGCTGAATTCCTTTGGTATAGCTTTAAAAAATGTTTAGCTTTGGTAAAGATGTATGTAAACCAATTTAAAAATGCATATTTTCTATACTATAGAAGAGTCTGTTCCTTTATTTAGCATTATGGAAATCGTATTATATAATTTATAATTTCAAGTAACTTACATTTTCAAACTCTAATAAAAGTTAGGCGATGTAAAAGCAGAATAAAATTAAACTTTGAATGCTAAATAAAATTATCTATACTAAAGAAGAAACTATATTTTTTCTTTTGGTTTTTAAATAACGAATCAGTCATTGACTTTCTCTTTTTTCTGTTTAGCGTCCGGAACCATCATAAGATAATACTTCAGAGTATAAATTAGGATGATATGCATGAATATAAATGAAGTGTAGTCTTGTACATCTCAGATCGACCATTCCTGAGATGTGGGGTTAATTGAAATCCAACCACTAAAGAACACCAGTATCCACATCTAGTATTCAAATCCATATAAAATTAATTGCCTTAATTAGGATTTGAACCTTAGAACTCTCGAAACAAATCAGTCAGGACACATAACTTATCATGTGACGAAGGTCCGATCTTTCTCACCTCATCTTTACCCTTGTTTGCACATCTTCGGATTAACCTCAGCCGCATGTGTGGGAATTCTGAAATTACTCTTTAGAAAAGATGATATTGTACTGAAAGTAATATAATAATACACTAATTCAGAATCTTCAAAATTAATACTTAATTATATATTAATTATTATTTAATTACAATATCCTGATCTACTCAGTATAAACAAAACGATTTTTCTTTGTACCAGATGTTATTATTGTAATTTAATATTTGGAAATTAAAATAATAGTACCTTAATTTATAATATATATGTATTTTTTATTTGATATGCTGGAATTCTTGAGTTAATTTAAGGCAAGATATTTTCTATAGTTCTGGTGTCGCCAGTTTTTCTATGATTTTGTTTATTTGAGGAATCAAAATAAGGCTACCGAGTACTTAAACAATTTGAAATGCTTATAGATCCCGTTTCGTATACAATGAAATATTTTGATTAGCTAAATGTAAATCTGTTTTAATTTTTTTTACTGATATGAAAATGTATGAGTTTTCATTTTCAAATTTAAAGAGATATAAAGATTAGATTTTAAGTTTAATTTCTGTTCATATAAATTTGTTTAAACAAACAACTTTTATTCTATTGTCATTTTTGTTAAATAGAAGTTCAGGTATAGTTGTTGGGAAGATCTAAAAGCAAAATATAACGTATAAGAGATTACCCCGGAAACTACAACAAAGTATATGCTGAAAGGTAAAGAGGAATGACCGACAATGGAGAGATTCGTGGCTGAGGTTATACGAGCAAAGGAAGTGGATTAAAAGAAGTAGGAGGAGTTCCTTTTAAAAAAAAAAACATAACGACCGAGTCCCGGCTGCTGGGGCAGGGCCCGGGAACGGTATAGTCGGGTCGGTGTCCCTGGCCTTAGCGGTTAGAGGCAGAGGCAGGATAGAAATAAGGAAAAAATCCGGAACCGGTGAGCCGACCTGCCATGCCGGACGTACTGCCGGTAGACGGGGAGGCTCATTAGAGTCGCAAGGACCCTCCCCCTGGACTGAGTAATACTTGATTGTTAAGCCGGCCCAGGAAAGCAGGAGAAAAAACAAACACAATAAAAAAGGTATAGTTGTTGATTTTTAGTTTTTTTTTACTTCTATACAATCTCAATCATCCAGACGGGCTCTTTTCAGTAGAAATTTCCAACAATTTTTAATCACAGGTAAAAGTATAACATAATCTCTAATGTATTACAGTAAATCGCTTTGCAAGCGTTATAGGTATTTTCAAAATATGTAGTAACGCATTTAATTAAAGTGCCTATTATTGTTTTTCCTTATTAGTCATTCTCATTAAAATATCACGCAACACATCAAGTACTGAAATTGAAATTAGTCCAGCTGCTGGAGGAAATACAACGGATTAGTTCCGCTTTTTATAAGTTAGATGTACCGAAATAAAACGACTAGCACTGGAGACTGCATCAAGCCAGTCAAATGATGGAAGACAAAATAAAAAAAAGATGATTATATCCAGCTAGGATATTGCTTAAATCTTAGATGTTTCTTTTATGTAAATCCATTCGGGATCACAGTAGGTTTGAATCAGAATAGACTAATCGTTTTACTTAAAATGTTCGCTCTTTCTGCTTTTATTACAGAATGTGAAAATATTGACTGCACATACTTATAGAACAAATCGTTTCTTATTGTGTGCATTACCGAGGATTTCACTCCAGTAATTATAATACTTCAAAAAATGTAAAAATAAAGTATATTTTTTTACTTTTTGTAAATAATTTTCTTTTGATAAATATCTATTCTTAATCCTTCCTTTTATTTGTTTACTTTCGTCACCTCTTGGTTGATTATTAAGTAAATTTAATACATGTTTTAAAAGATTTTCACCAAATCAAAACTCTTTTTATTATTTTAAGCAAAATAAATGAAATCTTAGTCCGTAGCAAGCATAGAAAAATTTAAAATGTTATTCAGAGACTCTTCTCTAACAAAAATATTTAATACTACAGTCCAGGAACATAAATGTATAAAGATCGTTCTAAAATATTTTGCTTGACGCGTATACTTGCTGTAAAGTATTTTAAATTAATGATCATAATCATTTTTTATGTGCTCGTTTTACTTAAACTATTATGATTGCATCGGTACATTCTTCTGCCAGGCTGTTTTCCAAATATAGCAGTAAGTTACTCGGAAGTAAAAAACACTTGTTACAGAAAAAAAATGTATAACGATAAAAATTACTATCTGCTGATTCTTTGTTGTGCGGTTTCTACTCGACTGGAAACTCAATTTTTTTCCTACATTATATGTTATATAACGCTTCAGTGAATCAAAGTAATTTTATTATCCAAATCTGATTAGGTTCTTGTAGTACAGAGGATAAATACTTTCCCACATAATGTTAGACTAGTAATAAATTACAAAAGGCACACGTGGTAACATTTGTACTGTACAGTATAAAAATCAATATTGCCTATTAATTATTCATAATTTTAGTCCTTCGTACGGATAAATGAACCAACGTACAAATTTATTGACATGCGCACACAAGCGCTTAACTATCGTTTTTCTTCCTACCTACTTTATTCCGCTAATATGTAATATATAATAAATTCAGAAACATAAAACCTTTTGTTTACATCAAAATGATAGAATGATGAAGTTCTTCGACATACATATTATTATTTATTTATTTATATTTTTTGATTAGTATTTACTTCATTTTTTTTTTTTTTTGCTCGAATGATATAATATGCTGTAAGCTACAATGCTGTATTATAATGTATATATATATATATAAACACGTATTCCCGATTTACCAGCGTCATGAGGTATCGAAAAGCAGTTTACACGAAAATATGTAAATGTAAAATTATTTATAAGTACTTTTCACTGGAAAACGTTAACTAATTCTCTCAATACTTAATTTCGTTTTTAATAAAAGTAGATAAATGTGACATCACATCTGTAAATAGTGAATATGGAAGTAGAATTTAATCTACTAAATTACTTCTGTAAATTATGCCATTAAGAAAGAGCAAAGACAAAATTACTAAATAGATAAATCTATATATTTAAACCAAAACTGATTAAAAGAAATTCTGGCCTTCACCTTTTTCTTCATTCATTTTTTTGACAGTTTTTTTGTACGTAAAAATCTGAAGCTGGAAGTTGACATGTAGTTTTAGGTGTGTTAGGTAGAGTAAAGAGTTTGTAGACAAACGAAAAGAATCACTTGCAAAAATATAAAAGATTCCTGAAAAAACATACAATTTCCAGGTATAACAAATTCATGTCAGGCTTATTAAGAACTTGAGGAGTGACGTGGTTTTCGGTTGTTTCCTTTATGGGCCGGATATACTACTAGATATCAGCATCCCAATTCTTCAGAAAAGCAGGCAAAAACATAGTTCTCTATAATTTTAATAGTTCTGGAAATGATAACTTTATTCCGTTCCCCACATGGACTGGTAGTGCAGTTATCACTTTACTACAGGATAATATTATTACTTCAGAAAAATATACTTTGATTAGTATATTTCTTATCTCGAGTGCATCATAGCCATAATAAATACTGGGACATGTAATATAAAACAACAAATTTATTTACCCTTTCTATTGCTTCAACTCATTGGGAATATTTGTTATCTGGCTGAAGAAAACATGAGTTGATGCTTAGTTTCATTCACATCTCTTATTGTTATACATAATCTAAATGTTATATCCCCTAATCTTCAGGATTTAAGTCATTTTCATTTAAAGTTTTTGAAATTTCATTTATAATTCCAAAGATTTCTGAAGTGTCTTACCATCAGTTACTTTTTTCTTACTTACCACTGTGTTCTTATTTTCCGGTTGGTTTTTCATGTTACTATAATTTTGATATTGAGGTATGTTTAATCTTCAACTAAAAATGTGTTTTTTTTATTCCCAATGAAAAAAATTCACAAGCTGAAAAATAGCTATCAACTTTTACACGGAAATTACTCATATCTGAAACTATTAAACATGTGTTTTTATATCATATGAGCATGGGAACATGAGTGTATTATATATTTTTAAAAATTATATACTAGATAGTGTATTTAGTCTGTTAAAAAATAAAATTCTTTATTCATTTGTTCTCCCGTCTGGAATTTTTAAAGAAGAATAAAAAAATATTATCTTAAAGATTAAATCCTTCGAAAAAGATATATTATCAAGCTAAGTAAAGATTAATCTGTGCACGTTAACCTGAAGTAAAGCTAATCAAAGAAACTTGATTCAAAGATTTAGTTCCAAAGATTTCTGAAGTGTAAGTTTAACTACTTTATTTTAAACTGTTGAAATCAAACTTTTTAACTGACTTCAAAAGAGAAGGTTATGTATTTTTCCCATATATATTTTTTACATCTGTTTGCACATAATCTTTTTTACTATTAATCCGATTGAAATAAATCTTGTTGCAATTGATGCAGCTACTTTTCATGGTGGTATCTTGACATTGAAAAAATTTCTAGACAAAAAATTTTTTCGCCAACTGTGGGTAGGTATGGGGAACAGTGGAAATCCTGATATTCTAAATGTATGCGTGACATTAGATGATGTTATATGGTGTTTTTTAGGGCAGGTGGTAGTGTGATTTTCTGAAAAATAAATGTAACACCATTAATAAAATCATCAAAAATTGAGATTTCGTCTTAAACCTTTCAGATGCAATATACATTATAAATAATACATAGCAACAGTAGGGATAGTGGGAATCGTGTAATTCTATATACATGCTTCACATTAGATGGTCTTAATGTTGGTTCCAATTTTTTTAAATAATTATATTTATCGAAGTAACTACTTGTCAAAAATATATTAAATTTACTTCATACTTAATAAACATAGGATTCTATATACACACACATAACACATGCAAAGGAAATAAAATAATTCCTTTAACTATTAGTTACCACATCTTTTATGTTTTTTAAGCCATAGAGGAAATTATCTTTAAAAAATGTAAATAGAGCCACATTAGATATAAAATTTATCTCTAAATACAATACAAATAGATATAAATATGAAATTATAAAAATGAAATAAAATCATACAACACTGCTTTAAAAAGAAAAAAATACTGTTTTACGTAGATTACAGGTTTAGAAGACACATAAGCTAATTTATAGGGATTAATGAGGTATTATATTAAATTGTAAGTTTATTATGAACCTTCTTCCTTTCCTGTTTAGCCTCCGGTAACTACCGTTTAGATAATTCTTCAGAGGATGATATGTATGAGTGTAAATGAAGTGGAGTCTTGTACATTCTCAGTTCGACCATTCCTGAGATGTGTGGTTAATTGAAACCCAACCACCAAAGAACACCGGTATCCACGATCTAGTATTCAAATCCGTGTAAAAATAACTGGCTTTACTAGGACTTGAACGCTGGAACTCTCGACTTCCAAGCTAGGTTCTTATTATGAACCTAGCTTACATAAACGTAATCATAACTACACGTAATGTTTTCAAAAAAATAACCACCAGTCGCTTTAATAATAATTGTAAACCAGTTATATTTTTACCCATTTTATACAATTAGTTCCCTTAACATTTATTTATCATAAAGCCAAAAATGAAAGTGCCTAATGGTTTGAGTTAGTTCTTTCCTTACACCAATTATTATTTCAAATTAATTAATAATTAATTATTATTTCAAATTTATAAATAGGCAGATCACATTATTGAGATGAGAAGCAGCTTCCTTTATTAATTAATAGATCTATTAATCATAGTTTCTCTTTTCAATTCCACTCACTCTTTTTAAAATATTTTTAATACTTTAATTCATAATTTAAGTTTATTGTGTGTATGTTTTATACATTATGATGCAACATAATGCTAGTAAAATATATTTTAGTGCATTAAAAATATAAAAAGAAAGAGATCAATGGATGATAGTTATTAAAGTTAATTCTATAAGAAATTAGAGTGTTTCAGTTGATTCTTCAGTCAAATTCCCCTTTGAGAATGCTTTGTTATTTAAACATAGAGAGAAGGAAATACATTTTATTTCAAGTTATAGGTGATGGTAATTAGGTACGTGATTGTGATCATAGATATAAAAACAAAATTTATCCTGGAGCAGTTTACCAGTTATTACTGTTTAATATTCTTATAAAAACTTCATTGCAGGTGTGTAGGTATATGTACGAGTATATATATAAATAGATCTATTGAGCGTACACAAGTGCATGTAGTCTATCTAATTTTGATACCAACACACATATATTTTAAATTATGTAACCTACAAATGCTAAGAAAGACTTCTTATTTAAAAATAGAAAGTTTTTTATTTTATTTTAAGGAATTGATTTTTTTGGGCTAAAAGTAAATATCTGTATTTGCTTGCCTTTATAATAACTAAAATGAATTGTTTACTTAAATTATGTTAATTATCTTAATGCTTTCTGAATCTATTTACTTAAATGCAGTAGTTTAAAGTGTGTTAGGTGGTGTAATTCAGTTAGCAGCATACAAAAACGGTCCTACGTTGTTTGGTTGATTTACAGCCTCTACAAATGACATTAAAATTTACATATTATTGGCGTACCTAACAGTAAGACATACTGAATTGTTTCCTTCTACTTTTTTTACTGTTTTATAAAAAGTAGAGCTTTTAAAAGCATCAATTTTTGAAACTTACAGAATAACACTTTGTTAAAAAAACGAATATTATATTAAGTAACAATTATTTTTATATTATGTAAGAAAATGAGATCATAAATTCAAAATGTTTAAGGCAGGAAACTTATTTTATAGAAATATTATTACAATATTTATTATACAAGGAGGGACATTACCATACTAGCAAATTTTTTTTACATAGTATACATTATTATTAAGTATGCAATAAGTTTTAATAATTATAAAGAAAATAAAGTCACATAAAAAAATGAAAAAAAGATACCTTTTTTTCATTTTCTTGGAATTATCGTCATATTTTTTAAAAAAATTTCTTTGAAATATTAATTAGTAATTGTTATTATTTGTTTAATTATTGTTTTTATTATTTGAAAATGTCAAATATTTGAAAAAAAGGAGTATGTTTAATTTTTATTGTCTAAATTAAAACCAATTAATAAATTAATGATCTGTCAATTAATTAATGAATAATTATACTGCCTTCAGTTAATCTGTTCAATTACTCTTGGACTAGTGTTTAATTTTTTCTTCTTCCGACAACTGTTGCGCAACATCATTATTTAAATAATTGTAATAACACTGCTTAATTTCCAACCCATCATGTTTTAACCTCCATTTATTCCCACACATTTTCACATCAATATTTAAGTAAAAATCTGTATAATTTGCATATGATATCCAGTAAACTAATGGAATGAATTCAACCAATCCGTCTGATAAACATGTAATAAAATTAGGAGCTAATTTTCTATAGATCAAATTCTAGAAATTAATTCTCAAGAAAAATTTAGATTTCCGTTTTTCTGTCGATAAAATTTATATTTTAGCTTGCATTCACTAAACGGGTGGCCTGAAAAATTCATAGTTTGCTTAGATTTCATAGTTCACTAATAAAAATATAGTAATAGTTTTACACATTAGCACTGAAAAGTAAAATGAAAGTAACCCCTACTTAGGATAATGAGTAAAATAAATTTTGATCATGCTTGAACCAAATAATTGTTCCAAAAAACGAAGTAAATATTTCCAGTGTTCCTTTACAAAGGGATTAAAATGTTTGAAAAATTTACTTACAGATTTATAAGAATTTTACACTATATCAATTAATTGTCATAACGTAGTATTTATCATATGATAACTGTCACTAGATTATGCAGTTTATTTATATGCTTTTTATTTGATAGATCGACTTAACTGTCAAAAAAACATTTCATAACATAAGCTTACATTCAAATGTATTGTATATATCACATGTTAATATTTGTGTAAATTGTAGCAATACAAACTTTTATTCTGATAACGTAATTTATTTTCTATTCTTCCTAATATTAAAACCCTTACACATATGACAAATATATCGTACAAATTAAAATCAAGCTAAAAAATAAATAAACCATAATCAAGAACTGTAACAAATGATGTTGGCTATAGCCAACATCATTTGTTACATTTGTATACATTTTACATCATTTGTGTACATTTTATAAAATGTATTCTTTATATACAGAGTGAGCAACATAAAACCGAACCCAAATTTAAACCACTACACAACACTATTTATGAAAGACTCACACAACTAGCGCAACTAGTGGTGTATGTGTTACTACTGATTGTTGCTGCCGTTTATCACATGATTACGTGTCAGTGCAGTATATGTTTTGTTGCAGTGCAGTACTGTGAGTGCAGTTATGTTTGTGTAAAATGCCTTATTCAATCCAGGAGAGAATAGCTATAGCTGAGGCCTACATAGATTCTGGATCGTTTGAAGAATCCCGTGAAGTATTCATAGAAAAATTTCCGAAGCCTGTAACCCAACAACGAGTAATATAAACGATTTAGTTAAAAAATGTTGTACAACAAGTTCAGTTTCAAATGCAAAACAAAATAGGCAACCTTCCGTTAGGACTCCACAGGCCACTGCCAATATTGAAAGGAGAATTACTTCCAGTCCAAAAAATCATGACACAAGTTATCCCAGAGAAAATGGTATTAATTGCACATCTTGTAAAATTCTTTGTGAATTAAAACTGAAACCACATACCACGTTACAACTGTGCAACAACTGATGGAGACAGACAATGAGCTGTGTAAATATATATATATATATATATATATATACAATATATGCAATAGGTATTTAGCTACATGTATAGATGTCATTGATTCTATTGCTACTTTATATTTTGTTTTTGCTAACGTATTAAAACATTTAAAAATTTTTTGGCACTAACTGTATATTTGCCTTTTTCTGAAACTTTATCGTCAACTGTCAATCAGAAATTTGATCTGCCATTAAGAAATCAGGGATGTTTTCCCCCTTTTCATTTCTGAAAAGTGAAAACACTTTTTTTTAATTATTAGGTTAACCCGTCATGCAAGGAATATGAATAAATTACAAGTTTACCAGCCAGTTTTAATCAATTTTTAAAAACAGTCCATATTTTACAAGTGTATTTAGTAACATAAATTTAATAAAAGAAAGAACTTGGTTTTTTTTCCATTATTATTTAAAACTATTAAAATTCATTATTAAATATATTCATAATTACTTATCAATCATCAAAATGTCTTCTCATTTTAAGACTATTTATTAGTAATTATTATTACTAACAGAACCTTAACCTACTTAAAATTACTATTAATTATTCAGGATTATTGTTAAAAGTTTAAAATTATTCTCTGTTATTACTTATTGAAAATTTTTATTTATTTATTTTTTGTTAATTATTATTGTTATTCATTTAAAATAATTTGAAAGCTATATATCAGTGATGTTATATCAAGTTAACTTTTTTTTACAAAACCTGAATTATTATTGTATTTATCCTGAATAAGTATTGATCCTGAAGGATCAATACTAGTTATTTTAATTGTTTTTTATTAATAGGAATAATTTATTTTTTATATAATTTTATGTTTTTCTATTTTATAAAGTATAAAAATAAAAGGGAAGTCACATTCTGTATAATGGAAGCAGTTATGTACTTTTAATATCAAAAGTGTATTTTTTAACAATCAATACTCATTACCAGCAATATTAATTTCTTATTATTTTGAAACCATAAAAAATAGAAATTCAAAATATGAGATTTTTTAATGAAGTGAACTAGGGATTTTTTTGTTTTTTCAAGTTACATATCGCATTTTTGAATTTCTTACACACAAGATTATATGATTATCTTCATATGGATTGTCTAATGGCTGCACTACAAATCTTAACAAAAGAAGTTCCTATCAAGTAAAAGTTGATCTAATATTTTTGAAGTACTAATAATCCACTTAATATTGGCATATTTTAAGATAATGGTCTTTGTGATACATACATTAAAAATAGAAATGTTTTCATTTCTAAGTTACGAGTTGTTATTCAATGCAAAAGATTTCTGGAGTTTCAATATTATCTATCTATATGCCCAATAGTTTAATAATACATTATCTAGTGGAATAGTAGTTTTTTGCTTAATTATATCTTTGTTTAATTAATCTTAACCAAAGATTTAATTAATCTTTGGCTAAACTTTAGTCACAAGTCCTTATAAAACATGAAAGAGTGAATAATTTATCATCCTACTGTTACTGAATTATTATCCTTTTTGGGTAGCCTCTTAATAGAATTTAAAATATACATTATTCTTACAGATAAGTTCTTCCTAGAAAAGAGACATGGCTACTGAAACAAGTGAGTGCTGAAAAATTCATATGAGTGCTGAATATTAAGTTTAAACTTATGTATTTCAGTTATTTTGCTAGACAGTATAGTATTTAATCAGGTTCTAAATAATATAATTACTACCTCCATCTTTACCACTGATATTTTAAATATTTGTCAGCAATTATCTGGTTGTGTCTCAAAAGATATACACTATTTTGTGTTTTTACGAGAAATGATCAGAGAAATGAACTCAAATCTTAAATCCAGATCCTTGGAGCTTTGTTAATCCATCACAGAAGCTATCTAATTTCTTTCTATAACTTTGAAAATAAAAATGAAAAAAAAAGAGCATTTCCTTATTTCATTCATGAACATACTTATTTTTAACATTTTTGTTTCAGGTACTATCATTGGGTGCAGATGTGTTGCCTGAGTACAAACTGCAATCTCCTAGAATACACAAGTGGACAGTACTTCATTATAGTCCATTTAAAGCAGTTTGGGATTGGATTATTCTTATTCTTGTCATTTACACGGCAATATTTACTCCATATGTTGCTGCCTTTCTTCTTAGTGAGCCTGATTTTGATACAAGAAAAAACAAGAAGTACAGTGATGATCCTATTGTGGTCATTGATCTTATAGGTGAGTTCATTAATATTATGAATGTATTTTTTTCTGTTAAATATATATAATATCCAAAGAAGCATATCTAAAAGAGTAATTATTCTGGTAAAATAATATTTACTAGTACTCAAAAGATAAGGATGTTATGTATCAAATTACTTCTGTTAACTTATGTGCTTTATCAGTAGTAATTTGTATACATTAAGTTAATTAAGTACTTTGCTACACAACATAATATTACTGATAAAATGATTAATTTTGTAATTAAAGACTAGGGTAAATTGCTTGCTTGGATTTAAAGCACAGAAAATGAATAAATTAAAAACTGAGATTGCAAAGAAAAATATTATTTGAATAACACACAATGATAAAAAGAAAATTATGAAAAAATATATTGAAAATATTTTTATTACCTAATTAAATTAAACTTAAATTTTAAATTAGAATAAATTTTGATTTTGATTACTTAATTAAGAAAAACATTTTACTTTTTAATTATAAATCATACAGTATAATTATTTTGATTATAACTAAATGTTTTATTTTATTTAAATGTCCATACAGAAATACACACTTGAGTGTGTAGAGATGTTATTTAGTAAAAAGTAACTTTATTTTGAAGAAAATTATACCTGTAAAATTTTTTAATACCTTGTAATCAATATGTCCTTCTTTATTCTTAATCCCTCCATGTACGTGATTTGGCATCAATTCAACAGTACTACACATATTTTTTATTTCTTTATCATGAAACCATACTGATATTATTGCTTCAATGAAATCAATTTTTGTAATATAATTAATTTTTGAGAATCAATTTTTTAACTATTGCCCAAAGATTTTCAATTGGGTTTAAGTCTGGGGACTTGCCTGGCCAAGAGAGCACTTAATGTTTCATTCTTTAAAAATTTGTTACACTTTTTTTGGTGGTATGGCATTATGCCAAATCTTATTGGAACACTCTGTTGCCTTGTGGGAAATTTTTTTGAAGTTGTGTCACAACCCTTTCCTTCAAAATCTTCATATATCCATCACTTTCAACATTCAATCTACTGGAAGTAATGAACAAGTGCCTTCAAATGTGAAACAACCCTAAAACCTTTTTCTATGGATGTTTAATTGTTGGATATTGTAATGTATTTTTTTCATTTGATGCTTTTCTAACGTGTGGAATCCTTTGCCTCTGAACATAAAAATGTGACTGATTGAAAAACACAACATTTTCCAGTTTTCTTTGGTCCAGTTAGCATGTACTTTGGCCTACAAGAGCGTTTTTCGCACATTATTGATGTCAAAGCTGCTTTTTAGCAGGCTGGCAAGCTTTCCATCCTCCTGCAAGAAGTCGGCATCTAACAGTTGTCACTTGTAAATCTGTTCTACTGGCTCCTAATTCTCGATCTAAGTCCACAGCAGATAATTTTGGATCAACTTAACATATTCTCACTAACAGCCATCTCTGTGTTGGAGTAGTTTTTCTTTTATAGCCACATTTGCATTTCCTTTGAGGTGAAAAGGAAAATTTCTTTAAATAGCATCCACTATCCCTAGTCCAACACCACACTTAGAAGCTACTTGTCATTGTGACATACTGGTATGCTCAGAAAGAAAATCTATTTTTGAATGCTTTCTTGGAGTTATGTACATTATTATACATTCAAGAACCATAGACAAAAATATGATTTTGTAAAAAAAACTGAAATAAATTTTCACAAAATACTATTTATAACATGAAAATCACTAAATAACCAAAGAACAAGCTCACATTACACAGACAAGTTAAAGAATGGGTGTGATCAAACAGTGTAGCCATACATAAAAATAAACAAAAAATCCCCTGTGTTAGGATTAAATTTTCTGCTACTATACATGTATCAATTTTCATATTTCTGTAAAATACAAAACCGTTTTACAAAAACATGTTATTTTTCCTAGTAAAATACACAAATACACATTGAACTTCAGTTCAATGAAGCTAAAGTGGTCTAAGAGAACAGGCCTTTTAAATTGGGCTTTGATATTTCTTTCTGTCTCGAAACCAGGATATTTCTCTTTGAGATGCATAGTACACTAAAACCCATTATTATAATAGAAAAAAATACCCATATATCGAAAAAAATAGATTTATCAATTTTTAGGCATTTTACTGGTATCAATTTTATTCATCAACTACTCTGAATTTGGGGAATAATTATCTAATTCAAAATTCAATTTTTAGTTAATGTATATGCAGAATTTTAAATTTTCAACTTTTCTTTCAACATTAAGGATTTCAAGACTGAAATTACTGAAAATTTGATTTTGAATATGATTATCTTATATGCCTTGATTGCAAAGAGATTTTTTCTTTTCCATTAATAAAATTAAAAAGGGTTGAAACTAATGTGTATTTTCAACAGGAATGGATGGCATCACTAAATTAAAAAAATAACTTTAAGCAACAGTTATGTTAACAATCTCTAAGTGGTTAAATTTAAATTGGGTAGAAATGAAATGCTAAGATAGAAAGAGCTAGAAACTTGAAGCCTGGCATTGAAGATGCCCTTAGACACCATTGCTTACATTAGATACTACTAATAAATAGGGATTTTTTTCTTTACTTACCAAAGTGATGCATACTAATTTATGGAAATTTAGAACGATAGAAGCTTGAAATTTAGAATGTGATAGTTCCAAAACTCTGTGAACCACTTTTCCGGTTTTTCAATCCCCGAAAAGGAATAAGTTTGATTCAGAGTAGATTTTTACATTAATCTAATTATACATTCCATTCACAGATGAAACTAAAAACTGACTTGACTACTTAATTGCATGTTGATTTGTAGATATACAATGTTATCTTGAACTTGAAGGGGCAAAGAAATACAAATTCCTTATCATCTTATACAATGAGTTAATTTTTCTAGAATGAGTTTGTTTCTGTTGAAAAGAATTAGTTTATAAACTCAATAGTTTGAAAGAATGGTAAAAATTACAACAGTATGTTATAGTTCTATAACAAACAAGTTTTGAGATGACAGGATGTCAAAGGTAGCAAGCAGCCAGTCAATTGTTTACATGTACTTGTGTTGATAATCGCATACCTCCCTATCAGTTCATATGCAGATGTGTATGTATAATTACAAACATACACAGAGAGAGAAAAAATGAGAGGGTAATTTAATTAGTCACCGTTTATTTAAATTAATTTTTGGCTCCTCACCAACATTATTCTGTATAATTTAATTTCCTGTTTTATTTTTTTTTAGTCTTATATTGCTTAATGAGACAAGAAATTATTATTTAAGTGGGTTTATTTATATTAGTATTTTACATTTTAAATAAACTTCTTAATGCTACCATAAACATACTTAAAAAAAAAATTACATATGAATATGATAATCTTTTCTTTTCAAATCACTACATTCATAAACCTGATTCTTACCATTGCTGAGGTACAGTTACTTCATAGATATGGATGTTAATCTATTGGTACAACAAATAACTAAGAAAATCCCTTTATTATTCATATTACTAGATCAGTATTAGTTGTATGTTCGTGAGTTGCTGATTAACAAAAGTTACAGATTTATGGTGTGTTGTATAAATAAAAGTTAATAATAATTAAACTATTCCATTTAGTGAATTCCTGTATACCGGTTATAAATATTAATTTCGACCTTGCAGTGTAGAATATGCAATTTTTATTATTGGATTATTTGGTGAATAATCAAAAATGAAAAAGAAACAATTATACAAAAAAAAGAAAGGTAACATGAAGAAATACATCCCAAAAAAAAAAATCATGAAGATGAATATGAAGAGGAAGAAAATATTAAGAACAAGGAAAGAATGAAAAAAATAATAGAAGTTGATAAATATAAAGAGGAAGAAAATGTTAAGACCAAGAAAGGAATAAAAAGATTAAGAGAGAGGATAATGAATATAAAGAGAGGGAAAATTTTAAAACTAGAGAATGTGTACACAAATTAAGATCAGAAGAATTACATCAAACCAAAGAGTAATTAAATGACTGACAACAAAAAAAAAAAATAAATGAAATGATGATCAACTCCAATGATGATCAACTAAGGGAGAATATTGACCGACAATATCAGAGGAGTAATTAACTAAAAGACAAGAATTTTCTGCAATTTATTAAAGATCAGGCATGTATGCCTCAATGTATATGTTGTTCTTGAGAGGGTTTATTTTTTAGTCACTCTGTAGTTAACTTTAATGTAGATAAAATTAAATGCAAATTCCAGAATAATTAAATAAAATTAAACTAGAAACGCAAAAATAATACGATTTTAAATTATAATTTTCAATTAATATTAAATAATCAGATGTTTCACCAATCTGTTACATATACATATGTGTAATTATGTGTTACATTAAATTACATATACACATTTTTAAAAATACATAAAAATTTATTTCCCAAATAATATCTGATTTTTTTTATTATTATTATTGAATAATTATTATTTATTGTAAACATCTTTTTAAAATCGTGGTAATTATTAGTAAATCGATATATTTAAATTTAAAAAAAAAGTTTTAAAAAAGGAGATGAAGTCTGATTTGTATCAATATTTCAAATATTTCATTAATTAAAACGTTTTTTGGCTATAACTCTGCAACCAATGAAAATAAGTACCACTAATGATATATCGTAGAAAAGCTCTCAATGAGGGTTTATTACTGCAGTCAAGAAAAAGTCCGAAATCCAAATTTTGTGGATTTTAATTTTTGGTCTTTTTTGGACACTTTTGGTTCAGTCTGTTTTAATCAAAATGGGAGGTGCACAACTAGATGTTACAGCAGTCCTAAATCCAAAATTTCAACATGTTACGCCCAATCATTTTTTTGAGTTATGCGTGATACGGACATACATACATACAGATGTTACACCGAAACTAGTGAAAATTTATTCAGGAATGGTCAAAATGGATATTTCCGTTGAAATCTGAAAACCAAAATTTCTCGTGAGCACAATACTTTCTTTAATTCATAAATGGAAGTAAAAAAGAAAGAAATAAAGTGAACATAATTATTGATATTGTTAAAATTAGATTTCTTTGTGATTAATTATTGATTTAAATTCAACAGCAACAAACCATTCAAGTGATTGACTGGTTTACATCAGTCAGTATAAGTTAGTGTGTATTACTTAACTGACCATATAGTGATCATAAATTTTTGACAGACTATAACAGATCTTACACTGCATTTTCTAGTAATTCTAGGAAAAACAAGCTTCAAAAAGCTTCAAAACAAGCTTCAATAAATGACCACATTTATTGTAGCCCATCATTTAGCATATTAAAAGTATAAAAATTATTTTTTTAAATACGTAGATACCCATTTAAGTCAAATAATTAATATGCAAAAAAATACAGCCTTAAACTTTCAGAAAATGAATACAATGAAACAATTTTATTTTGTATCATTTTCTAAATGTAAAGTAGTAATATCCAATGTAATTAAAAGAATTAAACCAAAAAAATGTTCATTATTCCTTACTTCTACAAAAAAAGATTCATACAGAAGAATTAACGTGCATTAATTATTCAATACATCAGACAATTAACTCAGAAGTCAAATTATACTAATAATGTGTACCATAAATTTAATAATCCAGTCATTAAATCTATTAAAAATATGTACTACAATTTCAGGATTCTTCTTTTATGTGTTAGTGAACTACTTTGTTCTTGCCTTTTACACTGTAAGATGTTAGTAATCTCCCCTTTTTTGTTTAACCTTCGTGACCACCATTAGGTATTGCTTCAGAGGATGAGATTAATGATTTGCAGCATGAGTGAAAATGCCATGCCTGACCGGGATTCAAGCCCAGGACCTCTGCATGAAAGGCTGAGATGCTACCACTCGTACCACGGAGGTTGACGAAAGTTACTAATCTCTCCTGATAGCATTTTATTTCTCTAGTTTTGAAATTCATTAATGACTTTAGGCATTATTTACTTTAGGCAAGGTTCCTACACATTTTTCCGCATCCTGCATCTCAGTCTCCATATCTTCCTGTTCATCCAGTCACCCTCCATTATCACTCCCTCTTCACCCTTTTCCCTACATATTTTTCCTCTGCATTCCTTCTCTACATATTTTTCTGGGTCTACCTCTTTCCTTCTTGCTCCAGGACAAAAACATACCCTGTTTGGTCCCCTCTCCTCACTTATCCATTGAATATGTCTATACTAAACTATGTTTTTCTTAGATTCTTTTAATTATGGACGTTGTCCTTTTTACCTTATCTCTAATTACCTCATTCCTTATTCGGTCCATATTGAAAGTCATCACACTACAGAAAAAATCCATTTCCAAAGCTTCCGAACACTCCCTATTCTTTTTGTTCACCTGTCAGCACACTGAGCCATAAGTACAATAGGTTCAACTGTCACTTTATACAACATCTATTTAATTCTGATTGTAATGAGTATCTTTGACGACATTTAATTTCCAAATCACTGCTCTTTCCTGACCAGTCCTAACTCTGTTATCAACCTTACACCCTCCATCCTCAGAAATAAGTGTTTCCAGGTACTTAATCTTGTCACAATTTTGTACCCCCTCTGCCTCTAAATCCTGTCCTCTCTCATCTAGAACAACAAACCCTATTTTCCTTAAATTAATTTTCATGCCCTATTTATGGTATTCCTCTCTTAATTTCCTTAGCAAATATGAGATATCCTCATCATCTGCGAAGAACAGTGTATACAGGCAATTGTTTCCTGTGTGTATTCCCCGCTCCTCTGTATTTTCTACCCCATACCTTTAACGCTTCTTCTACGTATATTTTACATAGTGTAGGTGACAAACAGCAACCTTGCTTCAAACCCTTGATCATCTTAAAACTTCTTGAAATATCTCCCATCTTCACTGAACATTCGTAATTTTAAAACAAGTTATATACTGCTCTGACATTTACCTCATTTAAGACTACGTTTTCAAGAATGTCAAATAATTTATACAGCAGGATATTATTATACACCTTTCTCTAAATCAATGAAAAGCATGTGTATTGCCAAATTCCTCTCTCTTCTTTTCTTAATCACCTGTCTTGAAGCAAAGATATTATCCAGAGATAAATGTCCTGCCCTTAAACCATTCTACTCCTTCAGATCAACAATATAGCTTTCAATTCTCTCTTTTAATATTTGGCCAAAAACCTTACAAAAGAATTACTGATAATAAAGCCTCTATAATTATCACAAACCTTCTCGTTACCTTTCTTGTATACTGAACTAATGTAACCAATATTCCATTCTTTTGGTAAGTCATCCTCTTCCATTATTATTATTATTATTATTCAGTTTTTCTAACTAAATATTCTGTATTTTATAAATCACAAGTGAGCAACTATTTCAGCTAAATAAAACAAACACATATTAAACAAATTTACAAAAAAAAATACAGTTAAAAAGGATGTTTCCTACTGGTCTTTCCCTGGAGGATATTTATTTCAAAATAGTCTTAATTTACAAAATCATGTATAATTTAAAAATAAATTCATTTAAATATTTTTAGTCTAAATTTTTAAATGTCTCGTTTAACAATTCATTCCTTTTTGTCACTTTGTTTTCTCTAACTCCTTCTTACCAGCTGTTATGTCATTAAGGTCCAAAACTTGCCAGTTTCTTTAGCTTCATTACTTACAAATAAACTGTAAGGTTTTAATTTTACCTTAAGATAATTTTTACTTAATTTGTGTGGGTTTGATTTAGTTACTTCTTTTCAGTATTCTTTATCAGTATATCCACTTTTAGAAATATTTCATTGCAAAATTTGGTAATAAATAGTGATTACCTGAATATGAATAAACTTACATTAGAATTCTTGAAGTGAGTAGGAATAGCCTGATACTACAAACAGCAAGAAAGTTAATTAATTTTTATTGAATTTTGTGAATCCTTTCTTTTATATCTGGTGTATTATATTTTCCATTATTCTCTAACTTAACTCTTAATATCTGACAAATTTCACTGATAGAGATTTTTTCTCTGATTTTAAACATTTCTCATTATTTTTCTTAACTATTCTCAAACTTTTTGGATCCCTGTTTATGTCTTCTTCTCTGTTGTGATCACTTTTCTTTTCCCAATTTTATTTTCCTCCTTTTTAATATCTAATTTTAAAATAAATATTGAAACAATGAGAAATCATGTAATTATATTTATTCATAAATGTACCACATTAAACAATATTTTTATTTTTACATATTATAGCAGAAAGAAAAAACTCATAATATTCTTTATCAAATGCTAGTAATTGAAAAGAAAACTAATGTTGCCATTTTCTTAAATGAATCATTCCTAAAAATGGTATCGCCTGTTTCTCAGATATGATTTGTGAAGATATTTATACAATTAAAAAGTATAAGAAATGTAACATTTTGTTACCATTCTAACATCTTGTCAGTATTTTTTTCTTTATTTGCATCTTATACAAAAAATTCCACATTCTATATTAATGCTGATATAATTAATATTGTTGAACAATAATGTTAAAAAGCAACTGCTCAAATGTTTCTAGTAGTTGACAGACCAACATGTTTCTGCATCAACTGACACAAGTATAAAAAAAAAATTATTATACTGCTAAAGTAGTGTAAATGTAGCATAACACAATTTTTCAATATATAAAAAAAAATAATAATAAAAATAAATATAAAGTAATAAATTTCTTTTTTATTGTTATTCTAGTTTGATAAATGAATAAAAATATATCAATAATATGCAGATAAAAAATTTTAACAAAAAAAGATACTCTCTCATAAGAGAGGAAATATAACAAATTTTATTGGTATGCTATTTTACTTTCCCTTCAACTACCTAGTACAGGTTAGAATCTGTTTAATGTAAGATATACAAAAAAAAAAATATATATATATATATTTATACACATATGTATGTGTATATATATACACATACATATGGTCCCAGGGACCAACCTAATTTAAAATTATATAAACATTACAGAATAATTTTTTTTGAATAAATATTACATTTTATTACACATGTGGATCCTCTTGAAAAAATAACAAAATTACATATTTAAAAACAAAAGTATATTTACTAGTAATTATTAAAAATTGCATTGATTATCATAAAAAACAAATTAAAAACTGTAATTTAAAAGAAAAAAGTATTCACAACTGAAATTTTTTTCTGTCTATGCAATTAAAAGACACTTTCCTAGCATATTCTGAGCATATGCACTTCTTGCACATGTAACACAAATAAGACCTTCTCATTTTTTTTCGGTGGACCGATGTAACATAGTTTCCTTTTGCCTCTTGGAAGCTTATCCACTTCTAATAAATCTGAATTGTCCACCTGGATAACCCAGGAAATATGGATCTACACACTCTGGTTTTCAAAAGCGACTCAACAAGTTGGTGACCCAGTGTCTTCATAAACACTTCTTTCTCTAATTGAAACATTCTTACTTGACTGGTTGAAGATAAAGACATTGATGGAACTCATGTCAAGGATTCTAAAAAAAAAAAAACATTGCCATTATCCATCTTCTTTTTCTTCTTTTTTCTGTTTAGCCTCCGGTAACAACCGTTTAGATAATTCTTCAGAGGATGAATGAGGATGATATGTATGAGTAAATGAAGTGTACTCTTGTACATTCTCAGTTCGACCATTCCTGAGATGTGTGGTTAATTGAAACCCAACCACCAAAGAACACCGGTATCCACGATCTAGTATTCAAATCCATGTAAAAATATCTGGCTTTACTAGGACTTGAACGCTGTAACTCTCGACTTCCAAATCAGCTGATTTGGGAAGACGCGTTAACCACTAGACCAACCCGGTGGGTTGCCATTATCCATCCATGACTGCGGTGACTTGATGAATATGATGAACATTCCTTATTCAACGTATCAACTCCACTTTTAGTGTTATTCTAATAGATAATGATTTCTAATTTCCCGATTTCTTCATCATTTTCCTCAGTATAGTGCATTGTACACCAAAGAAATACTGCCCTTCCTTTTTTAGGCACAAATGAAAGTATTGTAATATCTTTCATGAAACCGTACACTGATGAGCCCACAGTTCTCTTCCTAGGTGGTAAGAATTCTTGAGGGATTTATTTTTTATTTTTTTTTAGTGCCTACTATTGTGAGCCCATTTTTTTAGTTAGAAAGAGGCCAACTCAATTGATGTGCACCAATTATATCAGTAACATCTCTATTGCTCCCAAAAATTGGCTTGCAAATTTTCATAACTTCTTGGATTGGATGCTAAATTCTTTTCCCACCATTGTTAGCCCAATTGAATTGTTTCCTTTACCGCAGTACAAGTATGCATTGTAAATATAATTTATTCATGCATCAACTAAACATTGCACTTTCAACTCATATTTTGCAGGTTTATTCAGAACAAATATTTTAAATATACATCGTCCATGAAATGCAGTTAGTATCTCATCCACTGTAACGTTTTCTCCAAAACAATACTCTCTTTGTGAATTAGATATAAAATTCTCCAATTAATCCCCAATGGTAGCAGAGGGTTTGGTTTTTCCTTTAACAATAATCATGCTCTTTTTCCAAATTTCCTTCTTATTTTCAGTATTCCTCGGCTAAGACTCTGCATCATAGTCACTGTTGTTATAATTGGTGTCTTCGCGATCTGATTCAAAGACATCTGCTTCTTCTACCTCTAGCTCATCTAACATACAGCAAATTTTTTCTTCAAACAGTGGGTCATTACATACGTCAATTTGAAATGCAAAAAAAGAAAATTAATATATAATATAATAATTATAAAAATTAATTTGTAAATAGTTAAAAACCCAAGCAAAGCTTTTACTTTAAAATATTTATTTATCTGTTTTAAAGTAATATGATTTCATTTTAATTATAAATATAATATATGAATTAAATCAAATGCTGAATTCAAAAGTTACTTTGAAAAAACTTCAGAAATTACACAAACACACTGATGATTGGTCCCCAGGACCAATGAACTATAAAATCTTTTAAGAATATAAGAATAAACAACCACTTTGTACTACCTTCAAAATGTTACTGCAAGGGAGAAATCTACTGAGTATGTCTCAGTATCAATCCATTATTGATGGTGGAGTAAATACCCAGGTACCCAGGTAATGGTACTGTGAGATCTAATAACAAAAAATAAATAATCTAAATATAAAAAATAATCTAAAAATAAAAATAAGTAATAAATAAATCTAATAATAATAAAAAAATAAACTAATATAATGAATGATAGTATTTTGAATACTAATATTATAAAATTAATATATGAATACTAGTATTTTGCAAATTTAGGGAATAAAATAGAGAATTATTGATAAATAAAAGACAAGTTTATTGACAACATAAAAATAAATTATTGGTAAGTTAATTTTAAATGTTTATTTTAGTTTTATTATAGTAATTTTACTGTATTAGTAAGGAATCTTATCACATTTATTACCTCGCAGAACTGTGCATTACTGGTGTTCCAGTATTATGTATGTGGGTTACAGGTAACAATTCCTTTAAAAACAGACCGACAGCCTGTATGCATCAAAACTGGACTTTTCAAAAAAATATTAAAAATAGAACAAAACTCCAAAAAAATTAATAAAACATAACTACTAAACACATTTTCTCTTAATTACATAGGAAAATGTTTTTTTGGGTTGTGAGTGTGGTCCATGATTTTTTAAGTAGAACTTAACCTGTTAAATAAAATAATAGAACTCTATTTCCAAATATTATTCATGTGAACCCAATACCTTTCAGAACATAATTTTTTAATCACCAATTCAAAATGAAAACAATACTGTAAAATATGAACAGTTTGTTTTTAAGCCTTGTCATTCACTCAATAATGTAGTTATCAGGATAAACTTACACAAAGAAGCATCCAGATTTTAATGAGAGAACGTTTTGTCTTCTCAACGAAGCACTGAGATTAATAAATGCATTATACAGAAAGAAACAGTGGATAGAAATAAAACCAAAATCAACATATTGTAATTTATGCTTGGAAAGTATCGTCAAGTAACAGTATAGAAAGAGATGAATTAGGAAATCAAGGAGAGTGAAAGATTCTTTTGAAAATGCAACCTCAATCAGAACTGACCTGGTTGTAGGCTTTTTTTTTTTTGCCTTCAGTCATTTGACTGGTTTTATGCAGCTCTCCAAGATTCCCTATCTAGTGCTAGTCGTTTCATTTCAGTATACCCTCTACATCCTACATCCCTAACAATTTGTTTTACATATTCCAAACGTGGCCTGCCTACACAATTTTTCCCTTCTACCTGTCCTTCCAATATTAAAGCTACTATTCCAGGATGCCTTAGTATGTGGCCTATAAGTCTGTCTCTTCTTTTAACTATATTTTCCAAATGCTTCTTTCTTCATCTATTTGCCGCAATACCTCTTCATTTGTCACTTTATCCACCCATCTGATTTTTAACATTCTCCTATAGCACCACATTTCAAAAGCTTTCCTGACATTTAAATTAATTTTTGATGTAAACAAATTATATTTCTTACTGAAGGCTCGTTTAGCTTGTGCTATTCGGCATTTTATATCGCTCCTGCTTCGTCCATCTTTAGTAATTCTACTTCCCAAATAACAAAATTCTTCTACCTCCATAATCTTTTCTCCTCCTATTTTCACATTCAGTGGTCCATCTTTGTTATTTCTACTACATTTCATTACTTTTGTTTTGTTCTTGTTTATTTTCATGCGATAGTTCTTGCGTAGGACTTCATCTATGCCGTTCATTGTTTGTTCTAAATCCTTTTTACTCTCGGCTAGAATTACTATATCATCAGCAAATCATAGCATCTTTATCTTTTCACCTTGTACTGTTACTCCGAATCTGTAGGCTTAGACCTAGTTATTGGTAATCATCAACATAGCAGATATGAAAAATATATGCTGTTTGAATCTAAAAGAACAATACTTGATAATTCCAGGTATATATTAAGTTGAATTGCTGTCATAATTAAAATTTTAAAAAACCTGGAAATAAATAAATTTAAATGAAATCAGATCAAAAATACCGTGCAATTTTATACCAGAATTAGACATTATTGGATGAATAACCAAAACAAAAATTTTAAATAAAAGTTCCTCCTTTAAAATAAATCTATAAAGAAAAAATCAGGGCCATTTAAAAGAAAACTTAACTTTCTTTCAACAAAAAGGGTAATGATCACCTCAGTTTGAACAACTAATACTGTTCTCAGTTGAAAAGATAGGTTGACAGTAAGTTAATAAATAATGCTTATCATAACACATCGCTAAAGTTTTCAGGATATTGCCAAAGACTATACAATGGGACGGCTATATAACTGTTAGTCTTTTATATTTTTCTTAATTGTTTACTTTAACAACTATAAATAATACACTTGAATACCAATAACACTAGAATATTCTATATTTATTAGTCTGGCAAACAAAATCTAATATAAGAAGCATTTGGATTAATCAGGTTATACTATATTATATCTTGCAGCAGTTAAAAAAGGTATTTGTCCAGTAAAAGCCAAAGGTTTGTTGCAATAAACTTTTACTCGCATCATTTGCTTTGTTGATGATGCGTTGTTTGTGAATGATGAATTAAAAACTTGTATCTTTCTGTACAAAAACTAAATGATCACACTTATCTTTTACAGTATAGTAGGGTAGTATATCTTATCTAAATGTGCAAACACATTTGTTCTGTGTTTTTCACAGAACAAATTATCTGATTTTTTTAAACTCACAGTTCATGGAGTAATTGAATAAATAGATATTTTATTCAGATTGACATCATTCACCTGTATCCATAGGTAGAGATATCAATATCATGGAGACAAATTAAATTAAATGTAATTAGCAGTTAAATAGTAGAGCAGTTAAATCGTCTAAAAAAATAACAACGAATAAAGTTTTTAAAACTTTATTTACATTTAAAGAGATATAGACAAAAATGTAAAGCAAATGCTTTACATCTTTATTTCTTTATTCAGTCATGTTGAATTAAGAAACGTAATAGTTACTATTAGATTTAGACCATTGTATGTTATTTTAACAGTTTCATACAAAGAAATACATACAAGAAATAAAAATGTTAACTCTCTAATTAGAACAGAAATTTTTCAATAGTTCCATCCTTTTCCATTTCTTTTGGCATGATTTTCCATGTAATGTAAAATTACATGGAAAATGTAATTTCCATGTATCTCCCCCTAAGTAATTTCTTGATTTTAATTTTGAACCATTATATATTTGTGACTTGTTCAAATAATAATTAATTTATTTGAATATTTGGTGATATTCAATGAACATAGAAACAATGTTTTGTGTTTTTAATTACAAAAATTCTGCAGTACAAAAGTGATAATAGTATAGCAAAGTGAATGATGATTGTGAAGAAAGTAAAATAATTATTATTCTGACAATACTTTGCTGTCTGTGAATGACTGAAAAAATTATACTGTGGAAAACATTTTTATCTTGTAATAAATAACATAGTTGAAATATAAACAATATGATTATTTAAAAATTAAATCCAGGGTTGCTGCTTGGATTGATTTAACAATAAATTGAAATAGCATGAATCATTAAAGAAGGCTTAATTACCCAAAGGCACCTGTAGCATGTGACATGGAAAAATTCCCTTAAAGAAAATTTGTCTTTATTTATTAGTGTTTTTACTTTATTTATAATTATTTATTCATTTGTTTTAAAATATACTGCACATTTCACTGTCAGAAATTCAGTATTCAAACTAAAATTATTTTTATTCAGAATCGGTAAAGTAGGTCAACTTACTGGTAGTCATTGATGTAAAACAATGTATGTAAGGGTAAATAGATTTGCAAACACTGTACCACGAGGTTTGACACATTTATAACTAATAATTATTTCTGAAGCAATTTTTCAACTCTTTTCCTGATTACCCCAAGTAAGCCTGCAGTACAATCAATCACAAATCACCAGCCAAGGAGTTATCCATTGATGTTAATTTGAGAGTTACTTTAAGCCGTAAACATCTATTTTTTTAGAATATCTTTCTTACTGTGCTTAATTATTGTAATTTTACTGTTTTTAGTATTTTTATTAAGAAAAATATCTGAATTAACAATGATTTCATAAATCTATACATTGCTTGTAATTAGTTATAACTTGTAAAATTAGGTGTAAGTCTGATTAATCTTTCAATTCTTTCAAAGTTCTACAAGTATTATAAGTGGAAATTTCTGTGTTAGAAGGCAATAGCAGTGAGAAAATGAAAAGAAGAAAGAGCTTTATAGTAAAAACTTTAGGTTTAAAGTAAAAACGACAATTTTAAAATGTATTTTAAAAAATTGGAAGATGAAAATCTTAGTCTTATTTCATCTGTTTAGAATAGGTGTGTGATATCTGAGGATTATAACACACTGCCCACAGAGAGAAATGTAAGTAAACCAAACATAAATGATAGTTGAAATGTGATGTATTTTATGCTTCACACTTAGCTAAAAAGAATTGATGTTATGATATCGAAGAGGAAACATGAAAGAATGGGTATTAACAGAATACAATTCATAGCTGACGTACTGAAAAAGTTGTTGTACTTCATACAACAGCAAAAATCTGGATGTAGAAAAGTATATTGCATATACAGAGTGTCCCATGAAGAAACAGAGAAATTTTCAGGACATGTTCTGCTGGTGAAAATAATGAAAAAAGTTCATATAAATATAGTTCTGAAAATGGTTAGTTTTCAAAGCTAGTGAAAAGTTTTTCGCGGATTTCACTCTTTTAATAAAAAGAAGCCCTATTCTAATTTTTGGGACCAAAATTAAGAAGTAGTTGGTGGTTTCTTATGTAATTTAGGCTGGGAAATAGGATAAAATGGGTCTGAGAACTGTAACACAAGTAGTTTTTAAGATATCCGACGTAAAACATAAAATTTGGTGATGAAAACGTTTTTTTAGGTTTATGGTACAATAGCTTTCTTAAATGGCTAATAAATGTGGAAAATTTAATAATGAAACTTGTAGAGAATTTAATTCTAAAAAAAATAATGTAAATACAGCCAATAAAAATTAATTAAAAGCTTTTAAAAATTGTTATTTTATTGAAACAAAACAGACAAAAATTTTGTTATTCTTTCTGTACCTAATAAACATTTTTGGTGTATCAGCATTTATGAATGAAAGCGTCATTTTCAACATGTTCGTTTTTGTTGAACGCCAAGTAAATCATCATGTGATTCAGCATATTCAGTGTACTAGGTGAATGTTACTAGTCCAAGTTGAATTTCATGTCCCACTGGTTTGTCAAAAACAGAGTGTGGAGCATCTTATGGAAAGGAAAACTTTATCCTTTCCACCTGTTGAAGTTTTAAAATTTGCGGCTAACAGATTACCCCCAGAGGTTAAACTTCTGTCATTGGCTTATAGACGACACGGTAGATTCAATTTTATTTACTGATGAAGCCACTTGAAACAAAGCCTTCAATTCTAAAAATAATCATTTATGGAGAAACGAAAATCCACAAGTTACTGTTGAAACTTGTTTCTAACATAGATTTTAACATTAATATTAGGTGTGGCATTATTTATGAAAATGAATTTATATATTATTGTTTATATAATAACTGTTTTTCAATCTGCAACATCCAAAATGCAGATATCCGTTCATTCATTTAGGATTGTTAATAATATTAACTTGTTTGCAAGTTAGCTTTTTTTTTAATATATAGCATATTATTAAAGGCCAATTTGATTATGTTGCAAAACAATTTGTTTACACGGGGGAGAAACCCCAGTTGAAAAAAGAGGTGGGGATCATAAATTCTTGATGTATTAAGCTAAAGAAGAAGTTATTAAAAAGTTCATTTGCTCATTAAGTTGTGTAGAGTCCCATTATTGTCAGGGAAAGTCCTAACGTAAATATTTGTCATATTTTATGATATGTCATATTTTTCACATATCTTTAACACATCTTTTAATCTTCAGTTTAAGAGTTTTCGGATTGATAGTTGCTCAATATGTCATGCCAGTTACATTTGCATAATTTTACTCTCGTCCAGGGTTCTTCTAAACTCTCTACACCCTGTAAATTGTTTTAGCTGTTGCTGGACTGAAGATCATTTTCAGAAAAGATCTAATCGGATAGCCTCTGCCATTTTTCATAGACTCAATAATAAAGACTTGACTCCTTACAAACTTGTCGCCGATTGATGTTGAGGGCAAAATAAAATTCAAAATCTTTTGTTAATGGCTTTTAAGTAGTTTTCAACTGCTTCTGATCATCTTGATACCATTGAGCTTGTTTTCCCCATCAGGAGGCACTACTTTATACTACCTGATCGAGTATTTGGGAATATTGAAAAGTTCATTAACAAATTAAATGTTATTGAAAATCCCGATCAATACTTAAAAATCATTGAGAGTCATTCGACTCTCATAAAAATCGGAGAAGAATGCAGTGTTTTTGATTGGAAAAGTAAGGCTAAGAAAGCTTTTAAAAATTTTAATTCTTGGCATTTTCAAATATCATTATTCAAATGTTTGTTTTTGAAGATACAGAAACAAAAATGTAATACTGGAGTATTAATTCATTCAGAGACTTCATATCAAACAGACTCAGGAGTGTACTGATCAATTTTTAAGAAAAATGTTAATGTTTGTAAGGTTAATCCATCCCTAATTATTCCATTTAACTTGTAGAATA
The DNA here is from genome assembly GCF_047948215.1 of Lycorma delicatula. Lineage (NCBI taxonomy): Eukaryota > Metazoa > Arthropoda > Insecta > Hemiptera > Fulgoridae > Lycorma > Lycorma delicatula. Next base: position 284,161,667 of record NC_134455.1, read on the forward strand.
CTAAAAATGTCAAAATTAATGATGCAAAAAACTTCTAACAACACATTATGGAGAAACAAATGAAAGTCTATGGGAAGACTGAAAATCTTTTGTATTATTCACAACTATCCATTCAGTACAATTCTTACTTAAAAACTACTAATATTGACAACAATATGAATTTAATGAAGTTCCGATTTATGAACAGTACCAGATGATTTTAACATAGACACAGTTTAGTTTAGTAATATTAATATTTTCTGTAATTTTGTAAAATAAAACATCTTTTATTATTATTACAATTATTATTTATTGACTTTTTATGTCCCTTCAAATCTTACTTATAATAATAATAATAACACCAATTGGGCAGTAAATTATGGTATATAATTTTTTAATTTGTGATGCCTTAAATACAAAAAGTAATCAAACCCAACTATCTCCATGTATTTATATCAAACATGACTATCTGTAACTTTATTTTTTAAATATCTCAATAATTAGGAATAGTAGATTCTTGTAAGCTCATCAACAGACTCTAGTGATACAAAAACAAGAGTTTAAAATAAAATAATTTCAGTAATTGTCTACAACTGAGAAGAAAGAATAATATTTTGGCTCTCCTGAAAAATTTAGAAAACTGGAGGAGTTAGCCATGTTTGATACTAGTAGCCACATTTTTTTTCAATGAAAACCATATGGGAGATGCATACAAACCATTTCTTGAAAAATAATTTGCTGGCTCTTTTGGAGAATGTACTTTTACAAACTAGATTGTAAATGATTTTCCAGCATGATGGTTTAACACCACATTTTTCTTTAGTAGCTAGAAATCACTTGGATGCTAATTTCTTAAACTTGATGTGGTGGACCAATAAATTGGCCATCACAATCACCTAACATAACCACTAAATTACTTCATTTGGGGCAATATGAAGTCCAACAAAATGTAATAGTATACCAACAAAAAGGTAATACTAAAGAAGAGTTACTTACTCATTTAAATAAGAAACGCTATTGAATTTATATGAAGCAATCCTGAGATGACACAGAAAGCCATTGGAGATATTTTACATCGAGCAGAGTGCTGTATTTGTTGTGAAGGAGGAAATTTTAAACTACTGTAACTGTAATTGAATTTTGTTATTCTGCTGTCATTTGTTATTTCTAGTCATTTATTTTTTGTTTTGCTATATTAAGAATAGTTCTTATTAGGTGCAGAAAGGATAATATAATTTTCTGTCTATTTTTCGTTTGTTTTGCTTCAATAAAATACCAATTTTTAAAAGTTTTTATTTACTTTTTATTTCTGTATTTACATTAATTTTCTCAGAATTAAATTCTCTACAAGTTTTGTTATTAAATCTTCCATATTCATAAGTCATTTTATAAAGCTATTGTATCACAAACCTAAAAAAAAATGTTTTTGACGCCAAATATTATGTTTTATGTTTATCAAATATCTTAAAAACTACTTAAGTTACAGTTCTCAGACCTGTTTTATCCTATTTCCCAGCCTAAATTACATAAGAAACCACCAACTTTACTTCTTGATTTTGATCCTAAAAATTAGAGTAAGACTTCTTTTTATTAGAAGAGCTGAAATCTGGGTGAAATCGTTTGCTAACTGTAACTCGAAAACAAAGCATTTCCAGACCTATGTTTGTCTGAACTATTTTCATTATTTCACCATTAGAACATGTCCTGAAAATGTCTCCATTTCTTTGTGGAACATCCTCCATGTGTGTGTGTGATATTTATATATATGTATAATTTTTTTTTTTTGAGTCTAATCATCAAATTGGTCAGATTTATCATCTGACATAGAACAACTTTCACTTACGTTATTGCTATCAGAATGGTTTATATATTTTTAATAGAAAATTTTTTTTTCTATGTTATTGTCTGTTACCATTGTGTGGTTATTTCAAATAAAATATTGTACTATTACAGTAAACTACTCTAACCTTTAAACTGTGTGCTTCACAAGACTGAATTATATCATTCATTGAATCACTAACTGGTGATAGTATGAAATGCAGAATTCACAGTGGTGAAACCTAAAATTTACCTTTTTAAAAAGATGTGTAAAATTTGTGATTGATTACATTTTAAAACCAAAGTAGTTGCATAGTTTTAAACCAATGTATTTAATTTTAAACCAATATTTAAACTTTACTAATACAATTATTTAAAACCAAATAATATTTACCAAGATTTAAATTTAAAAAAAAAATACTAACATGGATACTGTTGTACCCAAAATGACCAAAATAAATGTTTTTAAGATTATTTAAAAATAGTAACTGTAATTTGTAATACTGTGTATTTATATTACATAGAGTTAGATTATACATGTGAAAACAGTTTTTGTTATTACCATGAAAAAAATTCTTCAAATGGATGCAAAATGTAACTAGTTGGTACTCCAAGAATTAACATGGCATAGTACGTTAGTAAAAATTCTAGCTCTTAAGTAATTTAGTGTATACTTGTCAGCAAATTACCACTCAAAATACTAATTCATTCATCTTCTCGTGGTCTCCATTACTCTTAGAGTTCAGAAATTAAAGATTTAGGGGATTGTACTTAGTCTTAGACAGACATTAAAAAGTTATTTTTAAAGATTTAGTTCTCAGTAATTAAAAGTTGGGTTGTGCTAATTGACCAAACAATACTATTCTCCCACTTTCTAAAAAGGCAAAAAGGAGAAGTTTTATTCTTTTATCACCAAAATTGCTATTTACTGACAGTTTACATTTTAATTGTGTAAATATACCATGTTATATATCATAAAAATATTAAATTTAATTAATGAATTTATGTTTTACTGCATGTATTCAGAAATTTTGTTATTCAGTAACTGTTTAATTGAAAATAATACTCTTACCACAAATACTATAAATTACGAATTTACAATAAAATTTAATCAACAACCATCAATTTTTCTGATGCTTAACAAGTTCATATACGGTATGAGTACACTTTGTACTCATCGTATGAAATAACTGTTAAAGCAAAGGTCCAGAATAAAAAAAAATGTATGTAATAGTTTACTCTGAATTATGAATAAATGAATTAAATTCTCTGTTTCTCTGATTGCAGTGGATGTGACATTCATCGTAGACATCCTTATCAATTTCCGAACTACATATGTTAACGCTAATGACGAAGTTGTGTCACACCCAGGCAAGATTGCAGTCCATTATCTTCGAGGTTGGTTCCTCATTGATTTGGTTGCAGCAATACCTTTTGATCTCTTAATTTTTGGGTCTGACACTGACGAGGTAACAGAGGAGGTAACCTCCTTTTACATACTACTAATACCATAACATCATCTTCTATTTAACTGTTCACTAGCTATTACTTCAGTTCCTTAGTAATTTTAAATAGATTTTTCAGTTTCTCATGGACTGGTTTGTGTGTATCTCGCATATACATCTTTCACACTTTGTAATAATTATTAAAGTACACTTGTCCACTTCCCTTCAAAAATACCACTTATTTAAATTGCTTTAAATTCAAATGGCATAAATGTGAGATATGCATGACTATTTAAATAAGTCATAAAAGTAATTTTGTAAATATATTTATCATTACAAGTTACTCAAACTCTTCAAGGAATTAAAAAATTATAATAAATAAAAAAATGAAAACCAGTTGTTTAACGTATATTGAATAACAGGATTAATTTTTTTTATATTTTAAAAAATATAGTTTTAATTTTATGAAGATAAACTTTATTTTTTAAGTACAAATAACTGTTTTTCATTTTTGTTTAAATCTTCGTTGATTTTCATGAAACTAAACTTTGTCTTAAGATAACTGAAATAATTGCCTTTTCTTAGTACAAAATACTCAGTGATTGTTGGCACATATTTTATCAAAATTATTTAAAAAATTGGGTTTCAGAGCATCAGCAATATGATTCTTTTCAAACAGCTATGTATTTTTTAATTTTGATATTGAGTTAAACACAATGTCATATTTACAATTTACAAAACTTAATTAAAAATCACAAACATGTTAAAAACAATGTTCTTGATTTTTTGAAAAAGTTTAAATCATCTTTGTATAAAACATATATTTAAGTATTCTCTAAAATAAAAACTAGTTGACTTTGTAAGAGATTAGTTTGTAATTTTGTAAATCTATTATACAAGCTACAGAACTTAGATGCCAAGCCACAACAAAGAAAATCTAGTATATTTTATCACATAAGTAAATAAAATGTTGATACATAGAGGTGATTTTTTACTATTAAAAGAAAAAATTTTATAAATAAATAACTTTTATTAAAAGTATGTACAAGCTATCATTTTACGGTTACATTAATAAGATAAAAATTCAGTAACTTCAGAAAGCAATGTAAAGTTCATTAGTTAGTTAAGTATCATCTCTTTATTTTGTAAGAAGTTATAAAACAAAAATTTACTAATTTTAATTCAATTTTGAGAATAAAACTGATTGCTACATAAGAAAAACAAATATTCTCTTCTTGAAAAAAAGAACAGTTACAAAATGCACCTGTTGGTAATGTGTACACCCTTAGTAAAATATTTTTATCATAAAACTTTGCTCTCTGCAACATTTTTTGTTAAATTACTATTAGGTGTATGAAATGGAATGATGGGAATGTCTTTTTTAACAATAATTTGGTTGTGTGATTGAAATCTAAAATTTTATGTTGCGACAATCCTTGTTTATTGTTTTTAGAGAATTTATTGTTTATTGTTTATTGTTTTATCATTTACGTTTTTCCTATATTGCAGTTGTGTATAGTATTTTTATTTTTTTTTTGTTACATTCATTTATACATTAATTATGGGAAATTATCTGTACATTTTTCATACTTCATTTTATTTAATCAGTCACTGATAAAATTAAAAATTAAGGCAGTGCATAGTTTTACCATAAAAATCACATTAAAGTTTAAACTTTTTATTAAAATATTTTTATTAACAATATTATTTCTCTCAATTTGTAGTACACAGTAGTACTTGCAGGTACAGTTTCTGCTCAAGTTGTCTAACCTCACAGATAAGTTACTTTTAATTAAAAGGTTATAGATATGAGTATAATACTGTTTCTTAGTAATTAAAAATAAAATTGATGAATGAAGTGTATGTATTATTCTTTTTTTTTATAAAACATTGCTTCTTTTAAGCAATAAGGTAATTGCAGTTGCTGATTTTAGGATATAAGAAGCTGTGTTTGTGTATGAATGTATGCATGTGTGAATGTAAGCAGTAAATGTATATATACATATTTATATTTGTTATATAAATTGTTATATAATTGTTATATAAATGTTATATAAACATTAACAGTTGTTAATGTTTACATTCAGTTTTTTCATTTGTTTTAGAGGTACAACTTGTAGCCTAAAACTAGATCGGAATTCTCTATTTACATGATATAGGTTACAAATTTTTTTAATTTCTGCTGTTGTTATTGATGTATTTTAAATCATTTTCATTCACATTTGGTATTTTATGAGTAAGATTTAGTATTCAGAGAATTTTTTGTAACATCTTTTATTCTACTATATGAAAATATATATACAAGTAATGTCATTAAATTTTTTTTTTGTCTTCAGTCATTTGACTGGTTTGATGCAGCTCTCCAAGATTCCCTATCTAGTGCTAGTCGTTTCATTTCAGTATACCCTCTACATCCTACATCCCTAACAATTTGTTTTACATATTCCAAACGTGGCCTGCCTACACAATTTTTCCCTTCTACCTGTCCTTCCAATATTAAAGCTACTATTCCAGGATGCCTTAGTATGTGGCCTATAAGTCTGTCTCTTCTTTTAACTATATTTTTCCAAATGCTTCTTTCTTCATCTATTTGCCACAATACCTCTTCATTTGTCACTTTATCCACCCATCTGATTTTTAACATTCTCCTATAGCACCACATTTCAAAAGCTTCTAATCTTTTCTTCTCAGATTCTCCGATTGTCCAAGTTTCACTTCCATATACAGCGACACTCCAAACATACACTTTCAAAAATCTTTTCCTGACATTTAAATTAATTTTTGATGTAAACAAATTATATTTCTTACTGAAGGCTCGTTTAGCTTGTGCTATTCGGCATTTTATATCGCTCCTGCTTCGTCCATCTTTAGTAATTCTACTTCCCAAATAACAAAATTCTTCTACCTCCATAATCTTATCATACATAACAGGAAAATCCCCCACAAACTAAAAAAGGTTGATATAATCTGGTCTTCAGAAAAAAACTATCAACCATTACCCTTCACAACACAATCGCCAGACATGATGGCCCTGGTGTATAAAAACTTCTTAGGCTGTATAATCTTCACAGTGGTCAAATGGGATGCAGCTTGAAACTAAGATAAAATTAATGTTTTAAAGCCCTTTTTAGCAATTTAGTCACATTTACTAACCATTTTATAGAAAGTTTAGAAGGTTTATAGAAGATTTTATAGAAAAAAAATCATAAATCCAACAGTAACAATAGTCTTGACATTGTGTGTGGGTGTGTGTATGTGCACGCATAACTAAATTCATACACACACACACACACACAGTATTACATATTAACTTTCTCAAAGTGGTAAGATAAGAGTTCTGTAAACTTTCTACTAATAGATTTATTCAATTATCCTTATTTATCCTTTCATTTAAAATAATTATCACTTTATTTGAATGAATTCAACAACTTGTTTGTGTGAGCTATTAAGCCCAAGGAAATAAAATTGCAAATTTATCTAAAAATGAAACAAATAAAAACCATTATATCACAAGATAGAGTTAACAACAATTTTTTTTTAATTGTCCATTTTCTTTTTCCACTCAAAAGAAATGGCTGCCATATAACTGTATTAATACAAAAGTATTTAAATGAGTGATTATTTCCTCAAGACTCAAAACGAGCTCTCTAAAGCACACAGAAAAAATATTGAATAAAAATACAACAGTATTCATAATTAACATAACCTCCCAACATGATTAAAAATTGTTTAAATGTTTTAAAGAGATTGTGTAAGAAAATTTCAGAGAGGCTATGCTTTCAAAATATATTTCCAGAGCTAAATCACATGACTCCATCTGTAGAGTTACCATTGGCATTATTATTATTTTCTTTTTAAAAGTGGTTAGTGTATGATTAAATAATGTACTTGATGTGAAACGCATTTGTGCATTTAATGTCTAGGTTTTTATCAAATTTTAAATAACAATCTATTTGTAAACTTTGTACTGTTTTGAGATCTTAACATATATATTATGTGTAAAATTTACATGTAGTTATTGTCTTTGTTTATGTATCTTTTTTTAAATTAGGTAATTTGTGGAAGTTGATTCTTTTTTATATAATGCTTGTATTTATTTATTATATTTATACAAACATGAATGTATGTGTGAAAAGTAGCATGTGTGGTCTGTGTGGAGTTATTGTATATGTAGTGGATATCTCAGTTACAGTGGATTTTAATTTAAGTTCATTGTCTATTTTGGATACAGTGTGGTCAGTAATATTAAGTATATGTTGAATTCATGTTCTGTAGTGAATTGGAATTAGGATAAATTTGTTGATGAATCAAAGATATGGGATAATCTTGTAATGTGTTTCAATGTTAGAAGAACAACAGTTACAAGATAACCTTTTGTTTGCTTTTTGTGTAATATTTTTGGAGTCTTTTAAAAATATTTTAACTTACCACCAGTTAGTCACAGGTTAGGCCTGTTTTAGTAGAGTATATATTGTTGTTTGTTAACTGTGAAATGTTATGACTCTCGTTAAAGTTAGGATAATTGTTTGTGTTCTGGTTGAATGTTTTTATTACTTCTGTTTTATTTGTTATTTCTTCTTTAGGTTTATTATAATGATTGGTTATATCAAAGAATAAAAGTGTAGAGTTTGTGGAATGTGTATATCCTAAATTTTACTGGTATGTTGTTTTGTAATTATGTATGCATGAGGTCTTTATTTTAATTATGACGTTATTCTTTCATTAGTGTGTATTGGGCTGAAGAGTAGTTAATGATATATTAATGGATGTATCTTGTTTTTGTTTCAGTAATGTTTCTGATTTAGATGATAGAGAATAAATTTATTTAAGGTAGCATTCATTTGTATTCCAGATTATTTTGTGTTATTAATATTATTTCTGTGTTGAGCAGCATGACAAAATAAGAATTCCACTTTATAAAATGATATAATGATTTATAATTTACTTTCTAAAATGTTTAGAAAGTTATTATAGTAACTGAGTTTTAAATATTTTATTTTATTAAAGTTGATTTATATAAAGTTCAAAATTCTATATTTTCTCAACAATTCGGCTGAACAGACTATTTTGAATTACATTTAAAACAATACATATACTTACATTCTTTATATCTGTAGACCATTATTAGTAAGTACCTTACAAATATTGGGATGTGCTTATGAAGATTACTTATTTCAATGTAGCTCTTCATTACTATAGATCATGTGTAATTTTTATTTTTCACTTTACTTATAATATTAAAATCTGCTAAAGCATTTATTATAGCTGGTAAGATATTTACTAAAAATCTATATCTGGAGGTTATCAAGTACATGAGTAGAAAACATTCAACAGACTGAAATATTAGATTAATTTAAATTATTATTCACATACAAGATATTGCACCTCATTGAGTAATTAATACTATTCTCTAAGATCTCTTGTCAATATAATTATCTTTTTTGTCGTTACTGGAAAACATTAGTTTTATTTAAATATTTACACTATTGAAAATCAATAAATCCTTATGTAGTAGCTAAATTTTACTAAGTGATGTTTGCTAATATAGTATATTTATTTAATTAAAATATTATTGTAATGAGAATCATTTAACAAATCACTGCTAAGTAAATTATTTAGTTTTGTACATACTTTTAAATTATATAAAAGTAAGTGAAAAAATATTCAATAGTTGTTGCTGCAATTGTCACTGAGCTCAGTTTTTCCATTAAAAAAATATCCTTTTACCAATAATGTTTTTATACACACAGGCACGCAGGGCAATTTTGCTGTATTGTCATCACTACTATGATTTCAGTGAACTAAACCTTTTTTGATGGTCAGGTTTCTAGAATTGCATTTGATACTTAACATTTTTTTGATAATTGTGGCCTAAATTTATTTTATTATTATTTTTGTATGCAATTCTTACCTACCTATTTACCTTACTACAACTCTATCATCATCATAAATTTATTAATATACTTCATTGTAATCGTGAGCAATATTTAAATTTGGCAAAATAAAGGAATAATGGTAAGAAAATCAGTGACTATAATTTATTTTATAAAGATATTTTACTGACATACTCATATGTGTCAACAGTTATAATTCCACAAATGCAGTATTGAAGTATTTGAATAAGTTTATATAAATAGCAGAAAAAGCAAATTTTTTTAGTATATGTGACCACCTATAAGTAAAAAGGAATACTCAGATACTCAACTGCAATCACTCTAACAATTCTCATCAAAATGCCTCTCTCTAGCAGCAAATTTTCACCTACGTGCCTGTAAAATTATATTGAGGTTGTTTATTGTGAGTAATTTAAGAAAATCTGATACATTAAAATAAATAAAAGATTTTATTTTTGTTTAGTGAACATTTTGTTTAAATTTAATAAATTTTCACCCTCATGTCTGTAAAAGGATATTCAGGTTGTTTGTTGTGAGTAAATTAAGAAAATCTACTACAGTGAAGTAATAAAAAGATTTCATATTTATTTATGAAAATTTTTCTTGAATAATACAGTTTACAACTAAAATTGCTTGTTACAATTTTTATGCCAAGTAAATTTTATAAATATATTTTTATTTGTTTATTATAAAATATTGATCTCTTCTGTTTATAAATGGAATAAAACAAACAATGTGAATAACTGTTTTGGCTTAAAATCTGAGACTATAGAGCTTTTCCAGTATTTTTCATTACACTTATTTATATTTTTGTTTGTTGTGTAATTATATTAATTTCATGTCAAACATTAATTTACTGAGCCATCATTCAATTCACTTAAGTTATTTTTTTGTTTTTGTTTAACTGTAATATATTCTAATTATCACTGTATACAAATACCATATTAACTTCTTACAATTTTCTGTCCATTATGTTAGAGTTAGAGGGCTGTTGTCGGTTGAAAAATATGTACACCCATTGCATGATGGAGCTATGTTATTTACAACTAACTGTAGATAAATCAGTTAAAAAAATATGAATACTATTATTTATTGAATGTTATTGTTGTGTTATATGTACATATAGATGTTTTGCCTTGATCATGTAGTGTTGTCAGTTGAAATAGCGTAGCTTCATTAACGCCATGGATAAATGTCATTCAATTAGCTCAGGTTTGACTTACATATTTCAGTTGGGCTTGGATGCCGATGAGGTCAGTGTGCTATATCAAATTTAGTTGCTTTCTAATACACCGCTGACCACTGAATGCTGAGTGGGACACATTCACTGCAGAAACTAATATTTTGCTGCAGCTTTATCTAAAATATTTTTTTTTTTGCTTTTTTTCATTTTCAAGTACCAAACAAAACACTAAATTAATACTAAGTAAGCTTAAGAGCATTCTGTTCAGTTAACATAGAATTTTTCATCATGCATAATACAATTTTCTTAACTGTTAATTTTGTTTTGTCATATTTGCAGAGTAAACTGGTTTTTTTTAGTAGTACTTTATTGATTCCTGATAATATAATTTCAGACTATTTCAATCTTCACCCTAAACCATTTAATTAATACTTTCAGTTATAAAATATTAAAATTTATGTGCATGAGAATTATGCTGTGTATAATATACTGTAGCTCAAAAAAGAAATAGTAATAAAAAAACAATATTTTGCTAAGTATATTTGCAATTCTTTGTTTTTTAATTATATGATTATTGAGATGGCTACGATTAAATAATATTTTCTTCTCAATGTATCTTCTTAGATAACATTGACTTATTCATAGACAATACCAGAAACTATTATTTTGCAATATTTATTAAAGAAAGAATTATTTCATAGCAATAAAATACTATACATTGTTCAACAAACCTTTTTTTTATTAAACTGCTACAGGACTAGTAACAAATGTAATTTGTGTACAATGAAATGACATAATAATATTGAGATGATTATTAAGTTATATCAAACAGTTATATCAAAGTATTATTAGTCATCAGCAATTAATTGTACAAATATCACAATATATTTAAATAAATTATTTATGTAACCAATTATAAATTTCACTTTCACAGTTGTATGAACAGTTTTATTGAATATTCAAAATTTTATATATTAAAAGAATATTCAATAGCTTAAACCAGATTTAAGAAATCTTGCAGTTCACAGTGTATTTTCATAAAAGTTTGATGTATGACTTGTTGAATCCATATTTTAAATTTGAATAAAAGTTTATGAAATTCAACAAACTTTGTCATTCAATTAGTTCTTGTAGTAACAACTGAAATTAAAAGTCTAATGACAAAAAGTGAAGGTCCCAGTCTTTTAATTCAAGTAATTGTTGTTTTCATTCCGGTTTAGAGAGTTATTGAGATGTATACCCAGAAACTTTTAGTTTTGATAACTTCCATACCATCTACTCAGAAATTCAGTATTGCTATTTCAACAGCAAAATTAATCGCTTGTAATAAGATACTTGTATATTTATTTTGAACTATTTGTATTACTTATAGATAACTATTTTTTTATTTTTTGAAGCAAGTTGCTTATTAATATTGCCCTAAATGAGGCACTGATATCATCTGAAAATAAAGTCAAACTATGTACAGAAATACTTGGTATCAGATCATTAGTACTCGAATAAATCTAAATGTAGAATAATACTAGAGATAGTTGAACCCTGTGTTAGTCTATGATACATGGTACATCATTAAAAATGGCATATCCAATCAGAAGTCAGAGTAGGTTCCATTAAGTTGTCTTACTCTTACTCTGTACTTCTTGTACTTTAAAAAGGTTTCCTAGTCAAATATCTGCTGTTCCTTTAACATCATATAACTTTTATTTCAGCAGTAAGATATGGCTTGTATATTCGAAAGCTTTGGTCAGATCACAGTATATATAAAGTTATTTAATTCTGAGTTGTTGCATACTTTTGTTATTTCCAAATACTTTTTATTAACTTCCAAACCATCATTGAAAAAAAACTGCATAAAACTACCTTGATTCTTGTTTAATCTCCATTTTTCTAACAATTAGGCATTTAGTTGATTTAAAAATTATATTACAAATGTCTGAAAATACTGATAAATTTACTGATCCAAAAATACTTACTTTCTACAGTTCTACCATCTTTTGAACTAGAATTAATGAAAAATATTCTAACTTTACAGAAAGTGTGTTAGTAAATTATAACTACTTATAACACGAGAAAGAGGGGCGCTAATCAGTTCTCATCTATTAATTTCTTTTAGTGATTTTCCCATCCTTTTGTCAAAATGTTCTCATTTGATGTAGTCACTTTTTCAAGTTCTAATTACTTGTTTATTACTTTGCTAGAGGGTAAATGTAAAATTATATTCATGCTGTGCAACCAGTACAGTAGCATTTGCAGATGCTGTGGTTGTCTATTCATTTTCTGTTCTTACAAAATAAGAATTAAATAATTCAGCAGTTCTTTGGAATGGCTTTCTTATACATTATTATCGATTATGTCATTAACTGGATCAAGGTACACTTGATCTGTAAAATGCACTCTACAATAAGCACTGTTTGTCATTTTAAAATCAGTCTCCATCAAAGTAAGTAATATAGAAGAACATTAAATTTTGAATCAAAAACTCTAACTCATTCAATTTAGTAATAGATACACAACCCTGAATGTTTAAATTAAATACAGGAAACAGTTTAGGATAATTAGGTATCCTATGTAGACTGCAACCCATTACTAAAAAAAAAAAAAAATTTAATGTCATTTTTAATTAACTGAATTCCATCATAAGTCTGTACACTCTCTTTAAGAGGCTATCTAATAGAGGGTTTTGAACTAAAATCACTTACAAAGTTGTCTTTTATTTTGCTCTTCTGAAGCTTCATTTAAAAGAGAATTTCATGTTGACAACTCTAAAACTTTATCAATATTAAAACTATCCATTAAGTGTTCCACTGAATCTCTGTCACATTACTACACTTATCAATCATTACAAGGTTCTCAAAAGGTAATTAATAACAATAATAATTATTGTCATCAGGACTGTCTGTAGGATCTTCTATCAGATTTTGTTTTGAACTATCATGCTTATCCATGTTACAGATTTACCAAAAGAATAGAATTAAATTTGTGAAAGATAATTTTGGAAGTTTCTGATGATAGAGCTTCATAAAATATTAATTTTTAGAAGAGATGGCCGGGCACATCACCTATCAGCAGGTTGATATACGTTCAAGTTAGAAAAATACCTGCTCACTAAGTAAAACGTTTACTTCTTTTTTTTTTTCTAATAATCCAGTGCAACTATTATTTAATTTCAATTCTGTTTAATTGTCGACATTTATTCAGGTCATTTTAATTTGTATTCTTGTACTGATCACATTTTTACAGAAAGATAATCAAAACAGTTACTTTTATTTTTCAATAATGAATAAGAAAAGAATAAAAAATTAAGTAATAAATCTGTAATAGCTGGTCATGTTTGGGGTGACTGATTGAACTGTACTGCCAGTGATCAAAACTTACTTCTTTTTTTCTCTGAATAAAAGGACACTTTTTTCTCTTTCATCAATTACAAAAATTCTCTACAAATGTACCAAAAGTTTATCTAAATTTTTGCTTCCTTATTAGGATGAAAACTAAATTAACAATTATTATAATCCACCTTACCAGCATGATGATATGTTCTCTAGATCTTTTGACTTACTTGGAAGCCATCATCAGGAGTTAAAATTAATACATCAAAGTAAAAAAAAAAAAAAATATTAAAATAAAAAAAAATTTAAAAACAGTCATGACTGTCCAGTCCTACTGGTATATTCTGTGTTAAATATTCTTATCAGTATACTAGTAGGACTGGACAGTCATGACTTTTTTTTAAATTTTAACTATGATTTTTTTAATTTTTGACTTTGGTGTTATTATTATAATTTTACTCCTGATGATGGCTTCTAAGTAAGCCGAACGATCTAGAGAACATATCAACATGCTGGTAAGGTGAATTATTTTAATTGTTATTTTATTTATATAATATATCAGCGGTACCATATCTGAGAAATTAAGGATGGTAACATTTGTAATATTTTTTAAGTGTCTCAAGAACAGAACTAAATTTTTTATTATTTGAACTGCTTCAAGTTCTGAATCTCTTGTACTAATGCTGAAATTTTGTTGAATAACCAAAGTATATGCAAGAATTTTTATTTTGGAAACAGAATGAGTTTTTGGTATCAAAGACAACTACTCAAAAAAAAAAAGAAAAAACAAAGACTAAAATCAAGACTGAAAATTTTTAGGTATAGATCATTTAAAATCATTTATATTAATGTACTGTTACAGATACAATCAGAATTATAAAACCACTTCTTTCAAATGCCATTAGTAATAAAAAAAAATTTTCTGATAATATATTTACCATAAATGTATACAAATCAAAATTATTCATCTCTTAAAAGCAATGTATACAAAATTATGGCTTAGGTATGCAACTTTCTCTTACCAGGGTATCATCTTAAATTTATATTAAATGTGTTAAAATCATTATTGTTAAACATGACATAATTTTATATAAATTTAATTACTTTAGTTGTTATTTAAATATTTAGTAAACATAGAATCCAGTAAGATTAACGTCAAGGATATCAAGGTTGTAAAATAAAATAATTGTTGATGAACATTGCAAAATGAAGTAAAAATTATAAATTATAGAATATTTCAGACTTACTTTTTAAATATCTGGAGATATGTTTCTAAATATTTTGGTCTTTCTAGAACTATAATATAGTTCTTTCCACAGATCAGCTAATGCTTGCAATACCACTGATCTGAAGTAAGTAGTTTTGGTACTTACGTATTAATGCCACCGCAGCTATAGCTTTATTTAAAATTGAGTATTTATTTTGAGTATTTATTTTATTAATTTTAAGAAATGGTTATTTATATTTATTTATTTTATAAATATAATTTAACCAAACTTAACCTACGCTCGTTTCGCTCGCTAACCTTGACTAATTAACACCATAATTTTTTGAGTATTTATTTAATAAATTCAGTAATTATTGTTATTTAAATAATAAATAATTGCAATAATTACTGAATTAGTCAAGGTTAGCGAGCGTAGGTTAAGTTTGGTTAAATTATATTTATAAAATAAATAAAAATAAAATTTGTTAAAGTCTATATTGGCCCATTTTCCACCAAAATCCGATTGACTACTTTATTTTTAAATAAAGCTGTAGCTGCGGTGGCGTTAATACGTAAGTACCGTAGTTTTTAATGCCACCAAGGAAGGGCCAGGTTATAATCCTAAAGATATTTTCAGAGAACATATTCCAGGAATTTAGAAAGCCAGTCAATAAACATTTTTATTTTATAAAAGTTCTCAACAATAGGAGGAAGTTTTCAATTTTATGTGTTTATGTCTTTTTTATGTATGTGTATCATTTTCATCAAACATCCAATGTTGATGATCTTTTTTTTTATTGTTTGAAGGAAGTGATGATCCTGTTGAAAGTATTTTCTATGTAACTTATGGGGCAATTTAAAAAAAATACTTTGTGTATGTTGATGATTTGAAGATTCTTTTATTTTTTACTGAGGTTATTGCTTATTATTTTATTACAATATTACGACACATATAGTCTGATGTCATTTTGATACTAAACTTTTCAAATTTTAACACAAAAATATGAGAAAAATAGTTGGAAAACTTAGGTAAAAAAAATATGAATTTTTGTAATCTAGAGAACCTTGGCTCATGCTTGTTAGCAGTCACTTAAGCCATTTTTCTGCATTGCCTTTTCTTTTTTTATCCAGACTCACATTTCTCACCACTGATCTTCTTCCAAGTGGCTTTTTTCAGATGAGAAGAGCTTTTGTGACCCTACCTGATTTTTTCATAAAAATACATATGAGTTACTTAAATTAACTTTGAAAAAACTCCACTAAATTTTTTAAATAATCCTTCTTTTTTATTCTTGTTTAAATTTTTATTTTATTCTATATAAATCAGCAAAAAATTAAGGGTTAATAAATTTTTGGTACCATAATTTTACCCCTGTTTTCCCCTCAGAACTTTATTTTTCCTGTTTAGTCTCCGGGAATTACCATTCAGGTATTACTTCAGAGGATGATTGAGGATGATATGTATGAGTGTAAATAAAGTGTAGTCTTGTACAGTCAACCATTCCTGAGATGTGTGGTTAATTGAAACACAACCACCATTGAACACCGGTATCCACTATTTACTATTCAAATCCATATAAAAGTAAAACTGCCTTTACTAGGACTTGAACAGTGGAACTCTTGACTTCCAAATCAGCTAATTTGGGAAGACACGTTCACCATTAGACCAACCCAGTGGTCCCCCCTCAAAACTATGTGTAGATATTCTGTCTGATATTCTCCAGAAGTTTAATAAGTTAGTACCTTTATGTTAATCAAAATAATCATTGTCAAATGAAATTAACAAACAAAATTGTCATAATTATATCTTATATATAATCTTAACTTATTATATCTTATATATAATTGTATCTTCTTTTAGCTTATTTTTTGCTGTATTAATAAAATGTAGAAATTTGTTGGATTTTAATTATGACATATAACATTTTTGTTTTTTTTTATAATTACTTGTAGAAGTAATCTTTGAGGCATTTGTTTTAACTGGCATAACACAGTTGACATTCTAGCATCCTGTTATTGGATAAAACTTGCTGAATGACACATTCTCAAAAATAATTTTGAACAAAGATTTATAAGAATATGAAATGATTTGACATTGAAAATGTAGAGGATAATCTGAGATCATTTTACACAATTTTTTTCTGTTTTATGCTAATGCTATTGAATCAGTCTGATTCTATAACGAAAATAGTTGAAAAATTTAGGGTGAAAAAAAATAAATTTCTGTACTCTAGAGAACCTTGGTTCATGCTTGTTAGCAGTCTCTATATTATTTCTCCGCATTACTTTTCTTTTTTCCAATTGAAGAGTGATACATAATGTTTTGAAAAAATTTATAATTGCTAGCATCCCCCATTGCAGCTTAGCCCACGCTACATGGTTACTTGCATTTCCCGCTGCAATCAGGGGATGTTTAGCAGGTCAGGGCTTGCTTCGCTCGCCTTTACTGTCTAGCCAAGGGCTCTGTCCTTCGATCTCTCTGTGTTCATTAACTTATGCTTGTGAGAATAATGTTAAATAAAAATTACATCCTTTTCAATCAATAAAAGCTATCAATATTTTATTTCATCAGAGCAATAGTTTGGTTAATAGAAGACCCGTTAATTGGTTTTAAGATTTCTGGTCACGGCTTTGCTGGCGAAACAAATCAGAATTACAAATAAATTACCAACACAATCTTGCCAAATCTCATAAAGATTGATTTCAGCCATGGTCTTTTATATAACATTTGAAAGAACCTGACTATATATTATATAGAAATTCTACAGTTAAATTTTTTTTGTTAAAGTAAACATAACATGATAATGTCTAAAGAACAACATTTAAGAAAAAAAAAATACTACTACCTTCTATTCTTGTTAATGAAGTGTCATTCTGCTTTTCATGAACAAAATGTACAAACACAAGATGAATCCTGTTATTAACAGTCCAAAAAGTTACTCCACCTAATTAAAGAGCAGATAATTAGTTCTAAAAGCTTTTGGAAATTAAGGAGTATCATATAATAGTTGGGGCATTTTTAGAATTTCACACCCAGAATTATATGAGTGTATACAACTTATTGTTTATAATTTTTATTTTTAACTCCAATTAGATGAATTAGCGAGTATAGATTATGTTTGGGTAGATTATGTTGATTCCATGTACTGACCAATCATATGTACATCAACATTACTTACCCGTACCAACTTCATTTAATTAACATTAATTATGCAAACTATTTACAATTTATTAATAACAAATCGATATTTAAACTAAATACAATAATGTTAATTATTGTTAATTTACATTGATTAAAAAGAAAGTTTTGATTTTTTTTGGGTGTGAATTATGAAAAAGTACCAATAATTTTAAAGTTTAATATATTTCAAATCATCTTCAGTTACATTATTTAGAAAAGAATAACATTATTACAATAAAATCATAATTTAATATGTAATCTATTATTTTCTGATTGAAGATATCAAAAGTTATTTAAAGCTTTTCTGCATTTCATACAAGCATTACTGCTTTTATAATTATTATACCATACAACTAATTTACTAAGCATATTTCCTTTTGATACTATTTTCTCCCAACTTGTAAAAGAAATCTGATGCTTGCTTTAACTTGTAATAAATAACTCTTAGTCTAAGAGTTAATGGATTTTGGCATAATCTACAAGTTGACTGGATTGATGTTGTTCTTCATGTTATATGCTGTTTTAACTTCTAACATTTATTCCATCCTATTTTCACAAATACTGCTTTTGTATATTCCAATCTCCCCTACTTAATTGTATGATAGTACCTTAAATATGCGGGTATTGGTACTAATTAATGTTTCTTTTTAATTTGATGTAATATGAGCTTGTACTTGGGATGTGGGAATTAAGATTGTGTAAAAGATGTGATGCCTTATCTTGAATCAAACATGGATATTAGTTGCATAATGATTATTATTATTATTATTAATGCAAATTTTTTAAAAAGAAATCTTTGAAAGACATAAACCACTGTAGATTATAATTTAATTACTTCATGATGCCTTATTCCTTAACTCTTATAAGAAAAATATTACCATCTGTTATTGTTGATGTTGGTTCCATGAGTTCTATTCATTAAATATCATTAAAAGGGGTAGTTATTACATGCTACAGTAATATACATAAAAAGGTTATTTTATTATTATATTCTTTTAAATAAATTTATCTTTAAAGAATTACAGT
This sequence comes from Lycorma delicatula, assembly GCF_047948215.1. Taxonomy (NCBI): domain Eukaryota; kingdom Metazoa; phylum Arthropoda; class Insecta; order Hemiptera; family Fulgoridae; genus Lycorma; species Lycorma delicatula. The sequence continues at coordinate 284,180,726 of NC_134455.1, forward strand.
AAATTATTGTGTTTCTATGCTGAAATGAGTGTAACAGAAAATTATCATTAATATAAAGTTATTAAATAATACAAAAATGGACATAAATTCTAGATGGTTTCTGAGTTTTGATCATATTCTATTTAAAGGAAGAATAATATTATCATTGCAATAAAAAAAAAATCACTGCAATTAATTACTTTTTTGTTTTATTTTCTCTTAACTTTTAAACAACCATTTTTAGGACTCTTTTAATAAAATATTTTAATTTTTACGTCCTAATTATAAAATTGACTTCTAGTTTAAAGTTCCTCATGGTACATTTTTTGTTCAACAACATTCAAACTGTTCTTTTTTGCTCAACTGGAAATAAAGAACGTTTTTATCCAATTACTTTTCTGCTTCTCACCATTTCATATAAATCATATTAACGTTTTTTTAAAATTTTATTTTCATTGTACAATAAATATGATGTAAATATTAGACATTATTTATTATTTTTACCTTCCTCAGTTGAATGGTTAAGAATTTAAAAAAAACAGCCAGTTTAATCTAAAAAATTCTACCAAATATATATGAGTCTCTTGAGGTATCAGTAAACATCAAGTGATGGATTAAAAATTTGTCTATTCAAGTTGCTTTTAAAGTTTTATATACCATTATTTTGAATGTGAAAGTATTCCTCATAGTATATATGATCCACCCACCTTGCTAAGGAACTAAAAAAAATTCTTTTCCACCATTTAATAAACAACTGTTTTTAGATGTATCAAAATTTTCTATACAAATGATACTAATTTTAAGAATATTTTTTTTTGCAGAATGAAGTTTTTCGTACAAACATTAGCATAGATATCTCTTTTAATGCATGCACCCATTTGCTCTGGAAATAAAACAATAGCTTGTCTAATGCATGTAAAAAAGTTTATTTAAAAAAAAAATAATTGTTTTGCTTTATACTTGATGTTTTAGTATAGTAGCCTTTATATTTAATTCTTTTATGCTTGTGTAGTCCGATCATATGATTAAATTTTTTTTCTTTATTTCATAACTATTTTTAATATGCTGTTGTTGAATGGGCGGTAAATTACTAATAAATTAAATAATTTTCATTTATACCAAAATTTAAAGTTATTAATTTTTATTATTATTTTCATATGTTCCTTAAATTCTGATATTAGTAAATTTTAACAATTTTCAAAGATTTATTTTATAATGTATTAGGTAAGCATTTTTTCTTTTAAACTGTATCAAACTTCTTACACAATTAAAGATACAGTGATAGTGATTGGTCTGAAAGATGATTTTATTCAAGTGGAAGCTGGGGCAGGCTGTTCTGTTAAAAGTGTAAGGCAGTCAATCAACGTAAAGCAGACTATTGTTATAAATATGCTGTAAATTGACATACATCACAATTTATTGCTTGACTGCAACAAGGATTTTGCTTTCAATCTGAAGCACATAATAAATATAAATGTTTCTTACTGATTTAAAAGTACTACGGTTATTTCCCAGTTGCAAATGAAAAAAGATATATATATATACAGCTGTAGAGCTGTATATATGTATATGTATATACGAGCTGGATTTACATGTTTTGTGCCCATTGGCCCAGGCAAAATTTGGATCCAATTTTTAACACTTTCCAACTATCCTACTAAATCACCTTCATAAATCATAAAAGTTTGTAATCATTATTCTACTGTATACTCATACTTACTACATTAACTTTTTATACTTTACTACTGTAATTATAAAGGTGAAAATCGACCTTTCAAAACACGGTGTAAACGATATTAAGAGATAACAAATCTTTTCAAGTATAATATAGAGGTTATATTACCTAAAAAGCTAACTTACATATGTGAAATTTCTAAAACAAATGAAACTGTATCACATTAAAACTGCTTACCTTGATATGAGCAAAATCATTAATATCATGAAAATCAAGTTTCATAGACAAGTCTTTTTCGACTGCTAAGACAGCTTGATAACCAATCTCTTCAGAGAAACAGTAGATCTCAGATAATTTTCATTTCTTGATAGTGTGGAAAATGTTCTTTAAACTGCACAGTTTGTAGCTGGTGTACATAAATAGCTTTAAGGCAAAAGGAACTTTTGTTAGGTCCTGAAGATGTCCTGAAGATTTTTCGATATTAGATATCTAAGTTGCAATAGTGACATTTCTTAAGAATTGGCATTGTCTAATTTGTCTTTAGTTAAAAGTCCTTTTAATTGAAGATACTCAACAACAAATAAAGATTCTTCAATGTCAGTTGCATAGATTTTCTGCAAAGAAGATGCGGCTGTGGTGATTTTCTCAGAATTCAAGCAGTATAGATTTGTTTAGGACAAGAATCTGATGAGAAACTCAATATAGAAAGTGAAAGTGAAAGTTCAACTCTGAAAGAAGCTTATTAAGGTTCATATCAAAGCTTTCTTAAAAAATACAATCTATGTATTCTTCTTCTTCTTCCTCCTCTCCTAGTTCAGATGAGCCAGATTCATCAAAGACCTTTTACATTTAGGCCTATCTTCTACACATTCACCATCAAATTAAGTCTCAAAACAGTTTGGACAGTCTTTAGTTTCTTTCGCTAGCCATCTTACAGAAGTTTAACAGACCTTTTCATCCACAAATGCAAATGAGATTTATACAGCTTCACCACTGTATCTACATTCATATGGCCTGATTGTATCTTTTCATTAACAGAGTTCAATTTATTGAGAATGTCACCCCATACAAGTGCCATAAACAAAGTTTCAATGCAAACAAGTTTTCTAAAAAGTACGTTGTCTTTGTTCTTCGTTTTTTCATTTTCATCTGGGCTGTTAAATCATACTTTTGAGAGCCTTTGCAATTGTTTCAAAATCTCTGTTGAGCTTTTTGTTTGTCTCTTCCTTGGCCGACCATCTTGTTATGCTCAGTGATTTTATGAAGAGGTTCTTATTATCAGGCTTAAAACGTGATTGTAGTACATTCCATCGATGTATCAATGAAAAAAAAAAATTTTCATTTTTGTAACAAGTCATTTTCATTTTCATTTTCCTTGTAACAAGTCAAAGAGTGATGTAGAAAGATTACAGCATTCTGCTGTTCTAGATCCCACCAAATTAAGGGAATGAGCAGAACATGGCACAAAAAAGTCAATGGATTTGCTTCTTTTAGTCTAGTTTGTAACCCAGAGTAGATACGAGACATATTTGAAGCATTATTGAATGATTGTTCATAGTAATTGTGAATGTGTGAAAGCCATGAGCCTTAAGAAATTAAAAAAACTGAATCGAGTTCTTTTCCTGAATGGCCTTAGCTTTTAAAAAACTTACAAAGCATTCTTCAGGATATCTAGACTCATTCACATACCTTAGGATGGAAGGTTATTATGTGTAACATCAGGAGTTGAATCAACAATTATTAAAAATATTTTGAGGTTTTCACTTCTTTTAATGTACTCTCTATCTACTCATTTTCTTAATCAACTTGCTACAGATTGTTGGTGGAAGGTAAAATGATTTATCTTGACAGGGTTTTTGTGCTTATCAAAAAAAGAGTCCAACTGTGCGATTAATTCTAGGCACATCATGTAGTTTCCAATATTAGTGGAACCAAATAGTTCATTTTCTCCTTTAAAAGCAGAGCCATGTGATGCCAGCTTCTTGATTACAGCAACTCTTTGAACCACAGCCCTCCAGTATATACTTCTTCAATTTGAGTTTGTAACTAGTTATCAATTTTCCCATTTCGGCAGCTCTTTGTAGGTTAACACAGTATCAAGGTGAGCATGTGAGTTGTCATGTGTATCTGGTGGTAACCATGTTTCCAATCACTAAATTCATTGTCACTGAATTACTTTGAAGTTAGACAAAACAGTTTACAGGGGCCACAGAACGAAGACCCCTGTCTAGGGCAGTAAACTAGGTAATCCCTATTCACTAATCTCCATTAGCAAGTTTTCTGTCAAACATCACTTTGTTCAAGAATCGGTTTTATTAAGGTATACTCTTTTGGATTGTTCAAAATCACCATATTTATTTGGATTAAACCTTTTTAACAAAGTAGTCTCTCATAGTGTCCTTAATCTTCCACAATACTGGATCATTACTTGGCTTCAAGTTACCGATAATACTAGAAGTTGAAATATCAGACTTTAAAAGTATGTCATCATATTCTTCAGTAGGATGCAACATTATTTGGATCTTCACTTGGCTCGGTTAATGATGATACAGGACTAGGTTGATCATTAACTCAGGCTTCTTGTTCGGCAGTAGGCACAACAGGATCAACAAGTCATTTCAACTCCATACGCTTCTTCATAGACTTGAACATTTTAAAGGTATTAAATCCTTTGTAAAGGTGGATTAATTGAAAAAAATCTAATTTTACAGTTTCACTTGTTATTTCATTCACTTTAATTTTCCTCTCGCCTGCTACTCTTTGGAATTTTTGCATTTCTAAGTCTTTTGCATCCATCCATTTTTTTGGTTAGAATAACATAACCAAACTTAACTTTAAACCAAACTGATACTAAATGAATGAGTACTTACAAAAAATAAATACACTAGAATATACTAGGAATACAATTTGAATTGAAGCAAGTTACGTTTTTTTTTTTTAAATATTGTAAATGTTTTACATAAAACAGAAACTTTCACTGAAACAGGAGAATAGTAGAAAAATTGTAATGATGCAATAATGACAAGACATCAGACACCTGACTGTCAGCTTCAACAGACAATAGACTTAAGCGCTTGTGACAGCTGGCAGTAAACATTTTGGTTGGTCGAAACTGCTTGTCGAATGTAAGTGAAGAGGCTTGAAGTGGTGGCCCAAACAAGTACAAACACACACACACACATGTATGTATGCGTTATACTCTGTACGCCGCCATGCTGCCCACACAGTACATCACCTGTTGCCACTCTCCAACAGCATATACAGCCAATCGTACACTTACTAACTTCATATGCTTGCTGGCAAAAGACAACGTTGTGCTACAACTGGATCTGCCCCAATTATCTTACTTTAGACTACTTTGAAAAGCACATGTTTTCCATATGTTTTAATTTGTCATTAATAAATATGTGTAACATTTATTTTTGAAAAAAGTTCACATTTACCCAAATTTCCCACCCTGGGCTTGGGTCCATATGGTCCATGGCAAATCTGGCTCTGTATATTGTCTAAAACATGAAGACATCTTGTATTTATTTAAAATATTAATTAAAAGAAAAACAATTTTTTCATTCCAAGATCGTTTGTTTTCTTGTTTGTTATTTGTTTTTTTCCAATTGTTATGTCCTTTCTTGATATCACTTGCATCTCTTTATTGGTTATTTGAGTAACGTTTTTATATATCCTTCCACTTACTACTAAAATGTTTTATTTATGTTTGGATCAGTATATATTAGTAGTATTTCATTTGTGCATTATAATAAAGTATATCTTACTATTACCTACTATCCCTGATATCTTTAAAGCTAAGAGTCTTTTCTTTGAGAAAATCAGTAAGCTCCTTTGGGCAGACAAAAATGTTTATAAATGGCTTGCTTAAAAGCTTTCAGTTTTATGAATTTCTCAGTTTATGAATTATTTCATGCATAGAATTGAAGCATTTTACAAAACTTTTTTGGAAATTTTGTCACAATAAATTAAGAAAAAATTACCTTTTAGTCATATTTTTTATGACTAAATTTTTTATGAGTTTTTAGTCATATTTTTAATTCTTTTGCCATTGAGACCATATAGCACAAGCTATTTCCAAGATAAAAAAATTGGTTTTCAGAAGAGATATTTTCAGGTATTTGCTTATGCAAGCAGATATTTGTCTTCTAGTGCAAGGGTTGGACTTTTAGCAGTATTAAATAAAAAGCCATTTCCAATTCTGAGATATATCCAAAATAATTAAAAAGAAGGTTCTTCAAATTAAAAAAAGATCACTTATGATGTATATAAGATTATGATGATCATTAAGATCCATATAATGTGGGTTTTCCATAAAAATGTGTAGAACATTGAAAAGTGATTGATTTTAATAGGAAATATGAAAAAATCTCCCACCTAATAGATGTATATTATGTAGACCTACTCGTACCAAACATTTTAACAATTATATCTTCTTTCAGTTTTTCATAATGTTATTTATTATTTAATTAAAATTACATTACACATATTGGTTACTACATAACCAATATGTGTTACTATACAATTAATAAGCAATATTCTTTGCAATTTGAAGACAATGTAACTAGACCGTGACTTTGGTAAGTTATATAATAAGTTACCAAAGTAATTATATTTATTATAAGTTATATAGTAAGTTAAAAATGTTAAAAAATGAATACTTTTAAATACCCAAATTATATAAAATTTATGAATAACATTTTAACACTTATTATATTATTCATGATTTCACTGAAAGTCAGAATAGTATTGAGTTTTAATATTTGAAGTAAAAATAAAGAAAACTCCAACTCCAAAAGTTATAATCTTTATTGCATAATGCTATACCTCTGTGTTATGTGTGAGCTGTTTGAGATTAATTGTACTCAGTAAATGTATCCTCAAACCAGTGAGAAAAACCAATTCCACATTTTCTGTTCCTCTCACAGATATAGATAAATCTTCAGATGTACCGAAATTTATTCTTTTTTTTTTACCCCTACGCTGAGGTATAATTTAGCTTCTATGTAGGAGGAAGGAAATCTTTCATAAGACATCCAGCAGCCCATACTGCTGGACATGCAGAGATTCTTACCCACTAAACCACTCCCTTTGTCCACACCCCCTGGAACTACCATTAGGCATTACTTCAGGGGGATGCAATACATTCTTCACCTCCTAACTTAACAATAAAGTTCATCCATACAGCAACCCACATACACACAACAATATACTTCCTTTTTTTCCCAAACAAATAGCACTCATTCAGTCATTCACCTTCTCATCCACACTTATCTACTTACCTCCATTTCCAGACAGTGAAACTATATATTTCTTCTTGGAGTCCTGTATGCCTTATCAATCATGAACGACTCACCACTGACCTTCCATCATATCTCAGCATGCAGGCAATCCTTGCTCCCTATTGACGATCGCGCTTTCTTTGCTCCTCAGCCTCTTCCAGCTGATCCATTATGGTCTTTGTTAATCCTGTGAAAAGCCTTCACTGCCTGCAATGCTAGGATACACTAGCCCACACTTTCGAGGATGAGCCACCTATCACTGAGCTGACTCGTAAGCGTGGCCCTTTCCTCCTAAAATCTGGGACAAAAGAAGAAAATGCAATGTATCCTCCTCTAAATCTGGGACTCCATGGGGAATAATTGATTTGATTTATAAATACACTCTAAATCCTCCATGCCCCGTCAAAAACTACATAAAATATAGTTCACCTCATCCCTCATCATGCGTGCGACAAATCCATGGCTCCACTTTTGGAATGATTCTATACATCCACCTTCTAACTGAAGCCACATCCCAACATTCCTTGTATACAGCAATACTAAAACTTCTTGTTTCCCCCTTCTGGGAATATCTACCTGTGGGATTCTGCCTGAGATCATATCTTTTGCTTAGCTCCCTCGCCAGATCAATTGAAAGGAGCCCTGCCACAACCAATGCCACCAAACATGGCACTGTCCTGTAAGGGCAAGCAACATGAATGGCTCATCTCCTGACCATTGCCATCATTCGAATCTTCCTAAACTTGACACTAAGGGACAGTCCAAACTGGTGCTCCATACAACAGGACAGATTGAACAACTCTTGCATAAAGCGTTCTTATTACTACTGTAGAGCCACTTACATTTGGCATAAGCCCAATTCGTCACCCACAACAATGAAATTTATTCTGATTTTTTTTTATTCACCTTACTTCCTAAACCATTTGTATAAGAAGGCTGAAATCTTTTCTGATATTTGTGTATGTATACATGTTAACTGCCATTATTATTAAGATTGCAGACAACTTTATATGACATAAAAGAGCACATATCATTGCAATATAACAAAAATCCCAGGCCAGGCTTACTAAGAAAAGTGTGATGTGGTTTTCGATTGACCCAAAATTAAATTAAGTAAATAAATAAAATGCTTCATCATTGATCCAAAAATAGTGTTGCACATCATCATGCCAAGCCAACTGAAATTAAGGAGTAGTATTCAAGTGAGATTTTTGTTCTGTTCACCATAATGATTGAGTGTATAATGCCCATCATTACTCTCCAGAAGAAGAAAACTATAAATGAAAATAATTTCATGTACCAGAAGTATTTTATATATGTTACAGCTATAAGAAAGATTGGAAAGTATTTGTATAGCACCAGATTAATTACTCTTTCTAGCAAGAAACAATGCATTACAAAAAATTAACTACTTAAAAACTGAATTTGCTGGCATTCTCAAGAAAAGAAAAGAAATTATGTGTGAATATTTCCTCTATCTTCTCCTAATGAAAGTTTTTACTGTGTAAAAACTCTATGTTATAGTTAAAAGTAAATTATGTAAAAACCTTCATTATATGCAACCTATTGATGCATATGGAACATATTCCATATGCAACTTATGGTTGCATGTTGTGCCTAGTTTCAAAAGCAATATTTTTGAAATGTGTACTGGAATTTAGTTACTTTTTTCTTTATTAACAGCTGTAAAATATAAAGTAAATTTTATAATATATTTTCAAGTATTAAATTCCGAAAAAAAGCATGCTTTCCATTGATTACTAAATTAGCAATTAAGGAAAGTACTATGTCAAATAAAAATACAGAATTCTGAAAAGTATAAACATTATTATAAATTAAAATATTGCTTTCCACATAGGTGGTGATGAATTAGGTCACTAAATAATTCTGAATTCCTGAAGCTACCATTTATGTATGTCTGTATTAATTGCAATACTTAAAAAAAAATACATGAATACAAGGATACAAGGATAAATCAAATATAAACAGGAGTTTTGTTCCTGAGCGCCCACGGTTGGTAGGACTGGGCCCACGTTTCTATTATGCTTGGGTGGGGTCATTGGGAGTGGGGAGAGCTGGCAATTCATACTCCGAACCAATTTGTCAGTAATGCTCACATTGTTGGAGCAACAGGTGCGTTCCTCCACTGCACAACACGTAAGTATAAGATTTCTTGCTCATGAAAGAGTTCAAGCGACGCAGATTGACTGCACAGTTCGTGGACCAAAGATTCGGGGACAGTTTGTGGTTGTCAAGGACTCATTTATTTTCCTGGCATAGTGAGTTCAAGGAAGGATGAGAATGAGTGAAAAATCAGAAACATAATTGCCATCCTCAGACCAGCATTACAGACAAAAACATTCTTGTGGTTTGAGTCATTCTTGAAGATGTTCGATGGGTGAGAGTATCTGAAATTGCAGAACAGGTCGGGATAAATTATGGGAGCTGTCAAGCGATCATCATAAACAATCTACAGTTCTGTAAAGTGTGTGTCAGATGGGTCCCTCATCTTTTGACCGCAGAACAGAAGTTGAGACGTTTGGAGGCCTGTCAGAGGCTTACAATAAGATTTGCGAAAAAAGGTGATACATTTTTGAGTCAGATCATCTCCTGCAACGAAACATGGGTCCACCACTATACCCCCCAATTGAAACAAGCCAGTATGGAGTAGCAGAGGAAAGGGCAGCCCCAGTGAAACCAAAGACTTGACTGTCAGGAGGCAACATTCTTTCAACAGTTTTTTTCAACTGGCGAGGCATTTTGCTCATTGATTTTTTGCATGAGTGATGCACAATCAATGCTGCCTAGTACTGTGAGCTGTTGAACAAGGTGAAGGCTGCATATTGCCACAAAAAGATGAGACCTACTGATTCGAGAGGCCATCCTCCTCTACAATAACCCCAGGCCCCGTACTGCAGCTCTTACGGTCTCAAACTAGAAGAAATGCACTGGACTCAAGTTTATCATCCTCCCTACAGCCTGGATCTATTGCCCTGCAATTTTCATTTGTTTGGGCTGCTTAAAGAAGCTCTAGGAGGGCAACTATTTGAAGATGATGAGGGCACAGAGGGATTCGTGCGCAACTGGCCTCTGCTGCAACCAGCTTCATTCTGCTGTGATAAAGAACCTTCCTTCTTGCTGGGAAAAATGTATTTCTAAAGCAGGAAACTATGTAGAAAAATAAATTATATTTGCAGTTTATTTTTCAATAAATAATTTAAAAATAAAAAAAATCCCTTTATATTTACCCTTGTAGAATTACACTTTCATGGTGTAATTCTATTTCTAGATTAAGAAACTACAAAAGCATTAATTACAAAATTAAACAAACAGTTAATTTAAGTTAAAAATATTTGAAAGAACTGAAATTTTGTTGGTATTAAATTCAGTAGTACTTCTTTCTCAAATATTTGACTTTCCAAGTGTAAATATACTATAAACATTTGACATAACCATCTTTTCTGAGTTTAGAAGGTATTGCACATCTTCAATAATTTCAAAATTATGATTACAAAGTTCACCTTATTAATTTTTCTAATGTTTATTTTAATGTGTACTGACCAAGCTTTTTTAATGTTTTTTATAGTTAAAATGTTTCTTAAAAAATTAAATGTTTGATTGAAGATTATTAATTCACTGAGGTTATAAATGTATTTCGTGGAAATACTGTAATAATGTTATAATAATGTGTTATGTTTCAACCAAATGGTAACATTAATTTGTGGGTTTACATTACCTGTTTCTGTCTATTTTATAGCTGAGAAGCATCTAAAATATCTGAGGTACAATAGCACTGTTCAGAGTTGACTTCTCTGAGAGTAATGAAGTTCATTCATTTTAAAGCCAGTCCTGTGGTGAACAGAGTGCAGTGTCACTTGTAGACCTAAACATTTGTTTTGGTGGACTTGGCTTGCCAGTGCGTAATACCATATTTAACTCAATGAAAATGAGTCACTTCACTCCTCACTTTCCATAATAACTCTGCAAGGAATGGTTATTATCTTGAACTTGCTATGCCAGATCTTGGAGTGGTTTGTATCTCATGTCAAGTTGCTTACAACATTTATAGTTGTGGTGGTGCCTAACATACACAAAATACATACAAAAAGTACAGTAAAGTTTGAGAAATGGATTTTATGAAAATGGAACTTTTTAATTTTCCTAAGAAGTTTAAAATTTATATTATTAAACTAACCAGTGAAGTTAGATAAAAATTTAAAGAAGTTTATTTTTTTAGAATATATCTAAATTCAATTCACATTTTTACTTATTCCTAAATTTTTATTTGTTTAAAAAATGTATACACAGGTATAAGCATTATAAAATAAATGTACTTAGTTTTAACATAATTTGTTTACACATTACGTATATTTGTTCTTGTCTACACACGTGTGTAATATCTTTTATATTTATCCAAAGTCTTTTATAAAATAAAAGTTCTAGTATTGTTGTATTTTCTTTTAGCTATCTATGTAAATATATTTATTCATCATGTGTTTTGGTTCAGTGGTTGTCTTTATCGCCTTATTACTTTATTTTCCTTCAAGACATTTATTATTTTCTTTCCTCTTTTTTCCATATCAGCATAAAAAGCATTTCTCTCAGAAATATGAATGATAAATCATTCTGTTTAAAATAACTGGATTCCCTAACATCAATACCTGATAATTTAAGCCCAATAAAACATATAAGATAAGTAATTTTCTTTTGAACAATACTCATAAACTTTAATTATTCATTAACAGCAAGCTAAGTAAATTTACATATTCCCTCAAATTTCATCCAGAAATTACCTAATACTAATCTGTCTTCTAAATTTGTAAGCATGTCTATTTTTATTCCCTGTGAGAGAGTAATAGAGAAATCCAGTTACAAACTGCTGAATAGAAAAAGTGTTAATTCTGATGAACACTATCAGTTGAAAAATAATCTATATAATAATAATCCAATAGAGAATATCTGTTCAATCCTGTTGAACTGTGTGACTGAATTTTTAATCATGTGATGTTTAATTATGTCATTTTCATGAGAGAATATTGGTATGAGTTATTGTTTCACCATAAACAGTTAAAGTGTTAATCAGTATTACTTTTTAAAAAATATAGTTTTGGACTTGCTTGTCTTCACTGGATGCCAGTTATATCTGAGGTTATCAACAAAATTATTGATAAAAACTTAAAATAAATTTTTATGTTAATTTTAATATAATAGATTAAAATAAGTTATTATTTATTGAAAATGCTGTTATTATTTTTAATAACCAACTTAATTTTCACTTTGTTCACTACAACTATTTGTTATTACCAATTCAACATTATCAGTGTACAAGATACGTGTTTTACCACCAATCATGATATGTCATAATCAATTTATGGTGATATTGTTTCACCATCAGTAACAATATTTCATTGCTTGAATCATCATCTTATTTTTCATACTTCATTTCACTTTATACTTTAAATATTTACATTCACTCTATGTTATTTTTTTTTTTGTAACAAGGTGTATAATTTATATTCACCTGAGAAAGACATATTTTACACTCACCAATGATTTTATTATTGCTACCTTAATAATATATTGGATTTTATAGTGAACACTATGGAAAAAAAAATGCATAAAAAGAAAATGCATCAAAATGGAATGCATTAGAAGTACAATGCATATTTTGATTACATATTGAAATAAACTTTAATAAATGTATAGCACTGAAAATTGCTACAAAAGCATATACATTTTTCTGTTATAGAAATCATCTCTATTTTTCAAAACTATTATCAAAAATCCACTAAAAAGTAATTTTATTAAGGAAGTTACTGAACTGCTCTAAGATAATGAAAATTAACTTTAATTGTAATTTTAAAGTTCTACTAAGTTAACACATTATTGTATTAAAATTAATATTGAACAGTATTGTAGAACAGTTAAATAATATTCTGAACTATTTAACTTATGGTTATTGAAAAAAATTAAGAATCAGATTCAAGAAATCTTTTCACTGGTTCATATTACATATCAAACATGTAACATATATTTTTAATAAGCTAAGAAATTTTCAAATAATTATGATTTGAGAGATCTTATATCTGATAGCTAAATGTCATTTTATAAATGACATTTGAAAAAGAGTATTTGCATTGCCAAATCAATGATTTAATTTTATTAGGTAGTAATTTATAAAGATTTGGTAGCATTTAAAAAGTATAATAATTTTTGAATAGTTATTGATCTTTTTCTCTTCACCTTCTAAACATTTTTTGTTGTTTTTTTTTTTTTTCTATTTGCAAGACAACAACTTTAATTGGATTATTGAAAACTGCAAGACTGTTGAGGTTAGTAAGGGTAGCAAGAAAGATTGACAGGTATTCAGAATACGGAGCTGCAGTTCTACTACTTCTAATGGCATCATTTGCTCTTATTGCACATTGGCTTGCTTGTATCTGGTAAGCAATATATAATATTTTACATACAATTAGAATTAAATAGCTTGAACTTAGTTATAAAATTAAACAACAGAGAAGTTACAAAAATTAACACAATTTTTTTGACCAACAACTTACTTAAATAAAAACATCAAAATTTATGGTAATTTATCGTAAAAAAACTTATTTTTTTCCTTGTTTAATAACAATGCACTGTTTAATAACAAACTGAATCTAATCTGTATTAATGGTTGTTTTCTAGTTTACTTTTTTAAGTTAAGTTTTTTTTATGAAAAAAGCTGTTTGTTATTTTTTCTGTATGGATGGTTGTTTTATATTGTTTACAATTTGATGTTTTTAATTTATATTTTTGTTCTATTGCAATATGTTGTCTTGTATGCAATTATTATGGTGTGCAAGGTATTTTCTGTTACGGATTTTGTCAGTGTAGTTATCAGCTGACATAGTAGAGTGAGCAACAAGCAATGTGAAAGAGCTGTGTATTTATTCTGTATAGATGTGTCTACTGCAGTGAATTTTTAGTAGTTTGAAGAGTTGTTTGCTGTTTGAATTGAATTGATCGCATAATTGTATTGTAATACTCATAATTATCCATTTTGACTTCTCACCTTACAATAAACATATTTTTTTTAAGAAAGATTTCATTATGTTCATTCAAAAGAAATTTTAATACTTATTTTAATGCTATTGAACTTCATCTCACTTTTCGTTATTTAAAATAAGGTTAGAAGTTGTAATGAAAACATCTTGAAAATCTTTGACACAAAAAATGAAATTCTATCATCATCATGAATTTGTACAAATTAAGTTGTTGGCTTTATTTATTAATTATATTTAATTTCAAAACAGATATTATGAATTGTATTATTTTTCTGAAATTTTCTGCAGGTATGCCATTGGAAATGCCGAACGACCACATTTATCAAGTAAAGTAGGTTGGCTAGATATTTTAGCCAATGATACCCATCAGTTTTATCATCCAAATGATACTGGTGGTCCATCAATAAAGGTAATTTCAATAATTATTTTCCATTAAGTTTATATTATTTAGTTTCTCTTTTAAAAAAACTGTCTTATTGTGTGTGTGTGTGTGTGTGTGTGTGTGTGTGTGTGTGTGTGTGCTTGCATGCATGTGCGCACACACATTTTTTCTTTGGTTGCTAGCTTTAGAAAGTTTCTAGCTGTCATTTTGGATTGCATCATTGAAATTTAGCTTTAATTTTATAAATCTGTAGATACTACTCAATGAGATATTCCAGTCGAAGAACAAAGAATACAGCCAGCTTTAGGGAATGCAGTTTATCATCTTATGTAGGATGTAATAATTAATTATTTTATTAAAGTATGAATCTCATTTACATATTTTCAAAACACATTAATGCAACATCTTTGTGATATACTCATATATTACTATGATTATAGTAGATGTATTTAAATGCATGTAACTAATTATAATGCAGTAAACTTCAAGTTTCACTTCATATTATCATGTCAAATTTGATTTAAAAACTATTGTATTATATATTAATGTTATTTATAATATATTTGAATTGTTTATATTCAGAATGTCATAAAAGTATGAAAATCACTTGCCGATGGATGGGTTAAGGACTAGATAAATTCTGAATAGTCTTCTTTTTTACACAATCAGTAACTTTATTTAGATATCAATTAAATTATCTCAATCAAATATTCTAATAAAAAAATTCCTGTTGATTGTTAGTTTGTCAATTCTGCTGATAAATTTAATCCTAATTTAAAAGATATAAATAAAAACCATGACTGCCAAGCTAAAGGAAAGGTCTTTTAATCTGTTATAACCAGATAAAAAATGAGTTTTAGTGGACCACAGCCCTCATGCCCATGTTTTATATGACCTAGTTCATAATTTTAAACAAGTCAAAAATGGTAGTTATACCACTTTTATAAAGTTAAATTACTATTAAAATTATAAATGTTACCATCATAGAATCTTATTATAGCCAGCAAAAAATGTTAAATAGTTGATTTTTTTTGTGTAAAGCATACATAACATGATAGAATAGTAATAATATTGTATGTACTTTTTATATTTATATGATGAAAATGTAATTTATATTTTATATTTTTATTATCACATTAGATCAAGAATAAACTATATTACTTTAATAAAACAAAGGGAATTTGCTCTGGTGTTAAACTGATGGGCTAATTAAACTTCCTCAGAAATTTCCACATTTAATAGAAATAGATAATTCTAATAATCTGTTTACTATATATTAAATGAGGTACAAATAAAACAATGAGATTTGGTTATATTTAAAATAAATTTATAAATAAATAACAAATGTATTATCTTAAAACAATACAAAGTATAATTTGTAATTTAAATTAAGACCAAGTTCACTGAGACTTGTGAAACATACTTTACAAGTCTTCACAAGATATGGGAAGAATATTGTAATTTGACCAAATAGATTCTTAAATTTTATTATGTTTACTTACAATGTTTTCGTAACTAAAGCATCTTTTATTAGTAAATTGATCCAAAATCATATTTCAATTACTAATAGTGAATATTTTGTAAGCCAGACCATCTTGTATCAATCAATACAGATTTAAACACTTCTCTGTTAGTGATTATTTAAGATTCTGTTGAAGAAAATGTAAGTTCTTCTTAACTAATTTTGCTGATATTAATTGTTTAAAGAGATGTTTTACAAGTATAGGGTAGATAAATTTGGGAATGTTTATACATTTTTGTACATGAAAAAAAGTTATTTTTTGTGTCAGGTGATGTCTCTCATCACTATAGTGCTAATACATGTAAAACACTCTAAAAAATTTCCTTACCTTTTTTTTTAACTTCCTTGTAGTAAAGGAGAGTACTATACTACTTGATTATTAAGTAATTTAATAATGTAATATTTTTGGGCTTAATCCTTCGTTTATGATGTGTGATTTTTTCTATAAAAGAAATTTCATCAGTGTTTCAATTTTAATATTAATAATTTTTAGTTTTAGCTTGCAAAAAAACTACTAAATAAATTACTAAAAATTTTTATCATAATTAATTTATAAAATTTTGTATCTTTATTTTAATAGTAATGTATATTTTAAAATTATAAAATGTTACAAATAATTTTTTTTTTCAGTCACGATATGTTACAGCTTTATATTTTACATTTAGCTCACTAACATCTGTTGGTTTTGGAAATGTTGCTCCAAACACTGACATGGAGAAAATTTTCACTATTTGTGTTATGTTAGTAGGATGTAAGTATAATAATAATAATATTTTTATTTAATTTTAATATTATCATTAGTCCATTTTAAATGATTGTAATAAGTGTATCTTACCCCTAAACAAGAAATCATAATCTAAAATTTTGGTCAAAATTTTAACTGGTATAATGATTATGATATATGTCATTACTAACATATTTTTTCATAGTTACTAAAATAGTAATTAATTGAAATAAAATAATGTTTGTATAAATCAAATATGAAGTATATATTTGGTTCAATGTCTTAGAAATTTGAATTTTATAGGAACAACATTGAAATGAATTTCTTGCAGAAACCTACTAATGCATCGTTAGTATATGCTTGTTATTTTCTTTAAACTTAATTTTCATTCATAATTTGTTTCATCTTATTTATTTTTTTTTATTTATAATGCATTTACTGTTGTAGTATTTATTTTTTTTTTAATTTTTGGTCTCCTAGATTTGATTTTTCTTGTAAAAAATAAATAAAATGATTAAGTGATCTTTTTTTTAAACCATTAATTACTAGTAAGATCTTAAAAAATATATGTAATCTTAACATCAACATCTTTGATCTATCTTAATACAAATCTGTAAAAAATGTGTTTTTAATATTTAAGTGGAAAATAACGGAGATCAACAAAATTAAGGAATTTGAATATTTGTAATCTGTTAACTGATTTATTTGCTATTTTGTGCGCTGATCTCAAATATGACTACCTTTTCTTCTGTCATATAAGGATTTTTCATAATACTAAAAAATCTGATGTGGACACCATGTGACTTCCTTGTATGCCTATTAAATTACCTTTACACATTTTTTGCTGCACTTTATTTAAATTTATTTCATTTGAAAGTGAGGTACAATCCTCCAATTCTTTAATAAAGTGTACACTTACACAATTGCTAAAATATTAGTTTTTAACATCAAATATTTACACAATTATTAATTCAACAATCTTACCTGAAATATTAGGATAGAGAAAAAGTCCCTTTATCTCTTTAAATAAATTTAAATCTTATATCTACCTAATACTAGGTTTTTTAAAATTATTATGATGTAACCATCAACGAAATGAAAACAAAAATGAATAATCAGATGTTTCACCAAATCTGATGTGGACATCACAGGACTTACTTGTACACCTATTAAATTACATACACACATTTTTTTTTAAAATGAAAAGTTCATAAAATTTTATTTCAATCTGATATTTTTTCATATTTTTTTTTTTATAGCTAAGATTGAATATTATTTATTGTAAAACGTTTTTTACAATCGGAGATTAATAATTATTAATAAATCAATATATTTAAATTAAAAAAAGGAGATGAAGTCTGATTTAAACTGATGATGTGCCTTCCCTTATAAGATTCAAATATTTCATTAATTAAAATTTCATTTGGTTATAACTCTGGAATCAATGAAAATAAGTACCACTTATGATTTATCATTGAAAAGCTCTCAATGAGGGCTTATTACTGCAGTTAAGAAAAAGTCCAAAATTCAATTTTTTGGAATTTTGGGCTTTTTTGGACACTTTTGGTTCAGTTGATTGCAATCAAAAGGAGAGGTGCACGATTAGTTGTTACAACAGTCCTAAATCCAAAATTTCAATATCCTATGGCTAATCGTTTTTGAGTTATGCGAGATACATACATATAGACATCATGCTGAAACTAGTCAAAATGGATATTTCTGTTGAAATCTGAAAACCGAAATTTTTCGTGATCACAATACTTCCTTTACTTCATACAAAAAATTAAAAAATAAAATGGAAAAAAGGCGTATTATATATGTATTCCTTGTGGAAAACGTTTATTAATAAAAAAGTAATAGAATCTAAAAAAAGAATTTATGTATATTTTCTTACCTCTACAAAGACTTCTAGTGTCTTTTTTACTTTCAATGCTAATCAGACCACATGTTCTGTTGCAGTCAGCTTGCGGATCATCTCTATGGATGCACAAACAGTAGTCTGCAATCATTTTCATATTCCACATTCTCTTATACCTGCATTCCATTTCTTTTACATGTTGGCAAAATCTTTCACCCTGTTCTTTACTTACAGCACCAAGATTTTTGGGGAAGTAATTAATATGAAAATGCAGCAAATATACCTTCAAGCTCATTGAATAACCCAAGTTTTGGAATATCATTAGCATATTTTCCACTATACATTTAAAATTTGGGTCCTTATTGTTTCCATGAAATTTCTTTACAACCTCCTTAAATGCTTTCCATGCTTCTTTTTCAATGTTCTCCATTTTGTTTGAAAGACTTCATCTAACATTTATGAATATCTGGACTAGTGAAAACGCCTTCTTTCACTTTGGCTTCTGACAGTTGTGGAAACTTATGGCATATGTATTTAAAATACTCTCCTTCTTTAGATAGAACCTTTACAAATTGTTTCATCAATCCCAGTTTAATGTAAACTGGAGGTAGAAGGATTTTGTGGATCAACCAAACTTTTCTGTATTACATTTTTGCTTCCAAATTCTAATAATACCCTACGTCCAACAAGTCCAATAATTCTTTTCTGGTCCAATGTTCTTTCTTGTCCCAGCTATCCCATTCACACAAAAGCAGGGCTATTTGGTGTGTCTTCCCTGCTGCCCAAGAAGCATAGAAATTACTTTTAGGTCACCACATATCATCCATTCATGATCGCAGTATTTCAGTTTAGACAAAACTAATTCTAAATTCTCATAGCATTCTTTCAGATACACAAATTGCCCTACCAGCACTGAAGCACATTTATTGTCATTATGAAGAATAACAGCTTTGAGGCTTCTTTTGGACGAGTCAATAAACAGCCTCCATTCATTCACATCATACTTTATGTTCAACTACTCCATTACACTAGGAACATTGTTACAATAAATTAATCTTTCACCTTCAGAAAGTAAACAGCAAATACTTTTTCTCTGTTTTTGTACCATGAGAAAGAAGTGCCAGGGGCCAGTAAGTTTTTTCTTTTAATCTAGATCCTAAAAGTTTTACTGAATTTCTAGGAAGACTTAAATCATTGACCAAGTCATTCAGTTAATGCTGTGAAACAAGTTGTAGTTTGAAACTACCAGGAAAAATCAACATCAACATTATCATTACCATCATCATCCTGTGACTCTGTTTTGGAGTTGTTCAGAATATCTTCTAGTTTTTCTAGAATTGAAGGTACAGGTGCACCACGGTCGTGAGGTACAGAGCGTATTGCTGAACAACAATTTGGGTGCACAATTTCTTTCTTATTTTTTAGATTGAAGCTTTGTACATTACAAGAAAAAAAGTAGCAATCATCACTGTGATTTTGTGGTTCTTTCCAGATCATTGGTACTTCAAACCAAAAAGACTTTTTCTTACCTTTTGCCCATTTGTGTAGCTCGTCTATACAAGTTGAAAACACTGTATGAGGGACCCATGTTTTATTTTTGTCACCAAGTTTTACCTCAAAATAGGTGTAGTACACTTTTTTTTAACAAAGTCTGTAGTATTTGTTTGCTGTTTCTTCATCACAAACTTTCCATAAATGTATCATAAGTTATTAGGTGAATTAACACAACCCCTTGAAGCCATTTTGAAATATAAAAACACAAGGATAGCACAAATAAAATGGCTTCAAAAAATTAAAGAAAATTAAAACTCTATAGAAGATTTAGAAATTTATTTAACACTAGCAAAAACTTTCAACACACTGTTCTAATTGCAACTGATCTATTTTTATGACCTTATTTTATTTTATTATCTTATTAGATAAGGTAATCATATTACATGATCTTATTGATCATACATCTTACTGTATCAAACCAAAATTATGAACACTTCTTGTATATATTCCATTTAACCAAACTAACAATAAAGTATCAAAAAAAAATCTACACAGGCCTAACTTTTTATTCAACGCTTTATTAATAAATTTTTTTTATTATAAATTTTGAGAATGTTAAAAAAATTGGTTTAGTGAAAAAATGGTACGTGATGGACTTTTTGACTATTTTTCCTGAAACTAGCACACAAAAATTTATAAGAATCAGTTATTAGTTTTCAAACAACCTTTCCATTGTTCACCTGTGTAATCATTACATTTTATTTCCATATTTGTGAACAGATTGTTTTACTATTTTTATGATAGTATCACAAACTAAGATTCAGGGCGTGTTTGTTAGATTTGGAAAAGTGCACGTAAATTGTGTGTGCTTAACTTCTCTTTTTTACATGTATTTATTTTTTCCAACTTTAGAGTTGCTTCTAATTTATTTAGATTATTTATCTAAATAATTATACAGTGTTTCATTTTAATCGCCCAAGCGATTTTTTCATAAACTATGCACAATACAAAAAAAGTTAATCAGATTGAAGAGGGAACCTCATGGTGTCTTGGATTTGATTGAACTTGACCTTGACCTTATTTCAAGGTGAACACAATTTTTTTATGTACTGACCTATTTTTGACCCTACCAATGAAAAGAGCAGAAAATTTTACATTGAAATATGTGATCTTGAACCTTTTTTGAAGGTCATACGGCTAACCATCAGAGATAATGTTATATGGATGATAGAGATATACGCAGGTAGTGTTATATGAATTAAACATGTTTGAAGGTCATACAATATTCTTGAGATATTTATATTCCAGGTCATTTATCTTACAAACTATGGGAAAGAGCATAAAAATTACTTCACACTATCTTATAACACTAGTTTTGATGATTAGCTGTATGACCATCAAAAAAAGGTCCAAGCTCATATGTGTGACCACATATTTCAATGTAAAATTTTCTGCTCTTTTCATTGGTGGGGTCAAAAATAAGTTATTCCATTCAAAAAAATTGTGTTAACCTTAAAATTTGTCAAGTTCAAGATCAAATCCAATTTGAGTAACTTTTTTTTAGGTAATTTTTTTGTATTGTGCTTACTTTATGAAAAAGTCGCCTGGGATGATTAAAATGAAACAATGTATATATATATATAAATGTAATATCATATATTTCACTTTATAACATAATTCTTCTTATTTTTTGTAGCTTTAATGTATGCTAGTATATTTGGTAATGTTTCGGCAATAATACAAAGACTATACTCAGGGACTGCAAGGTATCACACGCAGATGTTACGTGTACGTGAATTTATTCGTTTTCATCAAATACCCAATCCTCTCAGACAAAGACTTGAGGAATACTTTCAGGTATGTTGATAAAAACAATTATGTTATTTCAATAATATTTGTTTAATACACATACATTTCTCTATTTAAATAATTGACAAAATTCAATAAACATCCTGTGAGCTTGCAGAGAATAAAAAATAACAGCATAAAAAATTACATCCTGACAGAAACATACAATAATTTTGTTAAAATCAACTATTAACACCAACTGTTTTTTTGTCATCTCCATTAAGGACTTTTTTTTAGAGAATTTCACTTATTAAAAATAGTTTTTATACTGAAAAAAATAATTTAAAATGCTAAAAACTGTATAGATACATGGTAACTACTGCAGTCATTGAGATTTTTTTTCAGAGAGATACTTATAAAGAGAAATAATAAAAAGAAAGTAATAAGTATTAATAGTTCATTTTAACAAACTATTTTTCATATTACATATATACTCGTGTTTATTTAGATAATTTATATAATACTAAAATTATTCTATCAAAATTTGTAAATTGAAAAAATAATGACGTAACAAAACAACTCATTCATGATCAAAGTATCAAAATATGAAAATATACACAAAAAATAAGGTGTCATACAATATTACTTTCATGATATACCAGTAGAGCAGCTGTCATGGTTGTTTAGAAGAAATTCATATTTCTGAATGTGGTTTCTATTGTTCATTATTTATTTAACAACTAGCAGACCCGGCAATGCTTTGGTATTGTTAAATTTCTGTATGTATATGTATATATATATATATATTAAATGAAAAAAATTGAAAGTTTGATAAAACATTAACAAAATGAACATTACGGAACTTCACAAAATTTAAACTTTCCCTTTTTCCCTTCTATCATTTTCTCAGTTTACCCATTTCCTTTCTCACTTTCCTTTCCCCCCTTTTACTTTTTCCTCTTTACAGATTTTCCTTTTCACATTTTCATTTTACCATATTCTCTTCCCTTTCCCCATTATCCCCTTTCCCACATTTCCCTCTTTCCCTTTTCCTTATCTTTCCCAATTTCTGTTTCCCATATTTTCCTTTCCTCTTACCTTTTTCCCTTTTATTTTTTCTCCTTACCCCTTTCCATTTCCTTTTCCTTGTTTTCCCCTTTTTTCTTTTCTCCATTTTTCCCTTCCTCCCTTTCTACCTTCTTCTCTATTACCATTTTTGATTATACTCTTTCTTCCTTTTTCCCCATACGTAAATCAGTCCAGTAGTTTATAATAATCAATATAATCATTAGATAATAATCATATTGCAAGATTGCTATGCATAAGTTACTGTTAATTTCTTTATTATTAATGAAAATGTCATGTTTAATGTTTCAGCATGCATGGACTTATACAAATGGAATTGATATGAATAGTGTGCTAAAAGGATTTCCTGAGTGCCTACAGGCAGATATCTGTCTTCATCTCAATCGCAATTTGCTCACTAATTGTTCTGCATTTGATGGTGCTTCGCCAGGCTGCCTTAGGTGAACAAATTAACAAATTATTCATGATAATTCTTAAATTTATCTGAACAAGATGAGCACTGTGGCATTCAGTAATAAAAATTTATTGAAATTTTCAGTTTCTTGTTCTGTTCTCATATTTTTTTTGTTATTACAGTTTGTGCTAATAAATAAAATAAATTCAGTGGGTTTTTGTTGGATTAAAAGAATGACATTTAGGATTAATTTTCTTTATCATAAACATTATAAATGACCAAATAGCCATTACAAATTGTGACCAGAAATGGTGTTCATAGTTGGTTGTCAGTAACAATATTTTAGTCAGTAATATTGCCCAGAATCATAATATTCTTACAGGATATGGGTTTCAACTCTTTTTTTTTTCATTCTGACTTGTCTCCAGTGTTATATCCAGATAAATTAAAGTAAGTTTTTTTTTTTTGAATTCACATAAATGTCAGCATTATCTATATATCTCTTTGCTAATAATTTTAAGCTCTAAGTGCTATTTGATAATACAGACTTTTTAGGTTCTTGAAATTTGATATTGCTGAGGAAGTTTTTTCTTCATTAATTTTTTTTTTAGTTGCAAAGTAATAAAAAGTAATTCTACATAGACCTTGTAACTTGAAATCACAATTTTTGATTTGGTACTTCTCTTTTTCGTCAATTCTTTATGTCCTCTCTTTTTTAACATTCCTCTTTCTAATTACCTTAGTTGTTTTGTAAGATCTGCATAACTAATTGTATTTGAAATGCCACTTTGCCTTGCTGTTTATATTGGTCAAAAATAGGGATTCTAATCTGTATTTTTTTTGTTTCGAGTAGCCCAAATTTTAAATGATATCATCCTATCAGTTTTCTTATTCAAATAAGAAACCTATTAAAAAAAAATACATTACTTTATATTATCACTATTCTGTACTACACAAACTACTGTAAAATAACAGTTAGGTTGAACAGACCTATTGGATGACAATTACATTATTGTGATCATGAGCAACTTCCATTAAAGGTTTTTATGATACTCTTTATAAATTAAAAATATGCTCTGATTCCATCTAGTCACCTCATTTTTGAGATTACCTGAGAATATTTGTTTAAATTCATTCCAACATTAAATAAATACTAATTTACTTTATTAAACAAATATAGACTATTTAAAAAAGTAAAATTAAAAAAAACAACTTTAATTTTGTATATTATTAATAATAATATGCAAAACAATGAAAATATGTATGAAGATTTTTTTTTTATTCTTACTGCCATCTGAATCATATCTTAACTAAAATAAGAAAATAGACAGATTTTCATGAATATTTTGTTTACTTTTCTTATCGTATTGTCATTAGTTAGTTAGTGTTTCCAGATACAATATATTCAGATTTCGAACTGGCTCTTGTGATGAGTATAAATGTTTGTGCATGTGTGCTTGTAAAATGTGATTTTATATTTCTGCATTAATTTTTGTATTAGAAACCATATTTCTGTAATTTTACTATGATAGTAAGAATAATAATTTTGCTAAAGGATAAAAGATTATCCTTTTTTTAAACCATTCCTCAAGTAAAAATTTTATTGTTTCAGGGCACTCTCACTCAAGTTTAAAACAACACATGCTCCTCCAGGAGACACATTAGTTCACAGAGGTGACGTTCTTACTTCTCTTTATTTCATCTCCAGAGGATCTATTGAGATTCTTAAAGATGATCTTGTGATGGCAATACTTAGTACGTGTTTTTTTTTTCTTAATGTGGAGTTATTTTTAGAATGCTATTATATTATTGTTATATTTAATCATGAAATAATCTAATTCAGTTCCTCTTCTTACCTCCATGATTGGGTGGTATTATCTGTGCCTTTCATCTGGAAAGTTCTGAGTTTAAATTCTAGTCAGCCTTCAGTTTTTACATGCAGAAAAATTCAATTCCCATAAAAAACAGTACTATAATTGTAATTCTGTTTGTCAGACTATGGTTACATCTTTAATATATAATAAATAAATTAATAAATTTATTATATCAATTAATAAATTGATATAAGTAATGTGCATGGTAAAAAAAAAATTGAAAGAAAGAAAGCAAGCACATATATGAGGGTTGTCTGAAACGTTTAGAGCCTAACATAGAAAAACATATTTTTTCTGTCAAATTTAGTTTTATTTTTCAACAAAGTCTCCCTCGATACACTTTTTTCAGCAATGCTCTAACCTCTTTAACGATTCCAAATAGTAGCTGGCGTCTTTCTCTGCAAAATAGGTGTTTATGTATGTGATAACCTCCTCATACAATGGAAATTTCTTTCCTCCATGCAAAACTTTAAGGTTAGGAAACAAGAAAAAGTTACTTAGGGCCAGATCTATTGAATACAGTGAGTCAACCAATTCAAAGTGCAATACATGAATTTTAGCCATGGCAACCGTCAAAGTGTGAGCAGGCGCATTGTCTTTCTTTTTCTTCAAATTTGGTCATGTTTTTGCAATTTCTGCCTTCAGCTTGTCAAGTAATGTTGCGTAATACTGTCCTGTTATTATTTTATCCTTCTGAAGATAATCGATAAACAAAATTCCGTCACTATCCCAAAAAGCAGTTGCCATCACCTTCCTGGCCGATGGAACCGTCTTCACCTTTTTCTGAGTAGGTTCACCCTTTGCAGTCCACTGTTTTGACTGTTGTTTTGTCTCAGAAGTGCAGTGGTGGATCCATGTTCCATCTACAGTTATAAATTGATGCAAAAAATCTGACTTGTTTTGCTTAAGCTGCTCCAGCAGGGACTTGGAAATATTTACTCAAATGTGTTTTTAGTCCAAAGTGAGCAAACGTGGCAACCAACACGCAGATAGCTTACGCATATACAGTTCTTCAGTTAGTATATGACAAACACGTTCTTTCGATATGCCCATAGCGTCTGCTATTTCTCTAACCTTAATTCATCGGTCGTCCAGTACCATTTGGAGAACTATTTCAATGATATTGGTGGTGGTTGCAGTTTTTGGCCCTGTCCCAAATGTTCACTATCAACCAAGCTGGTATGACCATGTTTAAATTCAACTGCCCATCTTTTCATTGTGGCAATGATGGGACAGATTCCCTGTAAACAGCATCCAACTCGGTTTTAATTTGTGTAGGCCTTTCAAAATGCAAGTATTTTGTCACGGCATGTTATTCAATTTTTTCCATTTTCACAAAAACAATCATAATGACTTACTCAAATGATTATCAAACAATAACTGAGCATCCAAAATGACTGAAATTTTAGTGGGTATCTTTCAGTGCATGCGCAAATACATTTCCTAACTTTTGTTGACGAGTGGTGCCATCTTCATGTTGAGGCTCAAAACTTTTCAGAGAACTCTCGTATTTAAAATGAGAAAATATTAGGAAGATAGGAAAAAAAACAGCATCAAATAAAAAAAATCATAATTGCAAACTTATGCATATTCCTATGAGACTAGAACGAATATAAAAAAAAAATAATATTAGTTGATAGATAATAAATATAGTACAGGTAAAACAATCAAATATTATTTATTAAAAGAAATCTGTTAAACTGTAGAAGCTGTTAGGAAATAAATTACACCTTTAATTTAAATATTTTTTAAAGTGTAATTTATGCTTTTAAAATCAGTTGACAAACTAAAAAAAATGTTTTTGTGTGTAAGAGACTTCAGAAAACATTTTAGGTTGACTTTTTCATTAAATTAACTTTACTTTTAATTAAGCATATACTTTTCCCACAAGATGTGTTATGTTTGTTTGTGCCTGCTTTTTCCTATACCCATTAATTTTTAAAGATATAATTTTTCCAGCTCCAACATATATTTGCAAATAATATGAAATTTTGTTATTTGTAACTGCAGGATTAAAAAGAAATTGCTTATTGAACATATTGGACAATTTTTAAATAAAAATATTTAATGCAGAGGATGCTCGGCTGTAATGCAGCCACAGATTTTTCTGCTGAATAATATACAATTTACAATTCTACACTTAAGTTCATAATAAAGCCATATTTAATGAGAAATCTAGGTAGCTTCATTAGTCTAAAATAAACAGTATTTTGTCTCTCTTGTTTAGTGTCATATGGAAAATCTTTTTTATGCACTCACTTGATATTTATAATTACTTTATTTACTTAATATTTATAAGTATATAATCTTACACAGTAAAACATCTTAAATCTAAATTATGTTCCTCTGTTAGAGGTCTCTGCCTTCATAAAAGCTAAAGCTAGTCTTTTGTATTGCGATTTCTTTTTTGAAAGCAGGACAATTTCCAGATCTTGTTAAATGTTGTCACCCATAATTCACATATAAAGGGATTTTCTTACAGGGTTCACCTTCATGGATTTCTTGGCACATGCACAAATCTTCTCACGATTGCATCTGTCAGAGATATAACCAAAATGTTGGCATTTGAAACATCTCATCGGCGGTGGGATATAAGCGCGGACATCCAATCGATCGATTCCGGCTCTGATTTTTTCAAATGATGGCTTATTAAAAGTAAGGACATGAGAAGAAGAGGATAACAGTTATACATCCCTCCTCATGTTCAATTGCCTACATGCGATGACATCTTACAATGCCATTTTACTAACAATCTTCTCTTCACTACAATTAAGAAAGTTACGACAAACTACTACTACTTTGGAATATTTGAGTGTGCCATGAGCTTCGACAGTAACATCAATATTTGCCAATTATTTTATCTGTAATAATTTCGCTGGTTGTACGCCGTTCAGTGGTTCAATGAATAATCCAGTTTGTGTCTTTTTAGCTTCCTTAACTGGTCCACCAGCTTTCAAAGGAGGAGAGATTTCACAAGAGCGTTTGCCCTCAAGGTTGTCCGAGATTACCAAACAAGGATTTGAGATTTTAGGATCCATAACATGTTTTAGAAAATTTTGTCTCCCTAGCTCCCCATCCACCACAGAGCCACACATTTGGGGTGCCCATGCAGAAGTCAGGGCTACCAAAGAGATATAGATCCCAATCCACCCCAAACAGGAAACTAGTCCTGTCAAGGTATCTCAGGCTCTCACCTGTTTACCTGTCCCCTCCGCAAGTGGAAGGTTCAGTCGTAAACAAGCCGACTGACCGGCAGTGGTTAGCAAACCAGCCTCCTGTATAGCCAAAGCAGGGGCCAAAGTGCTGTGTTGCTACATCCAACCGTGGTTTTCCACATCAACAGAGAGGTTTCACTCAAGCGCCAGGATCCCCATTTCCAGCAATACAGGCCACTGCACACAACAAACACGCAGGGTTCAGTCTAGAGATGAAAAACGACCATGATCCATACTCCCATGACCACATCAACCAGAAAGGAACTTGACCATAACTCCGTTAGACGGTTTGGAGTTTTGTACAAGTCTTGAACAAGTACAAACTCGTTGTCCCCACCCCGGACGTGGATCAAATGTTACTGATCCAGACGTGGAGATGGATTTACCTCAGGAGATTATTATTATTATTATTATTATTATTTATTTATTATTCATTATTAACCAAAAAAATATACTTTCTATTTAAAAGTGTTGTTCTGCTTGCATCACTATTAGAAGAGTCGTATTAAAACTGACTGTCACTACTAACTGTCAGACTGTCTGAAGTTCAGTCTGTCTATTAAACCAGCTTTCTTAAGTCAGTAAGCAAGATGTAATTAGTATCTAATTTTAGTAACTTTGTAAGGGTTTATTTTTGTTTTTCTTCTTATTTTATTTGATTATTCTGAAAACGTTGACATAATAAAAAAAAAAAAAAGTCTGTAAATCTAATGATTTCTGAAAGATCATTTATTAACATTAGAAACCGAAATGCCCTAAGTAAAACAAGCAACTTTTCTAACATCCTTTTAATTTTATAAGATGAATGTTAACATAGTACTGTTTTGTTATTACTGATATTAAGGTAAACTACAGTATAACAATAACTTCAATAGTATTATATTATTTAAGTCATCATATTGACTTCAAAAAAATTGTTTCAAGCACTACTACTTTGTGTAGTCTAAATTATGAAATTAAAACTTAAATACCTCTTTCTTCTAGTATTTTCTCTTTGGGACATTGTTTTTGTAATTTTAAGTAATTTTGCAGTAATAATTTGGATTCTTATAGGAGGGTAATTTAATTTAAATAAGTTTTGATTTTTAAACAAACAATATTGTGTTCATGTTATGGTTGTTTTTTACATGAAACTTTTGTGCTAAAACTCGTGTGAGGTTGTTAAACTTGTGATTATTTTGTTAATTTGTGATGAGGTAACACATATTGATTTGGATTAAATCTAATTATGATGATAATTTATGAAACGTTCCTTATTCTTTTGGAAATTTGAAAATAAAACATCATAGACTTTATAATCCTCACAGATTCATTGTCGTAATGTATCTACATTATTTAATTTTCCAAAAAGTTATAATCTTGCACAAAAATGAATAATTACATATTTCAAGTTAGAAAAATTAATTATTTCCAGTCCTAGTAGAACTACAATTTTATAATTGTTAGAGCCCCCTGGACCCTGAATCATTTGTTATCCTTATGGTTGTGAGAATATTAAATACTTTACAGAAATCCATTAGAAAAAAAAAAGTGTTTTACTTCATTATATTTTTTTACCATAGTGAAAAATGTAAGAATGAAGAAAGAGGATTAATTTTTTTTTCTTAATATCTTTAATATCTTTATTGTATTAATCCACAAGGGGGCTAGGGCCTCAATCTACAGCTTAAAACCTTTCCTGGGATAAGATGAATGTATCCTGAAAAATTTTAAAAATCATTTGGTTGGTTCTCGTATGGTACTGTTGCAAACAAACCAACAAACAGACAAACTTTTACATTTATATATAAGTAGATAGTTTTATAATATTTTTAAAAATCTTTTATATTCTTATAGTTTATAATGAAAAATTATAGAATTTCATTCATTGTAAAAATTAAGCTTCAGGGATGTGATTTCTTCTTAGAATAGGATAATCAATAAAGATTCACTTAAAAAACTGAGATATTTTGCCGATACATCTAGGGGAAAAACAGTTACATAATCAGCTTTGATGAAATATTTTTCAATTTTTTTTGTTACTATCTCTTTTTGATTTCTGCTTTACATTTAGTAAAAAATAGTGTAAATACAAAGAGAACAATTTTTAATTATTTTGACAAAATAAATGTTAAAAAACCTAGAATTAACCCTAAAACGTTTTTATGTAATATTGAAAAATATTACATAATGTCAAATAATGGGCAGGCAGGAGTAGGTTTCGTGATGAACAAGAAGATAGGGAGGAGAGTGGAGTATTTCAAGACACATAGCGATAGAATCATTGTAATAAGGATAAAATCAAAACCTAAACCGACAACGATTGTTAACGTCTATATGCCTACAAGCGCCCATGATGATGATGTGGTAGAGTGTGTATACGAAGAGATTGATGAAGCAATTAAACACGTAAAAGGAGATGAAAATTTAATAATAGTTGGAGATTGGAATGCAAGCATTGGAAAAGGCAAGGAAGGAAATATAGTGGGTGAATACGGGCTGGGCAAAAGAAATGAAAGAGGGGACCGACTTATAGAGTTTTGCACGAAGTATAATTTAGTAATTGCTAACACCCAATTTAAAAATCATAATAGAAGAATATACACTTGGAAAAAGCCAGGCGATACTGCAAGGTATCAGATAGATTATATCATGGTTAAGCAAAGATTTAGAAATCAACTCGTTGACTGCAAAACATACCCTGGAGCAGACATTGATAGCGACCATAATTTGGTGATAATGAAATGTAGATTAGGGTTTAAAAACCTGAAGAAAAGGTGTCAGATGAATCGGTGGAATTTAGAGAAGCTTGAGGAAGAGGAGGTAAAGGAGATTTTTGAGGAGGACATCACAAGAGGTCTGAGTAAAAAAGATAAGGTAGAAAATGTAGAAGAAGAATGGGAGAATGTTAAAAACAAAATTCTTAAATCAGCAGAAGCAAACTTAGGCGGAATAAAAAGAACTGGTAGAAAACCTTGGGTTTCAGACGATATATTGCAGCTGATGGATGAACGTAGAAAATATAAGAATGCTAGTGATGAAGAAAGTAAAAGGAATTATCGGCAGTTAAGAAATGCTATAAACAGGAAGTGCAAACTGGCGAAAGAAGAGTGGATTAAAGAAAAGTGTTCAGAAGTGGAAAGAGAAATGAACATTGGTAAAATAGACGGAGCATACAGGAAAGTTAAGGAAAATTTTGGGGTACATAAATTAAAACCTAATAATGTGTTAAACAAAGATGGTACACTGATTTATAATATGAAAGGCAAAGTTGATAGGTGGGTGGAATATATTGAAGAGTTATACGAAGAAAATGAATTAGAAATTGGTATTATAGAGGAAGAAGAGGAAGTCGAAGAGGATGAAAGGGGAGAAACAATACTGAGATCTGAATTTAAGAGAGCATTAAAAGATTTAAATGGCAGAAAGGCTCCTGGAATAGACGGAATACCTGTAGAATTACTGCGCAGTGCAGGTGAGGAAGCGATTGATAGATTATACAAACTGTTGTGTAATATTTATGAAAAAGGGGAATTTCCGTCAGACTTCAAAAAAAGTGTTATAGCAATGATACCAAAGAAAGCAGGGGCAGATAAATGTGAAGAATACAGAACAATTAGTTTAACTAGTCATGCATCAAAAATCTTAACTAGAATTCTATACAGAAGAATTGAGAGGAGAGTGGAAGAAGTGTTAGGAGAAGACCAATTTGGTTTCAGGAAAAGTTAGTGACAAGGGAAGCAATTTTAGGCCTCAGATTAATAGTTGAAGGAAGATTAAAGAAAAACAAACCAACATACTTGGCGTTTATAGACCTAGAAAGGCATTCGATAACGTAGACTGGAATAAAATGTTCAGCATTTTAAAAAAATTAGGGTTCAAATACAGAGATAGAAGAACAATTGCTAACATGTACAGGAACCAAACAGCAACAGTAACAATTGAAGAACATAAGAAAGAAGCCGTAATAAGAAAGGGAGTCCGACAAGGATGTTACTCCGTTACTTTTTAATCTTTACATGGAACTAGCAGTTAATGATGTTAAAGAACAAGTTAGATCTGGAGTAACAGTACAAGGTGAAAAGATAAAGATGCTACGATTTGCTGATAATATGGTTATTCTAGCTGAGTGTAAAAAGGATTTTGAAGGAACAATGAACAGCATGGATGAAGTCCTACGCAAGAACTACCGCATGAAAATAAACAAGAACAAAACTAAAGTAATGAAATGTAGTAGAAATAATGAAGATGGACCAGTTAATGTGAAAATAGGAAGAGAAAAGATTATAGAGGTAGAAGATGTTTGTTATTTGGGAAGTAGAATTACTAAAGATGGACGAAGCAGGAGCGATATAAAATGCCGAATAGCACAAGCTAAACGAGCCTTCAGTAAGAAATATAATTTGTTTACATCAAAAATTAATTTAAATGTCAGGAAAAGATTTTTGAAAGTGTATGTTTGGAGTGTCGCTTTATATGGAAGTGAAACTTGGACAATCGGAGTATCTGAGAAGAAAAGATTAGAAGCTTTTGAAATGTGTTGCTATAGGAGAATGTTAAAAATCAGATGGGTGGATAAAGTGACAAATGAAGCGGCAGATCGATGAAGAAAGAAGCATTTGGAAAAATATAGTTAAAAGAAGAGACAGACTTATAGGCCACATACTAAGGCATCCTGGAATAGTCGCTTTAATATTGGAAGGACAGGTAGAAGGGGAAAATTGTATAGGCAGGCCATGTTTGGAATATGTAAAACAAATTGTTAGGGATGTAGGATGTAGAGGGTATACTGAAATGAAACGACTAGCACTAGATAGGGAATCTTGGAGAGCTGCATCAAACCAGTCAAATGACTGAAGACAAAAAAAAAATTGAAAAATAACTCTTTTATTAAATTACAAAATTATTTGCATAAAATAAATATTAAAAAATAATAAAATACTTTAAAAAATACACTTTTCCAATTCTTCTTTAAAGTCTGACCTTTAAAAGTCAGCGTTAAATTAAAAACAACTGTAACACGTTACTAATCCATAAGTCTGGCTCTGACTTCAAAATGTCAAAATTTATAAAATTAGAAAAATATTTTTTTTTTTCAGGTGATTATGTAATTTACATTTCCTTGTTATTGATTTTATTTATAATGTAGACAGGTTTACAAAAAAATTCTGTCTGAAACGAAAACCGGTGTTTGCAAGAAACACAAATGCAACAAGGAATTCAGATAAATGATGTAAAAAATTACTACAAAACATAAGTTAAGACTTTCTGGACTCTTATGGAAATAAAATTTCTTAAACAATTTCAGTTACATATCCTATGCATATAACTAAGGAATTCAATAATTTTTTTATTAGGATTTCCAAGCATTATAATACTGACCTTTTTCAATTTCTTAATGATTTTGTTGATAAATCTTCTTTTTTTTTCAGTTTTCATATATATGAAATACTGAAATAATACTTGTACTATGGAAATATAAACATTCTGTATAGGAATTTTGAAATTTTTGCCTTAAATTTTTAGATTCTGAGATTCAAATCCTAGTAAAGGTTAGTTGCTTTTATATGGATTTGAATAATAGACAGTGGATACCAGTGTACTATGGTGGTTGGGGTTCAATTAATGCATATCTCAGGAGTGGTCAGCCTGACTGTACAAGACTACACCTCATTTATATGTCATACACATAATCCTCATCTCATTCGGCCTTGTTGCGGAGGGAGGGGGGGTGTTGCTTATAGTTCACTAGCTTAACAGACTGCAGTGTACACATAGGAATGAAAGAAAGAAATTTGCAGATAACATTATTAATTTTCTTCTAAATTAAATTGATTAATTTTTCACCAAAGAACATTAACAGATTCCCGTAAGCTTTCAATTGTTTTCCCTTTAGGGAGAAAAACAGTTCTGCATTTAATTTACAAAATTATATACCAATTTCATTATCTGCATTTAATAAATTATTTTAAACAATTTCTTAAAACATAAGTTATTAACAAACCTTTGTTGGTTTTAGGAAAACAATGTATTTACTGACAGCTGCTTCCCAGTCTTTAAAATATATTTTAATATAATTAAAATATTTGTGATTTCCATAAAATACTCTTATTCAATTTACACTTCTACTACTGAGGTATTCTGCACTTCTTACTAATGAGGTAAATTTCTACTATATTAGAACAGTTTCTCCCCTTGGTTAGATTAATTACTATTATCTTACTATTATTTTTTACTTATCTTCAAAATCATGCGCTATTTATCTTCTTTACTGATGACGCCATTTCATCAATCCCCAAACAAAATTACGGTTATATCATGTCAAACATTTTTTATATGGTTTCACATACATTAAAAATTTTGGTTTACCAATAGTTATAATGAATACAAATTTTCAGGTGCTATGACTTCAGGGCTGATAGGGTGAGCTGTTCTTAATTCATATGCAATTTCATCTCGAAGAGATAATAATCATCGAGTGAAATTATTTTATAACAAAATTCTCTATCGAAATGTAAAAAATTTTAGATATTTTTGTATCCCTTATGTCATGGTTTATTAAGATTCAGCAAAACTGAAAGTTTCAAGATAAGTTGAAAACTAAAATTTCTGGTATTTTTTTTTTTGGTTTGAGGTGTTTACGTAAACAAAACTTTCCAGGGTTCCTGCACCCGCAAGAGAAGTTGGTCATATCCTGAATTTTTAATGTACCAGTGGGTTTCAAGTAGTGGAGAACAAAAAGGTCATTACTGTTTTATTTTTTTATTTTTTTTTTTTGCAGGAATGTCACTTATTTATTGCATAAAACTGTATAAGAAGTCACTCCTCCCCCAAAGATACGGTCATTAGAAGTATAAAACTTTATTATTACTATGCACTTAAAGATCACAAACAAAAAAATTATGCTATAATTTTAGCTGTGCCTCTTTAATGAAACAAAAGTTTTTTTTTTATTTTTGTTCCTGAATAAGTCCAGTCAAATTTACCATGTAGCACTAAAACTTTCATAATAAGTCTAAAAGAATTTTTATAATCTCTGTTTTACTAGGGCATGTCCTCTAAGATCTATAAGTGTGATTTTATCTCTTGTATTCATCAGAAGACTCTAAAATTCTGTGGTATCATATTTTCTCAGGATTGTGATAAATTAGATTTGATTTTGGTGGACTTCCTTTGGTGGAACACAGCATGATTTATTTATATAACTCCTTTATGGGGAGAGTTTCAAGATTGTCAAGATAGGTATATAACTCTTGCATTTTTTCACAATCAGGCCTTCTACATTCCAAAAAAGAATCTATGAAGGATACAGTCAAGAGAACATACCCTGAAATAAGCATTTTCCTCTTCAGTTTCGGCTGATGTTGACTAAAACAGAATCTTCTTACTTTTTCTTTTCATAGCCTCCTTTCTTAGCTTTTCTTTTCATAGTTTTATCATTTTTTAGTGAAAAATTTGTCTACTGGGGCTAAGCAAATCAGGAAAGACTGCAGTCTAATGTGATATTTGGTTGACTGCGTAAATCCAAAAATGTCTTACAATACTCATTTCAAGCCCTTCTGCATACCAAAAAAAATATATGTTGGGGTAATATCCCATGAATTAGTAAAATCTTAAATTTTGGAATTTTCTCTCATTTTGGGAAATGGAGTATTAAAAAGGATTGTTGCGACATCGACGGGGCGCCATTGGTCAACACTGTTGCAATAGATTTTAGAACAAGGGTAGGCTGTATGTGTTCATAGGTGATGAATGAAGACAATACCTTATTGATTACTGAAGTATTGTTTAATTGTATGCCGTCTTGGCGGTTTAGAATAATTTTGTAACATAACACTTGTAACTTATAACTTAAAAGACAGCAAACATAACCTAAATAAAACTTAAAATAATGTTCATCCAAACAAGACCACCTTGGGTCAGGTATGAGTGTAGACTGGTATAAGATGCTATGTACTGTGCTCAAGGGAGCAGCTAGTGACGTAGAGTGGCATGATATCTGACGACCATACTTTGCTGTAGGCACCTTAGCCACTGCTAGGTTTCAGAACCCAACAGCAAGAGGGAGTGAAAATGTAACAAGGATCTTACCACAGTAAGTGAGTATTATGTCAGTCAGAGAGTTAGTGAGGCAAATGTCTTTATATTATGCATTTTAAAGTATCAGATATTATATTGAGATTTCCAATCATCAAACTACCTATGATCAGCTCAGGCAATTTAATTATCATGTAGAAAAATAAAT
This sequence comes from Lycorma delicatula, assembly GCF_047948215.1. Taxonomy (NCBI): domain Eukaryota; kingdom Metazoa; phylum Arthropoda; class Insecta; order Hemiptera; family Fulgoridae; genus Lycorma; species Lycorma delicatula. The sequence goes on from NC_134455.1 coordinate 284,217,272, forward strand.
TAAATTTTTATTGTCAGGAACTGTACAAGTCTGGTAAAGTAACAACCTCTTTTTATTGATGAAGAAACTAGAGATATACAGCTTTATTTAGCATTTATAACGGTTTTTTTTTTATTTCTCCTAGATCCATTGAATTTTAATAATTTGTTTTTCCTACTTCCAGTTACTAACAGTTAAATCTCCCTACATTTAAGTACATTCAACACTAAGCAAAATTTCCAATTTTCAACTCTTGTAATGGGGTTCTAATTTTTTCAATTGTAATCACAATTATTTTTCCTTCTTGTTGACTTTTATAGCTAGTTTTTCATATGAACAAAGTCTACTGAGAGTAGTGACAGATGTAATACATAAAACTAAAAAAAACTTACTGTTAAATGCACTTTTAAACAGAAGGAACCTTCACACTCAATTTCTTTCCAGGTAAAAGAAAATTTATGTACGAACATCAAAAGTGGGGGATTTGACTGTAATTCTTTAGCATGTAGTATGGAATTTCTGGATATCTTGTTAGATGATAAAATCTTGGGGAATAATCAAACAATTTTGTCTGCAACATGATTAAACCATATAGTTTTGTGTTAAGTCATCTTTTTAATTGTAGCTTGTGATCATTATCAAATATTTATTATGATTTTATATATTGCCATTTGAAATTAATATTAAATCTTAAGGCTTCTTCAAAACAGCAGGATGAGTTTTCAAGACAAAAAAAATATGGATAATTGCAAGTTGAGCAGAAAAGTTGAAAGAATTCAAAGTTTACTATTAGTTAGTTTTGGAAGGTTACCATTAAATGCTTTCACTAATTATGAAAGTGTGACTATTTTCAAGAGTTCATTTAAATTGTATTACCTGATATAGGGCCAGAGTTTATAAAAAAAATTATCATATGACATCTAAAATAAAAGCATTTTTTAAATCTTCTTTTTATTTTGTATTTTTTTAAAGAGATCTAAAAATTCTGTTGTATCATCTCTATGTATTTTGGTTTACAAAAACAGAAGTCATATATTCTTAATAAATAACAATGTCAACCTCTGTCAAACTAGACAATAAAACTATTTTCTTATAACACAGCATGTCAATCTATGATATGTTGTGTTACAGGCATACGTCTAATAACACAGGAATGGTCTTCCTAATTATGTTTTCATAGCCAGATTTAATAAATTACTGACGCATTTAAAAATTCTTCTGTAGAGTTTATTAAATTAAAACAATTTCTTTGACAAATCCAGAAATACTTGATTGTTCAAGGTAACTTAAAATAGACAAAATTAAAGCTTAATGTAAATCCAATAGTATATCTAAACCATAAAAGTATGATGTGTGAGACTGCTTACATCTCTCTAAAAATATTTGGAAAAAGAGCAATAGTGATTTATCTAGTAAAGATAAATTCTATGGACTCTGGAGAAAAACTATATTTATCTTTTTAGTTCTGATTAAAGCTTTGTTTATTTGAATTTTCAATTTCTTTAAAAATTAGACAAAATAGATATTGCAGGAGTAGCCAACAACTGGTTGAGGTTTTATTGTATAATTAAAAATAATTACATAGATAAACAAGAGACAGGAGAAATTATAGATCTCTATTTGTTGTGTTATAAAATATAGCACCACAAAGTTCAACACTAGGTTCAGGTTTTACTTTTAATACATGAATGAACTACCACTATATTTATTGTAAAGAATCAATAACCTATGCAGATATACAAAAATTATATTGTCTGCTATTAATGTAGTCATTTTAGGTAGATACTATTATAGAAGTATATTCAACAATTCAACATCACATTCTGTCCATTTTAGTACTAAATAAAAAGAAATCCGACTTTATAAGCTTTAAATGTGATTATAGTAAATAATAAAATGTAATAACATCATGATGGGTAATAATAGTGTTACTGAACAGTCATCACTAGCAAAGTTCATAAGTGTAATTATTATTGTAAACTTCTTTTGGAGTGACTATGTTGATTAAATATGCAAAAAAATGAGTTCAAATATAGCAAGTATAGTATAGCAATGAACAATTATGAAGCCTATAAACGATGTTTTAAAGTCTACAGTGAATGAATATTCCTTCAATATCTATTCATGAGGTAATATTCAATGTTGGCAGACAGATTATTAAAGAAGATTTAGATACTCTTTACTAAGGTACAAGAATTAGAACTAATAAATTTTTGAAATAAATCATCTTATGTAAGGCCAAAGTTTATGGAAAAATTATCACATGACATTTGTATCTGAGACAATTGAAAAAAAAAATTATAAAAAGACTATAGCAATTTTTAACTAAAAATATTTTAGTGCCCTTCAAAAATCCCCTTTTAAAGTTTAGGTTTAGACTTAAAAATAAGGTAAATTTCTGATTAAAACTGCACTTGTACCGAGTCATTGGAAGAAAGCATTAAGAAGTAAGAATATATCACTTCTAAGTCCACAAGCAGTATTATCAGAAGTGATAAAGTAGTATGTGCTGTTTTTAGCAATAATTTTTTTGGCTACTTGTTTAATTGTAAATAAATCAGGTGATTTCACATTCAACAAAACCAAACCAGTCTCTTTAAAGTAAAGTGAAGTTATATTATGATTATGTTATATTATGATTTATTTCGCTTCTCTTGGATTTTCCTCTGATGACATAATTTTTCTAACTGAGCTGTTTGTTTTAAACTTTAGATAGAGAAATATCTTTACAAGAATCTTTACGATCAGTTATTGTGAGTAGTAGTAACACTGAATTCAAAAGTTCTGATGATGTGATCAAATTAATTCCAGTAAAATAAATAACCAACTAGACATTATATAATTCTGAGCAAGGGGAAATAAGTAAAGATTTTTTATCTCATTCTACATCTAGTTTAGTTAATTCTGTTTTAAATGGATTTAATGGTTTATACAGTGAAACTCTTGTATCTGAATCTACAGAAAATTGTTTATGCAATGAATTCAAACAAACTTGTAGATAATGAAACCATGCTAGAGGAGAAAGAGTGAGAGAGGGAGACTCTCATAAATTTCCTGAAGTACATTCTACAAAACAATATTTAATCTCAAAAGGAGCCATCTGAAGAAAGATACTTGCAGTTTATGTAATCACCTAAATATAGAAATACAGAATGCCACTTGTAAAGAAAAAGAACTGGATTTAAGAAATGAGAAAAATGAACACTTGAGAAAGCAGAAAATGCACAATAAAAAGAAAAAAAACATTATCTTACTGAAGCTTAGGAAAACCCTGATATGGAAACACTGTGCTTTGATTTACAGAAAACTTTGTCATTGCCAAGAAAACCTACCAATATAATATACAACAAGTGGCAGATATGGTGTTCAAATAACTAATCTCTTTGGTGTAATACCTCAGTTAGGTGTAATTACTCTATATATTAACTTTGCTGGTTTATATTTTGTAATAATTAATAGACATTGTCCATTTGATGATTAAGTATTATTTTTAATAAGTTATAATGATCATTACATTTTTAACATTTTAGTTATATTAAAAGAAGATTACATTGTTAATAAAAGTGATGAAAGTGTACATGATAGAATGTGATCTAAATTTAGACTGAATAGTACATTAAAAATAATGAATTACTAATATAAAATATCAGCTGATAAAATAGGCTAGCTGAATATACAAATTTATTTACTTTTACAAAATAGTAAGAAGAATGAGATAGTTTATGTATTTATAAGAAAAAGAGAGTGAGTCTTAACATTGATTCATGAAAAGAAGGATGGACCAGTAGTTCTACAAGATTTTTTTTCCATCATACTTAGATTTAGAATCCATGATTACATCCTTACTTCAGACATAGCTAAAATGTATTGACTGGTATTAGTTAAACCTAGCGATTGCAATTTACAATGTATTTTTTAGCATGATTCCCCAGATCAAGAAATAGAACACTTCGCAATACAAACTGTAACGTTTGGGACTGCTTATGCTTCATACATAGTCACAAGATGTTTAATTCAGATAGCAAATGAAAATGAAAATGATTTTCCATTAGCTTGTAAGACCACTCAAAATTATTTTTATGTTGATGATCTCGTAACAGGTTCAGATAACTTAAATGAAGTTATTCAGCTAAAAATAAATATTTCTAAATTATTACAACATTATGATTTTCCACTCCATAAATGGTTTTCAAATAATGTTTTACTTATAAAACATATATTATATTATATTAATAATATAACTCAATGCCGTAGTGGATTTCTTTAAGTCCTTTAAACTTGCATAAACTTTATCATTGCTTCTTTGATGCATTAAAGTAATTTATTAAAACTGATATAAAATTTAATTGATCAAATGTAATAAAATTTTGGAAACATTAAAGATCATATATAAATATAAATTGCCTCAATTAGTCTTGAACCAGCGAATTAATCTTAGAATAATGGAACAAGGACAGTTTGTTATTTGATGAACAAAAGCCCACAAGCTTGATGTACAAGTGGAAAAATTAATAAGGACCATGTTCTGAACCAAGCTAGACGAGGGGAATGAAAATTTGGAAGTTGCCTGAAGAAATATCTCAAGAAAATGTAACTTCTGCTAAAGAAGTTATTGTATGGTTTGGTTCCTGTGATGGGTGAAACTAATATTAAAATTGTATTGATTCTTAAAACAATATTGGAGGAACAATCAACAGTAAAAAAAAAGATTAACAATGAAATTTCTTAATTCTAGATGTAGTTTTTTCGAAAATGAAACACTTGGGATATTGAGAGTCTTCAACAACATATTTACAGTATCGAAGATTATATGCAAATAATGGCAACTTGTCATAAAAAAAAAAAAAAAAACTTGTATGTAGAATGAAAAGTAACAATTTTTTTGGTACTTCACAGCTGGAAGCTTCGATTGTGAATCAGAAAAAAGGTGTTGATTCAAATAAAATCAACTGGTTAAAAATAAGAGAAATTACTTTGCTGAAAGAAAAACCATGCAGTTTTTTCTAAAAACTGAATTTGAAGGAGAAAAGAGGATGTGCTAGAATAATGATGGAAGCAGTTAATTTTAATCAGCCGCTTCTTCCACTATGCCTAATTGCAAAGCAATGTCAGTTCCTAAAGTAAATGATATGAAGTTTCTCATACACTACATTTCAAATGATATAAGAATGTAACAGAAAATGTTTTAGTGATGAGAATGTAGAATGTAGAAGGTAATATTGAAGGGTTTAATGAAGACCCTGATTTTCAGTTTGAATATGAAAATTATAATCATTTTTTTCTTGGTTGTATTGTATTATTTTGATAATTTTTTGAGCTGCTTGTCAATTTTTGTCACGTTTAGTGTTATTAGTAGTTTATTTTCTGTTTTATTTTTGTACAGTCTTTTTCATAAACTGTACTATATTATTTCATTGGGTTATGAGTCAAAAATTTTAATTTCAGGGTAAGCCTAAATAGTTATTTATTTTTTGTTTTAACTTTTTTCATTCCTTGTTCTAAATTGTTGTAATAATGTTTTACTTAATAAAATTGATAAAAAAACTTTTATGTTATAATGTTCATTATCTAAAAATATAACTTAGAGAAGCCAACAATAATATGTGTTAAGTTAATAAAAAAACTAACTTCTTTCATGAGTATTTAAAAAATTTTTTAACTTGTGAGTAGCATAATAATTCTTACTGACATACTATTTATTACTTTAATTTTATTAAAGTAGTTTGAATATTAAAAAAAGTTATATTTTTATTAAGAAAGTAAGGCATATCTAAGAAAGAGTTTATTAATTTTTTTTAATTACTTGTTACTTGTCTATTGATGAAAAATACTAAGTCTTTAATATCCATAAAATCCAGGATAGACCAAGAGACATTTTAGAAACTTTCTTATTTTCTGCTTAAAACAATGGTGAAAAATGCATGCAGACCAGTTTATATTGAATTTTTGCACAACAAGAAAAAAACTTTTCTATTTAGCATCAGTGATTTTTAAATTGAATAAAAATTAAAAGCATTTTTCTCATATTTCTTTTTTGGTTGTTGGTCTATTGATGCATAACACCATCCAATTTATCAACAACATTTTAACTAAGTATATACCAAATGTAAGCAGGACTTCAGGAATTTTTGGGACATCACTACTAGATGATTCTATTGATTATGATGCTGTCTTAACACTCAGTTTCCAAGAATTGATTTTATTTAATTGTAAAGTGAACCACTATACTACATATGTAAGGAAAGTGGTACCTTCAAAACCTTACAACAGGTTTACAGAATAAAAAATGGGGCTGTTAGATCACTAAATTTTCCATACATTTTTTTTTTATAATTGCTGTTAAAAAAATATATGTATATTTTTTTGTCTTCAGTCATTTTGACTGGTTTGATGCAGCTCTCCAAGATTCCCTATCTAGTGCTAGTCGTTACAGTTTGTTTTACATATTCCAAACGTTGCCTGCCAACACAATTTTTTCCTTCTACCTGACCCTCTAATATTAAAGCGACTATTCCAGGATGCTTAATATGAGGCCTATAAGTCTGTCTCTTCTTTTAACTATATTTTTCCAAATACTTCTTTCTTCATCGATCTGCCGCTTCATTTGTCACTTTATCCACCCATCTGATTTTTAACATTCTCCTATAGCAACACATTTCAAAAGCTTCTAATCTTTTCTTCTCAGGGACTCTAATCATCCAAGTTTCACTTCCATATAAAGTGACACTCTAAACATATACTTTCAAAAATCTTTTCCTAACATTTAAATTAATTTTTGAAGTAAAAAAATTATATTTCTTACTGAAGGCTCGTTTCACCTGTGCTATTCGGCATTTTATATTGCTCCTGCTTTGTCCATCTTTAGTAATTCCACTTCCTAAATAACAAACATCTTCTACCTCTATAATCTTTTCTCTTCCTATTTTCACATTAACTGGTCCATCTTCATTATTTCTACTACATTTCATTACTTTAGTTTTGTTCTTGTTTATTTTCATGCGGTAGTTCTTGCGTAAGACTTCATTCATGCTGTTCATTGTTCCTTCAAAATCCTTTTTACTCTCAGCTAGAATTACCATATTATCAGCAAATCGTAGCATCTTTATCTTTTCACCTTGTACTGTTACTCCAGATCTAAATTGTTCTTTAACATCATTAACTGCTAGTTCTATGTAAAGATTAAAAAGTAATGGAGATAGGGAACATCCTTGTCGGATTCCCTTTCTTATTACGGCTTCTTTCTTATGTTCTTCAATTATTACTGCTGCTGTTTGGTTCCTGTAAATGTTCTTCTATCTCTGTATTTGAATCTTAATTTTTTTTAAAATGCTGAACATTTTATCCCAGTCTATGTTATCGAATGCCTTTCCTAGGTCTATAAATGCCAAGTATGTTGGTTTGTTTTTCTTTAATCTTCCTTCTAATATTAATCTGAGGCCTAAAATTGCTTTCCTTGTCCCTATAATTTTTCTGAAACCAAATTGCTCTTCTCCTAACACTTCTTCCACTCTTCTCAATTCTCAGTATTGTTTCTCCCCTTTCATCCTCTTCGACTTCCTCTTCTTCCTCTATAACACCAATTTCTAATTCATTTTCTCCGTATAACTCTTCAATATATTCCACCCACCTATCAACTGTGCCTTTCATATTATAAATCAGTGTACCATCTTTGTTTAACACATTATTAGGTTTTTATTTATGTACCCAAAAGTTTCCTTAACTTTCCTGTGTGTTTCGTCTATTTTACCAATGTTGATTTCTCTTTCCACTTCTGAACACTTTTCTTTAATCTACTCTTCTTTCACTAGTTTGCACTTCCTGTTTATATTATTTCTTAATTATCGATAGTTCCTTTACTTTCTTCATCACTAGCATTCTTATATTTTCTACATTCATCCATCAGCTGCAATATATTGTCTGAAATCCAAGGTTTTCTACCAGTTCTCTTTGTTCCACCTAAGTTCGCTTCTGCTGATTTAAGAATTCCCTTTTTAACATTCTCCCATTCTTCTTCTACATTTTCTACCTTATCTTCTTTGCTCAGACCTATTCCGATGTCCTCCTCAAAAATCTCCTTTACCTCCTCTTCCTCAAGCTTCTCTAAATGCCACCGATTCATCTAACACATTTTCTTCAAGTTTTCAAACCCCAATCTACATTTCATTATCACTAAATTATGGTCACTATCAATGTCTGCTCCAGGATAAGTTTTGCAGTCGATGAGTTGATTTCTAAATCTTTGCTTAACCATGATATAATCTATCTGATACCTTGCAGTATCGCCTGGCTTTTTCCATGTGTGTATTCTATGTATGTATGAATGTAATCATTTATCCCTAAAAAGTAACATTATCTACTTAAACAAAAATATTTTTTTGTAGTGTACTTAGCCTAGTAGAGTGTAATATTTCTGCCAATGAGAAAGATCTGTATTATTCTTCTAGTCCATTTCCAATAAATTATCTATAACTTAAAGATCATCCTGCTATTTTATTAGAAATTTAATTAAAAGATTTTCATTTACAAAAAAAAAATTATTGTGTTAATAAGTTTTTAGATTTATTTATTAAATAGCATTTTCTTATACTCCTTGTTTAAAGCATCAAATAATTTTTCTCTAATTCTTTTCATGTAATGTTTTCAAATTTATTATTTCATGTAGCAGCATCTCCATCATTTTAAATAATTATCATTATGACATTATTATATTATTTCTTATTGCTATTAGTTTTGTACTTTTCCCTCAGAAATGGGTATATTAATTTGTTGTTATAAATTCTCCATCCCTGTTTTTCTTACAGCTGTGATATGTGTTAAACACCGAGATACACTTGAAAAATTGTTTTCTCTGAGAATAAATATGTTTACTAATATGAGAGTGAACATATTACTTCTAGGTCTGAATATCACCTGCATTGCAGTGGGCTTAACATTCTGATTTTTTAGAGAATTTTTGGCTCAGTGAAGAAGATAATAAATAGACAACCACTTCAATCCTCACTTCCCTAGAAAGTCTGGCAAGAGATGCAGTTACCTTCAAAATAATTGTCCGTTTTAAGATGTGACTTTAGTCTCAAGTCAGGTTACCTATAATGCTAATGGTATTATCACAATGGATATTGGTGTAGTATCATAGGTATTGGTACCTATCATAATGCAATTATTTTTATATATTAATTTAGACTCATTTACAGTATATAATATTATGTATTTATATGAGCATTGTTTATAATACTTATTTTTGTATTTATTATTTTTTTATTTTATGATGCTGTTCTAATTAAGATTTTACTTCATCTCCCCGACTAATTGCTATGGTAGTAATTTATGATCATGCATGTATGATCTGGATAAATTTTTTATATGTGATTATATACTGATTTTATTTTAAATAATATTTTATTCCTTGTTTTAGAAATTAATGTTTATGGTATAATTTCCTCCAACATATAGGCTTTATTTATATTTTTAGTTAAATATGATTCTTAATTTTTTTTCACTTTTAGGCAAGGATGACATATTTGGGGAGAATCCTTGTGCTCATGCTACTATTGGAAAATCTTCATGCAATGTTAGAGCACTTACTTATTGTGACCTTCATAAAATTCATAGGGATGATCTCTTAGATGTTTTGGAACTATACCCAGAATTCTATCAGTCCTTCTCCAACAATTTAGAAATTACATTCTACATGCGAGATGTAAGTAAGAATAAATTTGATACTTTACTATCAAAATTTAAAAAGTTTAATCATGGATTGATTTTTGTAATTTATTTAATTTATGTAATAATTTAGTTGTCATAATTCTGACATTTGGTATTTATTGTCTGATTTTTTTCTTAAGTTCTTTTAACGTATAATAATAAAAAACAATCTTCTGTGTTCCTGTGTATTAGATTGCCAGATGAGCAGACCAGGCTACACGAGGGCATTGTTACAAAGCGCTTAAATTTTTGAGTTTTTTTACTCCTTTATCTATTTTTCTGTCCATGTGTGAGGTAATGGAAGCACCTAGTCAGTTGCTTCCATTTCATATTGGTGTATGTTTGTTTTATAGCGTTTTGTTTTTTACTATTTATACCAGCTTACACATTGTGTGAGTTATTAAAATAAATTTTTTAGGTCTCTTTTACATTTATTTTGCACTCAATTGCAGATATAGTTAATTACAGTATGTAACGAAAAACATGTTCAAGTTATATATCAGATACTATAACATTATTAAAAAAATCATAAAAATAAATTGGCATGAAAAACTTATTTTTAAAGATGTCTTCAGTGTTCTTAGTAATATACAGTAATACTAAAAGTGATGGGATTACTCATAAATGCGGAGTGGTTAATAAACAAGAAATTGACCTGGCAACTAAGCCAGTTCATGGAGCACACTTCATTACTGGGTGACTGTAACATAAAAGTTTTTATGTGCAGAGCTCAATAATAAAAACGAAAAGCATATTTCTTGTTTCAGTGGTATCTTTGAATTATGGAAATGCAGTTTCCTAGATTAGAAGACACAGCTACATTAGCTGCTTTAAAAAAAAGTTTGGCTGCATTTTCATCAGCTAAAAGTACCTACTTCTAACACTGTACATGAATAATTATACTAATTATTTTGTTCTTACAAAAATAGTTTATTTTCTTTTGAATTTTTGTTCCTGTCTGTTATCTAGTATATATATGTCAACCAACATTTATTTTATATTATGTCAGAAGAAAACATTTTATCATTTTGCTCAGTGAATTATGAAAAAAACCTGATATGAGACTAAGTATGGATGAAAGAATTTCAACACATTACATTCATAGCATGGTTGAAGTATAAATATGAATTGTTAAAGAGTGCAATAGAATTTTCTTACCCAAAATTATTGAATGCCTCCACAGTTGATTGGAACTTTTTTGCCCATGTCTATTCCAACTTCTGTTTCTGTTCATTACACAAAATCCACTACTTCTTGGTTAGTGAACTCATATCCTTCATTGTTTAAACTACCATTGGAGTATTTCTTCATTTTCAAAGTTGTTGCATTTAGAAACTTTTCATACTAATTCATAACATTAGTACTTTCCTCTGAAACATTGGGATCTTCCATCAAACAAATTGTACCATGATTTTTCAAGAGTCACAGTAGTTATTTTCTTACAAGATTAAGCATACTTGTTAATAATTATTTTCATTTCTATCAATTTTAAAAATTTTAGGATATTTTTTCTTTTGATATTCATATAAAATATAGCATAATAACAACCATGATAATATCGTTTAGAGGAAAGGCATTTTGAGCCATTGGTTGCAATAATATAATCTGCTAACATTGTGGGAAGGGGAAGAATTTCATATAAATATCACAATTTGATCAATTTTGTAGAGGTATGGATTCATTATAATAAAAATTACTCTTTAAGAAAATTTTTAGCAGTCAAGAACTTTTCAAAACCAAGTACAAATTTTTCATAGTCATGTTTCAAATAAATTAAATGACAAAGACACATTTGCTTGATTTGTCTAATATTTTCTTATTTTATTTTTTCAATGCTATAAAATTCTTGCATTTAAAGATGCACATTAATGACAGAAAAATGTACTCTATCCAAAACATTTTATCCTAATACTCCTGTTTTCTCTACTTATTTTACAAATCAGAACAGATCATTTTTCACTATAAAATTTTTTATATTCAATTTTTAAATTTAGTCTAATTTCACCTACATTAAAAACTTACATGTAATCCTTAATCTTTTTTTTTTTAATTCAGTTTAAAAATGTTAAATACCAACACCAAAATCCATTGCATTGTGAGGAAAATCTTACCATTTTTAACTTACAGCCTCCAAATTTTTCTATGTTGGTAAAACATCATGTTTACATTTGCACAACATATTCCTAAATACAGTATCACACTATTTCAGGTAGAACTCTGCCGAAGTCAGGTGTGAATTGGTTTAAATACAAAATAGTAATTGATTTATATATATATTAATATATAAATATATATTTTTTCAAACATTTTTCCCCCACTGTATCAAATAATATAATTTAATTAATTATAAAATCAAAACTTCCAGATACAGTACATAAAGTGTCTCTTACTTTTAATGTACTGTATCTGATGTTTTGATTCTTTATTTAATTAAATTAAAGTAAATGCTTGTATACATTAAAAGGTTAAATTGTAGGCTTCCATTTCTAATTGTTTGGAGACTATTTATATCAATCTGTTATATATCTACTTATAGGAAAATGGAAACAGAACCATTTTATATTATAATTACAAAGGAAATTTGTAGTGGAATGAGAAGGCATATGAAACAATAAAGAAATAGTCCATTCAGTTAGTAGCAAAAAGAAATGTAAACAGCCTGGGTTATACTGTATAACCTGCAATATACTGCATTAAAATACATTCCAATTTAGGCCTAAGCAGATATATTTGGTAAGCAATAGATTTATTATAATTTGTTTCATCCTCTTTTCGTGAATTACTAACTTAAACCTCTCTTCAACATTGAAAATTCTTAAAATATTTGTTCAGTTGCTTCAATGGCCCATGTTTCACATAGGTTAGCTTGAGATAATGAGAAGTTTAGTGAATCTTACTTAGACAATAGTAAATAATCATTCTGTTGACAAAGCAAGTAACAGTTTTTCAATTCATTACCAAGATTTTAACTTTTCAGGAAGAACAGGCAGGTGTAGATCCAAGAATAGGTAGAGTAACGCGTCAGTATCACTCTCGTTCCAACTCTCAAGATGGAGGTCAAGGAGGTGGTGGGACAGTAGGTATTAGTGTAGGGGGTGATGGGGGGCTAGATGTTGATAGAAGGCTGACATTCCGTCCAACACATCATTCATACCGTCAAATAGGTTCTGAAACACATGGACGTCCTCATCTCAGGTGTTCTAGTGAAGATGGCTCGGAACATAATTAGTAAGTAAAATAAATCTTAATCATTCCTTTTACTGCCTGTTCATTTGTCAAAACTAAAATTTACTTTACAACTTACATCTACATGGTGAATGTCTTGATGATAGAATCATTTTTAAATGGTTTGAATCTTTAATAATATATCTAGCAATAAAGAGCAATCATTTAAAACCTAATTGTGCTAAAGAGCACATTTAAAACCTAAATGTGTTTATAGAAAACATTTGTATTGTGTGTAATGAGAAATGTTTAAATTTTTATTAATAAGTTTACACATGCTTGACTTTGTAATTAAAACTTATTTGCAAAGAAAAATTCCATTTTCAGTTGAACAAGGAAACTGACCATTGCTTTGTTTCAACTGACACATGATGAAATAAGAAACAGTAAGATTTTTTCTCAATTCTTCTTTAATTTTTTTACTTTTAGAAGTCGACATTAAAATAAAAATAACTATGCGTTATTTTATTTTGAATAAACCTAGAACAAATTTTGAACAAAACAAACTAAATTGAGCAAATTTAGTTCAATTTAATTCAACTTAATATAATAATATAATAAGCAAAAATGTAAAGAATTGAAAAAATATTTTTTTGTGTAGTTCAAGTTGATTTTATTTTAAAAAAAGAAGATAATTACATTATATTTTATATTTTTATTTTATTTAAGATAAAGATAGATCTATAAAAACCCTAGCACTTAAAGAGAAAGAATGTAAGGAAACAGTGTTTACTAAATACTATTGAGAATTAGCTAAAGTTCTCTTAATTTTCTTGAATTTTTCTGTGAAGTACTTTGAATATGAGAATGATGTTAGGCTATATATCATTATGCTACAAAATTCTCATACAAGTAATGAAGTTGAAAAAAAAAGAAAAATATCTGCTGGTAGTCTTTTTCTCTTTCCTGTTTAGCCTCTGGGAATTTCCATTCAGATATTACTTCAGAGGATGAATGTATGAGTGTAAATGAGGTGTTGAACAGTCTCAATTTGACCATTCCTGAGATGTACAATTAATTGAAACCCAACCACCAAAGAACACTGGTATCCACCATCTAGTATTCAAATCTGTATTAAAATAACTGCCTTTACTAGGACTTTAACTCTAGAACTCTCGACTAAAATCGAGAGATCTCCAAATCAGCTGATTTGGGAAGACATGTTCACCACCAGACTAACCCGTTGGGTCATCTTCTGGTAGTCTATGTTGACAATATAAGTTTTATTTAAGAAGTTATTTAGGAAAAAAAATAATAGAAACATCAAAGGAGCTTTTCCTAAAAAAAATTATTGAATTCTGTCAGTTCATTCTGTAAAGAGTAAGGTATGAAAGTGCATAGAAAAAATTATCCATGAAGGTTGAATTGAGACCTCTTTTTTTAAAGTTGGTTAAAAAAAAATCACTTCATAAGTAGGATGTCTTCACTAACACACAATTTTTATATTGGCTTCTGTACACATGCCGCAACAGGGTACACAGTACATTCATAATTTGGGAAAAAGACTTTCACACATACTTCCATAGAAAAAATCACAATAGAACTGTTTTTTATTATGATGTTGGCAGATATCTATGAAAAAACATCATGTTCTACGTAGAATAGGCTTGTAATAAATTAAAAATGTTTATTTCTCATAAAGACCCACCACGCTATTACTATTTATTAGTAGTTTTTCATTTTACATTTTTTTTATTATTGTTTTGCAATACTTAATAAGTAGAGTAATGTGCTTAGCGTTTTAAAATTTAATTTTGTAATACTTATATGTTCTATCATAAATATATGATGGAACATATATTTATTTTTTTATGATTTCAATTCTTTTTGTTCAATCTAAAGATGAAGGATCAGGAATAACAAACCCACAATGTTTTTCATGTTCATAATTAAGTATAGGACAACTTAGATACTAATTTTGTCAAAGTTATGGAATTCTTGTCATCAGTATGATTATTTCTTTTACCAATAAAATTTTTTTATGGAGACTGAATTGAAAATCTAATCCAAAAAACAGCAGTCTTTTCTTCTTGTGATTACAAAAGTTGTAGAAAAAAAATTAAACCTAATAACAATGCATGTTGCACACTCATTAACTCTAAAGAGTTAGAGTTGATAACTGGCTTGCAAGCGCAGAAAGTTAATTTTCAAAAATTTCTTAATTGTCTTTTGATACAATTATAAAGAAAGTAGCAATGCATTCTGAGCTTCTAAAATTTTGTCAACTTCCTACTGGAGTAAGAAAAAGTATTATTTTTGTTCTCTTCTATTATTTTTATTATTTACAGTGACTCTTTGTTTTCACAGTAACTTTTTAATGTTTGTCTATGAAGCCTATACCCTGCTCAAAGTATTTTTTCCTCTTGTCCATGTTACGACTACATAAGTTATGGAGATGAAATTCCTTATTCTATTATGAAATTTTTTAACTCAAATTTGGCTTTTGATAGAAGGTAAAACTTACTTTCTGCATTCAGAAACACTTATTCATTATACACGTTCTCAATTTCCAATCTATTTGAGAACATTTCATTAGTAACTTTTTTATTTCTAGCTTTTTCCAAACTTGATGTCAACATGAACTACAACTTTTTTAATAGTTTTACTTTAGTGTGTTTTGGACCGTGGTAAATAGCTGATTTATTTCTATTATTATCTAACACTCAGTTTTTATTTTTTTCTACTCATTCTGTTACTTTGACTGTTAAAAGAATAATGCTGTTGGGAAAATGAGTAAAAGGAAATGGAAAGGGAAAAGAGAAGTAAGGGAAAGAAAAATGGGGGGAAGGAAAGGGAAACTGGAGAAAATAAGAAGAGAGAGCGAAGCGAGCCATGACCCTCTGATTGTGACGGGAAGCACAAGTAACCATAGAGCACGGGCCAAGCCGCGATGGTGATGCTAGATTTGGGATTGTAATAAATTTTTTGTTTATGTTTATAGGACTTTTGTATTGAACTACTTTAATTCATTCATAAAATGGATTGGTCTAACAAATATTGTTCAATTTTCTTATCTTTTTTTTTTGTTTTCCTGTATTTAAGTTTTGGGCAAAAATTCATTGTTTATCGTATATTCCTTCAGTATTTTTCACAAAATTTTTATTTACCATTTTTTCAGGATTTAATGAAAATCTAAATATAATATTGTTGATTAAATATTTTTTATTTATAAAAAAATAAATTTGCTATTAAAAAAGCATTGCGAGTGAAGCTACATCTATATTGTGGGCGAAGTTGTGACTTGGTATGCTAATAGATAATATAATAATAAAATTTACATAACACATAAATTATATGATTAAAGAAGTTAATAAATTTATTTATATATTTGTAATGTTGCAACAAACTTGTTTATTTCTCTATTAAAGAAATCATGAATACTTGAATGAGATCAGTTTAACATGCACCTGATCTGATACCAGTGACAATAATTTACATAACTTATGTAGTTATTTTCTGTTAATTTAAGATTTAAAAATAATAGTATCTTAATTATTGAAATTGCTATTTATCTGATGAAAAACGTAATCACAACACAGTACTTGTGAAAGAAAAAAGAAAAAAGTGCTTTGAAAATGAGTAAATATTTACAATAAACCTGCTCCTTAATAAACTGCATTTTAATTAATACTTACAAATTATACATGTATCACCAACAATTAGAAAGAAATACCATATAGAGCTTTAATTTACTGTGATGTACCACATGTTTAATTATGAATTAATTTATCACCTATTTCCTGATGGTTGTAATTAGATAATAAAATTTTAATGAGATCAAAACTAATTAGCCCGTATATTATATAGATTTTATTAGAAATAGTTAGATCTGCTCCATAAATAACAAGAATTAAATCCCCAGCATTGGTTTGGCAGGTTCAAAGAAAACAAATAGATAAATATTAATCAGAGACTACATTGCAAAAAACAGAATTAACGGAAAAAAGTATGGTGTTCAACCACATCAGAGCATAAAACTAACCAGTTTTAAAAAATAATTTTGATACAGATATCTAAAGATAATAAATAAATGAGATAAATTAAGAAAAAAATAGTAATCTTGAAGATTTGAAATGAAATATATTTGAGTTAAAATGAGTATGCTAAAATACTAATTTATTTCATTAACATTATTCAAAAAAAGCAAATATTCAGGAATAGCAAACATCAACAAATATTCTTTAAGATATTAGAGTAAATTAATTCCTTTTATTCCTGAAAATTAAATTTTTATTATTGATTTATATAAACATTAATCTATTAAAAATAATAAAATTAGTTGTATAAAAGTAAGATATCTTTCTAAGGTATGATTAATTTGTGACAAAAACCAAATCAAATTACACCTAACTGACACAATTTCACTTTAATCAGAACATTTCTAACTATGTTTGTACTCATCATCAACACTTATGCTTATTTTTTATATTGGATTTCCAAATAAAGTTACAATTGGCCATGTCTGATAGTGACATATTTAGTTGTGTTCAAAAAGTGTATTAGATTTGAATCATGCCGATCATTAACTTAAATTTGTATTATTATACTAACATCAATGTTTCATGTTTTAGTTTGGTGTTATTGTACACTTAAAAGTTTTAATACAGCTATTTATCATTTAGTGAAAGATGCAGTGGCCATGGTATTTTAGAGTTCTCTACAGAAAAAGCTGGGCAAGATATAACACCATTAAATCTGCAGTTTGGAGAAAACCATCGATCATCAACACTTAACTCTATTACAGGTATTTTCTTATTAGTATACATAGTGACAATTTTTTTTAATTTTAGCATTCATTTGTAACAGCTACATATTTTTTTTACCACTTTTAATCTGAAGTGAACATTTTATTAATTTTGAAAATATACCATACAGTAGTAAAATATATTTTTTAAACCTTTTAACTTTCATTGATTTCTTTTTTTATTTAAAAATCAAGTTATTAGAATAGTTTATTTATAATCTGATTTTTGTCATATTTTGAGGTGTTGCACAACATTATTCAGATGTAGAAAGAGAATGTAAACAAACTAATGTAAACATTAGTTTACAATCTAACAAACTAATGTAAACATTAGTTTGTTAGATTTTTTAAAATTTTGACTTCTATATTAATAGATCAGAATGTTGCACTTTCTTAATGGTTAAACAAAAATATTAAAAAAATTTTGCCTATTTAGAAAACATTTTTTTTTAAGCTTAGACATATGAGGAAGAATTAATTTTAGCGATGCATTTTTATAAATAACAGCATTTTTTAAATTATAAAATCAGATGTATTTTGTTTCAAAAAATTGAATGAAAATTTTTTGTTTCATTTTTTTTTTATGGCTAAGCTTTAAAACTTTGGAGGCTTAATTATTATTAGCAACACTGATCATTGCAACAAAAGTCTGAAAAATTATTATTAAATGATTTAAATTTTGGTTTCAGACATTTAAGATCAATATCTTCAGTCCTTTAATTATTTAAATCGTAGTTGAATATTTTCTTACTTTCTTTCTCAGACAGAGAAGAACTGTAATGGTGAATATATTTGATATCCACTTCTTAAATAATATTTCTCCATCTATGCATCATTGAATCCATTCCAAGTAATTTCACAAAACTTTATTTTATTACAAAATTTGTGTTCATATTAGAAGCACTCACAAATTAAACAAATTTTATCCCATGCATTCTTATTTTGTTAGATTTTGAGTACAATTTTGGTTAAACCTTTATGTTATCTACTGAGTGTCTCTTAAATAACTGCATTACATTTTTGAAGGTCATCCAGACATCCAAGAATTCAGGTAAAAAGTATTGTATCCCAATGTCAAAAGCATTCTTTGACAGGAAAAAATATTCAGTTTTAATACACTGATAAAGAAACTGGTAGTAATTATTATCTAAAGAAGAAATAAATTCACTGCACTGAAAAGAAGATATGAAGTCTGATCAAATGATATAAAAGTTTTTTTAAAATTTAAATTCTATCGCAGTGACATTAAATTACTTGTTGTCTATCATTAACATTGTTTGTAGTTTTTGAAATACTATCATTCCATTTGGTGTTTTTACCATTATTATTGTTCTGATATACAGTTAGATATAGGTCTGCCTATTTTCAAACTTTCTTCACTAAACCATCATTTTTGTATTCTGAAATTTTACAAGACCACATATTCTCACATGAAAGATGTAATATACTTACCAATTTTCAAGATACCACAAGCCAAATATTAAAATAAACTATCTGTGTCAATGTATATAATTAGGGTTTTACTGACTACGTTGATTAAAGTTAACACTGCTATTTTACTGTCTTAAAAGTGGCATAATCAATATTTATTTATTAATTTGAAATGACAAACTGAACTGGATTTTATAAATATATTTATAAAATGATTAATTAGCTTCAAGACCAACTGAAAACATTTTAAAACAAGTTATTAAAAATGTTATTTATAAAATTTGGCTTGATTCATGGATTTAGTAGTTTATGTTTTGTATTGCCCACCAATACACATAAAAATGTAATTATATTTATTGGTATGATATAAGCAATCCTTTGTTCAAAGAAAGTAGAAATATTATTCTATCTGGAATTTTTAGAAAAACTCACACTTAAACACTTTTTTGAAAGTTCAGTTTCTAAATCAAAATTCAACACATAAAATTTCAACGTATCTGATAATCTCATCATTAATTTGGAATATGAACTTGTTACCAAAGCCTTAAAAAAACTTACAACAAACTTATAAAATAGTTTGCTGGCATTGATTATTTATTTAGTGGAAAAATATGGTACATGAAAAAGTTACCTAAGATTTTATTTATTTTTTTTTTTTGGGGGGGGTCATTTATGAGTAAGTTTTGTTGTAAAATTATCATTATAGTTAAATCAAAAATTAATTTTTTTCTGCTCCCCACCTCCAAAATCATACCCCAAGGAATTTTTTTTTATTTTTCTATGTTTACTATGTTTTGGAAGAAACTAAAAAAAATTCACTGAAAAGAGTATAACCAATAAATAGCTACCAAAGATTTTTTTTTTTTTGAGATTAGGTGAATTACAATGAAATTTTATTGTATTATTATTGTTAAAAGTTTAAATAAACCAAAAAAATTTTAAAAATTGAAATTATTGATATTTTTAAACTTTGATCAGCTTCCCCCACCTACAGTATTGCTCCCAAAGTTCTTTTTGGGCCATTTGCACTGCTAATATGCCTAGGAAGATATGAAAAAAAAAACATTTAAAAAATATGCAGTAAATAAAAAGATAGCTTTTATATTTTTAGGGAGGGGGAAATTTCAGGGAAAAATTAAAAAAAAACGTTAAGACAAGCATGCATGCATATACTGAGGAGCTTAATATATATAGTAGGGTTATTTTTGCAAAATTTTGAAAAAGTTGACCCCAATATTTTACCAACATATTGCTCCATATACATGAGTCTTTACCATATACATGAGTTGTTTATATATGTATACACATCACCCCCAACTTTGTTTTTTTTTTTTTGGGGGGGGGTCTCTGGGTCATGAAATGTTGAGAAATATAAAAAAATACCATACCAAATTTTTTGACTGATTACCATACTTCCTTCTTGTAGTATCTTTAGAGCTGTGATGCCAGGAAAATAAAATTATTTAGTCAAGAAAGTAAGACTTATTTTTATGGAAAAATATTCTTTTTATGTTACCATCTTAATCAATTTTATTTTAAACAGTTTAAACAATAACAAATATCTTAAAGAAATAGATTTTTTCATTGCTAAGTTTGATAATTTTTCTAATGTTATTTAAAAACATCTGTTACTAGGTACACATTATTTGTGTAAATATCTTGGCAATAAAACTCCCAATATTGTTAGTAGTTGTTAACATTCCTAATTTCATAGATAAAAAATCTCAACAAAAAAAATATAGATATAATTTGAAATTTAGTTTATATATTAATGGACTAACATAAAAAGCTCAATTCATGTTACACCCACAATTTATACACAAAGAATAACATTATTATAATAGATTTAGCACATTTTTTTTCATGAAGCTACCTATAAAAAAGTTATAAAAAATAGTTATACAGAAAGTACAGTATTGAAGTTAAAGAACACAGCATAAAATCAGCATATGATTGGTAAATATTATCCACTGATATCAGTAATGATATGGAAATTATATTACTACAGAGTTCATACATGCTAAAAAATAGCAGTTACACAGACACTTGGGAGAATGTGAAATATAATGTTATGTTTTGTCCTTGACGACTGGCAATTAAAACTTTTTAAAAATATTGACTTTTTTAACACCAAACTGAACCCATTAAAGCCTTTTCAAAGCTAAAGCTAAAAAAATCACAAAAATATCCATTTTTTTTCACTTATTTCCCTAGATAACTCAATAACTGTTCATTTTAGAGAAAATATCAACAGAGAAAAAGTTTTGTTATTAAATTTTAGACAATATCATTGGATAGCAACAAGAGTCAAAAAAATGAAAAAAAAAAAAATTTAGGGAATTTTTTTAGACATTTATACAGAGGACCTTCAGATTTTGCCACAAAGAAAGTTTTGATATGATAAAGCAACAAGCCAAATTTCAGCAAAATTGTTTTAACAGTTTTTGCAATAATTTATATATAATAACAATAACAATAATTTTGAAACACAGGTTTAAAAAAAAGAAATGCAATATTTCCAAATTGTGTAGAGCCTGAAATAGTCTCTAGATACTTGAAAATTTTATCACATATAAAAGAGCACTCAAACTTTCAAATACATTTTGAAAAATTTTAACTGGTTTATTAGGAGAGCCCTCAAATACTTGCAATTTTTTAGCACATTTGGAAAACAATTTTTTAGCACATATTTTATCATACTGGAAAACATGAATTATTACTAAATATTGATCTATTAATTTATTGATAATAATTTATTACAAAAGCTGCTCAACGGCGGTCAACTTTGATTGGTTATATCGCTGGAGATAATTAATGAATCATCTTTTTGAGTACTTTTAAGTTGTAATTTTTAAAATTAATTTAGATAAAAATTCATGAAGATATTCAATTTGTTTTCAAACAAAAAAACAGTTGCAAGTATATTTGAAAAATTCCTTAGGCTCTTCTAATTAGCAAATTTAAATTTTCTAGAATGTTTGAAAGCTTGAGTGGTCTTTTATATATGATTAAATTTTCAAGTATCTAGCGACTTTATTTCTGGCTTTGCACGATTTGGAAAAATCACTTGTTTTTAAATCTAGATTGCAAAATTATGTGCAAAAACTGTCAGACTGATTTTGTTAAAATTTGGTGAATTGCTTTATCATATCAAATGTTTTTTAAAGCAAAAATTGAAATTCCTTTGTTTAATAAGTACTCAAAAAGATTCCCAAAAATTCTTTTTTTTTTTTATGGTTATTGCTATTTTTACATCAATAATAACGTATTTTTAGATTTGTAACCAATAACATTGTGTGTAAAATTTAATAATAGAATTCTTATCTCGATCTTTTCTCTATAGTGTACAGTTATCTAGGGAAATAGGAGAAAAAAATCACACCTTTTTCAACTGGCGCATAACGAAATAATTTACAATGATATTCTGGAGGCATTAAAGCAAAAATTAGCAATCATATAGAAAGAGTCCAACCCAAAATAGATACCACCTGGACTACTAATAAATTATTTTATTGCAATGTATGGAGTGTGTTATTTGATTAATTTTTCATGTTACTTTTAAAACTAATTACCTATTAAAGACCTTTTAATGACTTAGGATATTTAGCATGTCATGAAGCAGTTTAAGGATGCACAAATCCTGAAGTTAGTCATTAAAATGACTAAGATAAAGACACTGAAGACAAATAGTATACTTCTAGAAAGTGAAATTTATTACTGATTCAGTTACTGACAGGTATTTCTATACTCTCACGATTGTATATTCTGTGTTTGTCCATTCTCACTTCAGACTACCTCAAATAAATGTTAGCTTATTCTAACTAAAAATGGTAATTATCCCATGAAAAATATCTCTTTTTGATCTTATGAGTG
Organism: Lycorma delicatula; assembly: GCF_047948215.1. Lineage (NCBI taxonomy): Eukaryota > Metazoa > Arthropoda > Insecta > Hemiptera > Fulgoridae > Lycorma > Lycorma delicatula. The sequence continues at coordinate 284,240,229 of NC_134455.1, forward strand.
AACCAGTAAGATATGTTTAAAAATGATCCATAGTATTTAAAGTATAAAATGGTAAAAATAGGTTAATAATTTGCTTTTTTTTGGATTTGTTGCAAGACATAAAATAATTTGTTAGTTTAATTTTAGAATAATCAAATACTATTAACATATACAGACAGATAATCTAGTTTTAAATAATGGAACTAGAAAAAAAAAACAATAATGTTTAAAAATTTCATGTGTAACACCTCTGATTATTGTTGTTATTTATAAAACGTTTATCATATTTATTAATATTTTTTTATTAGCAAATATACACAGTTTTGCATGCTGCTTGTGTTCAGAGTACTAACAACATTAGGAGTGTTTTATGCAATAACACAAATTAATATAGAATCATTGAATTCTGTTAAGATTTTTTTTTTTATTCAATCTGACAAACATAATGAAATATTTGGTTAAACACAAGTATGACAATGTATTATAAAGTAGTGAAATATTTGACATTTGTCTATTTTTCTTTTATAAGGTGTATTCATAATACATTGTGTAAAAATAATTAAGAATTGAGAATAAACTTCTATTGATAATTTTCATAACTTCAATGTATTACATTGTTTAAAAATGAGTATATATTGACGTTAAGTGAATTTTTGAAAATATATAATCTAATTCTATTTCTTATTAAAAATCATTGTTTACCATTTTTTTTTGTACTTTTAAAACAATGCCTAAATTTTATTTTACAACATACTGACTTTTCACTTTTTTTAGTGCACAAAAAACTTTTACATGGTAAATAAAAAACAAAGTAAATAATTTTAACTAAATGACTATGTTTATAAACTACCCCTTTAGTTGTAAATGACAGTAAATTATTTTCTTTTATTAAGCATTTGAAACAAAAAAAAAGACTTTGGTAGTTTTTCAGTCTGTAGATGTATTACTTTCTTATATATTTTTGATATTATGTACTTGTTTCTTTATTCTTTTGTCACAAATAATTATATTACTAGCATTTATAAGTGTATCAGGATTTTTATCGTATCATGTTGTGCATTATAATCATTCAAGTTAATGTAACCTAACTAATCTTAAATAAAAATTGGTTAAAAAAAAAAATGGTTAAATATCAGTACTACTCAAAGATTTTTCATCTGTATTACATGCCCTATATAGTACATTAAAAAATTCTAATCTACACATGATGTGATCAGATATTCAACATTACTGAAAATCTATTCATAAAGTTTGTCAGCAGTGTTATATATTTTAGACAATATTTGAATTTATTTATCAATAAGAAAATATTATAATATGTAAAATTAAAGATTAAAAGTTGTTTTAAAAAACAAACACATTTTATAATTTTCAATTAATTTTTCAGTAAAAATATTTATTATTTTACCATTCTAAAGAATTATTAAATACATAATGAAATAAAACTTTCTAATTAAAAAAAAATTTTTTTTCATAATTATTATTATTTATATACTGAAGTATTATTATATATAGATAGATCCTGCATAATAACAATCAATAAATAAACATCTTATTTTATTTTGTCCCGTTTAATTGATATGTCAGAGTAGTAATTACTTGAGCTGTTAAATGTAGCTGTGATTCTGATTTTTAAAAAATATTTGTATCTTAATAATAGTTCATATTCTTGATATACAGAGACTGTTTAAAAAGTAATGATAAAAACACTCTACAGAAAAAAATATTTATTCTGTCTTCCAAATCTACATACTATTTTTTAAAGTAAACCTCCTCAGTTCTAATACACTTTTGCCACTGTTCTTGCCACTTTTTAAACACAAATGCCAGACCATCTGTCTTGAGTTTCTTGCTGCACACCTACACAGTTTTGATGACCTCGTGATTGGTCTTGAATTTCCATCCCCTGAGCGGAAACTTGACTTTGGGGAACAGCCACAAGTTGCAAGGGACCAAATCTGGACTGTATGATAGGTAGGGTACAGTTGTGACCAGTATACTCGTTAATAATTCATAAGGTTCTTCCAATTTGTGAGATTAATAGAAAAGTTCATATGAATATATATACTAAATCTTTGTTTGTGAGTTACAGCTAGTGAATACTTTTGCTCACATTTTAACTACCCTGGGAAATGAGGTCATAGAGAAATTTTTAGGATATTTATTAAGAAACGGAATTAGTGTTTTTTTTTTAATTGTTTTTGATCTGAAAAATGAAAGAAAATAGGTCTGACAACCGTATTTGCAGTAGTTTTGAGAAATCTGAGGTAAAAGCCAATCAATTGGAGTAAAAAACCCTGTTTTTATGTTTGACAAACAATATTTTAATTAAATGGGTAATAAACACATAAAACTAATAGTACATAATTAATATTTGGGTATATAATGGGTAATAAACACATGAATTCTAGTAGAGAATTTAATTCTAAACAAAATGGTGTAAGACAAGTTAGAAAAATTCAAATTTTGTTTAGAAACTGTACACTAGATCAAAGTGCTTTATATATACAAGTCTATAATAAACGTTAAAAAATGTGCCTGTCATTTTCAACACATTTCTTGGCACATTTTTGTTACTCGGTTTAATTCTTCAGGGCTGTCCTTATGTTGTTCAGCCACATCCAGAATGTGGGACATTTAATTCCTCATGAGAATGTATTTTTGTTTTTTATACTTTTCATCCACCACTTGATACAAAAATTTAAAGGTGTTAGATCAGGCGATTGTGGAGGCCAAGAACGTGAACCTCCATGACCAGTCCATTTCTCAGGGAAATAATGATAAGTGAGTGGAAACAGCGCAAGAGAAATAGGAAACACACCAGCATGCTGGAAGTATACTTGGTGTCTCAGTTCCAGAGGAATATCTTCAAGAAGTGCAAGTAGACCTCAGAATTTAAGTTGAACGGACATTTTTTTTTTTTTTTTAATGCAAATGTGCATTAAATTTTTTCATCGATAGGTAATATGAATGATCTAAACAGCTGATTGTGAAGAAGACCGCATTATACATTGATGCAAAATCTATATTGAAAATTGCATTCCACAGTTTCATGAGGATTTACTTCTGCCCATATGCTCATGAGCAAATTTTCCTCGTCGATAAACAAAACATACTTGTAGAATTGTTGATTTGTATTCCACTAGCTACTGAACTCCAAATAAATTAGACATTTTCCTGTAAGTACATGTTGAACTGGCTGTTTATGATAACGATAAAACTTGTTTTGTTTGTGTTCTTCAAACTGTCGAATGTCAAACGCCGATCCACATAGAAAGACATTGTTTACTGATGCCTGGACAGTTCTGAACTGCATCGATAATAATTTCATCAGTAACAGCATCGTGTTGGACATATTGTTCGTAGCTAGTTCGAATACTATGTAGTGAAACTGTTTCACGAAGATTGTGAAAAGTCGCGCTGATTGTTTTGGGATCTCGAATCCTGTGATTCAAAAAACCTATTTCATATTCTATTGCAGTAGCTGTGACATTACCATTATACTCACCCAAAATGAATACGGTATAAATGTATTTCTCTGTTGTAAATAATTACGGCGCACTACTTCAATTGCAAACCGATCGCATTCAGATTAAAATTTACAGAAAACCTTCGCTAACAACAGCACAGTTCACAGTACCCGATTTACTTAATGTACCTTATAGAATGATTTAAACATTATTACAGTTTTGCCCATTATTGATCAACTATTGTTATTTTTTTACCACTTTGAAATAATTTTTTTTAAATTTCTATCATTAATAAAAAATTACTATCTAATTAATTTTTATTTTACAGTCGTGTAATTTTTAGTTTCTTTTTAATTTTTTAGTAGTAAATTTTGTTTTTTACAAAACTTTCACATCACCAAAAAAATACTTGTTTTTTTTACATTAAATATGTACTTTTCTGACAAATGTAGTAATGTACGTTTCTAAATAAAATTAAATTTTTTAAACTTTTCTTTGTTTTATAAAACTTGTGTTTATTAGCCATTTAACAATGTTATTGTTCATCAACCATAAAAAACAGGGGTTTTAACCCTAATTTATTGGCTTTCACCCTAGATTTCTCAAAAGCTACTCCAGATACAGTTCTGAGACTTATTTATTGAATTTTTCAGGTAACTGTAAGCAATCACTAATTTGCTCCTTAATTAACATCCTAAAAATTAAGTAGAACTGCTTAATGAAATACTGCCTACCCTAAGAACTGAGGCTTACCCTCATTTCACCAGGATAGCTGAAAGCCAAGCAAAATCTTTCACTAGCTGTAACTTAAAAGTGATGCATTTTAGGACATATGTTTATATGAACTTTATCTATAATTTTTACAAGTAGGTTATGAAAATCCCGCGAGAATTTGTAATGCACTCCGTAAATATTAATTTCAGTTATTCTTTCAATCATATGATTATTTTATACATATGTAAATATATTGTATTTATCTTATCAACCTAAAAACAGAATTAATAAATCAAACAGTGTAGGATGACACTTACATTATTCCGTTACGTATACAAGCGCGCTTTCACGAATTACTAACATCGTCAATTGCTCCACATAATTTTTTATAAATATTCGTATCAAATTACATCCAAACTCCCAAAACAATAAAATTGTTAAGGTTTCGGCGAGAGTTTGCCGTCAATTGAAAACATCAAAAATAAAAAATAAAAATTCAACAATTTATTTATTTATAGTTCTTCAAAAACACATTGTCCGGATAAAAAAGTACAGATATGTATGAAAGGCAAGATAATACACCGTTAAATATTTTATTCCTATACTATTATTGTAACTAAATGACATAGAACATGTACAATATCAACTTTCTTAATACAAAACAAATATGAAATCATCGAGAAATAGGTGGAGATAAACAATTTGTTTGTACACTTGTATATATACTCAATAACACAAATCATTTATAGAAAATTCGTCAAATTTTCTCAAATATGTTGTGGTTAATTCAACTGGTTTGGTATTTGACTTATTTTCATCTAAAATTTAACAGTATTTCGATCTAATGAATATTTCAATTATATATAAGAAATTTTACATACACTGAAATTTATGCATTCCATTCAACGTACATATAAATATATGCTCAGTTGATTTTTATTTATGACTTTTGTATTGATTATTTATGAAGATTTAACTCTGTATTATCTCATGTGTATAATGTTTAAAAAAAAAAAAAGAAGAAGAACAAAACGTAAACATATTACATTCACTCGGCTCCTGATGATTCATTCGGCTCCTTTCGGATGCACTCGGCTCTTGACGATCTAGCGCCTCTTCACAGTTCACACAGCTCCTTTCGGATGCACTTGGTTCTTTACAGTTCACTCGGCTCCACCTACACTATATAAGCCGGCTCCCCACTATAGATATGATATGAGAGGTCATTCTTTGGCAGCCTCTCGTTGTGTGTTTTTCTCTCTCGCAGTGTCATCTGGCAGTCTCTTGTCATTGTCTCTCTCTGATCACAGTCTCTGACCATCATTCGAAGAATCATTAGTGCGTCTTGCAATTCTAATATTGTTTAGTCAAATTTTACACTTCATGCAGTTAACAAGTAAATTACACATATTCTTCAACAATGAATCTTTTTATTGTATGTTAAAGATCCTTTAAACATTATGTTTGTGCTCTTTCTTCTTTATAATTGTACCATAAAATATTAACTTAAAGGAACTTATGTAGACATATATAAAATCCACGATTGTAAGATTATATTCTGTGCCAGTGAGTATCAAGATATTGTTTTTCATTAACAAAAAACAGTAATCGTCTACTAAATATCAAGGTAATCCTCTGTTAAACAATAAGATACTACTATTATTATACTCTGTATTGTTTTTATACACTGTGTTTATGTAAAAGAAATATTTAAGGTTATAAGTTTACCTATACTTTACTTAAGGATTGTTGTATATAAATATCGCACAAGGAGATTTTGTGCAAAGCATTTGTCTTAACAAAACAATATTTAACAATGCGTTTTTTGTTTTTATGAACATGGTTATATAATTCTGATTTTCATTCTGTTAAAAATAAAGTCCAATTTTCTTTTGGCAAAAACGAGCTATTTGTAATTTTATTTTTGTAACTTTCCCCAACATGTTGATTGAAAATGCAAAAACTTTTGCCGGCCTGATTTCGTACTTCAAACAACTTCATAAATCCTAATAATTCATGATCCACAACCGAGTGTTCTACTTCTTTACTTGCTTTTGAAAGACAGTAATTCCCAATGCAAATCATATGAATGATCATTCTCTAATTCTAAATTCTAATTAATCACTTACAAGAACTTCTATGGTATAAAATAATTTGATGTAATTCGGAAGTACCATGGAAAATAATGTGCATCTTAATTTATACAATTATTTTTGAATTTTTCTTCAAAATATACTTAACTTTTTATCTTTGAATTTTTGACAATGTTTAAAGTTAATAAAAAAAAATTTTGATCTATTATTTTTAATTCATCACAGTATCAAATGATTCAATGATTGAAAATAATTAATTAGCTGAAAAAATATTAACGGTTCGTAATTTCTTTGTTTCAAAGATTAATTCTATTTTAGAAAAAAAATGTTCAATTTCAAAATAACAAAACAAAACGTAAATTCACAAAATTGAAATATGTTTTAATAATTTTTTTATTCACAAAGTTTATTTTCCAAGGTAATTAATGCACAATTAGAGGCAGTGACATTAGAAATGATTTCGTCACTTTGAATTTTCAAAATATCAAGAAAACATTTTATTAAAGGTAAAATTGCATATGATTATTTAACTATTGTGTGATTGTTTAACCATTAGGAACATATGATAAATTTATCAATAGAAACCTACGAATGACAATTAGTTCACATAATATGGTGTGCAACATTCACTTTAAATTGTCACAACGACCCATACTGTCCCTACTGTTGATCTTTGATCAACACTTGATCTATTAATTAAGTGAACATTTTTTATTGAAATCAGAAATTGATTATAGTTCTTTATAGAATTTTTTCGACGGAACCGACAAAATTGAACGTATGAAATGACAAAGTATGAAATTGGGCCAGCAAGTGTTTTTACATTTTCAATCAACATAGAAAATTTGATGAATTTTTTATTATATGATTTGTGTTATTAAATATACAAGTATATAAAAAATTGTTTATCTCCAATTATTTCTCGATGATTTCATATTTGATTTGTATTAAAAAAGTTGTATCATTTGGTTACAATATTAGTAGAGGAATAATACATTTAATAGGCAATATGTAGGAAAAAATATTTAACGGTGTATATTGTTGTATTTGAGAAAATGAAGTAGGAAAAATGTATAACAATTATCTCGCCTTTCATACATATCTGTACTTTTATTTATTCAAACAATGTCTTTTTGAAGATCTATAAATAAATAAATTGTTGAATTTTGATTTTAGATTTTTGATGTTTTCAATTGACGGCAAACTCTCGCCGAAACCTTAATTTTATTTTTTGGGAGTTCGGATATCATCAACAGATTATATCCAAAAAAAATATTATATATATATAAAATATATAAAAAAATATTATATTTAATATTTTTTAATATATTTTATTATATTTTAAATATATTATATTTTTTTTATATTTATAAAATTCTGGTATCTGTCATGTGTTTCCTAATAACTTTTCGTCCGTTGTATTCACGTATCTAATAAAAATAACATTTGTTCTAAAACTAAAACATAACGTTTTTGTAATTTCGTGGTCAACTTTCTTTTACAATTAATAAATCATTAGCTTCAATCCAATTTTTCCCAATTTTGATCATGGTACTATAGTACCATGATCAAAATTGGGAAAAATTGGAAAAAATAAAAGGAGGAACATTATAATGTTCCTCCTTTTATTGACTACCCGTGATTAAATTTTGCATATAACTTCTTTTTTTTCTGGAATGGTTTGCAAGCATCATTAGACATTTTATTCCGTTAGTTTATCATTATCATTTTTATTCCTTTAGTTTGTTATTTTGCGTAAACATATTGCGTCGTCTTCGAATAATTTTATTTGAATGATCAACAGTTTTCCTGAAGAATAAATTTCCATTCTATGTATCTGAAAACTGTTCATTTTTCTTTAAACTTTCAGTTTTAATATCTGTGTGTAAAATTAAATTGTTTTCTTTGTGCGCTGAAGCAGACTTATATTTATGATTTACAAAAATAATTTATATTAAAATAATTGTGTACAGATAGTGTCCTATAATGTTCTTGAAAGGTTCAACTATTTGTATAATTTTTAGGTGACGTATTAATACATGATTTTTCGGTAATTTCAGGATCTCATTCTTTAATAATGCACAATTAAACAAGCATTGAATAACTGAATTGGCATAACAAGAAACTGAATCACAATTAGAAAAACCGTGCAATTCTCTATCTTGGTTTATATCACTTCCATCATTCGATTCTTGGCACTCCTTGATATGTTTAGGCATAACCCAAATATCAATCTTTACTTTTTTAAATTCATTTTTCCCTCTTCAAGAACTATAATATCAGGCCTATATTTACTTTTTAACCCATTGTATTCATGTACTGCTTCAGAACTGGCCTTGTTCGAGGATGGATCAAAATTGATCAAATGCAATCCCTTAATAGGCGTTGTTGAAAAAGCAACGCATGCTTGACAAACTATAAAAAATATTATTACCAGCATCTACGAAGGAATTTTTTATACTCATTCCTTGTGATTTATGTATGGTGATAGCATAGCTTAAATATTTAGGAAATTTTTTCTACATGACGAAAACTTTGTCCATCAATTCAAATTTAACACTTATTCTTTCAACCGTACGTTCTTCCTCAGAAAATAAAGTAATCGTTACTTGTTGAACATAATTTTTATCATCAATTATTCTTTTATACTTTTTACAATACCTACAATACCATTAACAAATCCTTGAGTTACATCGATATTTCTGGTCAACATGACGTTAGCACAAATGTTTTTAGTAATGATCTTAGGAAGACCTCCAGTCATAAAACAATTTTCATCATCTGATTTTAAAGCTTTATTGATTTTTACCTCAAATAGGTTGCACAATCTAATAAATCATAATCACCTAATTCAATTTCTTCATAAGAGATGCGGTCTTAACATTTATTTCAGTATCTAATGTTTCACACATGTAACGGGTTGCTATAAGACATAACCTCTCTATTGGTACTTAATCGATGTAATTGCACAATTCGAGCAAATTATTATTGTAGTCAGTATTTGTAAAAACAAATTTTCTTGAATTAAGTTGTTTTAAATCGTCGTTGTTCAAGTGACAGATTCTAATTCGAGATAGCACTTTTCAATATTCTAAATCGTTTTTTTATAGCACACTGATAATGAATTCATCGTAATTGAAAAGAATCTTCCATAAATCAAAGGAACCAAATGATCCGAAGTATTAGTTGGTTTCATCTGAAGTAATTTTTATGTAAGTTGGATTGTCACGCAATGGTTAAAGTTGCAACAAATCTCCAAATAATAAACTGTGTCGTTTTCCAAACCAACCATCTTGTTCATCAGAAGTGTCGAATATTTCACATCTAAGATTTATATACATAAAAGATATGTTAAACATAAAAATTTCATCAGTAATGATTAAAGGCAGGTTTTTCAAGTTTTCTCGTATTGATTTCAATCCCATGTCTGACAATGGTTTATATTTTGAAGTAGCATCATGTTCTACAAGCAGTTGAAAAAGACTGGATTGTTAGTCCTAATGTTGTGCGCAGCGATACAGTTGGAGCAGTTACAGAAACACTTTTATTCAATTGTTGTTTAACCGAGTTTTAGTCAATTGTTTAACTCAACACCTTATTGCGCGGATAAGAAAACTTTTACCGGTCCCTCCTTCAACAGTGACGAAAAATCTTAAGATTTGATCATTATTGTTTTCTACGCATTTTATATACGTTTCTAATCTTCATTTAATTGCGCAAGAATATTGTCCATCTCAAAATTTTCCAAGTTGTACAATGTCTCTGTAATCTTTTCATTGCTTCATTGGCCTCAATAGGGCAATATTCTAATGATTCATCGATTATTTCCGAGTCTTTTTCGTTCTCTTCAATTTAATTTTAATAATTTCCTCAATATATTCAAAACCCTTTTGAATTTCCACTAGTCTTTCGTGGTATGCCATTGCTTTTGGTAAACTATGTTGTAGACTCAATAACTCTGAATGTGTGCTGTATCCAAAGTTTCTGACTTTCTGCAGGGTTTGAAAACAATGAACTGTAATAGTATTTTTTTCAGATTGAACATCTACATTGTATCTATAATGATTTACAAGAGATGAATTTAAATGTTTCTTGATAAATTGTCCGAAATACTTGACGCGAAAATAATACTGCGAGCTGAAAAAAAATAAAAATGTGTATTGAAATCAAAATATAATTTTCAAGATGATAAAGTAACGCTTTTCTAATTCGAAATTACACACAAAAGTATTTTTATTCATTAAAATATTAGAAATATCAAAAGCTTATTGTATTTATTTGACTAACAAATGCTTAAGTTATACCAGAAAAAGTCAATTCATCTTCAATGAAGTTTTGAGGAAGATTAAATTTTTAGACTGTCTCTTTTAAGCAATATATCATGAAAGTGTTCCGAAATTGTTATGAAAGTTATCAAACTTTATTTATTCAAAATAAAACCATTAAAATTGTAAAATTTACAATCATATTCAGACATTTTTTTAACCACGATAAATAATATCATTGATGACTAAACCAATGTTAAAATTATGTTATTTTCTAGAATGTATTTCATTTTATAATTATGTTATTTAAAGAATGTGGTTTACTATAGCCTTATATCACTAAATTGATTTTTAAAAGTATAATCAAGTTTTTACTTGAAAAAATATGAATTGGACATATAGAACATGTACAATATCAACCTAATAAAAATACATTAAATATTACTTATTGTTAATAAGTACTTATTTATTGAAAGGTAAAATCTTCAAATGATAGGATGTTGTACAGAGCCATTATTAAAAAGTATTTTTTGTTTTGTGTTAATATTGTTAAGAATAAGAGCATCAGAATTATAATTCAAATTATCTATGAAACTAATACTATGTAGCTGATGATCAAGTTGAAAAGACTTTACCAAATGCTCCGAAAAAATTTTAACCTAAGTTAAATAGAAATATTCCACTCAAGTACAACAGCAAGAATATGCAAAATTCTGAAACCATGCGATTGGTTGATTGGACGATACATCAAGTCTAGTCAGTATTCACCTGTTAATAATAAGATTCTTCTTATTTTTATGAAAAATAAATATAATTTTTATTTAATACATAAATACAATTTTTCGAAATATGACCCAAGCGCCACCAAATAGTTCTAATTGAAGAATAAAAATTTTACCAATTTATTTCTGTTTTATTTATTCCTTTTTTAATAAAACTAGTATAATCTCTTTAAAATTTTCTTTTAAATTTATTATTTCAAGTATATTTTACCTAGTACTATCAAGTACTGCTATCTAGCGACGTGATTCATAAATTGGTTAGGAAAAAACTGAGGGTTAGAAGAACAAAAATTTCACACTTTCAAATTAAAAAACGTGAAATTACAAAATTATTACATATTTATAAAAAAAAAACACTATATTCATTAACATCATCTATTTCTGCGATGATATGTAGCTTTATTTCATCAAAATTATTTATTTTTTTATATTTTAAAAATTTTGAAATGTCGATTTGCGAGTTGGTCAGAGTAAATAAATCTTCGATGTTTCCGCCGTTAGATAACTCTCGCCGTCGTCATTCTACCGTACGACTAGATATTAAAATTGAAATTAAAAATCATTTTATATTATAATGAAGATTTAGGATTTCAAGATAATTTTAATTTCTTCTTCCAAACTTAAATTAAAATCAAAATAAAATAAAAATTTTAAATTGAAATTAAAATTAAAAATTGCATATGTAGAAATATGAAGCCATTTACTTATATTAAATTAAAAAATAAAAATAAAATAAATAATTTAACAAAATAGAAATCCATGTGGACTATCTAGCCAAAATTATGTCATCAAAATTTACTTCCTGCTGGCCAATGAAAGAAAATTAGAGAAAAATTTTATTACATGCATAGGTTACTTACATTTCTACACTACTTCTTTACACAGACACTGCTTATATTCAAGCACTTATAGTGTAATACTAGCTTTCACAGACCCACATTCAAAAATTTTGCTGCCAGTGTACCCAGCCAGTTTTAATTTAAAATTGCTGGATAGCTTGGAAGCAAGTAGATGAAGAAATGGTAGTCACTCAGTACTAGTCTGAGCTGTTGTGAATGGTTAAAAAAATGTCTCTTGAACTGCCCAAGTAAAACCTGTGTGCAACTTGCAGTGTCAAATCACACAGTCAAGCAGAACATACCCTTCATAATTATTTTTGCTCTCAACAACAATCTGCTGACTTAATTGTGATCCCTTTTTCTATCTGCGAATTTTTTTCAGCAAAATTTCCTTGTAGTTCAAAACAGTAAACCGTATTTTTTTTGCGTTTGTTTGATTGTGCCTTTTTGAATTTTTAACAAGAGAAATGAGAAGAAAAAAGATAGTGAAAAAGGATTGCTAATACCCAAACAAGCAGCAACTGAAACCAGGCACAGAGTCGTAATGTTTAATAATTTTTTTAAATAATCATTCCTATCTAAAACAGCATTTACTTAGAAAATAGTTTGTAATCCTGTAAAATAATTTAAATTTAGGAGGGTTATTGAGAAAGAAATATTGCCTTACATTATATAACAATAATATTAATTAGTATTAAAAATAATATAACAGTGTTTTCTAAAAATGTATGAAATATTTGGCAGATGTAGTCAAGTCTTAAGTAGTAAGAAGTAGAATTTTCAACAGATTTCTTTTAGTTTTTATAATGAATTTTAATAATGTAATGAATTTACACAAATTGATAGAAATATAACTCCAAAATATAGTAAAACCATTCACGATTTTAATTTTAATTACAAAGTAATTTATTATTATTAAAGAAAAATAAAATATATTATCCCAATTTTAGTTTTAATATTGTATCTGAGATTCATGTTTAATTCCCAGCAGAAACTACAATCACTGTCTTTTTTCATCTAGAAATGTCATTGTAATTTAGATAAAACTGAAATGATGATTATTCTGCATTTTTAAATACAGAAAATCTTCATCTCTTCTAATTTAAGAGGTTGAGGTATAATTTTTTCAACAATAAGGGAAAATTTTATTTATTTATGATGGTATGGTAATTAGGGGAAGTGATTTTCAGTAACCACTTGAAAATAAACTTATACAGAAAGATTAAAAAACAAAAGATATATATAATAAACTACAAGTTAATAGAAACATCTTACATTAATTGAGAGTATTTTTAACAATGTAATGTTTTACTGAAAAAATAAAACTTCATATCAAAAGTGTGAATTTTTAAAAAGTTGTGCATTTCTTAATTAGAAAAGTCATTTTATATTTCTTTTTGTACTAAAAATTCACAATATAAACAGTATGTATCTGCTCATCCATCTCTCTGGTTTGTTATATTCTCATAAATAAATTATTCATCCAATCATCATTTATAGTTTCCTTATCTCTTATCTCAATTGAATTTAAGAATTAGCTTAATTCTCCCAGTACTATCTGAGTTAATGTAAAATGTAGTGAATCATAAAAAAAGAAGATGGTATCTGTAATATGATCCCAAACTGTAGTTGTCAATGTGAACAAATAAATAAATTATTAAATATTTTTCCCTCTCCTGCTTAATCTGCAGTTTACATTAGAGTATTTTCTGTTTAAAAATGCTGTTGCCTTTGTAGCCAAAAATACTGTTGCTTCTCTGACAATTTAAGACTTTTTTAACACACAGATATTTCTTTCCATGGAATTTATGAAATTGTATTTAATTAGAAATTAATTTTTTTACATTTATTTCTTGTTTAAAAAATGGTTGTCAATTTAATTTTTTCAAGTACACGTAACACTCTGTTTTAAGTCACAGATTTCCAAACTATTTTTAGTGTAGAGGATCAAATGCATGTACAAGAAAAAATTTAATTTTCAGTTGTTTATTAATATTTATTGTACTTTTTTTAGTTGTTGCAAACATGTTTTTAGATATATGACATGGGATACTTAATTTGTTTTCCTTTTTCAATAATAAACTGTGTATGTATGTGTGTGTTGTGAATATTTGTATTCATATCATTTCTTTCCCACTGAATGAAACCCATTGTCATACAAATTTACTTACATTTCATTGTATGAATGAATATAGTATTGCATATTTATTTTAGAAGATTTATTTTGCCAAACAATACAATAAAAAAATTTTTTAATATTTTGCTGCTTGATTTTTGAGCCTGTAAGCATGAGTTATTATATTTAGTATGTGATGTTGACTTCATGAAGTAGTGTGAATGTGTGTTGATTCACTCAGGCATGTTCAGTCAACTGAAACGTAGCCTGACAGACCTGCGGTTGCATGGACTTTCTTCCAAACCTGGTATTAAGGACGACTCTTCTAATCATACTGGTATGTAGATTTGCTTGCTCGCTTACCTTTGCTTGTTCTAGAAAATATCTAGTATTTAATTATATATTTAGTGTGTGTATTTTAAATAGATTTGCTTGCAATAAGTACCTCTAAGAATTTTTTTATATTTTTGAGATATTTATAATAAATTATTTGATTTTATTAGTTTCATTGATTATAATTGAAATAAAGAAATATTATTAATGATACACATATGCGCATTTATCTTGAAATGTGTGAAAAAATGATCAATATCTCTTTTTTAACTTTTTTAAATCTTAAGATTTTTTACTATTTGAATCTTGTTATGTTGAAATATTAATTTTCAACAAAAATTGATAACAAAGAAGTTAGTTTTGTAACTGACCATGAAGAGTGAATACATTGTTCATTTGTTACTTACTTCATCTTTATTAGTTGAAGGCAAAATAATAAAATTCTTCTAAGACTGGTTTATTACTAAATATAAATGTTTATTAAATGTATGTATATTTTTACTGTTTTAAGAACTGACTTCAAATATTTGAAAATTAAAAGATCATGTGTAATAAATTGAATAAAATATTCAGCTGCTTTGTTTTATATTTAATAGGTGATTAAAGGTAGAAGCTATTCACTTTGTTAATTTACGAACTTATTTATAATTTTCCGAGTCAGATGGAATACACAAAAGAGTGTGATGGAAAGTTCTCACCCCAACCAAGAACAGAATGTACCAGAGCCATGAATGTTATGTTCTGTTCTACATATTCCTTCCAATGCTGTACACTTTTATAGTGTTTAATTTCCAAAGTACCTTTGATCATTCAAAAAGAAGTCTGGTAACTGACTACAAAAATAAAATTGAAAAGTGGTATTCATCCAGATATTTTCTTTTAGGATTTTGAGAGAGGAAATATTTTGGTAGTGCAGGATCTACTAAGGTAGACTATTGTGCTCTCTAACCCAAATGATCCATAATGAAAAACCTTTTGCTGTATTCCTTACATTTTTCTTTCAGTATTTCCTGTAATTAACAAATTAGTTATAGTAGAATTCTTAAGTTTCTACCTGGTCTTTCTGAAGGTTTTCAGTAACCAAAGTACCTTACTTATCCCAAAAAACTATTTCTTTAATTTCTTCAGTCATGAAAACTCAAGTGCCATCACTGTAAGTTCTGTTTCTAGGTTTCTTAATTATATAGTGTAATCATTTTTTAACCAGTGATTGACTCCAAAAATTATAAAAAATGAAGTACTTCCTCAGAGTATTGCAAACTCAACTTGTAGATGTCCTCAGTATTTTATTTCTCATATCATTTCGTTTTCTAATATCTTTACTTTCTGTATAATTATTTAAGAAAAGATTCTCTCATCTGCAAGAAATCACAATATTTTTGGAGCTTATATTTGAATGTGTCTATTTTTGTAAGTTACCTTTGGTCTTAAATCATTTTGAAGAATTTGTACAATACTTCTTAGTTAAATATATTGGGCATTTTCCAATCAATTCTTGCATCATGTGAAGTTTCTCGCATCTTCGGAAGTTTTTTTCTGGAGGAACAAGAACTTCATGGTAGTATAGATTATAGCTCTTGACAATTTTATTTTTGTCAACATGGTATCTTAAAAAATGTAAAACAGTTAAAAATGAGCACTATAATACTGCAATAAATTGCCTCTTTAAAATAAAAAAAAGATTACATTTTTTCTAGCTGTAATGACAAACTTGGGAAGTGGATCAGGCTGAGAACATTTCAATATCTGGTTGTATATCTTAATTCTAACTTTTACTTTGCATCTTCACTACATGAAATTAATTCATGTTGCAACTTTTTGAAAAGTTTCTTATATGTTAATACTTTAGTATTATTTATTATTATTATTATTATTTGTTACACTTTTTATTTTATTTTTCACTTAACAGTATAAGATACTACTGATAAAAATTTCCATATTTTTACCAGACTTTTAAAAAGAGATCATTATTTAAAGAATAAAAGAGATAAAACTGCATTAAATATTCTAAATATTCTGCATTTTCTCTCTCCTTTCTAATATATATATATATAAATGTATGAAGAAAACTATATTTTTGCTGAATGTTTTGTAAACGTAGATTAGATGTGCTGTAGATCAATGTATTGGCTTTGTAGGACGTGCCTCTGCTTTGGACTCTCGAATGAGACGCTCAAGCAGTTCTCACAACATGAAGCATTCCAGACAAGAAATAAGGGTCTCTCCCCCATCCTCATCTGTAGACTGCACGAGAGAAACACAACCCCTGTTGGAACACCAGGATCCAAGTATGCAGTTTGTAGTTGTAACAGCACTTATCACACTTCAGTAGATCGAGTAGAATAAGAGCTTGGTGTCATAATACAATGGAAGCTCTTTGAGTAAAAATAAAAAAAAAAGCTTATTTATTAGTCAGTATATTATTAAGATATGTAATCATGTATCCGATCTGATTTTATTACACCTATGTAGAATAAATCTGTTTTAAACAAAACCCAGTTAACATTGTATTTTTCTACTATCCCTTTATAAGTTGCTCTGTGAGTGCAAGTTTTTTGTTCAACCTCTTAGAATGTAGCAAATAAGGTTTTACATTAAATTTATTACTAATAATGTATCTATTTAATATTTTCAAAGAATGTTTTTAAATTAACCAGTTGACTGACAAAATAGCCAACTATGAGCACCAAAATAATTAAATCCTACATTGTAATGGTTTGTATACCTGTTATATGATTTCTTGAACCTGAGGAGTGTATTTCTTCTTTTGCACAAAAATATTATGGAACTAATTTGCATCACTTCATATACAATAATTATTTTCACACTGTTAACAAATATTAATCTAATAATATAATCAATAAATTAAGTAAAGTGAAAAATATTTTCTACTTTGACCTTCAAAGAAGCATGCTTATAGTACACAGAGGGATGAACTGGTGTAGGACTCTACTTATGGGCAATGTTTTATCTTACATGGAAATAATAATATGGTATAATGATGATAATTAATATAATAAAAACAAAAATCCTAAACTGAGCTTAAAATAAAAAATCACCTTTTATTAAGATTACACTGATAAACAATAAAAATTTTTTAAATGTGTCTCAAAGTATGAACTGTTCTTTTGCATACATTACAGATCTGTAAATACAATTTTTCTATCACCCTTAGTTTTAAATAAATTATGTTTCAAAAAAAGTAAGGGAAAATATAGTTTAAATTTGTAAAATTTATAATTTTGCATGGCCATACCTGTGTTACAATGATTTCGCTGATGCTTTTCTTTTTATAAATATTCTCAGACACATCCCAAATTAATGTCCAACAGTAATTGGCTAGCATGTTAGAATTCCATTTCCCTTTACAGCAGCTTTCCTTCACTGAAATGTCTTGGAAATTTTCACCGTGTTACATCCCATAGCTCTGTATGAAATAAGAAGTTGATTAACAATATCATGGTAATTGTCGGATTTTTGTTAAACATCTTTAAATTAAGCCCAACCTGCATCTTCTACATTATTTAACATTAAGTTAAATACATCATCTTTGACCAACTCTCTTATTTGAGGACAACAAATATTCCTTCTTTAATTTTTCCTTCACTAACATTCGGAAATTTCTGCCTGATGTACAAAAATCAAAAAAATCTTCTTCATTACTTTTACAGAGTTTTTCATTAGTCCTAGCTTGATACAGAGAGGGGGTAAAAATATTTGTTTTGGATTCAACTAATGAATAATATTTTTCCCATTTGGAGTTAAGTTGTCTCATTTCTTCCACTTTTTGATAACATAATGTTTATCCCTAGCTCAGCTGTCCCATTTGCAAAGAAAACACATGTACTTACTATAGCCTAACTGCATGCTTAACAAAATACCTATTACTTTCAAATCATCACATATGTTCTAGCTATGTTTTTTATAATTTATTTTTTCAAGAAT
Organism: Lycorma delicatula; assembly: GCF_047948215.1. Classification (NCBI taxonomy): domain Eukaryota; kingdom Metazoa; phylum Arthropoda; class Insecta; order Hemiptera; family Fulgoridae; genus Lycorma; species Lycorma delicatula. Next base: position 284,258,765 of record NC_134455.1, read on the forward strand.
GTCTTTCATCACGTTATTGTCTCTTTCAAATTAATATCATAAGCAACTGGTATCAAAGGATATTTGTTACCATTGTGTAGTAGAACCACTTTTAAACTATATTTGGACGAATCGATGAAAAGGTGCCAGTCTTCAGGTTTATGAACTTATCCTAAGTGCAACATAAGCTCATCAATATTTAAGCAATAAACCAAATTATTTTCATCAATAAAGTACTGACAAAGTCTTTCTTGTTGGATTTGAAAGCCCAACATTTTTGTATTTTTTTAAAGTAAATTCCAGCCTTGCAGTCTTGATCCTAACAGTTCAGATTAATTTTTTGATAAATTTAAATCTCTAACAAACTCATTTAATTCACCTTGGGATATAAGAAGTGGCTTATTGGAAGATAATTCAAAATCAAAATCATTGTTGTCAGCTTCAGTACAGCCTGATTCTTCATAGCTACTTTTGAAACATACATTCACTGATTGCTCAGGAATTGAATAATTTCACTGAGGTACAGGCCTGATTGCAGATTGCAATGAAGGATATTTTAAGTATGTTTAGATTTTTTAGAAATTCCAGACACACTTGTTAAACAAAAGTAACAATCAGTTACATGATCCTTTGGTTCACGCCAAACCATAGATACATGTCGTAATATGTGACTATGATATGAATGAATTCTTTGTCTAGCATTGTTTATTTATAGCTTACAAATTATGTTAACAAAGTTAAACATTTAAAAAGGAGCTAACAAAATACAATATAGGAGCTTAAAATGCTAACTATACAAAGAAAAATGAAAAAAATCCTTTAATTAAAATTTAAAAATTTTTCAAAAATGGTGGGTGATAAAAAGATCTGAGTTCATATTTGTTTTCAGCATCAAAAAACAGATTAAAATCATCTATCCCATGTTAGGAAACAAAAATTATGTTTATCAGTGTTATTGTCAATTATTCATCTACTGGATAAGCAGTTAATATATTCCTTGTTTGTTGGACTTGTTCTGTATTGCTGGTGGACCTCAGGTTCAAATGTGGGAAAATGCTCAATTAATTTTTATTGAATGTAAATGTCCATGTTACCAGCGTAGTTCAGCAGTCCAATGTATGTTCATGTTAATGTAACAGTTTCTCAAGAATGGTTGGTCTAAGATGAGACAAGAATAAGTTCAAACTATATTGAGCTTACAATAGATTCTGAAAAGAATAATATGATTTTTTTTGTTAATTTATTTTTTTAATTTGTAAATAACTTTAAAATATATTTTTAAAAACAACCTATCAATCATCACTGGTCTTCTACAGTTCAACTGATCCATCTTATGCAAGTTTCTCCCCATTGAACTTTGCGTATAGTATGTCTTTCTCTCATAATAATGTTTTTATAAATCAATTATCTTCACCCCGTTTTTTCTGTTCTCTTTTCACCTTCCATTTTTCTCTCTGACATTTCTCAAGAAATATATTATTCTTAAAAATTATTTGATGCAAGTTTTCCTTCTTTCATTGTTTTAAGGTAGATTCTTAGTTTTCCTAACAAAGAAAAAAAATTAATGATGATTACTGCATACAAAGAATTGTAATTTTTTCTGCTTGGCCAAGTTTCACTCGGCTAATAAAGTTTAATACATACAGAAAATATACCCTAAATAAATATGTATTTATATTAATTAATATATTATATAATTTTCATAAAATAAAATAACTGTAGTAAAGATTTCAGTGCTTCAATGCATATTCATTATCACATATAAAAGCAGAAATGAATTTTGTAACAGAACTGAAAACTGCAGCAATATGTGCAATCTTACTGAAATATATGATAAAGTATTTGTTTATAAATTACTTGTTTTCATATTTCTCCTAGAAATTCATTAAAATTCTTTTCATTACAATTTGAATAGCTGATGACGTAAAACAGAATCCTTTTTTTCAAACAGTTATAAATTGTCATACAGAAACAAAAATGGATGAAAGTTAGAAAACTATGAAATATGATTAGATAATGAAATTAAATACTTTTACAATCAATTTGCAATGGGTAAAATTCTAATTTTATCCTTAAAAGAAAATTTTCAAGATAATTGACAATGGCAGTCAACCTGTTTATTAAAATAGTAGTGCAAGAGAATAATGTGAAAAATGAACTAAGAAATAAAGAAAATCAAAATATCTTGTCCTGAACAATTGCAAAAGCTGAAAACTTGATTGAACTAACTTGCAAGCAAAGTTAATAAATTACAAGCAGTTAAGGAAGGTAACCGATCAGAAAGGTAAAGAGATAATAAAATAGTTGAAAACATTAAAAACAACAGTGATTAAGATTAACTACTACTCTGTTTTGTCAAAGTTTTTGGAGTGTATGAGTGATGATCAATGACTGAGATGCAATAGTCAATATATCTCTGCAAGTACATGATTTGTAATTTCATACAAATTTTTCTCTTCTAAAGAAGCAAAGGTCTCTGTGAAAATGATATGAAGTAATGAAGGAAAACTAGTCCTGATTAATTACTTATAACAAAATACTTTATCTTTTATCATATTCTTTAGTGTATTTTAAAAGAGTAGAAAAATTATAGCATTATGTAGTTAACAGTATCACAATTTCTCAATTAAATAGTATCAAATTACAGGATTGTATTGCAGCGGTGGATTCTCATTTATATATATAAGGGAATTAAGAGCTATACATGAATTCTGTATAAAATCGATTAAAATTAAAAAAAATTAAACAGCAGAAATTTCAGTTTAATATAATGAATTACTTGGGTAAATAATCTGAATAAAAAAAAGAAGTATTTATTTATGATTCACATCTCCTTGTTTGCATGCAATAAACATCTGTGCTTGCTGTATACCTACCTTTCATAAAATGCATATGTTCATGAAGTTTAATCCCTTTTCTATATTGACAAACAGTGATTATTGAATAACTGTTTCAAACTAAATAATTTATGATCAAACAGTTATTGAATTGTTATTTGATTTGAAGAAAAGTGATAATCAGTGACTAGACTGCTTATAACTAGTTACTATTTTGTAACTAGTCATATTCATTTGCTGTAACTAGAATATTTCCGTACTGTGGTGCAAAAACTTTCATAAGAAAATTTAATTTAAAAAAATATATAAGTAAGAAAGAAGAGTCTCTATATTTTTATAAAGGTGAGTGACTACTGCTTGATTTTTTTTTTGTAATGTAAGAATGTGATTGTATCCTGCAAGTGGAATTCTGCTCTATGTGATGTTATATGCAGAGTCTATTGGTTTAAGAAGGTCCTGTCTGAGTGGAGTGCAAATGCTTATAATACATGTTGCCTTTGATGTTGCACATTACAAAAAATATATATATTGGGCATTGATGTCAGCGTGATGTGGCTTGCTTGCCTTAATTTACTAAAAAAAAAAAAACACCACAAGACCAGTACTGTATTCAGATGTTTGAAATCTATTTAATATTAATTGAAAATTATATTAACAAACAAGTAGTAAACTTCAGAAAAAGCAATTCCTAAAAATATTATATTACACCATATTATCCTCTATGTGTTATATATTAATATTAAAATGTAAAGAGAAAAGTGAAAAATTTATCTTTAAAACAAATGGTACTTGGTTTGGAACTTTAATAAAAATGACATACTTACAAGTTTGATCATTAATTAAGATGTGGTAAAGATTATTATATCTAATTGCTTTTTTTCTTGCACTCTGCAAGTTATTCATCCTTCACTAATTAACATAAAACTGAAAAACTTTAATGTTAAATACCAATTTAGTTTCAGAATCTGGTCTTCCAACACCTCAGCATGTTCTCTACCAGAACTTGCAGCAGCAACCAGCTACCCCTGGGGATGTATCAATCACAACCACTTCAGCAACAGCTACAGCCAATCTATTAGATGATGTACCTCTATCTGTTCCTCCTGCTACAGTTGGTGGTAGTGCTACTAATATAACGGGGGGTTCATCTCATTCGCACTACACCACTCCAGGTTCCCTTAGTCCTTCACATTCCAGAACACACCAAACAGGTATGCCAAACATATTTGTAGATTTATTAACAAGGCCATAATGTTTTTTTTTTAATTACCTGTATTTCATGGCTTTTAGTCTGATAAATGGTTTAAACTTCAACAATGCTTTTACTGTTTGTTACAAAGGTCTATGAGCCAATTAAGAGGTGGGTGGAATCATTTCTGCTTTGAATTATGGGACACCCAAATTTTGATCAGTCGTATTGTACAATTTTGTAACTCATCTAAGTACAATTATTATTAATCAGCCAGGATTGCTGTTACATGAATAATATTACTTGAACCAGCAGCAATATTACCTCTTAATTTATACCTCTTTCTGAAATGGTCATACATTACACATTCTTCAAGTAGATGCTTAATAGTGAGCGGTATATCACATTTACTACACGATTACATTTTATAACAATTAAATTGACATAAAATTGTTTTTTATTGATTTACTGTTGCCAATTTTCAGTACCAGAAAACCTCATTTTAATTTTTAAAAGAAATTCAAAAACCACGAAAGTACTTCATTGTCATGAATAATTTATTCAAGTATTGAACTTAGTTTAATTAGTTTACATGAGATTAATTTTATGATAAAAGATCAGATTACACAGAAACATCCCAAAAGTTACTTTCTTTTTATATCACTAAGTTAACTAAGCTGTATTTCACAATTGTTAGTTTCTTTAGTTTTTGATGAATTACTTACAATTTTTATGAATTTTTATTTATTTTCTAACATTACAGGTTCTTATAATTAAAATATTTACATGATATTATAATAAAACTGTTGTTTTATCTATTGATTATTATAGTTTTAACACCTGTGTGTGTGTATGTGTGTGTGTGTGTGTGTGTGTGTGTGTGTGTGTGTGTGTGTGTGCATGTGTGTGTGTATGCTTGTATGCGCCCCTCCACTGTGCACCACATAATTATAATTTCTTGCTAGTGAAGGAGTTCATGCAACCGAAATTTTCTGGAGATTGACTGCACAGTTCAGGGACCAAACATTGTCAAGGACTTGTGTGTTTGCCTGACATAAAGAGTTCAAGGAAGGACAAGAACGAGTGGAAAGTTAGGTACATGTTTGCCGTCCCCGGACCAGTATTGCAAATGAAAACATTTGAGCGGTTCCAGATATTCTTGAAGACAATTGGTGAGTGAGAGTATTCTAAATTGCAGAAAACGTCGAAATAAATTATGAGATCTGTCAAGCAATCATCACAAATGACCTACTGTTTCGTAAAGTGTGTGCCGGATAGGCCCCTCGCCTTTTGACCACAGATCAGAAGTTGAGACATTTGGAGGTAGTCAGAGGCTTACATCAAGGTTTGTGAAAGAAGGTGATGGATTTTTGAGTCAGATAGTCACCTGCAATGAAACGTGGGTCCTCCACTACACGCCCCAGTCAAAACAAGCCAGTATGGTGTGTCAGAGGAAAGGGGAAGCAGCCCCATTGAAAGCCAAGACTCAACTTTTAGCTGGCAAGGTTCTTTCAACCGTTTTTTGACCAGCAAGACATTTTGCTGATTGATTTTTTGCATGAGCGATGCACAGTCAATGCTGCTTACTACTGTAAGCTGTTGAATGAGGTGAAGGTTGCATATTACTACAAAAGACAAGACCAACGATTTGAGAGCCATCCTCCTCCATGACTACACCAGGCCTCATACTGAAGCTCTAATGGTCTCAAAACTAGAAGAAATGCACTGGACTCAACTTGATCATCCTCCCTACAGTCTAGACCTATCGCCCTGCAATTTCCATTTGTTTGGGCCACTTAAAGAAGCTCTAGGAGGGCAACGATTTGAAGATGACAAGGGCATGGAGGAATTTGTGCGCAATTGGCTCTTGATGGAACCAGCTTCATTCAACAATGCTTCGATAATAAACGTTCCTGTTTGCTGGGAAAAATGTGTTTCTAAAGCAGGAAACTATTTTTCTAGCTGTAGAAAAATAAATTATATTTGCCTTTTATTTTTTAATAAATACATTTAAAAAAAAAAAAAATCCCGCTTTTATTTGATTTACCCTCGTGCATGTAAGGATAATATCATAGCGATAAGTAAATCATAAAGAGACCTCTATGTGCATAACTTTTTTCATTGTTTTTTTTAATAATGAGCAGCTTCAATTTGTTGAAATTTCATATTAAAAAACCACCTTGTTTCACACCATTCTGTCTTTATTAATGTGTTCTCCTCTTGGTTCTACTCAAGTTGACTTTTTTAATTTTTGTGTAATATATGAGTACTATTCTTTTCCTTTACTACCTTATTATTATTTATTTAATTATTATTGTTTTATTTTTGAGTATGTATGAACACCAAGGTCATTAACCCTTATCACATAGTTTGCAAGAAAGATCACCCACAGGATCATCAGATGAAAGGGGATGTGTAGGCCTCTGAAATTTTAATAAAATATAAAATTAATCTTAAAATTAGAAAAATTTAGGTAAAATGCACAAATGGCTAAAGAATACAATAAAGAAACTATATGTTGAGGTATAAAGGACCTTCATACATGGGATCAGGAAATGACATATCCTTATTTCGCTGAATGCTTACTACAAACACTTTAGCAATCTGCTGACATGAAGGTATGCAAGTATTGTTTATTTTCTTTCCATCGTTTCTCAAATCAGCACCAATATCCTTCTTTATTTATCCTCTTTCTGAGGTTGTCATGCATTGTATTTTCTTCAAGTAGTTGTTTAAAAGTGAGCAGTTTACCAGATTCATTACACATTGGTCTTTCTTGCCAGTAAACTTATTTAAATTTGTGATTCGTGTATGACTGATTCTGAGTTGTTTCAATGCATTTGTTCCTAATGAGTTAGTTTTGACTTCTATTTATAAGGAATAGTTTTCATTGCATTTTAATTAGTTTTTAATTTACCCCATTCTTTGATCCCAGTATTTCTTATAATGTTGACTAGATGAACATCTGCTACTCAAATAGGGATTGTATCCATATTATTACTATTCGTTGCCATTCTGGTGACTTCATCCATGCTTTCATTTTTTGAATTATCAATATGCTCTGAAATCATATAAATACACATAGCTGTCTCAATCGATATATATATATATATGTATATACAGAATTAACAAGTGCATCTTCAGTATTTTTGTTCCAACTAGCAGTTAATGTTCTTAAGGATTTGGAACAAATAAACACTCTCTCTTCACAGAAATGTTTTTTGAAGCAAAGACCTTGCTGCATAGAAATGGGCTCTGCCTGTAAACAACAGTTGTATCTGACAGTCTCCAAGAATGAGCTTCACCATTAACGTATATATCGCATCCAACATAGAAGTTATTTATCCTTTGTAGCTACTGAGGATTGTGAAAACTTCTGTTTGATGAGTTTATTTTTTTATTTTTCTAAAAGAGATCTTGTTGCAGAATTTGGCAAAAGCCATGTGTGTGTATAAATTTTTAATGCTTCCAGCAAAGCAATTTCATGTTTATTTGCTAACTTGAAGTACCATATTCCTGCTGGTCTGGAATAGTCTAAATTTATCATTTGATAGAAGTTGAGTGCTATTGTCAAACTCCTGCTTGACAAGAGGATCAAAAAGTTCTCTCTGTAAATCCAAACAAGTCATTATTTGTCATTTCATCAAAGATTTTTTTCAGTAGCACACAATAAAGAAAGAGGAGGACGGTAACTACCGAGATCTGTCAGATTATCTTCTTTTTTTTTGAAACTGGAGCAATATATGTTTTTTTCCACAGCCATGAGTACGATCCATCCTGACATATCTGATTTTACACTCTTGAAATTAGAGTTTTGCAGCAGTATTTAGGTGTCTGATTCACGATGTAATGTATTTCATGAGGACCGGGTGTTCTAATAGCTGTTTTCTCCAACGCTTTCTCAAGTTGCTCTATTTCAAAAGGTACATTGTTCAAAAGAATCATTTCTGTTCCAAAATTTTAATAACCATAAGATTCAATTTTTCAATTATTGAAACCATCATAATTAACACTATCGACGACTACTCCATATTGACTGGGAATAACCTTGAACAACAAAATTTTATTTTTGTTAGTGTTAATACCTAAATCTTATAGTATTTTTGACCCTGATTTCAAATATGCAAGTGGTTTCTTTCTATCAAGCATTTTTTTGTAACTACCATTTTTGTTGTAAGAAAAAATATTGTGATGGTAATCATTATTACACATGCAATTTCTACATGCCTAAAATCTGCTATTTTTGGATTTTCTGCTGTAGTTTGCTGTTGGTACATCAGTCTTGAGATAGCAGTACTCAGCTAGCATTCTTGGATTCCATTTTCAATGTTAGCATGTTTCCATGGTGGCTATTTCCTAGTGAAAGTGTTCTCCATGATCATCACTCAAAGCTTCAAGATTGGTAGGGAAAAAATCCGGATGAGAATCTAAGAAGTGAATCTTTAGTGACATAATATACAAGTGCTTTATAGTTTTTAAGAAGCTCAGTTATATGGTTTTTGTACTTATCTACCATATGATTTCTAAGGAATTTGTTTACAATCTTTTTAAAAGATTTCTACGCAGCAACCTCAGTCATTTCAACTATTTTCGAATTCAGTATCATTCATTAGGTTTTTTATTTGCAGTCCGGCAAATATAAAGCATGTCAGTTAACCTCATGTAGTTACTGCACAGCAGGTGGTGGAGGTGTTCCTCACAATGCGGTGGAAGCAGCTTTGTGTTGAAAAAGCCTGGCTAATACTAAGTAACCTTGACTGACGTGAACAAACACATTTGCAATATAAGTAGCCATTGCCAATGAATGGCAACTTGTTTAAAATTACATTTATATGTCTGTTTATTTTAAATAGTTACCTTTTTTTTTGGAGAGTTATGTCATAAGTTTATATTCATTTTTATAATTTACATTATTCACCATTTAACGAAACATTTATTTGCAATTGTAAGAATTAAAAAATTACAATTATTTTAACAGTTTAGTTCCATCCATGTTATCATCTGCATCTTCAGCAATGTTGCACTCTCATTGCACAATTCTAAATCCTTGTCTTATTTGCCAATATCATCATCCATTGTTATTATTCTCTCTACCTGCTTATCCGCTACTCTGTCAACCTCAAAATAATTGTTTTTCAATTGTAGTGACTGATCACAGCATTTCTTCCAGTATACTGCCAACAGCTAATTAAATTTCTGTTGAACCATTTCTTAGACAACATTGATTTTATTACAGATATTAACGGCTGCTACATCATTCTTTTCTTTTACCCAAATTAAGTTTATTGATTTTAACTTTGGATGATGGGGTGGCAATTTCAACACACTATGTTTGGTATTTTCCAATTATATTATCCAGAGTAAACTCTTGGTATTGTGGCTTGATCAGTTTTACGAGTGGTTATAATTCAGAATTGAACAAAGTCGCATTACCAGGAATGTTTTGTTTTTGTGACCAGTCCAACAACTCCCTTTCTATTATTAGAATCTGGAGTTGGGTACAACTTTCATAATTATTAGATGCATTATCAATTACTAAAACTGAACTGGAAGAAAAATTAAAACTCGTTCTAGAAGATGTGGTATCAGTTGATAAACCTCCTTTGTAAACCTCTGTTTAACAATGATATGATCTATCTGATAACTTGCAGTATCACCGATACTGCAAGTATCTTTTTCCATCCATAATTTGTACTTGACCATAATTGTGTTGTTAATGGCATATTTGACTGCCAGATCATCAGCGTAAATACTTTTACTGACTTCTGGAATGGCTAATAATTTTATTAATGGTGATCATGAACAAGGTACTGCTCAATGGTATGCAATTTTCAACACTTTTTTCTGACGAGTACTCATTATAAACCTGTACTTGAAAAGTATGCTTGTTCATGTAGTTGCCAAATAATACTGGTAGATTACCATGAATGCCCAATCCATGTAGTTGGAAGCATTATTCCATGACACCAACTCATATCGTGAACTCGTATATTGAAGTCCTTCAACAGATAAAAAGAAGACTCCGACATGAGCTTATTAGTATTGAAACTGTTATTTATAGTATTTTAAAAATTAATCATTTAGTCAGTAGTTGAATGGTACTGTCGAAATCATGCTTGATGTGTGGATAAAAAACCTCTTCTAAAATCCAAACAATTCTTATCGTTTGATTATCCAAGTTGATTATTTATAATTTTTTGGAATTGGAATAATATATGCTTTCTTCCACTGTCGCAGTTACATTCCGTTCCACCACTTGTGACTATACAGTTCTAGTAATCTGATTTTTGCCGTAGTGCCTAACTGATTATGACATATTGTATTCCATCTGGACCAAGTACTGTATTGCTGTTTTTTTCAACACTTTTACTAGTTTGTCTATTTTGAAAGGTACATTATATGAAAGGTTCATTTTGGTTCCAGAATTTAGCTGACCCTCAAGTTCTGTTTTTTGTTTTGGTTTTTTTTTTTGAAACATTCATCATAATTAGCCAGGAACTATAATTTCAAGGAGCGTTTTACTGGCTCCTTAAAATTATTGCTCAATTATTCAGCAATTTCGTTTGGAGAATCTATTAAATGATTACTGCCCTCATATTGAAGGCACATTATGGGAGTAAAGTTTATACTCTCGCAGATGGCCATCACTTTCTTCCAAACGCCTGCCACGGTCATATTTATGCTAATGGATGACAAATATTGTTGCCAGGATCATTTTTTTGAACCTGTCATAATTTTTTTTGCATATGCCCTGCGTTCTTTGAATTAGGTTTTCTGATGATGGATTTTTCTTGAAACACATTATATGCATTTTGCTTCCTTTTTATCACTTAACATTTTTCATTATTGGAGATGCGATTTTATTGAAGCACCAGCTACAATTTGTATCTGAAAATGGTTGCTTCCATGAAGGTCTTGTAAAACTTTGAAAGAGTATTTCAATGCAGTTGATGCATTTGTAGAAGTTAGTTATACAGGACGTTGATCCATATCTGGCATTAAAATAGGTTCCTGAGCCACCATTTAAAATAACAAAGTCAGAATTTAAAAGGAACTTTTCTAACTCTTTCCATGGGATTTATTTGTTCCGATCCCCAATAAGAGTTTTGTGTATTGAAGTCACTCATTAATATTATGGGTGGGGGTAGCTCAGCAATTAATTTTGCATTATATCATCCTCCTTCCAATAAATTTTCAGCAAGTATATGCTGTAGGTAGTGATCTGCAATGGACACTTCATTCAGATTGCAACTGTTTGCAGATCTGTGTTTATTTCAACCGCTTTGGTGTGACTCTAGACGAAACATCAAATACTGAGCATTGGAGCTCAAGAATGTTTGATAAACATCTATTACTGTTTCACTGAAGAATCAATTCATTATATTAGGCAGTTAATTTCAGAGTTTGCCCTAACACCAACCCTTTATTCTCTTCTTTTCCATCCTCTGAACGGTTACATGCTCTAAAATTATGTCATCGCCTGTGTAGCTCCTAGCCTCTTAGTCGGAGATCAAGGAATCAGCAGGTGAGAACAAGCAAGGCTCAGCACTATGTGTAGGTGCTGACTCAGAGGCAGGAACTGGAGAGACACTCATGAAGGGTATTAGTGCAATACCCTTCAGCAGCAGCAGCAGTTAGTGCCACTGCTGCCTCGGAAAGGGGTGAAACAGTCACCCTTTGTGTGGTTTTAGGAGGTAGTCTCCTTAGGTTTAGGTTGTGAGACCACCTGAGAAGAGCATGGCTTCAAAGCCTCCACAGAGGGTTCCAAAGCCTTCTTAATTACTTCAACTGTCAGACTATGTAGTTACCTTAACTTCAAGTTTGTCTACCTTTTTATTCTATTCTGATGCGCTTTTATTTTTATTCAAAGACTTCCTGGTAGTTGTGACTTAGGTGGTCTCACAGTTTCCTTTTGAGAGAGAAAGAGATTTCATTTTATTATCTATTATTTCTCTCTACAACTGTAGCTAACATTGGAGCAACGTTACTGAGGAGCTGATCTGCATCGTCAACACTTGCAGTAAAAACAGTAGCTGCTGCCTGACCATACATTGTTGCTCTAGGTTTATGATTGTTTATAACATTTTTGGCTTCAAAATAGCTGACCTTGTGTAAGGTTTTAATTACCTAAACAGCTACTTCATTTTTATAAACAGGATAATTTCTTGATTGGCATGAGTGCTGTTCTTTGCAGTTGACACAGATGGGAGCATCCTTGCATGCTTTCCCGTCATGTGTTTCTCCGCCACACACACATATCTGAGGTCTCTCACATCATACCGCAGTGTGGGCAAATTGCTGGCACTTGAAGCATCATATGAGTTGTGGTACAAAAACTTGCATATCCAGATGGTCTATATCTCCATGAATTTTTTCGGCATTGAAGGCTTATTAAAGATGAAGAAATGAGAAGCTAGAAGGTAGTACTTCGCCATTCCTTCTCATGTTCAACTCCTCTAAAATTTCCTGCCCGGAACAAAAATTTAGTTGATCTCGTCACACCACAACACCCTTTGAGACATTGAGAGTGCTGTGTGGTTCAACATACAGATAACTCACCTATATTGTTTAATACAAAAATCTCCTGTGACTGGATGTAGTTAGTTTCTCAGTATAAAAATTGTTTAAAATCTTGCATATTTCTTTTACTTTACCACCAGCACAACTAGTAATCTCTCAAGCAATAAGAAAAGGGCTACCCATATGAAATTACCATCTTCTTTTAAGATCACAAGTATTTAGGTCTGGATGAACTGATCTTAAAGATAGTTCTCTATAGACTCTTCACCTCAAATTTTTCCTGATTCATGACTTCTTCCATTCTGCTTCCAGTGACATGGTTGGTTCTAAATAGGGGTGTTTATGTTAACCCTCTGCCGTGATAGATTGTTCAAACTGCATGATGAATTAATCCCTTCTGTAGCAAGGCTTGCTGCCAAGGTACACCCCCACTCCAGTTTTACCAACCTTGAAGGTCCGATCCAGTACTCCAGTGAAACTGGCATATATCCTAGAAGAAAGCAGATTCCCAGTCTCTGCACTGAATCCACTTTCCTACCCAGCGAAGCTTTCAGGGCTCCCATGCACTGACTTACATAGGCACCTTACTATCAAGCTTACCGTCACAGGGATCATGTGGATAACGAATGGTCTCCATTGCACCTGCTATCACATCTACCCTGGCCGCCACATCACCAGCTCTAAAAATGGTGTAAATGCATTTCCAAAATTTTCAGTTGTGGATGATCTGCAGGTGGCCAAAAAGTTTAGTCCTTATACGTGGAAATCAGGTCAAAAGCAAGTTAACATTTCCTTGAAAATACTTGGAGCACTGTTAGCCAGTTATGTTTATCGTACTTATGAACAGTTGTTACCACTCTGGACACGGAATGTAAATATAGATGGTAAGTTCTAGACATGGGGATTATCTAACTTAGGGCAATATGATATATTATTTATCTTAATGTTTACTTATAATAATATTATTATTTACTCCTTTTTTTGTATTACTACTTTGAAATTATTTAATAATTTAATATCATTACATTCAACAGCTTCTACAGGTGCACAAGATAAATTGATTCTAATATTTGAGCAGAATTTGGAAATCTGGCTTTAACTGATAGAATGCAAGGTTACGAAGAAAGGTAATGGGAATAAGTAAAGTAAATTCTACCAGGAAGTATCCCTCTAACAACCAAACAATATAAACCAGAAGGAGGAAGGGAAGTAAGCAGGTATTGGAAGAGGTGTTCAGTTTCAACATTATAAGAGTGAAATGTGCACTAGAACAGATATGAATATCATCTTGGAAAGAAGATGATTGATAATATCCAACAGATTCAGTTAATTAGCTGACAGGCAATTGCCTGTAAATTGTATAATCAGTCATTTATCAGAGAAAATGTTATCAATCACTTTTCAAAAAAAAAAATTAAAAAATATAATACTATGTATACTGTAATATTTTTTACCAAATAATTCCTGAATTATCTTTTTAGCACGATATACTTCAGTTTGCGATGGGATACATACTAAGTTTATTTAGCTTATTTTCTTTCTTTATTTATTTTTTAAACTTAATAATTTATTTTACATGTATTATAATATTTTTTTTTAACTTTTACTGAATTTTGAAGAAAAAAGTATTTTTTTATATAGCTTTTGTTAAAAAACTTTTCTCGATATAAAAACTATAAAATAAATGATTCTTAAATTCAATAGTTTTTCTTGGCTCTTAAATTATGAAATCAATTCCAAGCTTAATGAATTTCTTTCTGTTGAAATATCAGAAAATTAACACCTTCAGTTGACCTCCATTTGGGTAAAACTCACTCCCCGTCATAAAAACTTACTTTTCTTCATCTCTCATAAAGAAATATCACTGGATATGCCAAATTATTTGCTTTGAAAGTTTACAAATTTTTTCCCAAAAATTGCCTGCCTCCTTGTCCAGAATTCTGTTAGTCTTAAAGCAAACCAAGACTGATATCAGATTTTTTTTAAATCTTTCCATAAGAGTGTAAGAAATTGTAACTGATTTAATTTGTTTTCTTTTTAATAATTTTAATAAAATCTATTAGAAATAAAAATTAATGTCAGAAAATATTTTTCCCAATAAAGGTAATCCTTTAAATGAATTATTGGCAGAGAGATTTTTCTAAGAATTGGATTACCAATTTTTTAAAGTTCTTAGTTTACAGTCACTCATGATATTTCAGAAACACATAAATTAACATTACTGGTAATAAAAAAAGCATCATTTGATTTCTTCATGTTTAAAGAAACAAATTACAGAATTATGAAATTTTCATAGTTAAATGAATTGAATTTTCTTTTCAAAAAAAACTTAAAATTGAGAAAATAATTAATTGCCTGGTTTCTTAACAAGAAAGCATGTATTTAATAATGCATTTAATGCATCTTTTATGTATTTAGTGCATAAATATGTGTTAAAATACATGAAAGATGGTGGTTATAAAACTGAAAAATACTGACTTGAAGAAATCCCCGTTCAGAAATTTTTACTTTGGCATATTTATTATAAACACAATACAATGTAGGACAACAAGCTTTGTTTATCATGCTAAAAGAGAAGTTACACTATGTTCCTTGTTTGGTAGTGAATTGTGTGCCTCCATATATGATACTGCTAACCAGTACGTATATATATATATTGTGTGTGCATGCATGTGTGTGACTAAGCTAATATGTTTAATGCAGATAATTACAAAATTCTAATTGCTATTCTTTTATATCTACAAGGAACTTCATCTGTGATACCTACAGGGGAGCGAGAACAGCGTTGTCAAACTTGTGGGTCCCTCCGGGCAAGGACCGAAGCCAGTTTTTGCACCCGGATAGACCAACTTAGTAGGTGGGTGAAGAAAATAAATTAATTTTAATCTAAAATTTATAATCCAGAATTACTTCTGGTTATGTATGGAAAAAGTTAGATTCACATAACCTATTGTGTCTATTTTTGAAGGAAGAGAAGAAACTGCTTTTAAATTTCAACAGTTTCTTTCCAAAAACCTTCAGATTTATTCAATTAGTGTCATAATAATTTAAATATATATAGAAAAATTGTGTTTAATTAGACAAGTTAATGGACAGTTAATGGAATCAATTTTTCTGAACAAAATTATTTTTAATAATAATCTTAAGTTTTAAAGAAAGTTTAATTTTTCAGTAAATGATGATACCTCTGATAAGGAACATGATAAATTTAAAATTATTTGATTTCAGATATTGTTACTATCATACTAATCAGAGCATATGATTAATTATAGTTGGGTTCAACAACACTATCTGGATTGATCAAGTTGTACCTAAACTCAACTATACATTGCACAGATGACTTTACAAAAGTTAATTTTATATCATCCTCTACACAAAATGGGAATTTGGTTCACAATTTATAGTTTAAGTGGATACTTTTACATACTGCAGAATTCTGATAAAGGTTTTTCTTAGGGAAGCTTGAACCTGTTCTTGGGTAGATTTTAAGTACTTAAAGAATTGGATTGATTGTAGGTGGGATAGGCACAAACTACTAGAAGGAGCCTTAAAGAAGTCTTTAGGAAGCTTTGTTTTCTTCACTGTCTTCTTATGATTAGAAACATCTTTTTCTCACTACCCACCCTCTTTCACATGCTTTGAATTCCTTCTTCCGTAGAGTGGTGTGTGGGTTTTGGCAAGATACTTACTTAATCACTGAACTCATACCCTCTCTCTCTCTCTCTCTCTCTCTATATATATATATATATATATATATATATGGTTAACTTTAAAATTATTATATACTAGTGTTTGTGTGTAATGAGATCAGCTTTTCCTTATGAACATGTTTGCAGATTCTTGTGAAATCTGAATGATAAATCTAATCTTATTTCTTTTAATACATACAGTTACATACTGACCTTATTTCATAGGGTAGGTAAATACATTTCATATCTTATTTCTGAAATAAATAAATAAAAATAAAGTATCAACATCTATTTCACATTTTTATTAAGAGCACTGACATCTAGATCATACTAGACATGTTCTGAGAGGATCTGATGGTCTGGATTGGTTAGTGATTACGGAAGAGAAAAAATAATAATAAAGTACATCAACACTATTTAAAGTTAGTTAAATTTATAATTATACGAGAAGAAAATAATATGGTAAATAATATTTATGCTACAAGAACCGAAGACTAAACTGAGAATAATACAGTCTGGTTGAATAAACATAACGTTCTCAAATAAAAAAATACAGGAATTCAAATACATAATTAACGTACAGCATGAAAACATCATGATCAGTCTTACCGAGCACAACATTTTACTTATAAATAATATAATTTTAGTTTTTATATATAATATCCGACAATCCAGAAACAGCCACGAGCAGTAAGTAAAAATTAAAAAAAGTGTTTAGATAATTTAAATCTTGTAAAAAGCTTAACCCGATGATTTATTGATAACAAAAAAAATATACACAGCACAACCGAAGCTATCACACCCACCTCACAAAGAGAACTGCTTGACTGACAGCTGACATCGTCATTCCCAAACTCTGAACAGAATTGTAATAATAAATAACCTTTCACCTGTGAAAGTTTCTGAATTAGTTTAGACCCACTAGGTCAAGCTGGGGTTGAGATATTTTGAAAAATTGTATTCATGGTGTGATTTGGCTCATATTCACAATGTATATTAGTTACGTGAAAAGAAATATTTTTGCTTAAAATGGACCTACTAATTGGGACTGGGGAGTCAAGATATTTCAAAAATTGTATTTATGGTCAGATTTGGTTCATATTCAGAATATGTGTTACTTACATGAAAAGAAATACTTCTGCAAGAAATGGATCCACTAGATGGTGCTGGGGTTGAGATATTTGGAAAAATTACACTTATGGTCTGATTTGGCTTATATTCAGAATATAGTTACGTGAAAAGAAATATTTCTGCAAAAAATGGACTCACTAGGTGACACTGGGGTTTAGATATTAAGAAAAATTGTATTTATGGACCAATTTGGCTCATATTCAGAATATACATTAGTTATGTGAAAAGAAAGAGTTTTGCAAAAACTATACCTGCTAGGTAGCACTGATGTCGGAATGTTTACAAATCAAACAAGCAAATATACAAACAGACTTTCTTCTTCTTAGAAGAAATATATATAAATATAAAATATATATAAATATAAATATATTGTTTTTTTACACACAGGAGAAAGGGAGTAAAGGAAAAAGGAAAAAGGGAGAAATAGAAAAGGGAAAAGGAAAAATGAAATAGGGAAAAAAGAGGAGAAAGGAAAAAGAGGAAGGGGAAATAGGAAATGGAGAAAGAGGGAAAAAAGAAAATAGGGGGATAAAGTGAAAAATTAATTTTGTGAATTCCGTAATGTTCAGTTTCTGTAATGTTTTAATGTTTTCAGTTGTGTTCATTTAATCTGCAAGACATTTAATCTATATATATACTCAAATCTAACAATACTGAAGCATTGCTGGGTCAGCAAGTATATATATATATATATAAAAATGAATGTTTGTTTGTCCCGTATATGTTCCTATACTATTCATCCGATTGCAATGAAACTGGTGAGTTGTGCGCATGCCCCATAAAGGTTTCTGAATTAGTTTGTACCCGCTAGGTGGTGCTGGGGTCAAGATATTTCAAAAAATTGTATTTATGGTCCAATTTGGCACATATTTAGAATATATATTAGTTACGTGAAAAGAAATATTTTTTTTGCAAAAAATGGACCCCCTAGTTGGTGCTGGGGTCAAGATATTTTGAAAAATTGTATTGATGATCTAATTTAGTTCATATTCAGAATATATATTAGTGCATGAAAAGAAAGATTTTTGTGAAAAATGGAAAAAGGGATATAAGAAGAAATGGGAAAAGGGAAGAAAAGAAGAAGGGAAAAAGGAAAAGGATAAATTTTGTGAAGTTCTGTAATGTTCAGTTTTTTAATGTTTTATCAAACTTTCATTTAATCTATGTATATATACTAAAATCTAGCAATGGTGGAGCATTGCCGGGTCAGCTAGTTGTACTATAAATGGTTTTTTATTTGTAAATATTAAGTTTTATGATAAATTCAATATTTTGTTACTATTTTTTACTGTCCCATATTACATTTAATTTTCTAAGCATTTGCAGTGTTGGTATTAATCCACTTACCAACAATTTTCAAATATATTTCAAGTACTTTTGGAGTCGTTACTCCAGCATCAGAGATTTCTTATATGATGTTAATTCAAAATTTATATGTCATATGTGTAATTATATTTAAATTAAAATTGTAATATTTATTTTTAATTTTTGACAGCCAACTATTATGAATGTAACAATTTTAATTTAAATATAATTATACATATGACATATGAATTTTGAATTAACATCTTATAAGAAATCCCTGATGATGGAGTAGCAACTCTGTATGTACTTGGAAATATATTTGAAAATTGTTAGAAAGTGGAACTTTAATTTATACAATTATATCCCATATTAGCTTTTCAACTCTATTTTTCGGTACTCTATTTGGCAATAATTAACCAAATCTATTTTTACTAATTTACAGGGATTTTAATTTAAAGTAGATTAATGATAAATAATTGTTTTTCATAAAAAAATTTCATTAGCTTTTTTTTCTTATTTTCTGCAATATTAGATAGGCCTGAAAATATAAAAACATGGGACAGCACAAATTTTGTGTTGTTTAAAAAGTCTGCAACATCACTGGATAATTTTTCAATAAGTTTCCGGCAGTTACAGAAAATATCAGCTAATAGATAAATGTGTTCAATTATTAAAGAAGTTAATTTTTATTATATGTTTTATTTTATGGAGAGGCATATTTTCTTATGAATTTTATTATCAATTTTTAAGCAAAATGAAACTGATTTATTACAGGCAGCTGGAATCACTCGAAAACTCTGTATCTAGTGACATAAGACTGATTCTTAACTTGTTGAGGCAACAAGGAATTAAGGCTTCTGATTCATTGCCAGAGACTAGAGATGTAAGTTTCTTATTTTAGGTAAAATAAATATGTAGCACCAATTTAATATTTGTCATTTAGTTATGTCTTAAATGATTGAAGTTATTATTTCTCTTTAATCATTTCCCCTTCAAATTTAAATTTCCATTTCTATAAATAAAAGATTATGTTTTTATTTTTTTCATTACATCTAATTACATAACTCTAAGTTATTAAATTAAGAGTTAAAAGTAATAAAATATAGCAGTAAAAAATATCTAAATCAAAACACTGCTTATAAAAATAATATATCAAATAACTGATAATTCATCAGTATAGATAAAGTATTTAAAAAATGAACATTTATTAAATGACCATCCTGAAGACTGGAAAAGAATTTTAAATTTAATGTTATGATGCACTTTGTTCTCAAACCATGTAGAAATGAAATGGAACAAATCTGGAATTTTATATAAATTTTTAAGTTCTGTATAAATACGATAGAAGAGAAAGAAAAATAACATAGTTGCATTGGAGAAATTCTATATTTTAATAAAAGTAAAATAAAAGAAGAGATGTTAAATGAACAGTTTTATTTTTTATTAAGTTTATGTATATTACTGCTGTCACTTGTAATGAAATAAATTTTAATTTTTTACAGTTATAATTAAACAATATAACACTGTATTATGTAAAAGTACTAAACTAAACTTGAATGTAAAACTACATCCAAGTTCTATGTAGTTTTAAAGGAGCTCACTCATAAATTTTCTATTATTATCCACTTTATGGTTTTCCAAGAAGTTATTTGCCACATTTTGAAGTGATTTTTCCATATAACATTCTTAATTTAATTCAAATCTTCTTCATATGCCAAATCATTCATTAGTTTACTTATTTGTGGCTTAACAAATATGCCTTCCTTTAACTTAGCATCATTTATTTATTCTATTAGTTAGCATCATTTTATTTATTATATTTATTTGAAAACTTGGCTACCAGAAACTGGAATCTTGTATCTTTATGATTCAATGCTTTAATAAAATTCTTCATCAAACCTAGCCCCATGTGTAATGAAAAAATAAACATTTTTCAGGATCATTACACACTTTTCTCTTACAATCTGTGACTTTCTCTTTGGCTGATACTCTTTTTACGCAATACGTTTTCCTTCCCTTCTGTTCATAAATTTTATTGCTTGCTTCAAACAAACAATAAAATTTGGTGAATACAAGTTGTAATCCAAATAAAAGCACAATCACATTCTGATCACCACAGATATGTTATGAATGCCATTCTCATTCTGAATCATATTCAATACTAGTTTCATATTTTTGAATACTCCATGATAGTGGCATAAGTCAAATATTAGTATTTATATCCATTGTGAAGCAGGATTGATTTCAAACTAAGCTTTGAAGAGTTTATAAAAAGAAACAATTTTTCACAGAATGATCCATATCTTTATCACAAAGCTTGCAGTAATGAGTATCTGTCATTGTATTAGACTAGGTTCTTGTACTGTTAAAAGAAAAACTCAAATTCAAACTACCTACCTATCATGAAAGACACTTAATTATTTAAAAATAATTATGTTAAAATCATGTTAATCATATTTTATCAATTAGAAATCTGTTACCATGTTTGTGCCTATTCACTTGAAGTTTTAACAGGATTTAAACTATTACGTTAAAATTCTTTTATGAAGCATTTTTAATTAAAATTTGGAATTTATGAATCATGTAGTTACAGTCAAGAAGTAGATTTCATAAATTAAATTTATAATTAATTAATAATTTGTAAAATTAATAATTAAATTTATTAACAGCAAATACTAAATTTCTAGTAGATTCTCAGCAACCTGTGTGTAAAAATCTTTTTTTTTAAAGCTGTTACCATCAGAAACTTATTAAAATTATAAACAAGTATAAATGTTTTAAAGACTTTTTTTTATTTAGCATTCTTCATGGCCTGAATCAAGCTCAAGATTAAGACCATCACCTGTAAGACGGAGCTCAAGCGTTCCTCAGAATGGTGTTGGGCTGCAATCTTCTATTTCTCCAATGCCACTCAGGTAATAAAAGTTCATATTTTCTAGCCACAATATTTGTTTCTTCTAATATCTTGTTATATTTTAATGAAAAGAATTACCAGCTGTGGAAACTGTTGATAATGAATTGATAAATGTTATATGTACATATGTCTGTAGGCATTTATTAAAAATACTATAAAGTATCCCAATGTTTAATTCTTACATGAATTGGCATAGACATATTTATGGTGTGGATTAAGTTCACATTCTTATATAGTTTTAATATAATTTTATGTTTAATTATCATAACCTTGAAAACAAAAAACGCATTGTCCTTGGTATCCTGTATTACACAGTATTTATTTAATTTTTCATTAGTGCAGTAGGGACTTGTATTATGGCATCAGTCAATTTTGTCATTGCAGCTGGCTGTCTGAAGAAGATGAGAATGACCTTATTAATTTGTGGTAAATTGTGTGTACATTAATAATATCATTACACAGCTGCTCATGCCAGCTGTACAGGCATTCTCATGCAAGCAACTATATCATAGTAAAGTAAAAATATATATGTATGTATAATAATATATTTTCATTATATATATATATATATATATATATCAATTTTATATATATGAGAGATGTTTTTTCAACCTCCAATGGGCTACAAAAAAAAAACACATTGCCGTAAGATGATTTTATTACTAAAAGTTGAGTAGTATATCTTTAACTTATTTTTCTACATAACTGTCAAAACAATGAGGCATTTGTCATATCTTGACACCAGCTTTCCAATGCCTACTTCAAAGAAGTTTGCCGCCAGTGAGGAAAGAGTCTCACTGGCGGCTGTGAGATTCAGGCTCTTGATAGCCTGCTGAAGTTCTTTGTTGGTGGCGAAGTATTGTCCATCCAATAATGCCTTCAATTCTCAAAAGAGGTGAAAGTTGCTAGCTCCTAGGTCTGGACTATACGGCAGATGGTCAAAAACTTCCCACTTGAATTGTTTGAGAAAGTCTTGCATCACGTTGGCACAGTGTGTGCATTGTCATGTATCAAAACCACGCCGGACAAGAGCATGCCTCTTCATTTGTTCTAGATTCCTCTGCAGAGGTGACAAAGATTCACAATAAACTTCCTTTGTTATTGTTGTCTTCCACCCCATAAAGTCCACTGAGAAGATACCTTTATGGTCCCAAAAAACTGTAGACATTGTTTTCCTGTTGCTCAGTGTCTGTTAAAACTTTTTCGGCTTGCTTGGAGAAGAAGTGTGCATAAACTGCTTAGACTGTTCTTTGGTTTCTAGATTGTCATAATGTATCCAAGACTTATTGCCAGTAACGATAGACTTTAAAATCTTTTCCCTCTCATTATCATAACACGTGAGAAATGTTAACTCGCTGCCATTCGATGTGTTTTGTGATAATCACTTGACATTTTCAGGAACCAATGTGCACACAGTTTCTCTGGTATTCTAGGTCTTTAGTCACCATTGTGTGCAGAGAAGACCTTGAAATTTCTGCAGAAGTTCACTTACCGTAAACGTTGTTTGTTACAGACAATATCATCAATACACTCGACCAGGCATACAGTAGCGACAAACTTGCATCCTTGCCCACCTTTGTCATGGATGTCCATTCGCCCTTCTTTAAATTTCCTACACCATTCCCGTACACTATCATCACTCTTAAAGATTTTCAACATAACTAGGCTCATTCTGTGATGGATTTCAGCACCACACATCCTTCTGCATGCAGAAAATGTATCACACTTCCTGGCAGGAGTATTGATTGTAGCGGCCATGTTCAGTTACCTGTAGCTCAAATTAAATTGATGCAATGTAATCAGAAATGGCAGAGGTTGTGGTGTGGGGTGGTGCAATCACACGACATGCAAACCTGGCTTCCGCTTATCTCTATAGATGCACGACTGGAGGTTGAAAAAAAGCCCTCAATTAATAAAAATGAATTAATTAATTTTATTTAATGTATTCAATTACAAAATTAATATTTAACTTATATAAAGCTCTTGTAAAGAAGCTTAAAAATGATTATTACTATTCAAACATTACTTGTTCACAAATTACTCTCAGGAATTACGTAGGGATGCCAATAAGTTTACTGTTCTCTGTTTTAATTAAAAATTAAAACTGTTCTCTGTTTTAAAAATGCGATTCTAGTAACTGTAAAGAATTTACTAATTTGTATAATTTGTATGGTTAAGCATAGTAACGCTCTCTATACGAGTATTAGATAGCCGTGAGTAATAAAAAAGTATTTTATTACTCACAGTAATAAAAATCATGACAGTACTGAAGCTGAATCATGCGTACAAGGCCCATGAGTTTTGCATTGCACTTCAAAAATATCCAGTATAGGATCATAGGAAGTTACACTACTTGTGACAAATCTAAGCAAAAGACTATAGCAGACAGTGTAGTAATATTTACTTCTGTGAAAAGAAATTACTGGTTTAATAATAAAATAGTATGTTATTTGGCATTCTATGTGGTCGTAAATTCAATTTTATTAAGGGATTAAATTCAGTTGTAGTAACAGTAAATTGTATTGTAACAAATTTTCAAAACTCTTTTATTTATTGATGTATTATTCTGCTTTTTATTCATTCTCTTGTGTGGTGACAATTGAGTTTCTGCCAAAGTATTTATCAAATGATTGATTTACTAATATGATGTCTTTGTGTAAAAATTATAGTAGTTCTTGAGTAGGTTAGCTTCATGATTAAAGCTTTTTGCACAATCTGGTTGGCCACTTAATGCTAAAAAATATTCACAAAAGCCAGACATAATTAGGCTGACAGTTGACATTTTGCTCTCTTAGTGGTTGTACTCATTACCTAGACTGCAGGAATATAGATAAATAAATAGATTGTTTTCATACAGAATTTAAACTAAGTACAATAGACATAAAAGAAGAATTTTTATAAATTTCACTTTTATAATATTTAGAGTTAAAAAAAGTTTAATATTTGCTACAGTAAATAGTACTTTATGCTGATCTCATGTCATCCATTGAGTGTATAGAAAAGTCATCTTGCCTAACAAAATATGAATATGAGGTGTGGGTATTAAATAATAAGACTAACGCTGTAAAATATTTTATTTTAAATTTGTACGTACTTAAGTTATTATCCCATTCAATATACACCCCTCTATTCCTGTCTTCTTTGTTGAGGTCTTTCATGATGCATGCTGCTTTTCTCTCTTAGCTTCAACGGTCTGAAATCTTCTTTTAATGCAGATTTGACCTTGGGAACTGATAAAAGTCATATGGTACCAGGTCAGGCAAATAAATTGGATGGTCTAACACTGAGATGTTATACTTGCCAAGAAACATCTTGATAGCCATTGCAGTGTGAGCTGGTGTGTTGTCCTGATGAAGAACCCATGACTTGTTCTTCCATGATTCGGGTCGTTTTTTTCTTATTTTTTCATGAAGTTGAGCAAGGATCTAGTAATGTTGATTGATACTTTGACCTTCAGAAACCCAGTGAAGGTACATAATCCAATGAATATAAAAAAAAAAAAACAAATATCGTTGCTTTGAATTTTGATTTGCTTATTCAAGCTATTTTAGCTATCAGTGAAGTTGGGTCCTTTCAATGCGTGGATTGACATAGTTTCTGGATCATAACTGAAAAACCAATTTACATCACATGTTATCACTCTTATCAGAAAATATGGGTTATTTCCAATGGCATTCAAAGTGTCAGAACATTTTCATGAGCTTCTTTTTGTTCGATTGTGAGAATTTTATGCACCATTTTCACGTACACTTTTGCATTTTAAAATTGTTATGTAAAATTTACCTTATTCATTCTTTGTCAATTCTTACAGTTTCATCAATCACACGATTAGTTAACAACGGTCAGATCGGATCAGATTACCAATTTTTTCAATATTTTTATCCTATTTTGACGTGGAAAGGTGACCCGAGCAAACGTTATCTTCAACGTCTTCTCAACCATCTTGGAAATACTTTAACCACTCAAAAACCCACGTACAATATAAACTTTCATTACCATATACTTTTTTTAATAAAAGATAAGTTTCAGTAGCGGCTTTTCCAAGTTACATATGATATTTCACGACAATTCTTTGCTCTAATAAAACACTTATCATTTTTTCGGCAAAACAAAAAAAATCAGATATTATCCAAATGAAGGCCACGGCCAGACTAATATGTCTACAAACTTGAGTGGCAACAATCAAAAGAGAAGGCTTTTCACGCTACACAGTTGTCGGACGTTCGAATTTGGCGCATGTGCAGTTCTTCTGTGGCAGCATTAGTCTTGTTATTTAATAGCTACACCTCGTATTAATAACATAGTAATAGTAAATAAATAAATTAATAACTATAATAAATAATTAATTATTATAATTAATTAAAATTATGTATATTTCTCATTCTGCTCCACTAAAGAAGAAGAAGATACCTATTTATCCCAATTTTATTAATTTTATCTTTTTTATACCAAATTCTTAGGTGAATGAATTTATTCGTTCACTGTAAATAATGTCTGTGAATCATCGCAACTCATATCGTGCTCAGTCAAAGAAAGTAAGCACTTCTTTTTATTTATAATATGTTCTTGTTATACATATTTTTAATTTCATTTAAAAGCTATTAAAAATTTTTGCTCTTAAGAAAAATAAAAACAAGGGACGTTCAATAATTAACGAGATAAATTGATGTAGAGAAAAAACAATTTATTCAGTGACTATGAAACTTACACTACTTTTCAACTTAGACTCCAGCAACATTTAGGCAGTCGTCCCACCATTCTGTGAGCTTTCTGATTCCTGCAGTGTAGAAGTCTTTACCTTGCTGTTTGAAACATTTGTCGTTGAACTCATCATTTATTATCGTTGAACTTCTTGCCGCATAAAAAGTCTTTGAGCTGGCCATAAAAATGAAAATCAGATGAGGCGAGGTCTGGGCTGTAAGGAGGATGTGACAACACCTCCCAACCCAACTCCTCGAGCCTTTCTCCCATTCTCTGACCAATGTCTGGGCGTGCAAGAAAATCACACCTTTTGAGAAAGCGTCCTGATGGTGTTTCGCCTTATCGTGAGTTTCATTTTCTGTTAAGACATGTTAGGATAGTACTCGGTACAATATTCTTATAAATAGTTACTAAAAATTGGGTCTTGCGAGGCCCTTTCTTTTTCCTGTTTAGCCTCCGGTAACTACCGTTTAGATAATTCTTCAGAGGATGAATGAGGATGATACGTATGAGTGTAAATGAAGTGTAGTCTTGTACATTCTCAGTTCGACCATTCCTGAGATGTGTGGTTAATTGAAACCCAACCACCAAAGAACACTGGTATCCACGATCTAGTATTCAAATCCGTGTAAAAATAACTGGCTTTACTAGGACTTGAACGCTGGAATTCTCAACTTCCAAATCAGCTGATTTGGGAAGACGCGTTAACCACTAGACCAACCCGGTGGGTTGGGTCTTACGAGTCCCAGAAGACCATCAACATCACTTTACAGGCTGACGTATGAATTTAGATTTTTTTTTGTGGACGAATCCGGATGTTTGTATCTAAGACTTTGCCGTTTGGATTTGAGCTAAAATGGTCTATCTACATTTTTTCACAAGTTCATTATCTTTCATTTCAAACTGTTCTTTGAGCTCAAAACAAATGCAAATCCGGTATCTTTATTGGTTGAGTCAACTGTCTTGGAACCCATCTCGAACATGTTTATTTGATAATTCAGCACATCAGGAATGATTGAATGCGCAGTTCCAACACTAATATTACACAAACTAGCAATTTGGGAAATTTTGACTCACCTGTCTTCACAAATATGATAATTTATGTGATTTTGCTGCATGGTAGTCGAAACTTCAACTGGTCTTCCAGGGTGATTGAGATCAGTCACACTTGTTCTGCCAGAATTAAACTGTTCCACTCACTTATACACTTTATTGTGGTTTAATCACTTTTTGCTATACTGTTGCAACATTTCTGAGTAAATTTCCATCAAACCTTCTGATAGCAAAAATCTTATTACTGAATGTAGCTCTTCAGCGTATGTGTGACAGTCTGAAATCAACAAAAGCGTTTATGTTTGGATTAATTATGATCAAACAGCTAAGTAGATGTGAGACATTTACTCAGCTGTTTGTTTGTTTGCAACCTTGGCTTCCCAAGCTGTCATTGAATGAACCTAGTTCTCTATATAAATTTGCCTTGTTATTATTTAATTTCCCTTGTATCTTCTAAAACAAACAATTATTATTTGGATTTCGCTATTAAATGAACAGTAATAATGACAGAATTACCACATAAAACATGTTAATTATGACAAAATATGGAAGGACAGAGAAAATGAACACAATTTTGTTTACCATAGTTTATAACAAAATTTTAAGCCTTCTGCAAAATATCTATGTTATATGAAATTTTTTTTTCTGTTTGTGGTCGAAAAACGCCTGGGCGTTATCATCGCCCGGAATTTTATTAATAAAAGGGTAAAATAGCTCCAAAATAATAAAACTAATAAGGTGTAAAATTAATATTAATCATATAAAAAAATTTATTAAAACAAGAATCAAGAAGATAAAATAAAACTCA
Organism: Lycorma delicatula; assembly: GCF_047948215.1. Classification (NCBI taxonomy): domain Eukaryota; kingdom Metazoa; phylum Arthropoda; class Insecta; order Hemiptera; family Fulgoridae; genus Lycorma; species Lycorma delicatula. The sequence goes on from NC_134455.1 coordinate 284,286,891, forward strand.
AAACTAATACTGCAGACGAAGTCTTTAAAATATAAAAATTAAAATAATCGAATATTGAAAAAAATATATATATCAACTTATCATAACGATAACGAGGAAAAGAACCACGAACCCATACAAAAAAATAAATAAGAAACACAACCTTAATAAAAAAAAAAAAATTTATACAATCACCCCCTAAAAACACTAAACAAGTAAAAAATCTCATAAATATTATATTTCTATATTCAGACAAAAAAAATAAAGAAAATCTAAATGATCTATATTCAACATTAAATCCAGAAACTAATTCTGACTCACCCTCAGAAAAATCAAAAGGAGAACGATTAGTTTCAGCTAAAATACAAGAAAGAAAAATTATAAATAAAGGAAAAGAAAAAAAAATAAATCAAACATCAAACTGAAAATAACAAAAATAATTTAAATTAAAAGACTCACAATATAAAATAAAACAAAAAATAACTAAAAAAAAAACAACTTCATAAGAAATTCTTTGAGAAATTCTACGTATACAACCCAATAAAGAATAAACAGAATTAGATGATCAACCAGCAATTATAATAAAATAAACCCCTAAACCAGAACAACAAAAAAAAAAAAAAAGACAATAAGAAAATCCTACAAAATTAAAACTAAAAGGAAATATTAATCAAAAAATTAAAGAAACGGAAAGACCCAAAATAGGTACAAAAAAATAAATTAAATAATTTCCAAAAACAAGAAAATAAAACTCCCTTCTAAATAACCTTAAAGCATCTCTAAAAGGCTGTAATAAACCAAACAAACCAACCCTATTAGGACCCCTACGAAATTGAATATAACCCAAAACCCTACGTTCAAATAAAGTAAAAAAAGCAACACCCAAAAGAACAAAAATAAATAAAAAAAAAAGAACTAAGAATAAACATTTACTAACTGTAAAAATACATTATTAAATTCTAAATTTAAAGCACTTAAATCTGCCAAATTAGTAAATAAATTATTATATTACCAAAAATCCTTTCGTACCAATCAGAATAAATTTAAAGAAGATAGAAACCAACCTGGCTCACGCCGGCTTGAACTCAGATCATGTAAAATTTTAAAGGTCGAACAGACCTAAAACTGTAAAACCTACCCCACAGAAACTTTTAATCCAACATCGAGGTCGCAAACAAATCTATCAATAAGAACTCTCCAGATTTATAACGCTGTTATCCCTAAGGTATCTTAATCTTTTAATCAAAATAAAGGATCAAACAGACATAAAAAAATGTAAAAAAAAAATAAAGATTAAAATTTTATTTGTCACCCCAACAAAATTTAATTCATAAAAATTTTAAAAATAAACTAAAAAAAAAAATCAAAAATAAAATAAAGATCTATAGGGTCTTATCGTCCCTCTTTAAAATTCAAGCTTTTTAACTTAAAAATAAAATTCAAATTAAATTACAAAAATAAAGTATAATTTTCGTCAAACCATTCATTCCAGACCTCAATTAAAAGACTAATTATTATGCTACCTTAGCACAGTCAAAATACTGCGGCTATTTAAATCATTGAGCAGGTCAAACCTTAAATAAATTACAAAAGGACATGTTTTTGATAAACAGGCGAAATTATTTCTTGCCTAATTCATAAATGAAATTTTTAAATCTACTAATTTAATCATAATTAAAAATAAAAAAATTAATTTAAATCCAGTAAAAAAATAAATATAAAAAAAAAATAATTTAATCTACAACGAACTTTAAATGATGAAAGATTCTAATCCAACAAGAAAAAGAAAAAAAATAAATTATATATTTAAAAAAGAGCTTATCCACCTTAATATAAAATTTCAAAATGAAAAAAAAAAATAAAATTAACAAAAAGAAATTCTCGATTGAATCAATTTACCAGATAACCAGATATAAAAAGAAATGAATTTCATATCAAAACAATCCCAAACTTATAAATAATTATTCCACAATAAAATACAGATTAAGATAGATCTTCACTATTCGGGAAAAAAAAATAAATTTAAAAAATTAATTAACCCTGATACAAAAGGTACTAAAAAAAATTATTATTCTAAAATAAAATTTAATTATCCAACACTGTACAATTAACTAAATTAAAAAAAATCAAATAAAAAAAAAGAAAGACACAAAAAAAATTTAAAAAAAAAAAAAAAAAAAAAAAAAAAAAAAAAAAAAACCTATCAGACTCAACTGAATTGAACAGTAATAAATCTTATTGTAAATAAGAATAAACCAAAGTCCGATTCTAGATACACTTTCCAGTACATCTACTTTGTTACGACTTATCTCAATTTATGAGAGTGACGGGCGATATGTACATAATTAAGAGCAAAATTCAAAAATTTTATTAAAAAAAATTACTATTAAATCCAAATTCAGATTTAATCAAATTAAAAAATCAAAAAACAAAAATTAATGTAACCCATAATAACCTTCTTATAACTGCATCTTGACCTAACATAAATCTTAAAAAAGAAAAAGAAAATAAACTTTCGTTACACTCAACGACAGAGATATACAAGAAAAAAAAGGTACAAAAAATCGTGGAATATCATTTAAATTACAGGTTCCTCTAAAAAGATTTAAAAACCGCCAGATCTATTAAATTTCAATTATAAAAAATATACTACCTTAGAAAAAAATTACTAATTAAGAATAACAGGGTATCTAATCCTGGTTTAAACTCAAACTTACATAGAAAAAAAAAAATTTATTATATAAATTTCACCTAAATACAAAATATTAAAACTAAATAAGACTAAATTCTAAAAAAATTAACCTGAACCTGAGGAATAACCGCAAATGCTGGCACAACATTTTTTGGTTCTAAAAAATATAACTTAAATTAAAAAATTAAATTAAAAAACCTTAACACTGAAAATAAAAATAAACCATTAAGGATATTTAACCTAACAAAAATTTACATGCGTTATAAATTTAAAGCCAAATTTTAAAACAAAAATCAAATTTTTTTTAAAATAATATTTTAAAGGAACCTTAAATGAAATTTTACAAACAAAAAACCAAATAAATTACATTTAAAAAAGGATCTTCTCCCCTGTGCAAACATAACTTCAAGCTACCCCTAACTGAAGTTAAATTAATTATAGCTTAAAACAGTAAATAAAATCATAAGCTAATAATTTAAATGAAAATATTAGATAAAGCTACCCCTAACATTACCTAATTGAAATAAGAAACAGTAATTAAATTAATAAAAAGTGAACTTAAAAGTTGATATTCAAAAGCCACAAAAATATTAGATAAAGCTACCCCTAACATTACCTAATTGAAATAAGAAACAGTAATTAAATTAATAAAAAGTGAACTTAAAAGTTGATATTCAAAAGCCACAAAAATATTAGATAAAGCTACCCCTAACATTACCTAATTGAAATAAGAAACAGTAATTAAATTAATAAAAAGTGAACTTAAAAGTTGATATTCAAAAGCCACAAAAATATTAGATAAAGCTACCCCTAACATTACCTAATTGAAATAAGAAACAGTAATTAAATTAATAAAAAGTGAACTTAAAAGTTGATATTCAAAAGCCACAAAAATATTAGATAAAGCTACCCCTAACATTATCACAATTTTCTACAAAAATGGTTTAAATATAAAAGTGAATGTAAAAATTTTCATTCAAAAGTCACACAAACATAAATAATTAAACTAAATGTCATAATTTTTTTACAAAAAAAAAAATAACGGTTCTAAGTACATAAAAATGAACTTAAACAAAAAATGATCTTGATATTACTAACAAAAAATATTATAATAATAAATTTGTTCTTAAGAGACCAAAATAAATATTTAAATAAAACATATGTAATTATCTTATTAAACTAAACCTCAAATTTAAAATTAGACCATGAGGTTTTTTTTTTTTTTTTTTTTTTTAATAATTATATGTTTTTATATATACTTATTATAATGTAATTATATTCCTTAGGTTTTTTTAACCTTAAAATTTATTAAAATGAATAAAATTATTTTTAATAAAATCCTATTTAATTTAATTAAAAGTTGTTTTTAATTAGATCCTTATAAACTAATTATTTAATTAAAAATAAGAATTATTTTTATTAAATATCTAATTGATGCATTTAATTAAATAATTTATTTTAGATGATTATCTTTACAAAAACTATTTTACATTTAATTAAAAATCTATATTATATTAAAATTCTTAATTAAATATAAGAGGTTATTTATTATATAATAATTTTTTTAATTTATATAACTCTTATATATTAAAATATTATATTTTATAAGATTAAATATTAAAGGGAGAAATAGATATATTTAAATAAATATATTACTATATATAATATATATATTATAATATAATTATCTTTTTTCTTTTTTGTAATATAATAATTAATCAATTGAATGATATAATATAAATATCTTATTATAACAAAAAAATTTTTGTTGAAAAATTAAACTTAAAAATCAAAAATTGCAAAAAATTGCAAAAAATTGCAAAAAAATTGCAAAAAAATTGCAAAAAATTGCAAAAAAATTGCAAAAAAATTGCAAAAAATTGCAAAAAAATTGCAAAAAATTGCAAAAAAATTGCAAAAAAATTGCAAAAAATTGCAAAAAAATTGCAAAAAATTGCAAAAAAATTGCAAAAAATTGCAAAAAATTGCAAAAAAATTGCAAAAAATTGCAAAAAAATTGCAAAAAATTGCAAAAAAAATTAAAGAAACCCAAATAAACAAATAATGTACCGTAAAAAAAAAAATGACAGATAAAAAAAAAAAAGGAAAAAAAACAATGGATTTTCATACTTAAGCAAGATGCCTGATTAAAGGATTACTTTGATGAAGTAAATTAAGTGAAACCTCACTCATGCTAAATTGTAAAATCCAGAATTAAACTGAAACTAAAGAAATCAAAATTCTTAATGCATCACACATCCTTTTACAAAAAGATAAGCTAAATTAAGCTTATGGGTTCATACCCCATCGATGAATAAATTCTCTTTTTAATTAAAATAAATTTATCAAAAATAATATTTATCATAACGATAACCATAAGAATTATCATAACAATATCCTCCAACAGAATAATATTCTCATGAATATCTATAGAAATTAATTTAATTTCTTTTCTACCCCTTTTAAAAAAAAGAAATAAAATAAATGAACAATCTATAAAATATTTAATTATTCAAAGAATATCCTCATCAATTATAATAACCTCAATAATTATTAACGCTATCATTAATTGCCCCATTAATGAAAGAATTTTAATAATAATGAGAATTTTAATAAAAATAGGTATAATCCCATTTCACCTATGAGTACCAAGAATCATACAAATAATAAGATGAGAAATGTGTATAATAATAATAACTATACAAAAAATAATCCCCACAATTATTGCAACCCAAATAACCAGAATTAAACTAATAATAATATCAATAATTATATCAATAATTATGGCACCAATCTCAGGAATAAAACAAACATCACTTAAAAAATTAATAGCATACTCATCAATCTCAAATTCACCAGTAATAATTTTTTCATTAATGATTTCAAAACAACAATTTATTTTTCTATTAATTATATACACTACAATCAACTTAACTATAATAAACACATTTAAAAAAAATAACATCAATTTTTTAAACCAAATCAATAATCAAACAAATTTAACAAAAATATCCCTAATAATCTCATCATTATCAATAAGAGGTATACCTCCAACTATAGGATTTTTAATAAAATGAATAATTATAAAATCAACAATTTGTATAACACCAATAATCCCACTCATTATATTAATTTCATCAATTTTATCAACATTCATATACCTAAATATAATAATCCCTACAATAACCAAATCAAATAAATTAAAAATAAAAAAATTAATAAAAAAAGAATCAATTATCCCAATTATCTTAAATTTTATAGGAATTCCAATAATAATAATCTTTAAATTAAACTAAAGAAGGATTTAAGTTAAAAAAACTATTAACCTTCAAAGTTAAAATTATTATTGTAAATAAGCCTTAGCAAATAATGCACCTCTATATTTGCAATATAGAATCATAATTGAATATAAGACATAATGAGAGGTTTAAACCTTAAATAAATTTACAATTTATCGCCTAAATCAGCCATCCCATTCTTAATGAATAAATGAATATTTTCAACAAATCATAAAGATATCGGAACCCTCTATTTTATTTTTGGGCTATGAGCTAGACTACTCGGAACAATAAGAAGAATAATTATTCGATTAGAATTAATACAACCAGGATCAATAATTAAAAATGACCAAATCTATAATACCATCGTAACATCTCATGCATTCATTATAATTTTCTTTATAGTTATACCTATTATAATTGGAGGATTTGGAAACTGATTAGTTCCTATAATAATCGGTGCACCAGACATGGCATTCCCACGAATAAATAATATAAGATTTTGATTACTACCACCATCAATTTCACTTTTAATTGCAAGATCAATCGTAGGGTCAGGATCAGGAACAGGATGAACTGTTTACCCCCCTCTCTCAGCCCAAATTGCACATTCAGGACCTTCAGTAGACCTAACTATTTTTTCACTTCACATCGCAGGTTTAAGATCAATTATAGGAGCAATCAATTTCATTTCAACAACAATAAATATACGGCCAAAAGGAATAACTATAGAAAAAATACCCCTTTTCTGTTGATCAGTCCTAATTACAGCAGTTTTACTACTAGTATCATTACCAGTATTAGCTGGAGCAATTACAATACTACTAACAGATCGAAACTTTAATACCTCATTTTTTGACCCCACGGGTGGAGGAGACCCAATTTTATATCAGCACTTATTCTGATTCTTTGGACATCCAGAAGTATATATTTTAATTTTACCAGGATTCGGATTAATCTCACATATTATTACAAATGAAAGAGGAAAAATAATAACATTTGGACATCTGGGAATAATCTATGCAATACTAGCAATCGGTATTTTAGGATTTATTGTATGAGCACACCACATATTTACTGTAGGTATAGATATTGACACACGAGCATATTTTACCTCTGCAACTATAATTATTGCAGTACCAACAGGAATTAAAATCTTTAGATGAATAGCCACTATACAAGGAATAACAAAAAAAAAATCACCCCAAATAATTTGATCTATAGGATTTGTTTTTCTATTCACTATTGGAGGATTAACAGGAGTAATCCTAGCCAACTCTTCAATTGACGTAATTTTACATGATACATACTATGTTGTAGCTCACTTTCACTACGTATTATCAATAGGAGCAGTATTTGCCATTATAGCAAGAATTATTCACTGATTCCCACTAATAACAGGTATAAGAATAAATAAAAAATGATTAAAAATTCAATTCTCAACCATATTTCTAGGAGTAAATTTAACATTCTTTCCACAACACTTTTTAGGACTAGCCGGAATACCACGACGATACTCAGATTACCCTGACAACTATATAACATGAAACGCAATTTCATCAATGGGATCATTAATTTCAATAATCAGAATTATAATATTTATATTCATTATGTGAGAAGCAATAGCATTTAAACGTATTACAATCTTTAAAAATAATAAATCATCCTCAATTGAATGATTTTCAATTACACCACCCCCAGAACACTCTTTTAATGAATTACCACTAGTAACTAAGCCATTCTAAAAGTGGCAGAAAATTGCCATGAACTTAAAATTCATTAATAAATTTAAAAAAATTTCCTTAGAAATATCATCATTAATAAAATTTAACATAATTAATAGAGCCAGACCAATTATAGAACAACTATTAAATTTCCATGATCATACCATAATAATTCTATTATCCATTACAGTCACAGTAACAATCATAATAGCAACAATAACAAAAAATAAATTATCAAATAATATATTAACAGAAAATCAATTAATAGAAACAATTTGAACAACAATACCAGCAATTATCTTAATCTTTATCGCCATCCCATCAATTAAAACCTTGTACCTAATAGAAGAAGTAATTAAACCATCAATTACTATTAAAACAATTGGACATCAATGATATTGATCATATGAATATTCAGACTCTAAAAAAATAGAATTTGAATCATACATAAAACCACAAACAGAATTACCTTCATTTCGATTAATTGAAGTAGACAACCGAATAGTTATCCCATTCTCAACACAAATTCGAATAATTGTTTCATCTTCTGACGTAATCCACTCTTGAACAATCCCATCAATAGGAGTAAAAATAGATGCAATCCCAGGACGACTTAATCAAATCAGACTAATAACTAAAAATCCAGGAGTATTCTTTGGACAATGCTCAGAAATCTGCGGAATAAATCACAGATTTATACCAATCACCATAGAAAGAATTAACATAAAATCATTCATTAAATGAATAAAAACATAAAATTAATAAACATTAAGTGACTGAAAGAAAGTAATGGTCTCTTAAACCAAAATATAGTAAACATCGAATACTCTTAATGAAAGAAGCTAGTTTAAAAAAAACATTTAACTGTCAAATAAAAAATACATTCTATGTGCATCTTGATTCCTCAAATATCACCAATTATATGAAACATCATATTAATAATAACAACAGCCACAATCATAATAAATATAACAAAATTATTCTTTATAACTAACCTAAATACAAATAAAAAAAATAACAAAAAAAAAAGAAAATTAAATATTAACTGAAAATGATAACCAGACTATTTTCAACATTTGATCCAATAACTAAACTTTTACAAAGAAATTGAATTATTATAATAATAACAACAGTAATTTTACCAAAATGATACTGAACAAAAAAATCTCGAATAAATATAATAATAAAAATAATAGAAAAAAAATTAATAAATGAATTTAAATTAATAACTCACCAAAAAGAAATCTTAATCATAGTAATATCAATCTTTATATTTATCATAATCAGAAATATAATAGGATTAATCCCTTATGTATTTACATCAACAAGTCACTTAGTAGTATCTATATCAATTGCATTACCAAGATGAATCATAATTACAATTTACAGATGAAAAAACTTCACAAATGAAATATTTAAACATATACTCCCAAAAGGAACACCCTCAGCTATTTCACCAATAATAATTATAATTGAAACTACAGGAAACCTAATTCGACCAATCTCACTAGCAGTACGATTAACTGCCAATATAATTGCAGGACACCTATTAATAACTCTATTAGGAAATACATCATCTATTAAAATATTAGTATTCATTATACCAATTCAAATAACCTTAACAGCATTTGAAACAGCAATTTCAATAATTCAAGCATATGTATTTGCAACACTTGTAACTCTTTATTCTAGAGAAGTACCTTATGAAAAAAAATCACCCATTTCACATAGTAACAAAAAGACCTTGACCAATCATACTATCCATAAACGTAATAACATTATTAACAGGAACTGTAAAATGAACTCAGACAAAAGAATACAGATTAATAATATTAGGATTAACCTTATCAACAATAACAATAATATTATGATGACGAGACATTACACGAGAAGCAACATTTCAAGGAAACCATACAAACAAAGTAAAATCACTAATAAAAATAGGAATAATTATATTCATTATCTCAGAAATAATATTCTTTGCATCATTCTTCTGAATATTTTTTCACTCAAGACTATCACCATCAATTGAAATCGGAATAAATTGACCACCAAAATCTATTAAACCATTCAACCCTATAGAAGTTCCACTATTAAATACAATTATTTTAATCTCATCAGGAATTACAGTAACATGAGCACATCACAGAATCCTATTAAATAAATTATCAATATCAAATAAATCATTAATACTGACTATCATTTTAGGATTATACTTTACATTTTTACAAAAATGAGAATATCAACAATCAACATTCACAATAGCAGATTCAATTTATGGATCATCATTCTTCCTAACTACAGGATTCCACGGAATCCACGTAATCGTAGGAACAACCTTCATCATAGTATCAATAGTACGATGTATAAAAATACATTTTTCAGCCAGTCATCACCTAGGCCTAGAATCAGCAATCTGATACTGACATTTCGTAGACGTAATCTGATTATTCCTATACCTTTCAATTTACTGATGAGGAAAATAATAATCTTTTTAGTACAAAAAGTATAATTAGCCTCCAACTAATAGATTAAATAAAATTAAAAAGATAATTAAAATTACAATAACAATAATTTCACTAAGACTAATCATTACCATAATAATAATATTTACAATAATAATTTCTAAAAAGAATAAAATAAGACGAGAAAAAAATTCACCATTTGAATGCGGATTCTCAAAAATATCATCCACACGAAAATCATTTTCTACTCACTTCTTTCTAATTGCAACAATCTTCCTAATCTTTGACATTGAAATTTCAATGATTATACCAATATTCTCAACAAAAATAATAATTATAGAAGAATGACTAATTTCATCAACAATTACAATCCTAATTCTAATCTTAGGACTTATACATGAATGGAAAATAGGAATACTAGAATGAAGAAATTAAGGAGAATAGTTAAATATAACATTTACTTTGCAAATAAAAATTATTGAATAATCAATTTCTCTTAACAGAGTAAAGAAGTAAAATTACAATTAATTTCGACTTAAATTTAAGGATAATCCTCATACTCAATTTAACTGAAGCTAAATAGAAGCTATTCACTGTTAATGAAAAAATTGATTATATCCAGTTAAAAGAATAAAAAGAAAAGGAGCCGCTAACTACCTTTCAAGTGACTATAGTAACTATATAAAACTTACCTAATTCCGATGGGCGTTGTGCAAAAGGCTTCCTTGTCGGATAAAAAAATTAGACATTGAACCAAAAAAATCAAAATTGAAAATAAAGGTTAAAAATTATCAATAACTCTTCTAGCATAAAAATATATATGATAATATTAAATTTCTTGCAGTAACCTGGTACTATGCAAAAACAAAAACATCCGGTCCAAAATTTCGTTATTATTGTACAAGAGATCACGAATGTTTCTAGGTAGATTAAACTTACGACACAACGCCGCTGAACATATGCAGTTCACGAGAATGTGGTGCACAGTCATGCGGCAGTTGCATCGTGTGCATAAGGGTGGGACTTCTCCTGATATTAGGTATTCATGTGTGATCCTCGTATGTCCTACCCGTAACCGGCATAGGACCACTTCCTCACGACAAGACTTTCTGCAAGAGGAGCTCCATGGCAACACTGAATCTTTAATCCGTCGGAGTTTATTATCGACGGTAGTCGCCCAGTCACTTTGCCACCTTGCTCTCAGAGATTGTTTTACACGATTGATAAAATCAAAGGTACTAGTCGGTTGGTGAAAGGAGGTTGAATACACGCTTCTTGGGCAGCATAATCTGCTCTTTCGTTACCAAGAATCCCTACGTGGCTAGGGACCATGCAAAAACTTACTTCTGTGTTGCGATTATCTAACTCAGCGATTGCATTGTAAATTTCAATGACGGCAGGATGTTTGGAATAAAAGTTTTATAACGCCTGGAGAGCACTACACGAGTCACTGCAAATAAGAATGTTTCTATATTTAGAGGTTAAGATATGTAGAGCCCTATTTATAGCGAGTAGTTCAGCGGTGAACACACTCGTAATACCGGGTAGGGTAGGCCAAACATACAAGTTTTTTCATTGACAACAAAAGCACAACCAACGGTGCCGTCTTGTTTCGACCCATCAGTGTATATCACCGCGTCTGGGTTCGTATTGGTGAGAATATACTGACACATTTGCCAGAAAACAGTAGGTGGTGTTGATTGTTTATCGTATGTTGTAAGGTCAAATGTAAAATTTACAAGGTTTATTCTCCACGGAAGATATGAGCACGGACATGATGGAAAGAACAAGAGAGTGTCAACATGTATATGCTGCAGCAGACGTCGGGTACGAACACCCACAGGCGCAGTACAGCGTGGACGGTCCTCATACTTCCTTAAATTAGGATTCCTAAGAACTGGATCAAAAGCCGGGTGATTTGGCTGTCCTTTGAGTCGGGCAAAATAAGATAACAAAAGCTGGTCTCGTCTATCCCAAAGTGATGGCTCGCCACAGTCTACAAGTAAGCTTGCGATAGGGCTTGATCTAAACACACCTGTGGCAAGCCGAAGAAAAGCATAATGTACACCGTCCAGCATTTTAAGCACGGTTTGACGAGCTGAAGAGTAGGCAACACAACCATAATCTAAACGGGAACGAACAAGGGAATAGTAAAAACGTAACATACATGACCGATCGGCTCCCCAATTGGTGTTACTAAGGACCCGCATCATATCTAAAAGTTTGGAACATTTTGTCCTCAATTACTTAATATGTTTGACCCAAGTAAGAAGGCTATCAAAAAGCAAACCTAGAAACTTGACGTAAGGAGAGACAGCAATAAGCTCTCTGTTCAGAAAAACCCGCGGAATAGAAGGGTTCCGTAGCCAAGAAAAGACTACACATTTCGTCTTGTCGGATGAAAATGTGAAACCAGTAGTTCTTCACCAAGCGTTAAGGTGAAATATAGTGTTCTGTAGCAGTCGCTCTGCTGTGGGTTTTCAGCGACTTGCAACGTAAATAACAAAATCGTCAGCGAATAGAGAACATGAGACAGGAGCCTGTACACAATTGGTAATGCTGTTTATGGCTACAGAAAACAAGGTGGCACTTAATACACTACCTTGAGGTATTCCATTATCCGAGACGACACTATCTGAAAGTGAATCGTCTACACGAACACGAAACGTTCGGTGATTTAAGAATCCCCGGGTAAAGCAAGCATACTGCCCTTGATTCCCCATCTCCTAAGGGTGTTTAGAATACCACGTCGCCAGGCTGTGTCGTACGCTTTTTTTTTATCGAAGAAGATAGCAACGAGGTGTTAGCGGTTCAGGAAGGCGTTTTGTATGGCTGTCTCCATTGACACTAAATGGTCAATGGAAGATCTTCCATGTCGGAAACCACACTGTTCCGAAGAAAGAAAGCCATGTTTCTCCAAGTACCATGTAAGCCTGCGGTTTACCATTCTGTCCATTATTTTACACAACACGCTTGTTAAAGAAATATGGCGGTAGCTTGAGAGATCGGTTTTGTCTTTACCAGGCTTTAGTACTGGTATAATAAATGCTTCTGACCAACCGGGCGGAAAGACTTGTTCAGAGAATAAACCATTGTAAATATTAAAAAGATGTTGTAGTGCTGAGTTAGGAAGGTGTGAAAGCATACAAAGGCGAACGTTGTCTGGTCCAGGGGAAGTATCACGTGAGTTCTTAGGTGCGTGCAACAATTCTTTAAATAAGAATGGAGTGTTCAATTCACCAACCGAATTACCAATGTTTAACGCCAATATTTCTATCCATGCTTTGTACCTTGTCGTTACTATATGATGAAGTGAGAGACACCGAGCGGAAAGATTTTGCTAAAGTACTTGCTACAGCCGAAGATGATGAAAGGAGTTCTCCTTCATCAATGAGACCGAGAATAGATTGCCTTGGCGATCTGAAAATTGCATGGATTTTTTTCCACACAGTAGACGCGGGAGTAGTACGTGAGATGGTGTTCACATATTTCGTCCATGAATTCCTCTTAGTGTTCAAGAAGACCCGACGGCACACTGCTCTAGCCTGCGGTACAAATTTATATATTCAGTTGTAGGTCTATTATTAAACTTGCGTAGTGCTCGTCGTCGATTATTAATAGCATATTTGCAATCATCATTCCACCATGGAACGTAAGGACGTTTAGGGTTATCCGATGTTTGTGGGATATACCTGTTCGCAGTTTCAAGTATCATGGACGTAAAAGAGGAACATTGCTCAAGGATGTTCGCACCGTCGTCATACTGTGATTGGAAGGCCCCTTCAACAGTCCACCTCCATGGCCTTCTCTTAATCTCGTTGTCCACACCGAAACCAATAATAATAGGTTTGTGGTCACTGTCGTAAAAGTCATCACAAATAGACCAATCAAGACGAGGGAGTAAGTTTGGTGAGCATATGGAGAGATCGCTGTTAGACATAGTACCAGATGATAAAGACATGAATGTATGAGATCCATTATTCAGCAAACAAAGGTCTTACACTGTGTACTATATTTCCTCGAGTGGAGCAGAAGGTCGAGCCCCAGGAAACATGGTGGGCATTGAAATCTCCTACTATTAACAATGGAGATGGTATTTGTGTGAAGAGATTCGAGATATCTAGAGCACTGAACTCAGTGTTCGGCGAGAGATATAGATTGCAGATATGTAACTTGAAAGGGATAGAGATCTTTACTGCAACAACAGGAACGAGAGTGGTCAGTTGAATCCTTGTAGCCGATATCTCATCCTTTATGAAAATAGCCACTCCTCCACTCTCTCTACCATCTACCACACAGTTGTATCTCTCATAGAAGTGTGAGGTATAGCATTTCAAATGTTATATGAAATGGATAATATCAGGATATAATACAATTTAATTACAATGGAATATTTAATTTAATTTACAATGGAAAAACACATAGTACATATCAAGGAGAACATTATTTGGATTTTCACAAAGATGATACAAGTATGAACCCGCATGCTTGCATGCGTGTGCGCACATACACACACACACACCACCTCAACATATTTATTTATTTTTAAACAGGATGTGCCTTTTCCAAAACATAGGCACCAGAATACTAACCCATATGATGACTCTATTTGTTCAACTATGTTGTGAGCATATATTACTTATTGTAGACTGAGCATATGTCTACTTATTTTAAATAACTTTATTAATCTGAAGTGATTCATTATACCTAAACAGAAAAATTTGAATGTTTAGTTTTATTTATTTTAGAAGTAACCTATTTAGTGAAATTAGACGCTATTTGTATAAATCACATTGGAACTCATGATACTACTGAAGTAATGATATATACAAGTGAAACATTGTTCACAAAAGTACTGAAAGGATTCAAAATGAGGATCGGAAAACCCATGATCCCAAAAACAGCATAAAACCCAACTAATAAGAATCTTCAAGAGAGCTTTTTCCCTTCCTTATCTGAGCAAATGATTGCCTATTAGGTATGACTGAAAATACTAGAAGCATGTCCTCTAATACCTAAATACCTCCTATATAAAGGCAATTTAATATTATATAAAGCATGAAGTCACCAGTTACATATACTGAGATGATCTTATCAATAACACTTAAGATTTCAGTATCTCAAGGATCCCGGATCAGTTATTAAAATAAATATTATAACTTCAGATAATACATTATTATTGCCAAATATAAAACAGAATAATTAAATGTCATGAAATGTAATGAGATATTTTATTAACTTAACATGTTGTAAAGTGTACCAATTTTCATAATCATTTTGCTCAAAATTTATGTGGCTATACATTAATGTATATTTTTGTTTGTATTTCTGTCTATAATATTTTTTCATTTCTAATTTATTATGTCCCTAATATTTTTCTGATGTCTGTAGACTATTTCCAAGTCTATTATTATATTTAATATTAGAACAATAGATATTTTATAACACTGAAAATATTAATATTTTCATTTTTATTAGTTCTAAGATAACTCTTAGAATTTCGTTTTAAAAGACCTATTAGTTTTACCTAATATAATTGTCACATTCATTACAGTTAATGTTGTTTATTACTATTATTAAATATGTAGTTTGCTTATGCTTACCAAAATTTGAAATGTAAACACATACATGTACAGTAGTTGATAGATGTGTTATTAGTGGTGGCACTGCTTATAGTATTTTTGAGAGGATAGGATACAGTGGCAGGACATTGTAGACAAGAATGGCCAGGTGATTGGCCAATGCTGGGAAGCCATTTGCTGGTTCTCTAATACATCCTTACCTTGCATATTAACTGAGCTTTCTAAATTTGGCAAGAATATATTTTAATTACAATTTAAATGTTATAACAATTCATTTATAGATTTATAAGAAACGTTGTTATATACATCAACACAACTTTGTTTGCGGTTATGTTAAACTGTGAGAATTGATTGTTGATAATGCTGTTAATAGAGTTTTCCAAAGGAACTTATGTTGTATTTGATTCATTTTTATATTTTTATTAAAAAATGTAAAAACAACTAAGTTATGCTTACATAAATACAACAAAAATGAAAATAAAGACATATAGTATAAAGCGACTATAATTATGATTTGATTCTTAATAAAGTATATATATTTTTATTTATATTTAATAGATCAATCCCAAGTACAGAATAATTGAAATAGGTTAACTTCCCTTGTTTCATTACATATGCAGGTGCGCTTTCGTGAACTTGATTTGCGTCGTCAGCTGCATTATATTTTTATATATATATATATATTTCAAAAAACACCATCAACTCGCAATCCGTGATTTCATATAACTTATTCACTTATAATTTTAAGTTAATAATATTTTTAAACTAATTAAATTTTATTAAACATTTCTTAATTAAATTTAAATTTTCATACTTTTAAAGTATGATAAAATTAAATTTCAAAATTTAAGTTAAAAAATTGAATATTGTGACGTATTTAAATACTTGCATTTGAAAGGCAACACGCCCATGCAAATTAAAACCAAGTTGGACGCTGTTTATGGGGACTCTGTCCTATTATTTGCCACTGTGAAAAGATGGGCAGCTGAATTTAAATATGGTCGTAGCAGCTTGGTTGATGATAAGCGTTCACATTTTTTTAAAAATATGTAGGCCTGGTTGTAAATAATTTATATTCTGTATGTAAAATGTACCTTTTTTTTATTCATTAAGTTCATGATAAGTTTTAAAATTACATTTCACATTAAGCACAGAAGATAGAAAAGTTTAGTATGCACAATCACATTTGCACTCCTAACATGAGAAGAATATAAATTGATGTGTTATTAGTAAAGTGTACATTATTACAAGATGAACCTATGTATCAATATATTATACAATGATTAAGAGGTAACATGAATGTGGTTACAAAATGCTTCTAAAAGCTGCAGAGATGATATAAACCCATGAAACCAACCCCTTAAAAAAGTTCATCATTTATGACGTGTTTTACAGGAGAGAAGATTCCAGTGGTGATTCAGCTGTTCCCTGGCCACCATGTCCCTCTCCTCTTAGGCAAGGAAATGAGCGTCGACCTCCTGTATCCATTCCACGAAGATGTCTCTCACAGCCTGTAGATTTATTTCAGGTCAGAAAACAGCATAATTTTTCAACTACAATAATCACCAACAGTTTACTGATTTATTTTTTGTAATCAACTGATAAGGTCATTACCCAATAAATGCCAGCAATGAACACGTTACCCAACCAAATTAGTTGTAACCAGCCGTTTATAACTTATCAAAGAAACTAATTTGTTTTGGCAAATCTATTTTACAATATGATTTATTAGTTCATTATTGCAACAACAGATTTGCAATTATAAATATTATTTTTTATGGTGAAGGCAAAAATTAAATTTTATATATCAGGTGAAAGAACCTCTGTGAAGAAAGGCAAAGATGCTTCAAAAGACTATAAGATGAGTCAATATGTGTATTATATATAGAAACAGGTAATAAAAACTAAAAATTATTTTTTAAATTACAAACACAAAATTTCACTCTTAAATGTTTTCTAAATTTTCAAGGGTTGAAAACTTATTTTTATTAAATGAGACATTGTGGCTTGCGACACCTCATTGGAAGGCCTTTTGAATGACACATAATTTGGTACAAATAAAATAAAATTTGGTTCACTGGTATTGAAGTAATGATTAAAACTGTGTTTTTTTAGGTTATGTTGGGATACAGTGTTACTGACCCAAATCAATAGGTCTGAAATTGTACATGCTTCTTAAAAACATGGGTTTTAGATTTCCCCACCATTGAAAAAACATACTAGTAAACATAGCATTATAACATCAGTTAAACAAACATATGAAAAACCAATAATAAGGTACCTCCTTCTTTGCTGATAACATGTTGAAAAATTGATAAAAATTGTTAATAAAAAAATAAAGCTTAAATCATTTAACATTTAAGGGTGAAATTTTGTGTTGGTAATTTAAAAAAAAAAATGTTACAGTTTTAATCCACACATTATGATTATTTGATGATCAAATTATTTGATTATTTGATTTGGTGATTTTAATTTTATTTACACCAAAATTCAGTACTTTTTGGGGGGTTGTCAATTGATGTAATTAAATGTTACCATTACCATTTAAGATTTCTGAATTGGAGCAGGTGTAGCGGAGAGGGTGGGTTCCACTTTTTTGAAAATAATTTTAAAAAGGTTCCTCCTAAGAATGATATACATTCCTGCAAACAGAAATGCAATGGAACCGATAGCTATTGTATAATAAATATGGTAACTTATCAAATGATCACCCGGTATATACAGCATGTAGCTGATAATGTGTGTAGATTAAATTTTAAACGGAGAAATAGTTATATTTAAATAAATAAATTATTATATATATATACTTATTTTTATCACCCCAGGCGATTTTCTCATCAACCACACACAATACAATAAAAGACCTAAAAGACATTATTCAGATTGGAGGGGGACAACTCATGGTGGCCTTGGTTTTGAATTTGACCTTGACCTTATTTCATGGTTAATATGTTTTTTTCAAATGGATTGAGTTATTTTTGAACCTGCCAATCTGAAGAGCAGAAAATTTTACATTGGAATATGTATCACATATCACACATATGACCTGGGAACATTTTTCCTGAAATAAAATTTATGGCCATAAATTTTATTTAGGACTTAACACAGTAATCCAATTAATGCAGTTTGCTGATGCAAGACAGTATCAGACAGCAATCTTCTCACAGCTTCGAAAACAGTGACTATCAGTATCTGCGAAAAGAATCCATCCCATGTTTAAACTCAATCTCTGATGGTTAGCCATATGACCTTCAAAACATTCCCAAGATTGTATGTGTGACCACATATCCCAATGTAAAATTTTTTCCTCTTTCATTGGTGGGTTCAAAAATAGGTCAATTCATTTTAAAAATTGTGTTAACCTTGAAACAAGGCCAGGTTCAAGGTCAAATCCAAGTACACCATGAGATGTCTTCCTCCAATCTGAGTAATTTTTGTTTAGGCCATTTTTTTTTTGTATTGTTCATAGTTTATGATAAAATTGTCTGGGGCGATTAAAATTATACACTCATTAATATAACTCAATTATATATATATGATCTTTGTTCTCTTTCAAAACAAAAAGGCTTTTTATAATTATGAATTACTGGCAAACCAGTTACTTATCTTTAATTGAGAAAGTGAGTGTTTTAATTTTTAATAGAACTTTTATTTTTACACATAACAGATACTTTGAAAAATAAATAAAAGAATTTCCTTTGGTATCTTTCGATTGGACAGGGTGTGTATATATATATGTATTAGATTCTATTAATATAAATTCCTAGAACGGAATATTGAGATAAGACATAGCTTACCTTAATTTTACCGTGAAAGTAGTTTCACCAGATCCTGCATCCTTAGTCATGATTGAAATATTTAAATAAATTACACATTAAAAATTAAAATAATATTATTATTATTTTTTTTTTTTAATTATAAAAGTATTATAAAATTAAAAATAATATTTTATATTTTAATTTTTAATGTGTAATTTAATTAAATATTTCAATTGTGATTGAGGATGTAGGATCCTGCAAAAGTACTTACATGGTAAAATTAAGGTAAGATATATCTTATTTCAGTATTCTGTACTCAGTAGTTTATATTAATATAATTTAACAGTACAGAGGAATAATATGAATCTTAAAAGGATTAATATCAGTAAAATAATATATATATATATTCCATGGTATAATCATATTTGTATTTTAAAATTAATTTTTTATTACATTTTAAGGTTTTATAGGTAATTAAAAAATATATTTTATAACTTTCAGCCTCAACCTCAGCGGACACATGAGGAGAATGCTACATGGAGTGACCAATTAATAAATCCTTCACATACTCTAGAGAGTAGAAGGTAAATTTATTTTTTTCTGTATCTGTTCTTAAAAGCTGTCTGATACAGATCATACTTAATATTTAAACCTATTTTAAGCTTAATACCTAAGTTAGAATTGAGAAATTCTTCTGCTATTTCTCAGGAAAAATCCCAAAAATAAATTTTTGGCATCAAGAAGTCCTTCGGAGCTCAATTTCCAAACACTCTTTATTCCTAAAAGATTAAACTACAGTCATGAAAACAGCCTATTTGTCAATGTATGTAGATGGTCTTCTGTTTTCTTGAAAAGCACACATATTATAAACAAATCTGATAATAATGGTAATAATTGTATAATATTAAATAACAGATAAAAATATAGATAATAATACTGTGACGTGTCTAATAGACTGTTCACAATTTTGTTCTGTTAATATTTCTGAAAAAGCAAAAAATATCACAGAAGCTTAAAATTCTTATAAACACACACACACACACACACACATATATATATATATATATATATATATATACCTGTGACTGCTTATGATTATTAAAAGAAATAAAATTTAAAGTTTGAGATTGTATGAAAAAAAGCATTTTTATGAAAATATTTAAGGGGATTTCAGTGTAGAAAATTAATTATAGAGGAAATGATTTATCATCAAAATCAATAGAGAAGAAAAAGGAAGGTAAGTAGAGTAGATGTTGTAACTTTAATTGGATATACATTAAATGTCAAACTCAGAAGAAATATAGTAAGTTATGATTAGGAATGTCAAGAGCTGCGTAAGTTATATAAGCAGAATTTTTTGTGATTTTTATTCAATATCATGTAAGAATGAAAGTTTTGTTATGTTATGAATTCCCACTATTTTATTATACTATTGAAGTCTGGAAATTAACACATATGCAAATAGAAGAGATAATTAGTCTTTTGAGGTATATGTCTTGATTTTTGAATATACTCCTGCTCATCAAGAATTCATTGGTATCGGCATATCAGCAACTGGGTGATTTGTGAGTAAATTGGGAAAGGAAAAGAGTTTAGAAATTTGTAGTCATAAAAGAAACCTGTTACATTTTAGATATATAGTGTGAAGTATATAATGTTTATTATAGATAACCTTATAAAGGATGGTTGATCGTGGTAGGGACCTTGATGTAAACACTCCAAAGTTGTGAAATTTGAGGAAGTGAGTGAATTAAACCAATTTTATTGAATTAACTGGAATTTTACTTTTTAGAGATAAAATGAAGAATTATGTTCTTTGGACATACATTTACGCCAAAGTTCATTGAGCAAAATGAATAGTAATGTATTTGTGTTAAGCAATGATGTGGAAGCCTACAGTAGATTTAACAGTAAGATTAGATTTAGCAGTAGGGAAGGCAGAAGAATGTAAAGTTGGAAAACTAATACTGTGTAATAGAAGAAACTTTCAATTCCTGTGGCAACAGATGTTTACTTTAACCAGTAAAGTTTAATAAAATTATTTTAGTTGGGGACATCTGTGTTTAAAGAATTTAGAAAACATTTTTGACCAACAATTGAACAATCAGATATTCTGTTCTTAAAGAGAGAAAATCCATAATCTATGTATAATCTATATATAACATGAATAGGTTTTAATTTTTGTTACATAGTCTTTATCTTAGAATTCTATTTTGCATTCCTTTATTCCAGCCCCAAAAAGCGGAAAGGCCAAAATTGGTCAACAGCATTAGGATGCAGAAGGCAATGGGAAACCACTGCTTTAAAGATCCTGAAGGATATCCCTTTGAGTTCTCATGGCAAGGATCTGTTCAATGTAAGGTTATGTTTTCAGAGTGGCTACATGGACCGCCAACCTTCTCTAAGGAGAAGGTGCTTAAAAGAAGAACAAAGAGTAGCTAGTAAATTTATAACATTTTTTTTAATCTGTTGTTCCATCCCATTACGTACATGAAGGATGGATCTTATACAAAAATTATTGCTTGTAAAAATCCTGCAGCTTAATGACAGGGATGTTATAAATGAGAGATTCTATGACAGTGTAGAAATTCACCTCTAAATTTATTAGCATGACGAGTAAATGGACTTTAATAATAACATTTATTTCTTTTCAGTTTATTACTTAAAGAGTATACCATAAGCATTTATAAAAGCCGTCACTGATCAGCTATTATCTATGTAGAATTGCATATTGTAATGTTCCTTCAAATATAAGCTTGTCATCTTATATTGGGTCAAACTTGAAGAATTCTTAAAAAACAATAATAACTATACTTGTGTAGGAAATACTTAACAATAAAGTTAATCATTCCCAGATTTTATGACATGATTACTGACGTCACTCTGAGAATGTAAGATAGACATGCAATCTGGAAGTGGCGGATGAAAAAAAATTTTAATTAATAAGTAATCAAAAGGAACAGCATTGTACATTTATAAAAGTATGCTTTTACATGGTAAACATCAGTATATACCTGCATAGAATACATTAAAACTATATGGAAAGGAAAATTTTGTGCTGCTTTTCTTAACTACTGATTTTTTATATAATTATTTTAATGTTACAGTGGGGAAAATGATTCATGGCGAGCAGAAGCCAGTAATCGCAGACGACAGTTTTTTGCTGCCCGTTGTGCTGCAAGTGATGAATCAGATATGTTAGAATTCCCTCCTGCACCTATCCCTCGCCTTGACTCTCTTCAAGAGATGGTACACAATCAATTTTTTATTTATTTTTAGTAATTTATAGTTTTTAAAAATTAACTACATTAAAAATGTAACATTCTTTGTATACTTTTTTATTTAAATAAGTGTTCAACTAAACTTAGATATCATCAGTGATATGTGATTTTCTTAAATAATAAGTTAACGTTTTTAATAATATGATCATTTTAAGGACTGTAGAACTGAGGTTCTACAAGTAAAAAGAGGAATAAATGAAATATATGCTAAAATGTACAGTAAAGTATTTCTTGCAATCAGATAACTGATTTATTGCTAGAAATCCTTTACTGCACATTTTATTTCTCTGTTTATAAATTATTTTATATTAATAGAAATCTGGATAGACAAATTAATTTATTATTTAGTACAATAATGAAAGAATATTCCACTGTTTATTACATTAGTTTTTAAAAAAGGATAATTGTAGTACAAATTACATTTGGAATCGGCAAAAAGAAAGAACAAGCTAGGTACTGAATTTCCTTCACAGAAGTTATATTTCCATTTATCTTTTACAAAAGTTTCAAATTGCCCAAATTGGTAGTGGACAATAAGAAAACAGCTATTAAATATTTTAAAGACCGTATTTTTAAAATATTTTTTGTGCATTTCAGAAGTGTGTGAAGTCAGTTTAAGTTTTCTATGTAGTTAAAAAGGGGTTTTATTTATTTTTTAACTTTTTTGAATGTCAATAGAAATGTAAAAATAAAATTTCAAATATTAGCCGAAAAGTAAGGAAGAAAATAAAACTGTCATCAATTTTTTTTTCTTAATAATAAAACAAATAATTAAGCTTCAAATTATTACTGAAGTTACACAGCTAACAAGGGACAAGTATTGTTTCAGTATACAAAAGCAGTAATTAGTTTCACAAAGTGAAAGAGAGTATGTGTACTTGTGTCACACAATAATAAATATTTTAACAGATGTATTTTATATTTTTTACTTATGCATTGGTTAAATAAAGAAAATTTCCAAGTTTACCTGCTAGAACAATAAAAGACAAAAGGCATCATTATTATTAATTAGTAGACAGAGACCTTCTCAGATATGTAGTAGGCGTTTTGATATCCTTTTTTGTAGCCTTGTAACCAAATAAATTCTCAAAATAAAATGATTATTAAATTCACATTAAGATTTTTTCAAAATAAATTAAAGAAATATTAAATTTATTATTTGTACACTTTACAGCTATATATATATTTTGTTAAATATAATTATAATTACAATAAAATAAGAATAAATTATTTTTTTTTTGCTTTGATTCTTTTGATTGTTGTTTTGTTCATTAAATAATGTAAAAATAATTATAGTTTGTTTAAAAGTTGTTTCATGCATGCTTTTTCACAGTATTATTTTTTGTTTTGTTTTACGCAATATTTCACTTATATTATTATTATTATTATTATTAGAAAATATTGTCACTTTTTTTATTTTTTGGAAAAATTTCATGATTTGTTTTGAAAAATACTTCAAAACTGGAATAACTTCATTCTATTAATGTACTAAATGAACAGATTTTTGTCCTAAGTTCTTTAATGTAATTTTTTTATTAGGTCATTAACATGTTCACTAAAGATAATGATAAATACATTGTGATGACTCAGTTGTGAGTCATTGACTTGAAAAATGATGCACATTTTTCTAGGCAGATTACATTATTCCAAATTAGTCTTCTTAATGAATTCATAGTGCGCTTGTCTTGTCTTTATTTAACATATTAGTGATATGGATGACTTATCTTATTGCAAGCCGAGTACTTCAGATGATTATCGTTATTTGTCGGTAAGTGAAATGGATTAATTAATTCTGATTTGTCTTTTGAAGCTTTCACTAGTGATAATGAATATCTTCCCAGCAGAAGTGCTTCAAGTAATAGTGAGTAGGAAAGAGATGCTGTAAGACTTTGTTCCTTTTCAGACATGAGTGTTGATGCTCCAAATTCTGAATCATATATTGTGCAATTGACACTTAAAAAAACTTTTCAATTTTCTTATCCCACCAGAATATAAGTTCGAATACCAGTCTATAATAATGGACGAAGTGGTTTTAGTATCCATTGTCAAGGAAACCAACCGCTATGCCGTAGAACCTTTTTTGTCTGAGAATGTGACAGAAAATTCCAGGATAACTCAGTAGAGAGATCTAAGTTTTCTGAACTGAAAATATTTATGGGTCTACTTTTTCATATGGGTAATATAAGAATGCCAAGGATGTAAGATTACTGGTGCAAAAGCAAATTATCAATACTTGTTTTGGAGAGTATATATCATATGACAGATTTCTATTAATTCTTCGTTGCATTCATTGTGTAAAAAATAATCCAACAAGCAATGACCAGTTATTGAAAGTAGACTATTTTAATAAAAAAAATGTTATGTGAATACAACCCAAATAAAAAACTCGACGAAGCTATGGTGCTTTGGAGAGAATGGCTTGTTTTTAGACAATATTTTAAAAACAAGTGCTATAAGTATGGTATAAAACTTTGTTATGTAACCAGATAGCCTAATATTGAGAATTGCAGTGTATGCTGCAATCTCTAGCAGGTTAAGGACATACAGAAAAGATAGTCTTGCATTTTTGGAAGAAATGACCACTTGGAAGTGGTCATGCTGTTTACATGGATAACATTTTCAGTTGCATAAAATTAACTAAAAAACTTCTTCATCATAAAACTTATGCAAATTGTACCCTCCGTATAGACAGGAAAGATAATCCCAAAGAAGTGACAGAGAAAAAAAACTACAGAAGAGAGGAATTTTTGTGAAGTGTAATGAAGATGTAATGGTAGAAAAGTGGAGACAAACAAAATGTTTTGTATCTTTTAAGCCAATATGAAAATGTAATGGATACAGCTATAAACAAGAGAGGCAAAGAAAAGGAAAAGTCCTTGCCTATAATAAAATTAATGAATATGTGTTGGGCATTGACAAACAAAATCAACTGCTGAGTTATTAGCCTTGTGAAAGAAAAACATAAAGGTGAAATAAAAAGATTTTCATTCATATCCTTCAAATGTGTGTCCTGAATTTGTTTCTCCAGTACAACAAATATTAAGTTGATGGGAAAATGACATTTTTTGACTTCAGACTCTCAATCATAAAAAGTCTTCTGGTTCCATCGGATCAAAGGAGAGCCTCATTGCCAAAACATCCACAATGTGTTCTTCACTTGCTGACACAGTTATTGACTGGTCATAAGAGTAAAACGCTTAGGAAATGATGTGTCATATATTACTAAAATTGAAGGCACAGAGACATATTTATCAATGTGAGGATTGTCCTGATAAACCTGCATTATGTCTTAATGTTGTAAATTATATCATTAATAATTAATAAAAAAAACCAACAGAAAAGAAGCTGTGTAAATAACTGATTTCTCATGTGAATATAAAAGAATTATATGTTATAATTGTACAGTGATTCATTGAATAAAGAAGAAACATTTACTGTAAAATATAGGTAACTATAATTTTTTACTATCTTAATACCTAAATTTAGTCACAGATATGTTTATTAATAAATTAAAATGTATACACGCATGTTTGTCACCGCATATCAAACAAAATATAGATGCCATTTGCTGACGACGCACAAATATCTAGCGCGTTTTTTATCATGGTAAGAGAGATTTAAAAATTTTAAGAAATTTTTCCTATTTCCATTACAGTAAAAGTTAAAAAGATGTTTAATGATCGTTTTGCCCCCCCCCTCATCTAACGTAACCTAGTTAAATTTATTTAACTATGTTGATAGTGATAGGTATAAACATGAATGTATGAAGTGTACAAACATGAGCAATTTACAAGTTCCAACTTGATGTATGTGCTCCTTGTAATTTGGTCTGCTTGCACAATATTCACTGTGATAGCATCATGTTGAAACATGCATACGATACATTTAAACATGTCGTGCTCTCAACAGTATGAAAGAGATGTAAGGGATTGCACAATCTCAGTTTAGTTTCAAATGCTTTCCATTTGAGCAAACTAGTAGAATTTTTTAAAAGAAAATTACGTTCATTAAAATATCAACCAGCTTTTATTTATAAATCAAGCCATACTGATAAAAGTACACTTAAAGCATCTTATCTCACAACATTAAGAGTAGCTAATGCATGTTTGAACATATGGTACTATCACTTGAAAACAGTTGGCTTTTGTGTGCGTTTCTAACATAGATCCACATATGGAGAAAATTTTAAATGAAAAACAAATGCAACCATCTCATAATTTATTTTCTTTACATGTGTACTTATAAATGTAAGTAAAATGTTTATAATAAATGATTTTTTTTTCTTCATAAAATGATTTCATTATTGTTTGCGTGTAAAGTTATAGGCTAATTTCACAACCCCCCTTTCATATCACAGACTTCCATGGGGGTTACGACCCCCAAGTTGAGGAATGCTGTTCTAAACAAAAAAGAAAAAAAATTAAAAAGCACTGTAGTAATAATCAAGAATGATCCACAACAGAAAACATGTTAATTAAAAAAAAAAATTTTCAACCATTTAGTTGCCATAATTGGCAGCATTGATTGGTTATTAACCAGTTTCAGAATAATTGCCCATAGTAAAACAATACATTCAAAACAATATGAAAATTCATCTACAGTAGTACTCTGATGTTAGTTCTATAAACTAAGCTATTCTAGCACACTGATGGCAGTATTTTGAATTAATATGCTCTTCAAAACCCCACAGTTGAAGTCTCACCTGAAATATAACTCAAAAAGAAATCTACTATATTTGGTTCAAACAGTGACATTATCGATGAGGAAGATAAAATTTGTATTTCTGGACTTCTCAATTTGAAATTAAAAGAAATATGCAATAGACTACTAAAGAAATAAACAGTAATGTTACATATATATTTGTATGAATGTTGTGAATATAAAAAACATTGAAGTAAAATTTTAAATCTTGTGAAGATCAGATAGATTTTCACTCTCATATCCAAGCAGTTCCAGAAATGCCTTTTGGGGGCCTCCTCCTTCTTGACTAATAAATTGCTTTTCAATATTTTCTCATTCAGTTTGAATGTTATAGAGAAAAAAATAAAATTAAAATCCATGGAAATTTTACATGAAATATTTTTATACATTTTTAAAGAAGCTTCAAATCCCTTCTGTGAAACAGTTCTTGTTATCTTCTCATTCAGAACAAATTTTAGCAAAAACTTTCAAGTAAAAAAAATTTAATCAAGTAGAATTTCAAGTATCTTTCATATCACTTATTTTAATATTTTAGTTGGTAAAATTTTTTTTTTCTTTTAGCCTCTTGAAGAAAATATAATTTATTAAGATGATCAATATACATGTTAGCAAAAATGTTTAAGAAACAATGTATTTTCAGAAAGAAAATTTATATAAATAAGATACCCAATCTTAAAATTAACAAGAGTGTGTTTTTTTTTTCGTCTTATTTTTTCATCAAACCAGTCATTTGACTGGTTTGATGCAGCTCTCCAAGATTCCCTATAAGAGTGTAAAATTTATAACAGTCAAATTTTGGTGAACTATTTTAAATAATATATTTTTTTAAAACTATTTTGCAAAAGTAATTATTTCTGAAAATACAGTTTTATATTTATATATACAAATTTATATATACTAGGTTCTCCTGAAACTTTCATTCATGAAAATAATGCAAAAATTCATAAACATGTGTCCTAAAATGCTTCGTTAGCGAGTAACAGCTAGTGAAAGATTTCACTCGGATTTCAGCTACCTCACAGTGAAATGAAGTCGTACTGAAATTTTTAGGACATTAAGTGGCAGAATTAGTCATTTCTTATGGTTTTTGACCAAGAAAATTGTATAAAATATGTCACAACCATATCTTAGTTTTTTCTGGGCAGTAGGTTTAGAAAAATAGTAGTGATTGAAACTAATAAATTGGGGTAAAAAGCCCTATTTTTTATGTTTGACATACAATAACTTTATTAAATGGGTAATAAACACTTAAACTTTTAAACAAAATATGTAGAGAATCTAATTATGAACAAAATGATGTAAGATAAGTTGAACAAAACAAAGAAAAGTTAGAAAAATCAAATGATTTTGTTCAGAAAAGTAGCTATTTAATATAAACAAAAACCAAATTCTTTTTTGGTGATGTGAAAAATTTGTAAAAACAAAATCTATTGTTAAAAATTTCTGTTAAAAAATTTTAAAAAACTGGAAATTACACAAAAATTGTAAAATCAGAATAAATAAATAAAAATTACTCGGATAATTATTTTTGTATTAATGACAAACACAAATAAATTATTTGAAAAATTACTATTTAAAGTTGTCAATAAAAAAATTACAGCTGATAATGCACAATATTTAATTAGCATTTAAATCATTCTGTAAGGTACAGTTATCAGTTACTGTGAGTTGTGCTGTCAGTAGCAAAGGTAATCTGTGAATTTTAGTTTAAACGTGATCGGTTTGTCATTGGCAAGTAATGCCATACTTATTTACAACAGAGGAATACTGCTGATATGGAATTCATTTGGGTGTGTGTAATGGTAATGCTGCAGTAGAATATGAAATAGGTTTACTGAATAACAGGATTCCAGATCCCAGAACAATTAGCAAACTTTTTTCAATCTTTGGGAAGCAGGTTCACTACCTAGTTAGTAATCATATGAACAATCTGTCCAACATGATGCTATTATTGATGAAATTATTATCTATGCAGTTCATTCCAGGTGTCAGTACACGATGTCTTTCTAAGCGGACCAGAGTTTTATATTCGATGGTTTACAGAACATTTAAACAAAACAGTTTTTATCCTTATCATAAATAGCCAGTTCAACACCTACTCAGTAGACAGTCAAACAAGGAAAGTTTCACTTGAAACAAATGGTGTAACAACTTATGCAGTGAGCATATATGGGCAGAAGTAAATCCTTGTGAAACGGTGAAAGGCAGTTTTCAACACCGATTTAACATCAATGTATAGTGCAACCTTGTTCACAATCAGTTGTTTGGACTATTCATATTGCCTGGCCATTTAATTACTGAGGTCTACTTGCATTTTCTTTAAGAAGAATTGCTGCAGCAGCGTGAAGATGTTCCTCTAGCACTGAGACGCAAAGTATACTTCCAGCACATGAGCACACCTCCCCACTTCTTTTGTGCCATTTCCACTCACTTAAATAATAATCTCCCTGAGAAATGGATCGGTCATGGAGGTCCACATTCCTTGCCACCACGATTGCCTGATCTAACACCTTTAGAGTTTTGCGTCTGGAGATGAATGAAAAATATTGTATTCAAAACAGAAATAAATTCTCATGAGGAATTAAATGTCCACATTATGAATGTGGTTGAGCAACTTAAGTACAGTTCTGAAGAACTAAAAAGAACAACAAAAGCAGTACAGTAGCGTGCTAGGAAATGTGTTGAAAATGGTAGTCTCATTTTTTAATATTTATTATAAACTGGTATGTATAATGCACTTTGCTCTAGTGTACTGTTTCTAAATAAAATTTGAAATTTCTTATTTTATTTTTTCTTTGTTTCAGTTGTTTATTCTTTTTTGTTTATAATATTTCTTTGTTTTTTCAACTTATATCAATTTTTTCAGAATTAGATTCTGTACAACTTTTGTTGAAGTTTTATTTGTTTATTATCCATTTAACAAAGTTATTAAATGTCAAACATAAAAAAACAGGTTTTTTATCCCAGATTTCTCAAAACTACTGCAGATATATATGATTCTGGGAACTAATTTATTCAATTTTCCAGATCAATAACCATAAGAAATCACTAATTCAGCTCTTTAATTACATCCTACAAATTTCAATACGTTTTCATTTCATCTGAGTAGTTGAATCTGAATGAAATCTTTCACTAACCGTAACTCACAAAGCATTTTAGAACATATGATTTTGAACTTTTTCCATTATTTTCACCAATAGAAAAGGTTATGAAAGTCCTAGGAGAACTTTGTGATTTACCTTTAATATATATACACATGCTAGTTGGCCCATCTAGCCAGCAACTGGACCCTCGGTGCTCAGGTCAACCCAGGCAAACCCAGACCCAACTCTTTAATTCACAACTTCACCCTCCTTGAAAGCGAAGAAATAATGTATATTTTTAATATCTAACCATGAAGGGAGCTAGTGCCTCAGTCAATGGTTTAATACCTTCCCTGGGATAACACGAATGTTATATCCTGCAAATTTGAAAGTAATTGGTCAGTTGGTTCTTGCATGTTGCGATAACAAACAGACAGACAAACTTTATATATATTTGTGTATATTTTATATTTTTTTGATCAACCTAAGTACAGTAATAAGTAGGATGGCACTAAACCTTATTCCATTATGCATGCAAATTTTTTTGCATCAGTTGCATTAAATTATTTTCAAAAATTATTCAGATCAAATTACATTTTAAAACAAAAAGTTTTTTTTACATTATATTTTATATTTAAAAATTAAAAAATTTTTTTAAATTAAAATTGAAAATCTTAACGTTAAAAATTCCATACATAGAAATATGATGTAAATTAAATTAAAAATTAAAATAAATAAGTAGTTTAAATAAAACAAAAATCCATGTTGTCTAGTCAGCCAATGATACATAACTGTACAGAGTTGAAATATTATAAATGAACAGTGTCTGAAGCTGCTACCTGCAGCAGCTTTTATAATTGTGTCATCCACAAATTCTGAAGGTTGATCAAATTAAATTTACTTTTATATATATATATATATATATATATATATTCTTTCTAAAATGTCTAAACCGCTATTATTTGCATTAATATTGTATTTTTTAATTTCCAGTATTTCTAAATTTGTGTGAATATCTGATACTGAATATGTATTATTAATATGATCAGAAACATAATAAAAAGTCGTCTATTGCTCTCTGACTTTTTACATCTCATAGTAATAAGCCTGGCCTCGCTGGGATGCCACCAGTGCATCCCGCCGGTGTCGGTAGACATTTGCATCGATGATTTAATAACTCAGCTTAGTGCCTTTGCTGTTAGCCTTGTCCGGCATATTGAATGTCCTATCTTGTCTCCCTCTGAACTACCTAACCTAGCTCGTGGAAGCGCCAACCCCGCGCCTAGTTCTACGTATTATGAGCCAATTTTGTTAATGTCTCGGGATTTGAGGCAAAAATAACACAACATACCACCAAACATGTTGATCACAACAACAAAATTTAGTCCTAGTTCCCTTAGTAAACTCAACATGTACTAATAAACCCCTGACTTGTTGATTGCAACAACAATTTCAATTTACTCTTAAGTTCTCTTGATTTACCTAAAAATCAAGAAATAGATTCCAAATTTAATAAGTCTTACAGATTTAATGAAAATATACCCTATCTGTTTCTGCTCTGGTCCACTTATTAATCAAAATAAAATTAAAGAGAAACTTATATTTTTTCCTACAAGTGTTCAATTTGAGCACCTTTTGTCAGACAGCACACATCTAACCATTAGTAGAGTTCGTCCTATAAAACCTATAAAGAGTCCTATAAAACCTGTAAGTCCTATAAAGAGAAAATACCAAAGGAAAAAATCACATAGGTCAGATCACGGAAACCACCATCCATCCTGACCCCAATAAGGGAAGACATCCGCCTTGTGACAGTACCAGTTGCCACACCCCCTCCAGTTCTAGCCCTGATGGGCTTTACTGGAGATCACCTTTTAGACCCTCTAAACCTGATAACACATCGTAATCATCAGAATGGCCTCTGTCAGGCAAAGTTATGGCAAATTTACCGTTGAGATGTTGCACAAAGAAAACTTTAATTTTGATGAGTCTTTTTGTACTGAAAGAGTTATGGAGATTTTATGACTTATTATTTTGCCTTATTTTTTGATGGGTGTTAACTTTTGTAGTTAGATTTTATGTTGACCCATCACTAAGCACAATAAGATCAAAAAATCCATCATCTTCATATGGCAACATTTTGATTGGGAAGTCAGCATGCACAGTTTAGTTGGTAGGCTTCAAAGTCGTAATAACTGTAAATGGTATGTATGCATACATAAGTGTTCTCTTAAAACATTGCACTCTGTCATCACTGACAACGGTAGTTTACAGTTGCTTTCCTAATAGATTTTTTTAGAATTACAGAGGAAAGATTTCCCTGACATGATCAACATTCTCTTCAGACATTCTTGGTCATCCCTTTACACTTTCTTCCCTTTACACAGACAATTGGTTGTTTCTAACCAATATGCCATCGGCAGTTGTTATTGTCACTTGGAGGATCACAACTAGAGTTTCTACAGAATGCATATTGAAATGTAACTACAGATTTACATTTAGTAAAATGTAAAACTCAGATGACTTTCTGTTCAGGAGTTGCTATCTTTGCTAGTGGTAATGTCAAGTAAAAAGATAGAAAATCAATCTACAGCTATGCATTCATCTAAAACTGTTCTTTTGCTGTTTGATTTTAGCTTAAAATCAACACTGCACACTTCATCCAATAGATATAATAAATTAAAACATTGATTTTTTTTTACACCTAGTATATTTTATTTTGTACGCTATTCTAAAATATGCAAGTGTTTTAATAAAAACCCTTACATTTTCAATTTTAAAAGAAGAAAACTAGACTATTTCAATCTGCTGTTCTGAAAACACATTTACATAAAGAAAAAGTACACTTCATCAAAACTGAAGAATTATAATTTTAGTATTGACTAACTAATAAAACAAAATAAAGTAAAAATAATTTAATACTTAACAATTAATAATTTGATTCAATTGTTTTAGGAAATCACCAGAAGTCCAAGGACAGCATCATCCTCATCAGAAAATCAGTTAGATTCAAAATCATCTCAAGTCTAGTCTTAAATTTATGTTATAAAAAATAAATATATAAAATTTATAAAAATGTACATTATAATTTAGTGTGTTAATATATGTTACTATTATTACCAACAAAATGGACGCTTACGGAAAAAGGATAAATTATTCCCTTGCACGTTCATGAAAACGATAGATGGATGGAAAATTATGGATAACTTAACATTAAATTACAGTTACTCATTTTGCTAATGACGCCTGACTTCAGAAATATACAGTTATCAATTTAGTACAGTTTTAGTGTATTTTAACATGTCTTTAATTTTAAAAAAGGAATTTTAAATAAGATAAATTAAAAAGAGTTTTATTTTGAACTATCAACCATCTTAGACAATTACAGTTTAAAGCTGTTTATTTTAATATATAAAAACTTTTTTTGATCAGCCTTATGAAACATGGTATTAAGTTTTAAAAGATTAGGCATTATTATAGTTATTTTAAGCTAAAAATGTATTTTAACCATTATTTTAAAGTTAAGCATTTTTATATTGTGAGTCACTTAAAAACATTTAATACTTTTAAATTAGGATTATTACTGTTCAGTAGTTCTACTTAAAAGGCTAACCATATTCATTGGAATTCTAATTTTCTGACCTGCATTTATGCAAAAATCAATCTCGTCTAACATTTTGAACAACTCTTATTTTATTTAACTCCTCCTTTTCATGTATCTCAGAAGAATATGATTGTTGTTGCTGATTGATTGTTAGCCTAAAACTTTTTTTTTTGTTTAATAGATTTCAAAATATCTAGTCCAGATTTTTTTAATCAGTGCTTATAGGCAATAATATCCATTATTTTTGTGGAGTACTGATAGTTTGGTGTGACGGCCTGACAATCAGTGAATTGCCTGGCTAGGATGAGTTATTTTGAGAATGTATTTACACCCTACTGGTGCAGTTGATAGAAAAACTGACTTAACTACTCCCTCCTCCCCACTCAAAAAATGCTTTTATTCACTGGAATATAATATCATATAAGTAAACTGGTATACCAATGATGATAGATCCATAGAGTTTGGTTTAAAGCAAGGGAAATTTGAAACTAGTCACAGGTAGCAGGCATTCTTGAAGTGGCATTAGTTTATTCTGTACCCTATTTAACTCAGAGTCAGCTGCTACTACACATGTTACGTACACGCAGTTCTGTTACATTGCTATAAAAAGGAAACAGACATCAAAAAAGATGTATATCAAGAATGCAATTAAGAAATATTATGAATTTTGGCTTAAGTATATTTTAATAAAATTTAATTCTTTGTACAAAGGCATTTACCTTGCATTTTCATACAAAGGTATTATTTCTTAAAATAGTTTTCTAAAATGCTTAATTTTTAATTAAAGTTAAAAAAATGTTATAGGTTTTAATATTTTACATTTATTCTGTCATTTTCTCTATTTGTCACCACTCTGTTTTACTTCCATTCCATCTGACTTTATGGTTATTCAACTAGATCCTATTTGTGTTGGGTGACTGTAATTCTACGTTATTAATGTTATTCAAAATAAATAGGCAAAATAATGTGAACCAATTTTTTTTTTTAATTTTCTGAATGCGGATTTACTAATCTACTAAGTGGAGAGCTGACTGTCTTTAGTGATTAGTTGAAAATTTAATTCATACTGAATTAAGTTTTGAATTTTCTCAAAGTTGTTTTGGACTGCAAATTCACTGCCCTTTTTTCTTTGTTTTTTAATTCTTCACTGCAGGAGATTATGATTGCCTAAAGATTGTTTTTGAGCTTAAAATATTGTGATTGACTGTTGGTACTTTAGCAAGTATCTCATTGTTTTAACCCAGAAAATGAGTTTATGAAATAGGATAGAAGATATTCTCTTTAATATTTTGAATAACAAAATGCTTCATGAGTAAATTATAAATCTCTGAAGGCATTATATCACTGTTTCATTCAAAATAAACAAGCAATCAGAGTTTCATATGGTGAGAGTTAATTTATACAATACTGTCCAGTTTGTTTTCAGATATGGGGTGATATGTTTTTTTAATTATTGTATTCTTATGTATCAAATTTTTATTGAAATATCTTTTGATAACGGTTTGAGGTCTATACTATTATCAATTACCTTTCTACTGGTAGTTCAAAGTATTAATAATAACCAAATAAAAGTTAACAAGTACCTTGTTAAGACTCTTTTTCATTCAGTTTTCTTATTTTGTAAATAGAAATATTTGCCCCTATAATTCAATTAGACAGTAGAGAGATTAAAACTGTTTATTAAAATCTGCATAGTATTTAATTAAAGTTATTGAGCTTAAACAATTTTTGACAAATTTATTTTCTAAAATCGTATATTAAACAAAAATTTTATTTAAATGGTCACTGGCATGTTTAACTGTGTACATAAGCAAAATGAACACAATAATTATAAAAATAATTATTTTTATTGTATCAATACAACTATAGGCCATGTAGGCTTAATTATCTAGTCTACCAGCTATTCAGCTTGTAGGCCGTTGAATACACATCATGTTTCTCAAGTTGAACAACATTTACATAAAGTATATACACATAAATGATTTTTCCATTTTGATTTTATAAAAAATAAACATAATATTGAAACTGCGATAATTTACAAAAACACTTTTTGCCATAATTACGAGCACTTTTATTAATTCTGTAATGAAACCAAACTATTACATAAAAACTATTTTTGAATTCATTTCCTTTAATATGTATTACTTTTTATTACAAGGATTCTTGATGACTTAAAGTCATCAGATAACGTTTTTGAATATTTACGAGTATTTGTATACTGATTAGCAAAATATTTTATGAATCAAGTTTACCATAAAACTTGATTCAGAGTAGGGTAATTTTAAACAAATTTCTTCAATATATTGCTATAAAAATATAAATATATTGTTATAAATAAATTATTCACCTTTTCCATAAGCGCTCATTAAAATGAAAGCCAGCAGCAGTAGAATATTTATTCTGTGGGCACATGAAATGTTGCTACTCCATCAAAAGGTCTGCATCTCTGTGTGTGTGTGTGTGTGTGTGTGTGTGTGTGTGTGTGTGTGTGTGTGTGAGTGTTTTTGCATTTTTGATTGCGTTTGTTCATATATCTGCATGTGTATGCATGTGTTGAGTAGTTGTTTAAAATTTAACTTGTTTAAAATGCTTCAATTAATCATGAAGTATAAATTATTATATCATTAAAGCAAATTATCAGGATTAAAAAATGTGCATCACATTATGTATATCGTCAAAATGTATGTCGCATACATTTTTTTAAATTAATGAAAAGAATTATAAATGACATTTAATTAATTCAACATTGTTTAATGTACCTGATTTAGTAATTGCTAAGTGAAATTTCTTGTTTCTGTGTTTTTATAAATTTGTTATTGGCTTAATGTTTATAATATGGATTAAATGCTTAAATATTTCTTTGTGTCAATATGTTTGCTGTGAAAAATTGGAAAAAGTGTGTACGTATTGTTGACTGATAATATCAGTATTTTTTTGTGAATGTAATTTTCATGTTTTTTATTCTTTATTTTTATTACATTGGTAATGTTTGAATTGAAATATGCACAGATTTTTGTGACAAAGAGATTATCTTTTAATAATGCTATTTCATAGTGCCTCAGTATTCAAATGGCCTTATATGTTTCAAACCATTTATACATTAATAAAATATTCATAAATAATTGCATAAATCTGTGTTTTTCATTATCATTTATGGTTTCAACATATTTCATTAAGTAAACGATGCATTTAAACAATTAATAAATTAAATATATAATAAAATTTTAGGTTTAATAGAGTTTTATTTAAATGCACTTGTTCTTTGTTACAAGTAAGATTTTAATTATCACAAAACTTTATATAAAGAAACATTAAAAAAATTCTTTCACAAATAATTAATAATTTGATATTAGTTACGTTAATTAGTTTTAATTTTAAATAATAATTGTATGTAGACAAAATTATTATGTTTTAATGCTTCATTTGTTAAAAATCATCAAAAGTGTTTAATAATTCAATGTATATCAAACTCATATCAATCCCATTAATAATTCACACCTCTAGTGTATAGCATTTGATCATGAATATTAGCACAGCAATATATAATATTGCAATTTTGTTTTATTTGTTTATTATTTATATTCACTAAAGTTACCAGTTTTATTACATGTAATGTAAATATTAAAATAAAATATATTAATTTAAAAAAATAAGATTAATAATATTAAATAATAATCAAAATTCAGTATGTTACTTGTTTTACATATTTATTTATTTTATTACTTACCAATACTTTAAATTATACATATTTCTTATTTTAGATTATTGTTAAAATATTGATTCTTAAAATTTGAGTTCCTTTACTGTTAAATAAGTAAGAAACTCTGTCAACTAAACATTTTTACTTATAATTCAATTAGCATTAAATTATTGTTTATTAATTAAACATTTTTACTTATACTTCAATTAGCATTAAATTATTGTTGTTTATTTAATGTTACATTCAGTACTGCATATTTGTACTACTAAATGGACACCAAATCATATTGTGTTTTCTACAGTTTCAGGTGTAATCTCAAATTAATGAAATTTGACAGAGGCAATGTTCTAGACCATAAATGCTGGAATTTGTAACATGATTTTTTTTTAATTTAATAATTATACTAAATACCAAGGAATGCCTATGGTGAAAAAATGCATTAAAATTTAACAGCAATTATAATTGCTAGTGCTACAATAAACTTCGTAAAAACATTTCATATCACTTAACATTACCATAATATGAAATCTTTTTTATAATTGACATGCTTTAAAAGCCAATGAATGTTGAAATGTTTAGTTATATTCTTAATCACCTGTAGTGAATATTTTGTTTTTACTATTTTTAGGTCCTCACTTAGGAATCTAGCAGCATTATACAACCAGCACATCTTGAAAACTGTATTGTGGCTTTCTAGATAGCTTCAACTTGATATATTGTGCATTACAGTAGATATTAATAATTACAAAAAAGATAATTATAATATCTATGGTACACTGATGATATCTTATGCGTTGCAGTAGTTATAAAATTTAATTGTAATATCTACAGTATAATTAAAGCACTATTATTTATTATATAAATAAATAATTATATATAGTACGTTTAAGTAAGGGAACCTTATTTTTTAATAATGATCACTTTGATATCCTGGCAAATATTTATATGTTTATAATAGATTAACATTATCACAATTATGAATTTAAATATTTCTGAAAATATTACTTAAATTTATACAAGAATAATAAAATGAAAAAAAATATTGCCTCATATATGTAATTATTTAATAAGAATCTTTCATTTCTTAAAGTATGATATGCATAGAAGTCTTTGGTGCTTTACCTTTTTACATTTAATATTGTGTCTTATTAAAAAAGAAAGACTTAGGATAGATTCATAATTCATTATTATTGTACTTGTTTGTGTCTTTGTATAATTTATCTCAGAGTTGGGTAAAATAATTAATTTAACTTCATACATAATAATTGTTTATTATTATTGTTTTTCTTCTTACTTTTGTAATCATGTACTAGAGCACAATCAGTCATGAAACATGCAATATAATTTACAACATAGATTAAAAAAATCTATTATGTTTGCTACACATTATTTAAGCATATCAAATTAATTTTTATCTGAATTTCAAATAATTATATTTTTTCCATTCATTTCTATTGTACTTACTTATGTGCATAAGCTCGTGTACACACACACATACATATAATGGATAAAATTAAAAAGAGTATAAAATAAATACTTCTTAATTTTATACACCAAATTTTAAAAAGTAAATAATTCAGTTTAAATATTTATTCTGAATTTTTATTAACTTACTGAGCACAATGGAATGTCTTGTTTGAAGTAGATAAAATGTGCTTCTAATTTGTCGGTTTTAACATTCTTCAGGTTTTGGAATTGCTGCAGTTATATTTTGTAAAGATGTTTTTGCATTTAAAACCACATATATACATTTCAATTTATGCATCACACAACACCTTTAGTGGTATATTGTCATGTACATTACTTTTTTGCAATTTAAAGTAATTTATTTCAGAATATGTATAACAGTGAATAGCAAACCATTATTAAGAATTTAATCCATTTCTTATCTTGTTCCTTAACATTATTTAATATAAGGTTAATTTATTACTAGAAGGAAAATTAAAATTGAACTGTGAAAACCAAAATGGGAAGACAAAGAAATCAAATTCCAATTGGTTGATGTGGAAAAGAAAAATAAGTATATAAAATGTTTAAGATTTAAAGAAGATAAAGTTTGTTCACGAAGCAAACAATTGAGAATGTAGGATGTAGTAAATATTTTTAGATTAATAAATTACATTGGATCAATAAAATCACCGAGATCAACGAAAGATTTGTTAATTGATTTGTAAAAATAAAGTGCAAATTAAAGTAAAGGTGTTTTTTCAGTTGACTGCTCACTTTTTGATAGGTTGGAACACAGTAATTTTTATTGTTTTAAAAAGTATTAAAATGTAAGTACATCTTTCCTTCAAGATCTTAACTCTGAAATACCATCATAAATATTTTACTCATACCTGTCTGTAAGATCATGTATATTTCTTGATAAGGGAAGACATATTATTTTTGTAAGTTATATTCTAAAAACATAGCTTTTGATTTCAATTGTTACTTGTTCTTCAATTGTTGATTATAAACGTCTTTTATTCCTGTCCTTTTTTTAATGATAATTATTGTAATGCAATGTCATAATCACTACAACCACTTTCAGAGCCCTCAAGTAAATTTTCTGGACTTTGATGTGCAATTTAGAAAGAGCAGTGGATATACAGCCCTTATACAATGTATATGTCATTAGCAGGAGGGCAACAAATTGAATAACAGTGACAGGTGACAGGCAAATATTTTGCTTGATATTCATTTGATGTGGGTGATCGCATTCAGTGGTATACAAGTGATCACAAATCAGGCTTTATTAGGATTTGAACTCTCAACTAACAAATTGCAAATCAGCTGATCTCAAAGTTCAGAGTTCTAAGGTTCAAAACCTAGTAGGCAGTTACTTTTATATGGATTTGAATACTAGATTCTTGATACTACTGTTCTTTAGTGGTTTGCTAGAATTGAGGTGATTAAATAATAAAGTTGTCGGCAGAACGGCGACTGCACTACCGATAGGCATGTACACCATGCAACTGTGAGGTGTAGTGGCATCTCGATGATGGTTTATGATGTGAATGTCAAGCGGGACTCGGTGATGGAGCTGAGTGGGAGTAGGAGGTCTGTCCACCTCTCCCTAGTGGACCAGACGAGTCCTTAACTTTATCATAAATTTATCCTAAGTCTGGGGTTTGAACTAAAGTTGAGTTCACTAAGGGAACTAGCACTAAATTTCGTTGTGATCAACATGTTTGGTGGTATGTTGTGTTTATTTTCCCTCGAATTACGAGGCATTCACGAAATTGGCTCATAATTAGTAGAACTAGGCGCGGTGTTCGCACTTCCGTTAGCTAGTTCAGAGGGATATGATGTAGGACATTCAAGATGTCTGGACGAAGCCTACAGCGAAGACAATAAGCTGAGTTATTAAATCACCGATGCAAATGTCTACCGAGGCATTTGCATCGATGGCATCCCAACGAGGCCAGGCTTATTACTATGAGATGTAAAAAGTCAGAGAGCGATAGACAACTCCTGTTAAAGCCCAACAGGGCAAGGAACGGGGGGCGTTTGTGGCGACCGGAACGTCACTAGGCAGGTGTCTTCCCCTGTGGGGTTGGGATGTTCTTTAATGGTTGGGTTTCAATTATCTACACATGTCAGGGATGTGACCTTAGACTATACAAGGCTACACTTCATACATGTTTTCCTCATTTATCTTCTGAAGTAATACCTTACTGTGGTTCCAGAGGCGAAATAGAAAAAGAAAAGATGAAGGCTTTAGTGAATGACACATGAGTAAATAGAGCCAGTAGGAATAGGTTTATGCTACTTGCACTTTGTATGCCATTCTGTCATTGCACTTCAGAAACCAGCTCATAAGAGTATGTCACCAATACTACTTTTAAACTGCCGCATATCTAGATTTTTAAAACTTTGTACAAAGCTAAATTTCAATTTATATGGAAATAACAAATGCTTGTTATTATATTTTGAATTTTCTTTCAAGCCACTGAAACCAATTTTCAAAAGAGATTATTAACTGGTATCAGTAACTATATGGCTGACACTTATAACAAAATATTATACAAACAAAATGGAATTTCACAGTAGATCACATAATTAGTATCAATAACGAAATCTAAAAAAAAAAACAATATGAGAAACACATTTGGATGTTTTGTTGTCCTGACCAAAAACTAGGCAGTACTAATTTACTACATGCACATGTATGTGTATGTAGTGTGGAAATGCAGATAAAAACTATATAGAAAATATCATTAAATTACTTTTGTTTTTAATAAATAAATATATTGGAAGTCAAAATTTTCTCATCATTCACTTATGAAGTACTGGATTTTTTTTATAGTTGTTTATTTTCATAATTTAGTAATAAATTTCAAATTTAAGTATAAGTTTTTGAACCGGTATGAAATATAACATCAGATCATAAAATTTTACTCAATTTTATCTACCCACCTCTGAAGTAAAATATTCATTTGAACTAAAATAAAGTATCATTTCTCATTTATTTCTAACTAGTGCATTTACATTGTTCTGCTTCAGCAATGTTTTACTTGTCACAGTGCTATTTTCACAATTTGTTTTAATGACAATGTGTTTTATTTAAAGTACTAAAAAAAATATATATATAAGATTACTATATTTTAACAGTTCATTTTCATCTCTAAAAAGGAATTGTAAATTTAACAGCATTTTATTTAAAAAAAAACCATAATAATAAAATAGTTTTTTCAATTGTAATTTACATTAAGAGGATGTAAGAGAGAATCGATTTTATCGTGGCTTAGTTGTAAGTAAACAAACTGTATTAAAAATGTTGCAAATAAGAACTAAATAAAAGAAACACTTGTACATATTTCTTGTATTATTCTGATACGGAACTATTTTTGTACAAGTTATTTTTACATTTGGCTGTGACAAGAAGTAATAATGCTACTTTTGTTTTTACAATGTTATAGGATAGAAGGAAAAAAATAAATTTTTATAATTTTGTAGTAGAGAATGATTCAAATTCACTTTTGGCAATAGTTTAAATTTAAAAGTTGTAAAACAATTATAAATTAATTAAAGAGCTTTGGTTAAGTTTGAGAATTTTAGAATAATTCTCAGATTCAACAAAATGTTAGTGCTTGTAAAATTTTAAAAATAAAAACCTTATTAAATTTGACTTTCTCAGAAAAATGTTAAGATTACTATCCGGTTTTGTACCTTTATATCTTGAAACTAAAATTACATTTATAAACAATTCACCAAACATTTTCAATTAACTAATCATAGGAAACTGTTTTTCAATTACATAAACATTTAACTAATAAATTATTTAAGGTTTTGGTATCTGTTTATTGTTTAAACACAAAAATCTATTACTGCTTTTGTAATTGTTAGGCTAGTCAGTTATAGGGTTGGTATTAGATTAATACTGACTTCCAGATCAACTGATATTACATTCAATTTCTGACAAGAGTCTGGTTTTTGATCTATTATTCACTCATATTTCATCTATCATATTTTCCTTAAAATTTAATTTGTAATTTACCAGTAAATGACTATTTTTACAAATCCACTAAATATACAATCCACAAAGTCGTAATAAATAAAAATTTAAAGAACATGTAAAAGTATTCAATAACATTGTCTGTAATAGTCAGGATCGAAGATGGTGCAGAATTAATGATTGTTTTATGATAAATCAAACCAAATTTATTTTAAATTGTTATTTTTTTACATGATGCTTTCATCTAATCAAAATAAATAAATCTCTAAACATAAATGATCGAATTTTTTAAAATTTATTTTGCATAATTTTGTTTATTTAATTTACATAATATTGTTTAAATTTATAAAAATAAAGTTTACTTACTCCCTTTTATTTTTTGTTTTTTTATGGTATTGGCTGACTACTTTCACAGATTTTCTGCTTTTTCAAAATAACATTTTTTTAAACAAATTAAATTAATATTAAAACTGTAA
Source organism: Lycorma delicatula (assembly GCF_047948215.1). NCBI lineage: Eukaryota > Metazoa > Arthropoda > Insecta > Hemiptera > Fulgoridae > Lycorma > Lycorma delicatula. The sequence continues at coordinate 284,330,654 of NC_134455.1, forward strand.
AGGTGTCTACCTCTATGTGTTTTTCTACCTATTTCAGTCACTGAAAAAAAAAAAACACAATTTTTAAACAGAAAAGATTAGCTGATTATTAGGCATGATTCCCAGAAATAGTCTGGCCATCTGTAAGAAGACCAGACCATTTTCCCTTACCGTTTTCATCTTCCTTGTTAAAATACGTACCAAGGTATGCATGTGACCATAAGAATAAATAAGCATACTAATGCATTTTTATTATTTTTTGTTTCAGTTAGATGGGTTATTATTTTATGCTTTAATCTTGTACCTTACTATCCATACAAACCTGTCTTCATGTCAACAAATTTTTTTTAATGTTTAGATAAAACACATATTATTATACAGTGATTTAAATATATATCTAGCACAACGGTAAGAAATACAAAGTAACAATTACAGAACATCTATTTTTACCATTATTAATACTATCTGTAAACTTACTCAGGCCTAATTACCCTGAAACAGCCAGTTGATGAAAAATTTCATATCTCTGCAAGCAATTTGATGCAGAAGTCAACATGCTATAATCATTTAACTAAATTTATTTTTTGGATTCTATTTATCTATAATATCATTTTAAAATAATCAGTATCCTTTCGAAAATAACAGATCCTTGTAAGTAATATGTCATTTAATATAATAATAAAAAAGAACAAAAACTTAAACTGAATTTTGGAAAAGGAAGATGGGTCCTCTTGTCTGAATGTTGATAATGGAATCCATAAGCCTGGTATAATAACAATTCACCCTAATTAGGTATCCCATTCAGCCTGGTTTTCCTGACAGTCATGAAATTTTAGGGTTTTCTTCACTTCCAGCACCCTTAAGAAATTAGGGGAGTAAAAGTAATTAGAAAGGTAAAAAAGTAGGATTAAAATGTTGTAGTCTTTTTCCTTTAGAACTAAAACAAAGTTTATTTTTTTACTTTTACATTTTTTTTATACCCTATGAACCAATGTTAAACCAAAGAAAATTTTTTTAATCCTTTTATTTATGTTTGTTACTTTATTATTTGCTTTTGTTAAATGTTATTATAGAACCCAACGCACAGATGCAAATAAAAATTCAGTTAAATTCCATTTATTTTAAACATGTATCTACTTCATTTAATAAATATACCCCATTTTTAATTCTATAAATCTATGAATAATCATAAACTAATTATGTTTTTATTTATTATCTATGAGAGAAATTATCAAATGCTATGATGCTACAAGATCAATAAAATTAACTCAAGATTACAAAATAGAACTGAAAAAATTTTTTTTAAATTTTAAGTATTTTGTAAAATGTAATTTTTTTTTATAAATCAGTAATAATGATGATATAAAGATCTAACTTCATTTCGATTTCTTAAATCAGTTAAATTGGTGAGGTATAATTTTAATTAACCAAAAGTGAATTTGATAAGAAGATTAACAAAAATAAAATTTACGTATTTATTAGTTATCTGCAAAATGTTTTGTATGTTATATTATCTAAAAAAAGTTTAATGTTTAAAATAATTTAATTATGAGTATGTTATGATGTGTATTACTAAGCAGGGTGGTATGTACATATAAAAACTGTATTAAAGACCTTTTCTTGTTAATTTTATTATTACCAAATTATCAAAATTTTGTTAAAACTATTAAAAAAAAAATGAAAAATGCATTGTTTAGATGCTTGTATATATTGTTTATTTTTCCTTTTTTGTAATGTATTTCATTTACTTTGATTAAACATATTCATCTAATTAATTTATTGTTTCTCTCCTTCTCCATTGTAATTATAACTATTTTCATGACTTTAAATAAAAATCTGCAACCTGCATATTTCAAATTCTCATGCTTATCTATATATAGTTTTTTTTTATAGATTTAACTAAATCACTTAGAGAAGGTAAAAATAGCTCAAGATTCGATTTTTTCCTACAAAATCCTTTCTGTAACTTTAATAATGCTATATAATGATTTAAGTATATATATATATATATATATAATATATATATATATATATATATATATATATTATATATATATATATATATATATTATATATATATATATATATATATAATATATACATATATATATATATATGTATAATATAATTATACATATATCTAGTATAACCTTAATATAAAGTAAAAATCCCAGAACATTTTTTTTCAATGAAATGGTAAAAAAAATGTTCTGAAATTTTTACTTTATATTAAGGTTACACTAGATATATGTATAATTATATTATACATATATATATATATATATATATATATAATAAACCATTTCAATGAAATGGTAAAAAAAATGTTCTGGAATTTTTACTTTATATTAAGGTTATACTAGATATATGTATAATTATATTATACATATATCTAGTATAACCTATACATATCTAGTAATATATACATATATAGTATAGTATATATATATATATATATATATATATAATATATACATATATTATATAATTATACATATATCTAGTATAACCTTAATATAAAGTAAAAATTCCAGAACATTTTTTTTACCATTTCATTGAAATGGTTTATTATATATATATATATATATTTTTTTTTTTGAAAAACTCACCCAAGAGTCCAGGCTAACTGGATTAATTGACACTTTTTACATTCTTTGATTATTATTTTAATAAATTCTTACATTTTTTCATTAACTCGTATTTTGCTAAATTAATTTTTATACCGCCTTTACTTACTCCGCTTTATTTAGTTTTATTTTCCTGGAATCACAACTCTAGAGCTACGGTGTAAGAAGGAAAGTTTGCTAATAAGTTATAAATTGGTATATGGTGTTATTGCAGTTCTCGATGTTTCATGACCATAACAACAAATAAAAGCGGGAATAATGTTTATACGTAAGTGTGTTTGCGTGTCTGAAGCTTAATTATCTGAATAAACCGATTCTGATGAAACTTTGTACAGTAACTCGTATATCGGGTGAAATTTGATGGTAAAATTTTGGAGTCAATATCTTCAGGAGGTGGGGGTAGGTACTTTTTTGGGATCAATTTTCTCAGATTTTTGCCAACCCCTATTTAAATTAAGCCAGTACATGCGTGCATGCTTATATTACCATTTAAAAAACATTTTGCCCCAAAAGTTTCTCCTTTCCCAAATATCTAAAAATTTTTTGTTTATTTTTAATTTTTCAAACAAATTATTTTTATGTCTTTCTAGGCATACTATTAGTGCTAGTGATTCCAAAAATTCTCTGGGGCCGATTATTATTATTCGGAGAGGGGGAGCCAAAAAATATAAAGATATCGATTATTTAAATTTTTTAAAACTTTATTTTTGGAATATTTTTATGCACAATTACTCTTATTTTTCCACTATATAAGAATAATTAACCAATGCTAGGAAAGTATTACGACTTTATCTTTTATCTTTAAAATTCATTTTATTATTTTTTAACGTTTTTAAATAGTATTTTAAAAATTAATATTAATATTAATTTAAAAATATTTTAAATATTATATTTTTATTTAAAATACGAATGATAGAAAAAAATTACTGACCGTATCAAAAATTCGTTCGCAAGAAAAATAAAATGCAAGATCTCCGACGGGAGTTTCTTAAAGAGTCGACTCTTTAAGACTTTGGGAGTTGGCATCCCCACACGGCCCTTGCCTCTGCAGGTTTTTTCTTTCCTCTACACCCAGAGTTACAGAACACTTGCACACACACACACACACACACACACACACACACACACACACACACACACACACACACACACACACACACACACACACACACACACACACACACACTCACTCACACAGAGAGATAGATAGAGTGAATGAGAGAGAGAGACGCATGTACACACGCACGCGCACGCGCACGCACACACACACTACATAAATTACAACCATACCCTTACACAACAATATCCTATTCTATTTCCTTTTACATTACACTCGGTGGTGTTGCGATTTATTAATAATTATTAATTTCTGATTGTAGAAACAATTTTACAATAATAATAATTCAGTAATAACAATAAAAAAAAAATGAAGAAATATGAGAAGCTATTAGTGAAATAAAATTTTATGAAACTTTTAAAAATGTTTAATTAAATAGGCGTACAAGGAAATATGTGGTGTCCACATCAGATTTTTATTGATTAATTACTGTATACATTTTATTGTTATAATTTTCAATACGAATTGGATTACACCAGCGCAAGTCATTGACTTTTGATGTAGTGTACTACTAAGTGCAGTTTAATAATAAATAAATTTCAGATTATAGAGCACAAAAAAATCTCAATTTTTATAATTGTATCGGATTATTGATCTAAAAATCCAGATATGACATTTTTTATTGTATTTACACAATATCTAATTCTCTGTCCTAAACTAATAATCTAATTCCAAATTCTAAGTTCGTAATATTATGACTTACATAATGAAATAATTCATCCCTTATGCAAGAAAGATAAGGTGAATAAAATGATAGGTCAAAAAATATCACCAAAAATTAAAACTAATACCGGCTGATTTTGAAGCCAGCATGCTAACCATTACACCGATCATTCAACGTATTTTATATACTTTTATGAACTCAGGCTTTTCCTAAAATGGTAAAGATTTTAAAATAAATTAATCACTTTTATTGTGCTTCATTTATTTCTTGTCTACTTTTGGAAAAAATAAATCCAATCTGCATCACTCTAAATATAATTCAGTAACTTTAAAAATTTTAGTTTTATTAGAAATTAATATAAATGAGTTTAATCTACTTTCATAAAAAAAAGAAAAAAGTAAATAGTATATTCATTAATTTTATATCCAAAGATATACAAGTGAATGTGTTTAAAATAGTGATTAGATATTTTCTCTGATGTTCTTTATCAAGAAAAATGAATTACCAAAGCTTTTTTTTTTGGTTTGTTTTACCTCCGGGTCCGCACTCAAGCAATTCATTCCGCAGAGGATGAGATGAATGTTTTGTAGCGTGTGTGAAAATTGCCATGCCTGACCGGAATTCGAACCCAGGACCTCCGGGTGAAAGGCCGAGACGCTACCACTCGCGCCACGGAGGCCGGCGAATTACCAAAGCTGCAATCATGAAGGGCAACTTCTTAAGTACTTAATGTGAACACTAGTACAAAACTGTTCACTGTAAGTTAAAATAATAATAAAAAAAATAAAAAAATTAAGAATACAAGATTCAAAATTAAAGTAACAATAACGTTATTATAAATTCTGTTTCATAGCAATCATTTAAAAATTATTAAAAAAGTAAATTTTCAACATTTTATTCCCTGCAGACTGGATTAAAATAAGGTAAATTGAAAATGTAATTTAATATTTATGTATTTAATTTTTCTGTAATTTATTTTATATTTATTTAGTAATTTAATATTACTTTTTTATCATTTTTTATTGCATGGTATATATATACTATGTTACTTTTAAAAAACAAACAATTTTAATTACAATTTTACCATACATTTGTCATAAAAAAAAGGCTATATAATATGGATGCGTAGGAAGGTTTACAAATATATAGAAATAAAAAAATCGCTCAGTTCATAACTCATTAATGAACAAATAAACTTTCAAGATTAATAGAATTTAATTAGTTTAGGCATAGACTTAGATGGGGCAATTATGTTAGATAATTAAAATTATGTTTGTTTTAGTAATATATATATATATATATTGTGTTAAATACAAAAATTTTAATTATGATATATGAATTATATAGTTTCAAAAGCAGGTACATCGAGAAATGTAAATTTTTCAGGAGAGCTAAAAAACTGTTCTTTCAAAATTATGAAATGATACAACATTGTGACTTATTTGTGAAATAGTATTAGGGTAGAGTATTTTTCATACTGCAATTTAACTTCTTAATGATTTTAGTTTAAGACATTTTCAAACTTTATGTGGATATATGTTTTTGAAACCCAATCTGGATCTATCCGGATTTGAAATAAACATAAAGCCGTAATAATTATATAAAACACATGATTATTTCTTCTAGTTATAATCAAAAGTGAAGACAAATTTTGATTCTTATGTATTTATGTAATAGATTTTATTTAAAACCTCAAATAAAATAAAGATTTTGGGAAATTCTATGCAAGTATATTTGGAACTTCCTCTGTTCTTCACATGGTTTACAAATTGATGCCTCATTTTCTATTGCCGTTTTTAACGCACCATCAAATAATTCCTTAAAAAATGTAAAATTTTTCCATGTTAACCGATGTGGTTTGATAGTCATTTTTTAACATCATTATTTTTGTTTTAAAAATTAGCATCTTCCCTTTTCGATCATATTCAGCTGAGGAACATGTTTAATGACTTTCCCAGGTTCTTATATACATTTAAATTTTCTAATGTCATTACGGCAATTGACCTCACCGCGTATTAGTATATTCTGAATTTTAATCTTTTTGGAGGGTGAAATCTAAAATGCCACTTCCCGGGAGGTTTAATTACTGTTTGGACAATACTTTTTCAATCAATGTTATCTTTTAATGAGACTACAATTCCAAAATCTGAAAATATATCGTACTACGCAGGGTTCACGATATAACATTCTTAGCTTTAATTCATTTTTTAATGCGACCGAAAATCGTTTTTAGGCAGAAACGAGTGGGCAACTACAGGGAAAACTAGTAGCAATTGTTTCACGTTTTTGGGAGCAAAATTCAGAAACAACACAAACAACATTCCAACCGCGATTGTGTTCTTGCTTTGCCACACCAACACAGGCAAAGGGAATTTCTCTAATACATTCTGGAATTTGAAGTTTTGTTAAGCAGTGGCACAATGTTGATAATTAGTTAGATCCTTTATTAAAATCGGCTTCATTCTATTCATAGATGAAGACGTTTCTTTAGTTTGTTTGTTTTTAGAGCTGACAAATATTATTGTGAAATTGAATTTGTGTAATGGTCTCAAATAATAAGCAATCTGATCAGAGATGAGTGGCAGAACCTGATTTTTTTGACAACCAAAAGAAATAGTTAAAAGATTCTCCCTTTCTTCTTTCAATAGATAGTAAAAGGTTTTGTATTTCAGCCGATGAATATCTTTTCCTATAAGGAATCGCTTTAATATGATATATTTTTCACACGTTTTACTTTTTCCTACAAAGTAATACAGGTTGAAAATTCATTAACCTTAACCGTGGCCTAATAAAACCAATGTTGAACCGCGTTTTAAAAATATGACGAAAAAACTATCTTTGACCGTCATTCTTTAATTATTATGAAACATTATTATATGTTTCATTCTTATGAAGCTTTATTATAATGTAAATAACATTAATAACACAATTTTTTGATAACAATAGTGTATCAAGAAAGGCCTTCTGGCATATTTAAACCTTAAATAAAACATTTTGTGGACAAGGAACAAGCTCATTTTCTGTTAATAACAGTATGGTTTTTTTTTGTTTGGAATACTGGCTTCTGCATATTTTACAATAAAATTCTTGTCTCAGTTTCATGTAATTTTGTTGCACTCGTAAGTCTGTTCTTTATGATGGTAAGTTATTCTTCTGGGCATTCCGGGAGCTCCCTATTTGTGAAAAACCTTGGGCTTTAGTCATTTGCAAAACCTTTAGAAAAATATAAAATATGCAGCCATATTTTATAAACTGGAAATTTAATGTTAAATCTAACATTTCTCAATACGAATAATAAAGGAATATTAAATTGTACAGCACTAGAAGCCTTATAGAGAATAACCAAACATAAAAAGTAATAGCATAGGCCTACACAAGCAAATTGCTAAAATTAGGCTACGCATCTAACAGTAAAATGCCTGCGTTAAGATTGCTTCGGCTATAAAAATTAATGTTGTAAAACTGCTTTCTTAACTGTAGGTCTACACCTATTTAAAAAGAAAAAATCCTAATATAACAAACAGCGTTGTCTTTTTTCCATATTTCGCATATTTTCCATATTTTCTTTCATTTTTAAGCTTTTTCATTTAAATAACAACTTCAGAATAGTACTCCAGTCGAATTATTAACTATTATTGTTAAAATAACCACAAATTCTAATTTTAAGCGTTATAGTGTTTTTAACATTTTTAGTTGTGTTTTATTTAACATTTTATAATTTTTCGGCTAAATAGACTATTTAAGCAGATTGTACTTAAAAACAGTACACCTATCACATTATTGAATGCGATAAAAATGTAGAATTAGATTATTATCCTGCTTCCAGTTATTTAAACTGGTTATTATCAATTTCATTGATAATAGATTACTTAAAACGGTATGAATGAAAAGAATATATATATATATATATATATATATATAAAAGTAATCCCGATTTTTTAACCGACTAGGCTCGCCTGAGAACTGGTAATGTTGTTAACTTATATTTGTTCCCATAAATCCAATCATAATTACATGTGATTTCCGGAATTTTTTTTATATATTTGTTATTAAATCTAATACATAAGCTGTATGAAATGTTAAAATACCATCAAAAGTACTGAAATGTTTATTTAAAAATTAAGATTAACTTTCTATACAAAATGATAACGGAATACTGTCCTTTTACGTTTTATTTTCAGAGGGTTTTGGCGAGGATCCAACCCACAGGAATAGACACACCGGAAGAGACACACCGGAAGAGACACACTGGACTAGACACACTGGACTAGACACACCGAATCAAAAAAAAAAAAAAAAAACCCGACTAGATACACTGGACTAGACACACCGGAATAGACACACTGGACTAGACACACCGAATCAAAAAAAAAAAAACCGACTAGATACACTGGACTAGACACACCGGAATAGACACACTGGACTAGACACACCGAATCAAAAAAAAAAAAAACCGACTAGATACACTGGACTAGACACACTGGACTAGACACACCGAATCAAAAAAAAAAAACCGACTAGATACACTGGACTAGACACACCGAATCAAAAAAAAAAAAAAAAAAAACCGACTAGATACACCGGAAAAGACACACCTGAATAGACACACCGGAGTAGACACACTGGACTAGACACACCGAATCAAAAAAAAAAAAAAAAAAACCGACTAGATACACCGGAAAAGACACACCTGAATAGACACACCGGAGTAGACACACTGGACTAGACACACCGAATCAAAAAAAAAAAAAAAACCGACTAGATACACTGGACTAGACACACCGGAATAGACACACTGGACTAGACACACCGAATCAAAAAAAAAAAACCGACTAGATACACTGGACTAGACACACCGGAATAGACACACTGGACTAGACACACCGAATCAAAAAAAAAAAAAAAACCGACTAGATACACCGGAAAAGACACACCTGAATAGACACACCGGAGTAGACACACTGGACTAGACACACCGAATCAAAAAAAAAAAAAAAAAAAACCGACTAGATACACCGGAAAAGACACACCGGAATAGACACACCGGAGTAGATACACTGGACTAGACACACTGGACTAGACACACCGGACTAAACACACTGGACTAGACCTAAGGGGGAGGTTTTTTAGTCGGTGAGAGCCCGACACTACCGTCTGTTGCGGACCCAGACGGTGGCTGGAAGAGCTTTTTCCTCCTCCTACGCAAAACAAAAAAAAAAAAAAAAAAAATTACTAGTTCATATTAACTGCATTACTAATCTCTTTGCCAAGTGATGTTGAGTTGTAGGTGCTGTACCGGGAGTACGTTTAAATTCATGAAAGCTGTGACAAAAAAAATGGTTACAGATTCTCAAATGTAATATTGAAAGCGGAAAATGATTATGGAAGATAAAGAAAATCTTAGTTAAAGTGACTATCAACTGTAGTTTCAAATCTGGATTGAATAAAAAGTAAGTACTATAAATGTCTAATAGAATTTTTAAAACGCAGCAAAATATAAAAAAACGCATCTAGAATTGGGCATGATGATTTTAACAAATATTGGGTGCTGAATTCAAAACTTATAAAATTTTGTGTAATACATTGCATTTTTAGATACATACCATTTATTTACCAATAAATGCATAATCAGTGTCATACCAATATTTCAAAAAAGTTATTATTTTTGTGTATTCATTTATAATTTGTTTAAATCAGCTACGTTTTTGTTATTCAAATACAGATGAATTGAAATATATTCAATAGAGTTTTTAAACTATTAAATCATTGGAACTAAATTTGTAAAATAAGTTTACAAATGTTTTCTCGCTTATAGGATGTTTTATCAGTTTCTGTAAATAAAAACCAACAACAGTCATCAATCATTCTAGCATCCCATCTTCCTTGGTAGTTATGCTGACTGAAACGGTCTCCCTGCTCATCACTGACAGAGCACAAATTTTCAGGAAAAAAGTCTAGGTGAGACTGTAGGAAATGAATATTTAATGACATCCTACGTACTAAATATTTGTAGTTTTTTAACAGCTTATTAACTATAAACATAGTTTTCATCTTTTCTGTTGCCTAAAAAACACCAACAATGTCTCTGTAGGACTTCTATGCAGCTAATGCATGATAAATGCATTAGCATTTATCATGGCTTGTAGTTTCCTGTTGAACCGTTCAGTTACTGAGCACGATATAAAAATAACATGAGGCACCCAGATTTTATCTTGATCTGAGTGCGCAATCAAAATTAACAGGCAGTTTTTATTGATTCAGAAATAAGTTATTCTTTGAGATTTATGCGTACATTTACCTCTAATGTAACAGTAATTGTCTGGATGATTTGAGCATCCACCAACTTTTTAGAGTGTAGCAAATAAAAATGAGAAAAAAAATCTCTTCATTATTATAAAGAATTTATGAAAATATAGCAAAACACTAATAACTGTGTGAAGACAACACACAGTATAGACAATTGAAGTTAGACTGAATAAAATTTTAAGCTCTGTAGTAGGCAAAAACAGATGTCTGTATGATATACATGTCTACTTCCATGATACAATGTACACATACTTTATTTTTTCTTTATTAAACATGTATGCGTACTGTTTAAAAGTAAAAATACAGAAACTATTCTTAGTTGTAACAAGTAGTTGATCATAATGAATTTATTATTAAAAAAACATTACAAATTTATGATTTATGTAAAACCTTTACATAGTAACACAATTTCAATGGCATATTGGAGATCAGCACCCAAATTACAGTGAGGAAAGTTGTGTAACATGTTAGATACAGATTTTGCATCGACAGTGTTATTTCAACGTTTGACAATATGTTTAAATTTAAACAATGTTTTATTTAAATTTAATTATTTAAAACAAATAATTTTTATTAACTATTTTCCATCTGCAATGATATTAGATTATAAGAATTAATTACATTTTTAGTAAGTAGAAGCAAAGTATATAATGCGCTAACACCAGATAAGCTATGCGTAATCTAATTACATGTTCATTCTTTTAATGCTGGTAAAAGAGTAGTCGATGAAACACATGATGTTACTGTTCCCAACTGTGAGGCACATTTCGCGAATAATTTTCTTTGACCTAGCAGAAGTTTTATCTTCAGTTATTGAATTACATAATCTGTCCCAATCACAATGTAGTGATGCATATAAAGCACAAAAGAGGTAAGAGGTACAATTGCTTTCTATTTCATTAAGAATAATGATTTTCATACACGACCAGTCCCAGTGGTGAACGTAGTGAAGGTGTTGCTTGTAGAGCTGAAAGATTTTCTGCGTTTTAGTGGGCTTGGCCTACTCTGTGTAGAAGATGATGGGCAATTGTTTCAGTCCTCACTTTCCTTACTAAGACCGGCATGAAATGCTTTTTTCTTGAGAATGCCAATGCTATTTTGTGGGACATGCATCTTGTATCTTGTCGCATTTCATCTTTTGTTTACGGCAAATGACATATATAAATGATTATAATTATTTTATTGATTTATTTTTTCAAAGTACAATTTCTTCCTAAGTAACTAGAAAAAAAAAATTCTGTTCTATCTTTCTTGTATAAGTATTTATAATTATTTCGTTGTTATCTTGCATTCACTCGTTCTTTTTCACTTTCTTGTATGAAGTAAAAGAAGTATTGTGATCGCGAAAAATTTCGGTTTCCAGATTTCAATGGAAACATCCGTTTTGACCATCCCTGAATCCATTTTGAATAGAATCTCGCATAACTCAAAAACAATTAGCCTTAGGATGTTGAAATTTTGGATTTAGTATTGTTGTAACATCTAGTTGTGCACCCCCTTTTGATTGCAATCGACTTGATTAAAAAAGCTCAAAATTCAAAACAAAATAGATTTTGGACTTTTTCTTTTTCTGCAGTAATAAGTCCTCATTGAGAGCTTTTCAACGATGTATCATAAGTGGTTCTTATTTTCATCGGTTCCAGAGTTGTAGCCAAATAAAATTTTAATTAATGAAATATTTGGATCTTACAAAGGGAAGGGACACAGGTTCGAATCAGACTACATTTCTTTTTTTTTAATATTTTTTTTTTTTAATTTGAATATATTTGAATATGTTGATTTATTAATAGCTACTAATCTCTGAAAAAAAAAATATGAAAAAATATCGAAAGTTATTAGTGAAATAAAATTTTATGTACTTTTCATTATAATTCAAAAATCTTTACAAAGGTTAATAATTATTAATAAATCAACAGATTTAAAAAAAAAAAAAAATGTATGTGTATATGAAGTCGGATTCGAACCGACGTTTGCATGGTCACGGATCCGACACGTTCTCACTTACACCACATAACTACTTGAGCGACGTGAAACAAAATTAATATAAAATGCTGATACGGACCCCGAAAAATAATGTGATGCAATGTGGTGTCCACTACAATGCAGCTGTGTGCTGCGCACTTTATTAAAAAATTGGAGGATCGTATCTCTCATCAAATGAAATAAATTTAAATGAAGTGCAACAAAAACTGTCTATATATAATTTAATAGGCGTACAAGGAAGTCATGTGATGTGTACATAAGATTTTTTTACAAAAAAAATTATGAAAAAGCAACTACGACTTAATCTTTCGCATTACTTTATGGATTAAACTTTCATTCGATAATTTTCCCAATACAATGAAGTATCTTTTACATTTTAATGCATGAAACTTTTTTCTACACGCAACTCTACGACTATGGTTTGCTTGGCATTTCTGCCGCCGCCACCACATTTAATCGCCCTAAACCATAAGACCGAATGTCTGTGCCACAAACGGTTACTGAGACACGAAACAGTTTAGCGACCAGTGTCCTAAATAGCTCCTAGAGCTTACCTAACAGCGTGAGCGGACTAAGCGCGGTGGTTCCATACACCACCGGCTTACGTGCCCCAACCGCTCGTTATATATTTACTAAAATGGGTAAGCACCCCGTCAACTACTAAAAATATATATGACATCCATAAATTAACATTTACTTCGTCTAGACAGCAATTCGCTGCTACGCCTAGATCGCTGAATGCCTACAAGAACCTGTCCACCAGATTAAAGCGCTTGGAGCCTGAACTGGCTGGTGATCAGCCATATATCTCTAGGTTAGCTTCCGACAGCAGTGCGGTAAGAGTCTTTCCCTTAAGTTTACTACCGATGTCGTTTGAACAAATCAACCGCATTAAGGAACTCCCACACGGTCCGATAATGCGGCTCTTGCCACATTGAATCGCCGCTTGTGAGCTGCTAATTTTCCCCTTGACCTCTTAAGTTCCAGGGTGGCCTGAGTTCTGCCTCCCCCCCCCCCAGCCAAGAACTGGGCAGTCGAACATCATGTGTTCGTTCGACTGGACCTCCCCGCAGACGCACAGCTCATCAGCTGCCAGGTGGAATCGATATCGGTTCAAATTAACATGATTGGTGAGCACCTGGGCACCCGTTGCCCTTAAAAACTAACTCGAGGCATACCATCCCCCCCCCCACAAGATTCCGTATAAACTTGTACAGGGATCTTCCCTTAGTCATGGTGTCCCATTACAGCTGCCGCGCCTCTATCGCGAGGCTTTGCAGACTCTTACACAGGCGGGAGATGGGCAACCGAACGAAATTTAGATCCGGTGCATTGTGTTCCGTTCCGATACTGACCCGGCCCGAAACCGAATCCGAAATATTTCGGCTTCTCAGCCTCTTCGCAATCTCCACGTAGCTGCCCAAACTTTCACTATTAAATCGATCGGCAGAGCCTTTACCGATACGCTGGTAGCCTCGTAGGAGGTTGTTTTAAAAACACTAGTGCATTTAATTTGCGTGTATATGGAAGGATTATATCGGAGTATAACGAATGTGACGATTTCCACGATTCTGTTTTTAGTTTATAGAAAAAGTTCCTCTGGTAGTCCCGCGGTTAAGTTTTTCAGATTTGTTAAATCAAACGTTTTATTTTTAATAAATAAAATATAAATTTTTTCGACATTATTAAATACTGTACAGGTTTATTAAAGAGTAACAATGTATGTCTTTCTGGAAGAAAATTCTATAAAATCGACAGAAGAAACAAGTTAATATATTGAGAATATACGCTTTCTAATAAGCCTTGCTCCACACTCTGTGATAGTTATGTAGTTAAATAAGAAATATTCATAAAACGTATAGATTTTTCTTTTATCTTAGATCCAGGTTTCTTGTAAACTACTTATTTTTACAGAGAATTTTTTACAACGTTTGGAATTATTAAAGAAAATGAGAGGAAGGTCGATCGCCCTCCCAACGCTTCGAGTTGGGTCCGGTCTAGCAGGTAAAAAAGATGAGTTTAAATACTCTGGGGAAAACCAGTTAAAAGTCAGTTCCGCGAGGAGAGTCTGCGGTGTGAGACTACGAGATGAAGTCTGCGAATCAGTCCGCGAGAGTATTCTGCGAAGAGGTCAGTGAAGGAGCTGATTTCGAGTGCAGTTTCGATGCAACTAAGGTAACTTCACGAGGAACGGTTCGGTGAATTACTGTAAGACTATAAGTGAAAGAGATAATGTACTAAATTTCATTCGTAAACTGTAAGGGTAGTTTTATTTGCGAATAGCAAAGGTATATGATATTTGCACTAAAGTACTATTATTAAACTGTACTAAACTGTATATTAAAGTACTATTATTGTACTGTACTATTATTGTTAGTACAAGACCGGTGGTGAAAAGTGATAAGACTAGCGGTCAAGCTAGTTGCTTTTGTCAACGGGACTGAATTCTGTTTTTCCATTTTATTTATCTACCTGTGAATAAGTAATGATGATTACTTTAAATTCTCTTTTGTATGTAATCTTTGTTTATTATTATTGACATTTATGATTATTTTTTTGTTATTGACATTTAATATCATTATTTTACTATGGAAATTATTGTCATTATTCTAATTATTATTGTGAGTTTTTTATACTCTGTTATTATTACTATTATTCTGATTATTATTGTGGTTGTGATTACTATAATTTTTTTATTACTTGCTTTTTTAATGTCGTTTACTATTATTGTTATTATTAATGATTTGTCTTGTTTTACTTACGTTTTAAAACCAATAAATTGTAATTCTATAAATATTTTTATTTGTCAGTCTCTCAGTATCCTGCTCGGGCCACGAAAACGCGAGATACAAACAATGGAATCCGATGTGCTATATTCCTTCATGCTGTTTCTAACAATGATATTACGTCCAGTTGGACACACCTAGTAATTTTGTTTTCGTTTATTGTTATTGCTTCTTTCTCTCTATTTCTCTCTCTCATAGAATGTTATTAGTTTTAAAAACTGAAAAATTTTCTTTAGTGCACTAATTTAATTTTTAATTAGAGCTACAAAATTTCAATACGGTTTAGAAAACTAATTAAAATTTTTTATCGCAAATGACATACTGTATAATTTTATTTTTAAAACTATTAATTCACCGCATAAAATTTTATGTTTTATAATCTACACTTGCAAAGATAAAATTAAACAAAAATAAACAATTATACTACAGCAGACCGTTTGACATTAGTGATGTTAAACTAATTACTTTATTAAAATGAGTATTAATAAATGTTAAGTAACATTTGGGTTAGCGACTACGAAAGTTTTTCGTAGTCAGGTCGATAGTGTTTTTTAATGTAAAGTAATGGTAACGTAGCATTTAGACGCGCGGTCGCTTACCGTGGTCATTAAACTTTGCTTAAACTTACAACAAATGAAACACCTGTGAACGTTGCACTAGTAATCGGTCTCTGATGCATTCCGGTAGCCAGTTTCTACAGAAACATCAGTTTCTCAGACGTAACAGCCATTTTCTATTTAACCTCAGTGTTTTATTCTCAATTTTTTTCGCAGTTCCTTTCTTGAATTTGTCAATCTATCTCTTTCTTTCTGTAAGGTTTGTATTTTTATCGATTATAAAATTATTTTTGATTTGAATTTTTGTGTATTTACTAAACTTTTTCTTATCTGACTGAAGTGTTTTGGAACAGTAAAAATTTATTTTAAACGTGAGAAATTTTTTCTCTAGACGTTATCATAAATGAACATATAAAGAGAAAAAAAATAGAAGAATTAGGCAAAAAAGGGTACATCCATTTACTAATTGTACGCTCCAGAAAGGAGCGTTTTATTTATAGTTTATAACTCGAAATTCTATCAGATAAAAATACAACTTTTAATTACTTTATTATTCGATTATGAATCATTTCGATAAAGTCTCATTTTGTGCTATTTTTTATGAATATTATTGTTTTTTCGTTTGATTTAAAATAATATGGACAATATTATAAATAAAATACTGAATAAAACTGATGCTATATAAATTTATCGTTTATTATAAATATTTATTTCTATATTGTAAGTAATTATTATTACTTTCAATTTATTATTATTATTTTAAAATAATAAAATAAAGGTTATTGCATTAACAAATTCAACAAAATTATGCTGAACATTTTGATTTCACTGGTTTTATAAACTTTTTTTAGGCGAAAAACGCGTTCGCGTTATCATCGACCGAGTCAAAATAATAACAAAAGGCTCCTTCTTGGATATTAAAATATTAGTAAAATAGGGGTAAAACTATGATGAAAACTAAGATAACAATAGGAATAAAACTGAAATAGTAAAATAAACGCGACAATTAGGATAATACATATAACGCGAATAACAAAATAATTTCAAAATATATAACGGGGTTAAATCTTAAATCTTACAAAAATTTAAAGAATTAAATCTTAAACTAATAAAAAATTGTATTAAATCTTAAGATTAATCCTTCTTAGAAGTAACAATACCCGGTCTATTACAGATTCTCACAGTACCCAGGGTTCCCACCACGACTAGGGATCCAGCAGAAATTCACCTGTAGTGTGACGATTTAATTCAGCGATTGTAATATGCATTTCGGTGACAATAGGATATCCCGAATACAAATCCTCTATACCTTATAGAGCACTATACGAATCGCTACAGATGAGGATGTAACGATATTTTGATCTAATGATGTTCAAGGCCATTTTGATGGCGTAAAGTTCGGCATTGTAGACACTTGTAATACCAGGTAGACCGAACACGTAAGTTCTACCATTTACAACAAAATCGCATCCCCAACCGTATCATTCTGCTTCGACTTATCTACGTATACTACAGCATCTGGATTTGTTTCTGATAGTAAGTGGTAAAATGTTTGCTGAAAGATGAGAGAAGTTGTTAATTTTTTATTATACGCGTTATGTTCAAAATCTAACGAGAATTTTTGTTTCTTGGAAAAAATGTAATTTATTCGTTTACATTAATGTTATCCCCTTCAAAATAGTTACCGTTAGATACTACTTATGCCATCGATTTTTCCAAATCTCGAAACACTTCTGGATCTCGATCTTTGGAATGGTGTTTAGATCTTTCAGCTATTAGCTTTTAATCTCATCTATGCTTGTAAAATGACGGCCCTTTAAGGTTCTATTTATTTTTGGGAATAGAAAAAAGTCACACGGAGCCATGTCTGGCGAATATGGCGGCTGGAATATCATTACACTCTTGTTTTTGGCTAAAAATTGATGAACTAGCAACGAAGTGTGAGCAGGCGCATTATCGTGGTGTAAAAGCCATGAATTGTTTCGCCAAAATTCCGGGCTTTTTTTCGGATTGTTTCACGCAAACGGCGTTGAAGTTGTAGGTAATACTTCTTATTGATCATTTGACCTTGTGGCAAGAACTCGTGGTGCGCTATGCCGTTAAAATCGAAGAACACGGTAAGCATAACCTTCACATTCACAGCATAACCTTCGACCGTACTTGTCGAGCTTTTTTCGGTCTTGGTGATCCAAAATGCCTCCACTGGAACGATTGAAGCCTTAGATTCGACATCGTATCCGTAAATTCGTGTTTAATCACCTGATATGACACGTTTCAGTAGTTTTTCATCGTTGTTGACTTCATTTACCGACTCCTGAGCAACTTCCTTCCATTCGCCGCTGTTTTTGTTCGAAATTCGAAAATTTTGGAACAAATTTTTCATAAGCAAAACATCCGAAAAAATTTCATAGCATGAGCCAGTCGATATCCCAACATCATCAGCGACTTCTCTGATTGTGATTCGGCGATCACTTATAATCATTTCTTTCACGTTTTCCACGTTTTCATCGGTTGTTGATGTGTTGGTGCGTCCGGGGTGCTCGTCGTCTTCACGACCTTCTGGGAAACGCTTATACCACTCGTAAACTCTTGCTTTACTCATACTAGACTCATTAAAAGCAATATTTAACATTTTTAAAATATTGTTACACTTTATTCCATTTTTATAGCAAAATTTAATACAAATTCTCCGATCCATTATTTATACAAATAAAAATCGCCGATCGTACCAAAATAAGTGTTATCCTTTTGACAGCTGACAACAGACTAAACATCCAATACGGCTAAAAATATACAGATACTTTCCAGACATGTTTACCAATACAACAACGAAGAAATCCCGAGTATCGGACTTATAAAACTCGCGAAATTACAAAATTCTCGTTAATTTTTGAAAACACCTCGTATATGGTGTGGTCGTAATTAAAATAATTGGGGTCGAGTCTCCACGGAGGATAGTTGGGATAGGTTGGGAAAATATAAGCTGGGTTGATATATAAAAGGTACATTAAACGCCGGGTACGGACATCCATCGGTGTTGTATTACGTGGATGATTTTCATACCGTTTTGAAATTAGATTTTGGCGAGGACTGTACGAAAAAATCCGTATTTAATCATTAGTTAAGTGTACACTTCTTGAAACACGTATGATGGAACAAAACACACAATCTGTGAAGCTATTAACAATATATTAGGATAAAATTCAAAGAATAATTGAAAATCACCTTTAGAAGTTTCAGTAATGTTATAAAATATCATAAAGTATTACAAAATTATACGCCAATCTATAAAAGAAAAAAGTACAAAAAAACAAAAAGTTATCTTCTAAAAAAATGAGATAAGTTTAAAAAATAACTCAAAGGAATAAAGAATCAAATTAAAAAAGAGAAATGAAAAACAAATGAAAACAAAAATTATTACTACAGATTGAAAAAATTGTTGAGTTATTAACTTAAAGAAATCAGTTTTAGATTGGTTTTAATATTTACTTAGTATTTTGGATAAATATATTTTAGTATATATTTTTTACATTATAAATTAATACTATTTATAGCAAAAAACAGAATATATAAAGCAATCCCCAATATTAAAAAGAATTATTAATGTACGAATTAGTGTTTACTTCTTAAAATAAATAGGTTGGAGGGAAGCATTTTATTATTTTTTAAATATTTTTTTTTTAACTGAGGAATAAAAAGAGAGATTTTTATCATTGGTACAAAAATCAAAACGGTCCCATACTGTATTTTTAACTAATTATTACGATTTTTTTTTATATAGGAATTTTTATGTATAAACCAAAAAAGGATGAAAGTATGTATACTGAAAACCATTTCCTCGACAACGAAAATGTGGCAGAACCATACACCGCACAAGTCTAGTTAAAAGATCCTGTGTGAGGAGCGGTAGAAAAGGGGATACTCATATTGCACGATACCAAAATCTGGTTTGAGATAATATTTTCTAATTATTAATTTTAAAAATTAATAATCTTTTTTTATGAATTTAAAAATCGGATGTGGGAACCACATGACTTCTTTGTACGCCGATTAAATTACATTCACACATTTAAAAAAAATGAAAAGTGCATAAAATGTTATTTCATTAATAAGTTCTGATATTTTTTCATATTTTTACGTTCTTGTACGAAATAAACAAAGTAATTGTGGTCGTGAAAAATTTCGGTTTTCAGATTTCAGCGGAAGTATCTATTTTAACCATCCGTGAACACATTTTCACTAGTTTCGGCGTTTGTTTTTTTTAATATTATTGAATTATGATTTATCATAATTTTTTTTACAATCAGAGGTTAATAATTAAAAATAAATCAATATATTTAAATTAAAAAAAAAATTAAAAAAAAGGAGTTGAAGTCATATTTGAACCGATGTGGTTTCCCCTTGTAACATACAAATATTTCATTAATTAAAATTTATTTGGCTACAATTCTGGAACCGATGAAAATAAGTACCACTTATGATATATCGTTGAAAAGTCTCAATGAGAGCTTATTACTGCAGATAAGAAAAAATCCAAAATCCTTATTTTTTGGATTTCGGGCTTTTTTGGACAATTTTGGTCAAGTCGATGCAATCAAAAGGGGATATACACAACTAGATGTTACAACAGTTCTAAATCCAAAATTTCAACATCCTACGGCTAATGGTTTTTGAGTAATGCGAGATACATACATACGTATAGACGTCACGCCGAAATTAATCAAAATGGATTCAGAGATGGTGAAAGTGGATATTTCCGTTGAAATCTAATAACCGAAATTTTTCACCATCACAATACTTACATTACTTCGTATAGCGAAGTAAAAAGTTACTTTTATTATTCAGTTTATTCAATTACTTAACTGTAGGTAGGCATTCAAAGTTCAGAATGTAGTTTTGAAAGTGTCATCGTTTTTATTCATTGATTTAAGTCAAGTTTTCATGTTTATCGTTTTCCTCGCGTGAGATTATAATTATCTGTGTGTGCGTACGTGTGTGAATCACTAAATACCTAACTGTTTAAATACTTCCTTTTCTAGACTTAAAAAAATGCATGCTACGAGCTTCAGTGTACTCGCTCGAGAGAAAACTCCATTCTGGTGATAATGCGGTCTGGAAACAATCGTTTAACTACGTTCATCGGTCTTCCAGCCAAGTGATCGGTTACAACATCTTGTTAAAAGCAGGTGTCCTGATTTACTTCAAATTTCTCCGGTATTTGAGGAGACAAAAATTCTTTTAATGAACCAACATATCGCTTTGATGTGACAATAATATTATTTCCATTTAAACAAATAAAAAGCAACTAAATATTTCAATCTATGCTAACGCATACTGTACGGATGACGTTACAGTACCGCGGCCAAAAAACTTATACGATTAACTCTATCGGCGTAAATATATTTTTTCTACAGAAGATCATTTACGGATGGATTAATGGATAAATTAATGCATCCATATGCATTCATATATCCTTATGAAGAATCTTTTAAACATTTATGTTCAACATGCCGTGTGAAACCGAATGGGCAGACTGTTTGGGGCTTCGTCCCATCACAACTTTTACGCAGTCTACGTTTTTCGGTGCAATTGCTTTGTTTACTAGGAGATTTATAGTTAAATACTGAACCAGAATTTTCAAAATACTTCTACCATATCGGATTTTAACGTAGGGCCGTTTGATTTTGATGGATGTTGAAGTGGATATTGTGTAGCGGTAAATCTATAGCGATTTTTGTAGGATGCTATAAGAGAAAAGACGGACGCAGTTCACCCGTTCGATTCTATATCGTTACTAAATGCTATAGAAAGAAAAATTTATTATTACTTCAAAAAGAAAACCGATGTTTACAATCATTAGTTTCATATATACCATCTGCGTAAGGAAAAGCTTCTATTACGGTTTCAAAAAACATAGGTCGATACAAAAGGACTATACTATATACGAAACTTCAATCACTGTAGTAATATTTTTATCACGATAATTTATAATGGTAGTAGGTTTAAATATTTGTAGCTTTCCGTTTTTCATTTTATTTTATAAAAAAAATTGTTGTAAGTAGACGCGAATTTTCTTTAATTTTTTTAGTATTGTAATATCAATAGAAGTATTTTGAATATTGTCGGTGTTCTTTCGATAAAGATTTAAGAGCACGGTACCTAAAAAACACGCAAAAATAAATCTTACATTTTTAATTCACTAATCAAACTGAAAATATTTTAAGGTTGTAAAGATTGAACCTTAAAATTTTTTAATTGATATGTCGGTTCTGTTATCTGTTTTGAAAAGTAGTATTTTATAAATTCGCTACTTTAAGTCAGAATATTTTCGAAAGATAGTTTCAAACCGTTTTTTTTAAGCTAAGAAAAAATTCCTTACAAAGTATTTTATTCTCGGCAAGGTCCTATTATTAATAAAATATTTATTCCGTTTAATTAGATTAATATTTTATTTCATTATATTTTCTAATACTGTACGGTTTGTCTAAGGCAGCGTTTGAAGGACTACTATGAATAATTTACATATTACTTAACAGTTGTACCCGATTACGTTTACATCTATAAAATAATAAGTTTTCGTTAATATCATCATCTGTTCGCATGCAATATTTTATCGTGGTCATGAAGCAAACAAGATAGTTTTTTACAGAACAGTAATATACGAGAAAAAAACACTAAGGCGAACGGTATATCTTTTAGAAATAGTCTATGTAAAGTGTACGTTTGTGCGTACACACGCGACTGGAAACATTTACTTGGTTACGTTGTGAAGGGGCAGCCTCTATAATATAACCTAACGATATAGAATATAAATGTAGCCCGTAAGTATACGTCTGTTTTTAGTTTCATACGGGGTTACGGTATGAAATCGAATAGGGTCACAGATGTGTTACAGATATTTTCAAATTTTCTTTACTCTTACGTATTTCATCCTCTTCTATTCTATTTCACCTCTAATTTAAAAATAGTTCTATTTTGTAAAACGTTTCTTTACGCTAGTTTTGCATTCCTTCATTCTGCCCTAAATTCACCTCACTAAACGTTGTTTCACTATGTTACAAAAATATATATATTTGTTTTCGTGCGTTTACGGATTGTTTTCGTACAGTATACCCGTTCCAATATTCGTCTCGCTACTGTCAACAATTTATAACATTCAAATGGAATGCTACAATAAAAATTGAATTAATATTTTTTTTATGTTTTGCATTTTTTAAGTTTCGCATATTATTTGCAGATTCTACCCCAAATATCTTGTTTTATAAAAAAAAATGATGATAATAATAAAGAAAATCTTTATTCTGAATCGGTAAATAATATACAAATCATATAAGAAATAAAAAAAAATTATAAAATAAGAAATAAATGTGATTAAAGTCAAGTTAAAATTATTTTCTTTGCTTAATTAATTAATTCGTTGAGTCACCAACCACTGTGAAGCTTGTATGTGGGAATATGGAAATGGATTTTATAGTATATGAAAAATGTTGTTAAAATAAATCCAGCCTGACCACAGGTCGAACTCCAGGCCCCAGGATGAAAGGCCGAAACCCTACCACACCTCTACGGAGATAGGCTAAATTATTTAAGCACATAAATAATATTAAGGTATATAAATTAAATCTATGAATATACTCGTATTAAAAATAACTACAAAATAGTTCACAATTAAGAAATTGTTGAAGGGGTGCAAGAAATTTACGATTTTAAAACAATTTTTTTTAATTAGATTATTTAAAATTTATCGACGCAGTAATTTGTTTTATAAGAAACATTTTTTAAATGTATTTTAAATTAATTAACGGAAAAATTTTTTAAAATATTTATATAAAAAAAAATATTGCAATATATTTAAAAAAGATAACAGGAAAAGTATAGCGTCGGAGGCATATTAACACTAAGTAATCCAACAGAATCAGGACCGGTCAAAAGAATGATGAGAAAAATACATATATCTGTCCTGCCGTGATTTTAATTTCAATAAATGAAGAAAGCGAAAACGGGTACAAAATTATTAGATCGCATACCCCAGCTGTTTGTCGACCGATTTTAATAAATATTGTATCATTTTGTTTAAAATAAAATGCTTAACAAATAAAACATAATTCAAGGAAACCAATATTAACAAAGGTTTTAATAATTAAAAAAGGTGGCCGTTCTAACATTTTTAAGTAAAATTTTCAAACGTATTTATATTTTTTGAAAATGTCATCGAGTGAATTACAGCATTATCCATTAAAGTATCTCAAACTGTTTCTAAGATACACGTTAACATAAAAAAAAAAAAAATGAAATAAACGAATTAATCAAAATCGCAAAAATCAACGATCGTTCTATAATCTAAAATTTATATTAACAAAAACTGAAATGTATTCTATTTAAATACAGATTGCATTATTCAAAAGACATTAGCGCAAACGTGAAGTAATTACTCGGTGTATAGTCGGTTTGTATCTCAGGTTGTGCATACCGTCAATGATAATTACAACAGATTCTATACAGTAGACAACAATAAACAGGTGTATGATAGAAGAAGGGGAAGCTCAGCCGAATTTGGGACCGATTCCTTTTCCTCTTCATTATATGCTAATTAGAAATTGTGTAACAATTAATTTCATTATACAGAAACAAACAGCTTTCCTACAATAGAATTAATTTCCTTAAATCCAGTATCCGTCGCGTACAATAGAATTATTAATAAAAATTATTTCTTCAAATTCTAAGATTATCGCTACTTTTCATAAATAACTCGTTCACGATTCGGTTGTCGTTAAAATATTAGAGTTTCCGTAAACAATTTTCAGTAACCTAAACGTTCTCTTTTGGAAAAAATATTAACAACAATTTTTCGTACCTGTAAATGATTGGAATGTAAAATAAATATTTTAAACTATCTAATAAAGATACCACATGACTTCCTTGTACGCCTATTAAATTATATATACACATTTTTAGAAGTACATAAAATTTTATTTCATTAATAACTTCTCATATTTTTTTCATGCTTTATTATTTTTATTATTGAATTAGTATTTATTGTAAAACGGTATTACAATGAAAGGTTAATAATTATTAATAAATAAATACACTAGTCATGCATCAAAAATCTTAACTGGAATTCTATACAGAAGAATTGAGAGGAGAATGGAAGAAGTGTTAGGAGAAAACCAATTTGGTTTCAAGAAAAGTATAGGGACAAGGGAAGCAATTTTAGGCCTCAGATTAATAGTAGAAGAAAGATTAAAGAAAAACAAACCAACATACTTGGCGTTTATAGACCTAGAAAAGGCATTCGATAACGTAGACTGGAATAAAATGTTCAGCATTTTAAAAAAATTAGGGTTCAAATACAGAGATAGAAGAACAATCGCTAACATGTACAGGAACCAAACAACAACAGTAACAATTGAAAAACATAAGAAAGAAGCCGTAATAAGAAAGGGAGTCCGACAAGGATGTTCCCTATCTCCGTTACTTTTTAATCTTTACATGGAACTAGCAGTTAATGATGTTAAAGAACAATTTAGATTCGGAGTAACAGTACAAGGTGAAAAGATAAAGATGCTACGATTTGCTGATGATATACTAATTCTAGCCGAGAGTAAAAAGGATTTAGAAGAAACAATGAACGGCATAGATGAAGTCTTACGCAAGAACTATCGCGTGAAAATAAACAAGAACAAAACAAAAGTAATGAAATGTAGTAGAAATAACAAAGATGGACCGCTGAATGTGAAAATAGGCGGAGATATGATTATCGAGGTAGAAGAATTTTGTTATTTGGGAAGTAGAATTACTAAAGATGGACGAAGCAGGGGCGATATAAAATGTCGAATACCACAAGCTAAACGAGCCTTCAGTAAGAAATATAATTTGTTTACATCAAAAATTAATTTAAATCTCAGGAACAGATTTTTGAAAGTGTATGTTTGGAGTGTCGCTTTATATGGAAGTGAAACTTGGACGATCGGATTATCTGAGAAGAAAAGATTAGAAGCTTTTGAAATGCGGTGCTATAGGAGAATGTTAACAATCAGACGGGTGGATAAAGTGACAAATGAAGAGGTATTGCGGCAAATAGATGAAGAAAGAAGCGTTTAGAAAAATATAGTTAAAAGAAGAGACAGACTTACAGGCCACATACTAAGGCATCCTGGAATAGTCGCTTTAATATTGGAAGGACAGGTAGAAGGAAAAAATTGTGTAGGCAGGCCACGTTTGGAATATGTAAAACAAATTCTTAGGGATGTCGGATGTAGAGGGTATACTGAAATGAAACGACCTGCACTAGATAGGGAATCTTGGAGAGCTGCATCAAACCAGTCAAATGACTGAAGACAAAAAAAAAAAGTGATAATTACAAGGTCCGCAGATTTATGATGAAGCGTCTCATTTTGAACAAGGCTTGTAAAATCTGAATAGTTCATTAATTAAGATTTTATTTGGCTATAACTCTAGAACCAATGTAAGTAAGTACCATTTATGATAAATCGTAGAAAAGCTCTCAGTGGGGGCTTTTACTGCAGTTAAGAAAAAACCCAAAATTGTTGGATTTTGGGCTCTTTTGGTCAAGTCAACTGCAATTAAAACGGGACGTGCACAACTAGATGATACAACAGTCCTAAATCCAAAATTTCAACATCATACGGCTAATCGTTTTTGAGTTATGCGAGATACATTCTATTTTATTCCCTACATCCCCGAGCCGGACATCCAATTAAGTATACTCGACTCAGGGACGTGTCCTTTCCGGATATTTTAATTGCCTGCCTCTAATCTCCAGCGGAAGAACCAGGCCCGGCTATGCCGTTCTCAGCCCCCCTCCGGAGAACGGGTCTCGGTCTTTCCTTTTGCCAGCCTCAAACAGACAGTGCAGGAGCTGAAAGCGTATCCGGGAACCCACACCGCCGGCCAGTTCTCGGTCTTTTCATTCGTTTACACCTAACGGACCCCAGGCGTCCCCGCTCCATCACGGGAACCCATACACCAGGGCATGTGAGCCCCCAGGAACGGGTCTGTCCGCCCAGCCCTGCTATAAACTACACCCCTCAGTAACCCAGTCGTCTTGCCTCATCTTCTTTTATTCTGAGGACTGCTCTTGCAAATATTGCAAAATTATGCCGGTTTCCGGACATAGCAAAGAGTCACTCCGAGAGCTGCTCCGGTCGGATACGCATCAGTCCTGCATTTATACGATGTTCCTCCCATCTTTTGCACACAAATATAGTGTGTTCGGTATCGTCAACCGCATCGTAGTAACAACAGATGGGTGACTCTCCTGCTAAACCTATGCAGGTATTGTTCAAACGCACCATGTCCCGACATGAGTTACGTTGTGTGGTAATCTAATTAGCCATGAGAGCGATCTAGCCAAGCATCCAGGTCCGGGATAATTCTTCTGGTCCATGCGGCCACTGCTTTGGCTACATATCTTCTATAGCGATCCATGGCGGCTTATAACCGTAAAATTAATCTAAGAACCTGCTCTGAGGTGAAACCTATGAAATGTAAAAAAACCGTATCAAAATCGGCCCAGCCGTTTTAGAGAAACACATTTATTGCAGTGCTTCCTGATGGCATATAACCGTAAAAAATATCTAAGAACCTGCTGTGAAGTAATACCTGTGTAGTGAAAAAACCGCATTGAAGAAATTTTTCCAGCAGTTTTTGAGGAAAATGGCAATCCGACACACACACACACACACACACACACGCATATTTTACTACAAACGCATACACAGTCTCTGTTTCGTCGTGGGAAAAAGAAAAGTGTGAGGCGCGCTCTTATATTCAAGCACTTTATAATTAAAGCGCGCCACAAGGTTTTTTGTCATACATAGAGAAAATCCTTTTAAAATTAATTTTCTTGAAAACAAATTTACTTTTACTTCCTTGTACGAGGAAAAGGAAGTACTGTGATCGCGAAAAATTTCGGTTTTCAGATTTTAACGGAAATATCCATTTTGACCATCCTGGTGAGACAAGCCTTTTCAACAAACGCCTTTACATTTTTACAATCCACTTTGTTCTTTTATACCAACGGTTTCCTTTATCTTTTAAATTAAGTAATTTTTTCCATTTAAAAAAACGGCTTCTTGGGCAACTTGATAATAAAATCGATTCTTTAAAACTATTATATAAAACGGAGATAAAAAAATTATCAAGATAAATATCATCGGAATTACTTGCTTAACTTTTAACATTCAGATCAATAGATTTCTTAACTAGTTATTTATAATAATTAACGTTGTCATTATTTATGCAATCTCTAGTAAAAGTTGGAACGAAAACAGAAACGGAGTTAATTGGATGACAAACAAAATGAGCGGTCAAATATTCCACTATTATTTTTTTAATATTCTAATAGGTTAAATGGTAACCCAAAAAAATTACAAAAACCTCAGTGCGTTGAGATTAATAACAACCTAAGGGAAAAAATGTATTAAACACTCTCCTCACCATTTGTAATATAATCTGACAGTGGAGTAATCCTATATCATTAACCTTGGAACCATTTCATCTAATAATGCAACTATTATTTTAAATAAAACAATAGTCGTACATTACTGTATAGGGTTTAATATTTTGTTTTGTGTATTTGTATGTAAGATTGTGTTGTATGTGTTAAAGAATCGTAGTTCTAAAAAGAACTGTTTATTATAAATTATTAATGAAATATTCTTTTCGATGAAATTGCCATACTTGATATTGTAACATTCTTGTACATTATGAAATAAATTGATGCTAACGGACGTCCCCTTTCATATTGATCACTTTCACTATAATTTATTTCGGAGTCTTCTTCCGTATCATATGCAACAAGTAGTCGTAACTTTATTGTGTATTATTACGAGTAAGGTAATCTGTCTCATCACATTCTCTCCATCCATCGGTTGCAATACGAGAGGTAGTGGTGGTGAATCTCCTTTCCTTTGCGGTATATAAGTTAACAGCGACAACACTATTTTTTAGACTAGACGCAGTCTGCTTAACGTAATCGTATCTAACTGCATGTTCAATGAATCGTTTTAACTTAAAGGCCTTTATTCATTTATCGTTCACATCTTGAAAACCAGAAAATACTATTTCTTTATTGCCAATAAGACCAATCAATTTGTTCCCGCATTCAAAGTCACAATAAAACTTATCATTATTGATCGGATCGAAGATCATCTATATAATTACATTTTCACTGTCTTTATCAAATACATGATCGCTAAGATCAACAGTGTATACATAACTATAATTTAATTTTAAACACTTTGGTGATAAATTTCGTTTACCAACCGCAACATCTATTTGCTTAATTAGCTCCATATCATGTGACGATGATGTTAACACTTCAAAGTCCTCACTCGTAACGAAATAATTTACAACTTTCCTTAACTAACTGTTATCAGTTATAAAAGACCTTGAACATGTCCGAACAAGTTAATCATGTCTAAGAAATGTTCACACACAAATCCTTATCAACCGCAAACGACACATCCTGTTGCAAATTACATGAAAAAAACGTTTTTTTACAAACTTAATTTTAAATTTTCAGTGTTACCATTGTCTTTCATACCGTAATAAGTTAGCTTCATGGGATGATGTCTTACAACGTTCGGAAAATCTTTTTATATCGTTTTGGTAAATGTAACTAAAAGCAATATGATTCTTTGTCCGACGAATCAGAGTCGTGTAAGGTGACACAAATGCAAACCTTACCGTATTGTATCCAACAATACGGCGAGGTTCTCATATCCAACAATACGTAGTCTATATCTATATGAAGATCGATCAACTTCTTGTACGGTAGTTTCTTGAGAGAACAATCTTCATCGTTGAAAACGTTAATAAATGATATGGTGTCCATCATCATCACACTCGCAGAGCTCACACTGGAATGATTGACCAAAGGTTCAGTGTAAATATTTATGTCATCTACCTTTCCTCCACTTCTCTCGACAATTTTACAAAATAACTGGTATAATTCGTTTTCATTAATAACTCTAAAAGCGAACAGAGTACTATCCCATAGTAATCCGATTTTTTTTTCGCGCAACACGCTTTAAGTTTCTTCACGTTTCTAATAATAAATTCGTACGAGCACAGAAATTAAATTGCATGAATATTCAATAAAACGCTTTTTGGATACTGCATACGGACGTGCGTCCGTATGTACCATCCAATGTTGAAGGAAATAGACACTTCGAGTAGCTCCATAAACTCAAAAATAAAACCGAAGTAATATATATATCCCGCACAACCTACTACCTCTCATTCGATATACTGTTTAAATGTTCGAAGAAATTAATCGCTTAAGCGATTATAAGATTTGGAAATTACAGTGGCTTCCTTTTACATCATAGATGTTAATTTATCTTACAAATAATCACATCGAAACACACCAAACAATACCACTGTCATCAGTTGAGAGATAATTTAAAATTATTCTATTCACACAATACAATCTAGATTGGAATAACATGTTCTCCATCATGCGCTCAATTCTAATGAGGCAGTATATGTTTTAACAGTTTTATACTGTAAAATTAATCATACTTGCGCATGTGTACAATGTCAAATAATTATGTGGTTTTTGATCGTCGCGTTTCCACACCACACTGGAGATAGCAATTGTGGCGCGATTTGATTTTTTTTAAATGAGTGAAATCTCCCCTTGAGGCCTACTATGAAACACTCGAATTTTTTTATATCTTTTTGTTTTTTATTTTTTATTTTTAACATTTTTTTTCTTATACATCTTGAAAATGTTTTTACTTGATCCAATGCAAGCATAACTAATATTCCAGGCATTAAGTCAAGGTGGAAGACTACAACTATAATTGAGACCTCTAACCAAAGATGTGGATTCATCAGAATCTTGCAGCAGACTGAGCTCTACAGTAGTAGACTTCGAGGTACAATCACAAAGGCTTTGACTAATTTCGACATGTGCGTTGGTAAACGTACGAGTATATTTGAATTCGTAATACTATCCGGATGATAATCTACAGAGTGATGTAAACATGATGTATGAAATGTTTGCCAGTTTTCGCTCCTGTTATTACAAGTCAGAAGATTAATGTTCTGCTTACAGTTTGATTGTACCGTTGATCGTTATCGATTATTCCAAGCAGAACGAATCGCTTAAAACGGGAACCGTTGACTACGTATCGGTGTTGAAACTAAAAACAATATACCAGCCAGTACGGCTATCGACTATCTCATTACTCATAATACTATCGTCACGTACACATCGCTTACGGAATAGTTAAAAAAGGTTATATTATATCAGAAACGTTTACATTTGTTGATGAAGAAGAAGAAAAATTAAATAAACATACACATCATGGTGGTGGTGGTCGTTTGAAGGTGGTTGATAACGTTGGGGGTATTTAAAACAGGTTTCCTGATCGGATTACTTGTATCAGTTTTATTACGAATCTATTCGGAATCACCGCCATGTCCGTAGATGAAAGCGATAAGGTGTAAAGTAATTTTTTCACTAGTTAAGGTTCCATTAATATGGTGCAATTCCGAGTTGGTTGAAGAAATTTTTTATACTTTATTTTGTACTTCATCAAACTCCACCGTTAATATACAACGTATGATGAGAAAATGGTCGTTACCAAACACATCTCTTTAACAACAACAACTACTGTTAACAGGAGGCCTACTTTAAAAGACAGCGTATTAGTAGCACGTAAATAGGGGTACTGCGCCACCATCCAATCAGAGCACATTACCCTCACATGGGGGGAGTCGACGTCTCGACCGTTCGACGGCCGACGTCCGACTAAACATTAGATTACCCCCACCACATGCTGCCTGTACACATACACAGACACATACAAGGTTAATAAAATGCAACAAGAGAGAGAAATAGAAAAAAAACTTTGTAGTGTCAGTTTGGTCTTTTTTCTTTTTAACCGGTAAAACGGTAAACGAATTGTTGATCTCTTCTTCCACATTTGTTATCAAGTTTTAAGGTTTATCAACGCCAATTTCCACTACCACTGATTAAATCTAAAGCCGGGTTGAAGGTAGTTTGTAATAACGATGTATTTCCCACTTATGTAGAACATGAATAAACCATGATATAACTTGATGTTTACTGGTATGCGGACGATCCAAGACTGAGAAATTGAAGACATAAATGACCACAGATAATTGTTTTTATATGCTGTCTTGTTTGATAATTGTAATTAAAAATCGATTCGGATGGAAATAACGCATCAATTCTTTCGGTGGACGCAAATTACCGAAATTGTCAAAATAGTTTACCATCCGCCCTCATTTACGATAACAAATCCAATGTGTTCCATGTACACTACTGCAATCAAGATTAATTATCGCCAACTCGTTAGTATTCGTTTTTCAGGTAATGCAGTCAACAAGACTCATCGAAAATCTGCTATTTATAATCTTTCTTTCGCATACCACATCACTTCGATATTCGATAGCGGTCACACTGGTATTCCTTTTATCGGAGGCGACGTTGACGATGATGGCGTTTTTTATTCTTGCCGCATATCCCTGATCCTGTAAAAGGATAGGGTTTAAGGGTATAATCCCCTCTCTCCAGTCCTTGCTTTTCTTTTCATCATCTCTACAAGATTCTATATATTATTCCTGCTTTACGACTTCTTCCTCTTCGTCTTCTTCTTATTTTTCCACCACTAACACTACCGAACTTCGCTTTGAGTTTCATCGCGTTTGTAACTGCCAATACAGCAACCTTTTTTATGAAACTTGAGCGCTTGGCGAAACTTGCTGCTTTGTATTTGTTATCACTGTACTTATAGTATACGATGTCGTGTTTTTTACAAGCGGCGTCCAAATTGATTATACCTTGATGGCCTCTATTTAAACGTTTTTTAAAATTCGTTCCTGGTCCACAATACTGATACTCTGGAATATATAATTCTATCGGCAGTAAATTGCTGCCTTTGTTTACAACTTTACCGATCACTTTTGCTTGCTTTTTCTCCAATATAAGATCCTAATACTCTTTCAGCTCCTACAGTTAGAGTTGTAAACACTCCGTCACCTCGCTTACGATTGGCGATTTGTTTAGACTTTCTCACCTTACCCTTACGAATCCGATTACTGACAATACGTTTTGACCTCCTCACCATGTTGGAAGAGACTGAAATTTTTTACGATCGTCGAATCCGTATTCGGATGAGGAATGTGAGGAACGACTTTCTTTGGATCCGTGATCTATAGGTATTGTATTTTTAGTTGTATCTATTATTGGTAGATGTATCTCATTATCAGTCAGATCCTCCTCCTAATCTTTATTTTTTTACTATTTATTGCAACTTTCTTCAGTTTTATTTAGATCTGGGTTTGGTTGTTCTTGTTGCTGTTGTGTTCTTCTTCCTCTTCTTTGTAAGATTGCTTTTAGCTGGCACCCTAGCATTGTCTAAAAGTTGCATAAAGGCATCTATAAATTTTTTTTAAAAATTGGGGTCCTCTAAATATTGCATTACAAATCCTTAAAATCTGAATAGTTATTCATCCGGTAAATCTACCGGTATCCTAGTGTTGGTAATGACACTTCCTTTAGCATCTACCATTCCATCTTTGCTAAACAAAAACTTTTCATCGATACATTGTTTAATGCGATTCTCCCTAAGATAATACCAACTTGTAACAAGATCCTTTGCTCTTATCGCCTGCCAAAATTCATCAAAACGCTTCCTTACACATCAATAATATTCTTTTCACCAAAAAGAGTTGTGAAAATAATTGAGGTTAACGACAGGTTTACCGACGTCACATAGTCGCTTAGTTAAAAAGGATAGCCTGTTGTCCGATGGTAAAACCGCTGGTATTTATCTATTTGTCAAATCGCTTTGTTCTACGTAAATCTTGTTTGCAAACCCGAAAGAGGTTAGATCATCACTTCAGTGGGACTTCAAATGTTGCACAACCTTGGTTTTTTGATAATGTATAAAACCACTGATATTTCCATCAGTGGTTTTATCAAATGTTTCAATAACCCGCGCAAAAAGTTCAAACTTGTCGATATTCATCTTTAGATTGATTAAAATAAGATCATACCTCTATCCTTTATGTATCCGCCTTCTTGCAGTTCTTCTATAATGGAAACGTCTTTGTTATTATGACCGGGATGACCTGCACGCTTTGAGGCCACCAATAGACGCAGTGTATCGCAAAATTTGTTCGGATCGTCCGAGTACACGTAATCTGGTTTAACTCTTTTCTTTGCCCTCGTAAGAAGTCCTGAACGGGTTATAGGGCTTTCTTGTTGTTTTCTTCTTCCGGACTACTTAATAATCTCGGGGGAAACAATTATTTAATAATAGTATTGTATTTGTTAGACCTGCTAGAAATTAAACAACCGGTTCTTTGATTTTTATGCGTTTCAGTAACTGTAATTTGTTTTTATAATTAATCTAAGTCTCTGGTAGTATAGTGTTTGGTTCCTTCAAAAATATCAATAGGCATAAACCGTTGGCTTCTCTATATGTTTTATTATCGATTATAAATTTATTTCCTTTGTACACAACATTGCGGTCTCCAATCATCCACCGGCCGTTTACGTTTTTCACTTCGTATAAAATTTCGATCTGTCTATTTCTTTCCGTTACTATCAAATCCAAGTAATACTTTGCACGATCACCTGGTGATGATGGGTCTATAGGTTTAACGAACCGATGTTGTAAAAAGTCTTTTAAAAAGTCTTCTCATAACTTTCGGTGTAGATATTCCACCTTCGTTGTCCTCCTTTATTTCTTGTTCTCCTTCTTCTTCTTTTGTTTCATTTTTCTTTTGTTTAAATGTTTCTTTAAGCTCACGCAAAGGTTCAACAATCGATTTAAAATGTTTTTAAATGTTAATGGAAACTGATGAGTTTCCATTATTTCTTGGGTAATGGCACGATATTTTCTTTTAATAAAATCTCGTATTCTACCGCTTTTCATAACCACTTCGGTGGATGAGAAACAGGAGAGGAGGACGGAGTGACATCATACTTATTCGACGTCATAATAACGATCGATTACAACCCATCCATGTAATTATCTCATTTCGACCGATCTAAAGAACATTACATGTTTCTTATTTCTTCATGAAAAACGAACAACATCGATCAGAAAAATATTCATCCGTGCAGATCGACCTCATCTTGTGTTACACAATTCGCGGTAATATTGAGTAACACCTTGACCAATAGACAGAATCGAGAGTTTTGTACTGGCATTTTTTAACACAACAGATCTTTTTATATTACCAACAAACAAAGTAATATCCACAACCAACGAGTGATCATGTTGAGGAGTCTTCGCAATTTATATTTCGGTTGGTATGCGATTTGGAAAAAAACAAATATTTTTTGAATCTTAAGATGTCCGGAAAAAACATAGTTGAATAGAACATTTGTTTTTCCGCAATGACATGATAATACATATGAATGTGTTTGGTAACAGAGGACCGTGTCGCTTTTTTCCTCCTTTTATTCCACCACCATCACTATATTCATCGAAATTTTGGAGTGAATATTACCGACTTGTTGACGTTCCAACCTTATGTTTATGAGTGGCGCATTCACCGTACCAAATCCGCCTTATTTGTTCAACTGTTGTTCTTTTTATCGAACCCTTGTCACTTTACAGTTTATCGTGTTTTATACGTAAGACTTTCTCCGCTAATTATACATTGTTGTTGATGACGGATGATTTTGCTAGCTCTTCACTGTGAACTTTACCGCTCAACACTTGACCGTGAATATCCATCGGCGTATTAGTACGGGAACGAGTATCATAATATACTTTATTTATTTACAGTAAATATCCTTTGGCGAAGGCCTTTTTTTGCTTATTCGTACTCGGTCATCGACTTTGAATTTCGATAAAGAAGGCTTTATATAAAGTACCGTATTCAGTCGTCTTAAAATAATAGCTTAGTTTTTTCTTTTTTACATCTTTCGCTTTCATTCCGATAGTGCGGTGACGAATGTTATTGTATTTAACGATTAATTTTGGTAGTAATTCTATACACTTGTATCTACCTTGTTTGATGAATTTTCTCCACATCATTGAATTCGTTTCTCGACCTCTGGAAGAATCGTTCCACTTAGCTTGCCAAGAGTCAAAACCTTGGCCTTCAATTTATCGCATACGCCCTGGAGTAAGAAGGCCTTCCTTCTAGGAAGTGTAACGATTGCTACGTTCCGTAGCTAGAATTTCAAGGGGTTTAATGCCGGAGATCACAGAGATTGTCTCTTTCGAGACAGTTCTGTAGCCACCGACAACAGATAACAATAGAAGACGCTGGACTCGCAAATGAATATCCCTATAACATTGGAATTGCAAAGATAAGTCCAGACGGGTGCAGTGTATAACATTATAGGCTCACAGACACCTTTGTAAAGAATACGGATGGTACGATAATTCTGCCACCAATCGGGATGGATGACTCTACTGACACCAAAGAAGGCATCAATGGCCTTCTTTGCAACGAACTGAAGGTGCTACTTGAATTGAAGCCTCTCATCAAGGATAACACCCAGATACTTCTGAACGGTAATATACCTAATCGGAAGGCCGTTCGTCACAACCCACGGGTGATGAGTTGCGGCTAGACGACCCTTCAGAAACATTATAATAGTTTTTTCCGCACTGAAAGCCATCTTACGCTGAAGACTCCACAACCTTAACACCTTTCATGCCTGTATAGCTCTGAGCTCTATCTCGGCACGCGAATTGCTCTCGACTAGTAGCAACCCATCGTCGACATAAGCCACGATGCGGCAGCCACTGGGCATCCGCAATTGCATGAGAGAGTCGAACTCAACGACCCTGACGAGTGGAACTAGAACACTGCCCTGTGGACAATCTTTAGACAGAGTCTTTCCTACTTCCGAGCTCCCGTCACGAAGGACGAGAGTTTTGTCGCTGAAGTAGCTCGAGAGAGTTCTAATCTCATTTAGCGTGCACCAACGCTGCTGAAGTTGAAACAAGGCAGAGGGCCACCACAAGTTATTGAAGGTCCCGGATATCTCCAAAAAGACTCCGAGTACATATTTCCACTCGCTGAACGAAGCCAGATCAAATATCTAAAGAATTGCCTCCTCTGTGCCCTCGCCGAGGCGAAAACCAAACTGGTCGTCCATCAGCATATGGTTAGAAGTCAACCTACAATTAATGCGGAGGTACAAGACCTTCTCGAAAACCTTACGTATTACAGGCAATAGTGTCAAAGGACGGTACGAAAAGCTTATAGTGGGATGGTCGCCACCTTTGAAGAACAATTTCAACTGACCACGTTTCCAACACGCTGGGAAATACACAGCAAGAGCATCCTATTAAAAACTCTATTCAAAGGACTAAGAATCACTGGCAACGTGCGAACAAGGAGCTCCACTGAGATCACATCATATCCGGGGCTTTATTCCTAGCCAGGCTACAAATTACTTGGCGGACCGCCTCAGTAATTTCAGAAGAAAAATTCTCAAAGTGAAAACCTATATCTACCCTGCGAACACGTCGATGTTACGAGGTTTCACCATCCTCGGTATAATCTGGAAGCAGATCGTTCATCAGAAGAGTGAGGACACGATCTGTGTCTGTAACAACTCCATCGAGGATTGAGAGAGCTTACAGATGAATGTCTTTTTTCCGTTTATGACCAAGTACTCCATAGACAACACCCTATGCGTCTTTATTTCCCTGCTCTTGCACCAAATAGCGCCAGAAATCACGCTTAGAAAACCTAACCTTGTGAAAATACTCGGTCTTCTTCCGATGAAAATCCGCAATCAAAACTACATGCCGATCAGGATCATCCTTACGCTGTGCAGCTGTCCTGAGCGGCACAGTTCGTTTCATCGCGGTCAAGTCCCGAGTCCACCATCCAGCTACAATCTCCCCGACGGTACGAAAAGCTTATAGTGGGATAGTCGCCACCTTTGAAGAACAATTTCAACTGACCACGTTTCCAACACGCTGGGAAATACACAGCAAGAGCATCCTATTAAAAACTCTATTCAAAGGACTAAGAATCACTGGCAACGTGCGAACAAGGAGCTCCACTGAGATCACATCATATCCGGGGCTTTATTCCTAGCCAGGCTACAAATTACTTGGCGGACCGCCTCAGTAATTTCAGAAGAAAAATTTTCAAAGTGAAAACCTATATCTACCCTGCGAACACGTCGATGTTACGAGGTTTCACCATCCTCGGTATAATCTGGAAGCAGATCGTTCATCAGAAGAGTGAGGACACGATCTGTGTCTGTAACAACTCCATCGTGGATTGAGAGAGCTTACAGATGAATGTCTTTTTTCCGTTTATGACCAAGTACTCCATAGACAACACCCTATGCGTCTTTATTTCCCTGCTCTTGCACCAAATAGCGCCAGAAATCACGCTTAGAAAACCTAACCTTGTGAAAATACTCGGTCTTCTTCCGATGAAAATCCGCAATCAAAACTACATGCCGATCAGGATCATCCTTACGCTGTGCAGCTGTCCTGAGCGGCACAGTTCGTTTCATCGCGGTCAAGTCCCGAGTCCACCATCCAGCTACAATCTCCCCGACGGTACGAAAAGCTTATAGTGGGATAGTCGCCACCTTTGAAGAACAATTTCAACTGACCACGTTTCCAACACGCTGGGAAATACACAGCAAGAGCATCCTATTAAAAACTCTATTCAAAGGACTAAGAATCACTGGCAACGTGCGAACAAGGAGCTCCACTGAGATCACATCATATCCGGGGCTTTATTCCTAGCCAGGCTACAAATTACTTGGCGGACCGCCTCAGTAATTTCAGAAGAAAAATTCTCAAAGTGAAAACCTATATCTACCCTGCGAACACGTCGATGTTACGAGGTTTCACCATCCTCGGTATAATCTGGAAGCAGATCGTTCATCAGAAGAGTGAGGACACGATCTGTGTCTGTAACAACTCCATCGTGGATTGAGAGAGCTTACAGATGAATGTCTTTTTTCCGTTTATGACCAAGTACTCCATAGACAACACCCTATGCGTCTTTATTTCCCTGCTCTTGCACAAAATAGCGCCAGAAATCACGCTTAGAAAACCTAACCTTGTGAAAATACTCGGTCTTCTTCCGATGAAAATCCGCAATCAAAACTACATGCCGATCAGGATCATCCTTACGCTATGCAGCTGTCCTGAGCGGCACAGTTCGTTTCATCGCGGTCAAGTCCCGAGTCCACCATCCAGCTACAATCTCCCGACCCGTGCTTCTGGGAATCGACTACTCAGCGGCTTCAACTACCGCAGAAGAAAACTTCTCTGCCTGGTCATCTAACGGGACCTCGTTCAGACTTCGAGTAAAAATTCGAAGCCTGGCTGCAAGAATATTTGAAAAACTAGCCCAATCCGCACGCCTGTGCAGGAAGCACCCTTCCTGAACAGTAAAGTCCCCCCTAAAGACATCGCGCAGCCCACCTACCAAATCAGAAACTATTATCCGGTGATCAGTTTTGTAATCATCAACTACCGACCAGTTAAGAATCCTACCAGGGATATCCTTTCCAATGGTAATATCAATGTTGGTACCACGGAAGGCCCTCCGAAAACCGACGGCACCGACAAAAGTAGACAATTCGCCGGCTACATTAAAAACATTTAAATGATGCTGCGCGATGAAACTTTCGATCAATTCGTTGCCATCATCCGTGATCCCACTGTGCCAAAGAAGCGATTTGGCATTCGCATCAACTCCTATAAGAACAGGACGACCCGCTACCAACCTAACAATCCTAACCCATCTTTCCAAATGCTGTGCAGTGGGATCACTCTACTGAAAGTACGAACTAACGACAACAGGTCCAAACCATACTCGGCAAGCTTAACAACGACGTGATGCGTGTCAGAGGCCTGCCATATGAAGACGCTATCTACAGACTTCCTGCACAGCACGGCGGATTTACTGTCACCAACGAGAAACTTATTCCAACCTGAAAAACCTGGCGTATCACCCTTAACCACACACGGGAGTTGCAGAAGAACTCTAGGCTCCGTTTCTCGATAATTTCACCTAACTCAAACTTGGACTGCATAGGCACCCAGGCATTTAGTTGACCGAACCTAACCATCAAGAGAGTTGAATTACATCTCAACAGCTCTCAAGTAGCAACCACATTCCTTATTATTAATCGAATGCCTATGACATTTGCGCAACCTTTTGCAGTTAACCCAAGACGGAACCTCCTTCTTTTGCGGACAGTCATCACGCTTGTGACCCTTCTCCATACAATGCGCGCAGACCGTCGCATACTTGCAGAACTTGGCCCTGTGGTCGAACCTACAACACTTAAAGCACCTCTGTACGATAAGATACTCCTTGACGCGACAGGATGCGAAGTCAACAAAAATTCATCCCTCCGTCACGGACTTTTGGTGGAGACCAGCGCCTAACTCAAACACTCCGTAATACCGAGGGGCATCACGCTTGCCAGTCTTAAAGACTAACCTACACTCATTCTTGAACGAGGCCTCATCCAAGTCGGTGTTCTGCTCTCGGATGAGCGACAGAACTTCCTCCTCAGAGAGACTCCGCTCCGTGTCATAAATTATGACCCGAGGCCTTCTCAACCGCTTGGGGTCAATCTTGATCTCAAAATTCTGGATAGCAGGGCATGATGACTCGGACAGTCTCCTTATTTTCTGCAACCACTACCAGCCCTTTGTTGGTTTCCTTAAATATTCTCCTGTCACACTATGCACTATACTATGGATCGATTAAGTCCAAGACGGACAGTATGTACGGCAAGAAACCACTGATTACTTCCCTCGTTCTTAAAAGAACGCGAGTAGAACTAAGGATGCTACCCTTTACTCGTAACGGGGACTTATGCTCAGGAGTCGTTGCCACCTTGTTGCTACGCTGAGGTGGGTGCCCGAATCAATATTCGCCTTGCACTGCGTGCACAAGTAGTGATTGTCGGGTCTAAATTTTTTACCATGCTGCGTTGCTAAAGCACTCAAATCGAATTCCCACAGAAATGTCGAAGGTATACACACAACAACAGCTCAAAACACACAGAAAAGGAGTCTCAGACGCAACATCACTTTGTCCGCAACAAAAAGCCAAAGTGGTTGCTATGTTAAACCGACATCAGTTTACTTAGGGGAAAGACGACTAACGTACTGCTGTAGGAAGCTGACCTTGATATATATGGCTGACCACCAGCGAATTAAGGTTGTGTTGGCAAGAGAAATGCCAAGCAAACCAAACATCATTGAATTTAGGGTTCGGTTAAAGCGTTCCACAATCAAAGCTTTTTTATCTGAATGTATAGAATAGTGATTTATACTGTACGAATTTAATAACTTTTTAAGCGATGGATTGTAAAACTCTTTGCTCGAACTGATTTGAAAATGTCAGTGTTTATCCAGTATATGTTTGAAAGCTTTGACGATTTCTGTACTGGTTTTGTTTTTTACCACTACTCTGAAACCAAGTTTAGAAAAGCAATTTATCATCGTCAGTATGTACCGATACACTTTGTTCGATCTAGCATAGGGAATATGCTAGATCGAACCCATTACACAGTTCATCTGTTTTTTCCATTCCTTCCTCCTTTAAGCATTTATAAAATTCTGTGGGAAGTTCATCTACGCTAGTCGAGTTTTTATTTTTCATTTCTTTAACTGCTTTCTATACTTCACATTTTAATAATGATAGTCCTTAACCTCTTCAGCTACCTCTGATTCCTTTTCTATGTTTAGTAGCAAAGGTTTCTTTCTTGTCATCTATGGTCCTCCACATACCTTCCATCTTTCTCTTACTTTTTTCTCTTCATATAGCATTTTACCATCCTTACCTTTGCTTCTCTCATTTTACCATTCCCTTTCCAACATCCATGCCTTCACCTTCCATTATATCATATACTGCCCTTTCTTTACTAGATCCTCAATATCATTAAATTCTTCCTACAACCATCTTTCCCAAGCTTTTTGTGTTTCCTTCTTTATCTCATTGTCTAATTTGCAAAACATCGCTATTTAATTTTCTTCTGTCACATCTATATACCACCTTCTTTTTTATTTCTGATTACATAACATATTCATATAAATCTCACTACTCTGATTTTATCTTTTTTCTTTTATTGCCTTCGCTAGTTTTTTCTATTGTTTCCTCATCCAAATCATCAACTTTTTTAACTTTAATTTCCTAACTACCCTCGCTCTCTCTGAAGCTATTCTCATTACCATCATAAGTAGCATATGATTACTATTGATGTCTGCAAATGATAATCCATGGCTTTCTTAAAAGTATTCCTATAATTTTCATCTACTAAGTTATGGTTTATCTGATAGCGTGCTTTGTCTCCAGGGGATACCTTTTTATATTTCCTCCTTTCATGGTTTTTGAATCAAGTATTGGTTATAGATAATTTTTTCCCTTGGTAAAATTCTATTGATCTTTTCTCTCTTCCTTTCCTCACCTCTAAACCAAATTTTCCTACCACACATCCTCACTTCTCTAACCACAGCGTTCCAGACTCCCACCACTACTTTTATAGCAGTTCTTTTCTGATTTTATTATATCTTCAATACTCTCATACATCTCTTCAATATCATCTTCATAACTCTATGTTGGCATATATACTTGATCTATTACTAAATGTTTTGATACATCCCAATCCTTAATATAACATACTTCCAACCTGTTTTTCTACTTCATTCCTTATAATTATTGCCATTCCATTTTACCTTTATTTCTTCCAGAGTAGAATATGGTAACTTCTGCACTCTTCATTTCACCTTGTGAAAGGAAGGTGTTTTTCCCACCTTATTTCACTTAGTTCTAATACATTCAGTTTATTTTTCTTCATTTCCACCTTGAGATTCTTTAATTTTACACTCTGTAACAAAGTATTTACATTCCAAATTTGTATAAGCAATAAGTACTTTAACTTATTTTGTTTCTATTGAAGATCCAAATGAGAAGCTATTTTAATTCTGAAACATTTAACAGAAGACACCAGCATCATATTGTAATGCTAGTACTATTATCTTTAATAGAGTAGTTTTCTGTTGCTTTCTGTATTCTAATATGTTGCCTTCCTGAAAAAGTCCTTTCACTTTCGGGGACACATTTTGGGGGCAGAATAGAGTGTTATACTCACCAGTGGTCATCTGCTCTCTGAGAAGGCCGTGACACTTGTAATGGTGGAAGTCATTAAACCAAGAGTCCCTTCATTCACTGTTTGTATATATATATGCTGCTAGAATTGCAATTCTTGCCTCCTCTACTATGAGAAGGTGAATATCAGGATTTTCCCATTACTGAATCTTAGAGCAAAAAAGTAATTCCTAAATTCTTGTGTACTTTTAGAGAGGTAAAATTAAGTAACACAATATATATGTAACAATCTCTTTATTTACAAATAACAACAAGGAAAAGTAATATTTTTAAGATTATAAAGTAATATAAATAAGTTACAAAATAATAATAGTGATACAATATGAATAATACTTTGGTTATTGGCATTTATGCTACATATATTCATTTAATATTTATAATTACCACTTAAAATATTAAATAATTGTGCCTGTGTAGTTTTACTTAAATTAATCACTGTGTATGTTGTTTTTACAAAGAAAAAATGAAATAAAATAGTATTTTGTTATTCAGTTTAAGTTTGTCTGTACAAATACTGAAAAGAAAACGATGAATTAAAAATGTAATGTTGATAAAGATATATCAGGCAATCAAAATTAACCTAAAAACTACAGAAAAATGTCTTCTGCTAAACTTGCAAGTGTCCTGGTTACTTAACCTAGCTAACAAGATTTAATTATGTGAATCAATCACTGAAGAAGTCTCATGTTGAATGTACTACAAAGCTTCATAAAATAACTGCAATTTTCAGATATGGATGGATATAAATATGTATAGGTAACTATGCAAATTGAATCATGTTAGTAGATTAATATGTTATATGTTTAGATGATTGTTCATCAGTTACATACGTATTGGTTGTTTGCTTAATTGTACCTGTACTACTATAAATGTATATATATTCTACATTTATAGCACTGTATATACTATATAGTACATTTTTCATCATAGTAATACAAATCAATCAGTTTAGTTTCTTGTTGTCGTATCAATAATGATGAAATCAAAAACAGATGTGCATAAACACTGAGTTATGATTATTTTGAGATATTTAAAGAATTAGAATTATATTA
This sequence comes from Lycorma delicatula, assembly GCF_047948215.1. Lineage (NCBI taxonomy): Eukaryota > Metazoa > Arthropoda > Insecta > Hemiptera > Fulgoridae > Lycorma > Lycorma delicatula. The sequence continues at coordinate 284,374,869 of NC_134455.1, forward strand.
TATTTAGACTGTATTTTGATTCACTTGGATAGTTATACTCTGAAATTTTTAATAGTGACTGATTATCTTTTAAACATGACATCTCATTAGAGATTGCATAAAATGCAATTGAGAACAGCATCTAATTATATTAGAATCTATTGTCACATTGTAAAATATTAGAATTCTCAGAAATGAGGTTATCAATATTTTCTGGGATATTAGGTAATTTTTTTGTAGCTATTATGGATGGCCTTACACATTTCTCCCTAATTTCTAATTTTAACAAACAGCAATCCTATATAACAAAAGTACGTAAACCAATTATAAGTAAAAACATAACTCTCATATGATGAATAAGCTCCTAGAATTCTTAATGTAACTGAATAAATTAATTCAAATGCAGAATGATGTATGTACATCATTAATGATGAATGATTATGATGCATTCTTTAAATTACGAAGTTTTAGGGATTTTTGTCATATGGAAATCTGTTCAATGTATTTTTATTTCAAAGAATAGCAGTTAAGAGACCGTTTACAAAATTATTTCATCAAAAATACTTCAATCCAGTTTTTGAAGTAAGAATCTGTATTAAAAAGGTTCCATTACAGAAATATGAAAAACCAAAAAAGAATACAATCCAAAACCATAACATGTGTTATGAAAATATTTTAATGAAACTTTCTTCTTTATTTTTACTTAAATAAAAAAAAACTTTTTGCTTAAATTTTAGACTCCAATAAAAAAAAAAGTTCATCTGATAAAATAAATACATACACTATAAAAATATATAAAGCCATTATTAATATGAAAATGAACAGCTGAAATAAATGTGAAAATAACATGAGCATGGCTAATGTATCTGTATTATTTTTGCTTCTTCAGTGATATAATTCAGGCTAAATTAATAAAATCTGCAATCCTGTAAATTATAATAAAAATAAATAATTATAATAAAAAAAAAAAATTGAATTAATGATAATGAACTGTCAACTACAAAGAGCATTATATAGATATACAATAACTAATACATTAAGTTACATTAAATAAAAACTTTTTTAGGTGTAAAAACTCTAGCTGACACATTATTAAATTGCTTACACATATTAAATGTACATATTTTTTTTAAAATGCAGTGATAAAATAATCTTTCCTTAACTACCTCTTTTAAGACAGGAACACTTTAAGGTATCCTTACATTCAGCTACATATCAATAAAGCAAACATAAAAATATATTATTCACCCATATAAATAAAATGTATTGTCAGATTATAGAACTGTTCTTGATCATAGTAATAAGAGAATTGTTCTGATATTCATTAGGTACAATATATTTTTAAGTATACATAATTGTAGTAATTTAAGTACAAATAATAATTAAATAGCCTTGATTACCACCGAAGCTTAAAAAATTGACTAATTATCGTTTACTTAAGAGAAAATATTTTCACATTATTCTTTCAGCATCACTAGTCACATTCTTAATTATAAAACTATAATTAAAGTAATATTAAAGATTTGTAATTAAAATATCTGAAGTCAACCATGGTTAAAAAGTAAAGATAATGTTATTTAGGAACTTCTAAGACTTTATCATCTATTCAGAAGGATTTTTACCTAAAAGTAAATAAATTCTACTGATTTAAGTAATTGAACAGTTTCATTTTACTGCACTGAGTCAAATAACTGGATTTTATTTAAATGATTTTATTAAGTCGTTTTTCTTTTCTTTTTTTTAATATAATTGTACTTTTATATGGAACAGAACTCCAATGAAATACTCATTAATGTACATATTACATTTTTACTGATTTCAAAAACGTTCTCAATTTGATCTTTAAAATGAATATTTAAAGTTTAACCATGACCAAACATAACAATTTCAATGATTTTTTTTTCTTCTATTTTTAAGTTTCTCTGGAAGAACCACAGTAATTTTGTTCCACATCAGTAAAAATATTTTTAAACAAAAGATTACAATATAAATAGATAATTTCAGATGTTTGTAATTATTTGTTGTCACCTTAATTAGTATTGAATGAATATAGTATAATGATAAAATGCCTACAGTAATTCTGTTATTAAAAATATCTGTATTTTCATCCTAAAATTAAAGAAAGTTTTGGAAAATTTGAAAGAAAAATAAAAAATACTCCCACATTCTAGAAGGTAGTTTCTACCTTCTACTAGTGAATAATGTTATTTCATTCTTTTTTTATTTTTGTCAAGATATGAACTTATCTTTTAGGTTTTATATGAACATATTGTTTTGGTTTTAAATAAGAGTAAAAATACTAAAATAAACTTAAAATGTAGATTCAACTTCAAAAAATACATTAATTACAATGAGTTAAATTATTTAATTCTTTAAATTTCAAATTTTTGAGGTTAATGTCAAACTAATTAGTAACAAGAATGAAAAAAATCATAATTTTTAAAGTGTTAATGGTGTTTAACACATGACATTAAGATTAGTAATATATTATTACCATATCTCCATCATATTTGTCTCATAATATTTTTCATATCTATTTATCACTTACTGACCATTTTGGTTGAGTAATTTTTTTTGGATTCATTTTTTACATTAACTAATTGACTGGGTTTTAAAAAATATTTTAAAATGGATCACCTGCTTCTATATTAATCATTAATAAATGTCAACATGAAGTGAAACTATGCTCAGTATATGAAGTAGAATAATATATGAGGAAAGAGTACATGAATTAGATGATCTTTGCAAATTGGTATAATGGGCATGTAATGAAACAATGTAATGAAAAAGACTGGGTACACAAAACAGTTGAGTTCTTTATTAAGCCCTCAATATTATTTATTTAAAGATAAATGCTTTTTTTCATTTGAATAAAATAACTTGGAGCTTCTCTTCTTGATGTATCATATATCAGTTTTAATGAGAAACTTACTAATATTATGTTCATGAATAAATCAGAAAATCTGGCATGCAAATAAATACTTCTTTTTCAGTTTAAAATTGGACAGATCTATTTCAGGCTCATAGGAACCTTGCCAAACAATACTCTGATTGGCCAGTGCTACTGAAGCCAGAAGAATCATGTTTTGGTGCCCAATTTCTTATTCTCACCTGCTCCTGTTTTGTTTATTTAATCCACTGTTTTTTGTTTTTTTTTTTTTATTTAGGAGAGTATGAGGTCTCTTCATAAAATAACCTAACATTTTTAATTACATGCCAACTAAGATATTAAGTGATGTGTAGTTGACACTATTGTGTTCTGCATAACCTCCTCTATAACCATATGTTCTTGGATTGTTGATAATTTGTTTAGTTTTCATGTTATTGTTATTTGAGAGCAAGTGTTAGTAGTGATTTTCAGGAGCAACAATACAACATAAAATTTAGCATGACACTGAGAAAAACTTCCTCAGACCTTTTCAACTTTTGAAACAAGCTTACAGAGATGAGATTCTCTGGGTCATATGCAATGTTAGGAATGGTTTTCACAATTAAAAAGTAGTCGTCAGTCAATTGAAGATGACCCTCAACCAGGAAGACCTTTGCCTTCAACTAATGACACCCATGTTCAGAAAATCAACAATCTGGTGCATTCATATCATCAATTTTGATTGTCAGAGAATTCGCAGAAGAGGTTAGCATCTCAATTGGATCATGCCATGACATTTTGACTGAAAAATTGAACATACATTGAGTTACAGCAAAGTTTGTTCCTCATTTGATGAAAACAAGGAACAAACTTCCTCAAACAAAACAAGGAACAGCATACAGAATATTGAGTGGACATTTGTCAGCAACTTCTTGAACAAGTTAGTAATGACGAAACGTTCATGCATAGGGTCATAAAGAGAGACGAAAGCTGAGTTTACAGCTACGACATAAAGACAAAAGTTCAATCATCACAATGGATTGGCAAAGGATCTCCACACTCCAAGAAAGCATGTCAACCTCAATCCAATACCAATGTGATGCTCTCTGTTTATTTCGATTTGAATGGAATTGTGCATTTTGAATTCTTGCCTCAAGGTGAAACAGTGAACTGTGTATATTATCAAGGCATTTTACAACAGTTATGTGAAAAAATCTGCAAAAAGATACCAGAGTTGTGGCAAGACAGTTCATGGTTACTTCACTATGACAATGTGTCTGCACACTCAGCTTTGTCAGTTCATCAGTTTTATGCCAAAAATCAGATGACTGCGCTCCCTCAACCTCCCAACTCTTCAGACCTGGCTCCTTGCGATTTTTTCTTATTTCTGAAATTAAAATCAGTGATGAAAGGATGCTGTTTTGAGATTATTGATGACATTAAAGCAAGTTCATCACAGACTTTAAAGGCCAATTTGAACGAAGCTATTCAGGACTGCTTTGTAAAGTAGAAATATCGCTGGGAAAAGTGTGTGAATTGGGAGGGAGTCCTTTGAGGACAAGGACCAATAATCTGTAAAATTAATATTAAAGTTAAAAAAAATTAAGTTCGGTTATTTTCCTAACAGACCTCGTATAGCAATTAGAATAACTATGACAAAAAATGCCACGGAATGCCAAAACTAGCAACAGTATCATTCTTAAAATTCTCAAAAGTTACTTTACCTATATAAAAACTATAACTTTTAAAAATGTAAACAAAAAAAATAGAAAAATATATAACTTACGATAAATTTGGATTCAGAGCGGTTCAGGCAAAATAATTAGGGAAAAATTTTAGCATTTGATAGTGGAGAAAACATTTTATTAAATGGTAAAACAATTGAAATGAAACAATTTAGGTTGTCTTCTTTACAACCTAAATAAATTGGTAAACACAAAAAATGGAATCAAAATTAACAAACCAAGCAGTTAAAAAAATAAGCAGATGGGTGCAACAGAATTTGTTTTATTTTCTCCTTATTTTTGTCAGGAAAAGTGAGCCAAAGGCTAAGTAAAAAAAAAAGAAAAAATGAAACATTTAGGGAACCAAAGTACAGCAGATCTTTACCATTACAATGAATGTGAAAGTGAATTAATTAATTTTGAGTGTTTTCAATTGAATATATGGTGAATGTGAATTTTGTTGTCTTGCAAGTCTGATGATAAAAGATAACAGAATTAACACCCACACACTGATGTCTGTGACTACTTTTAACAAAATATAAAAGTGGAAGTAGAACTTCACACATTAAAGGAATTTACCAGAGTATCTGAGATGGGATGTGGTGGAAGATAAACAAAACAAGATAAAATTAGGAGAAGCTAACAATCAGGTGTAAGGGAAGTGAATGAAAAGAGGAGTCGTAAAACTGACAATAGAAAAAGAATTAAGGGAAGTGGCCAAAAAAAGAACAAGAGGCTATCTGAGCCAAATTTGAAAATTAAAAGAAAAGGTGATATTTTAATTAAAAAATGTTTGATACTGTTTAGTATTTTTCCTGTCATTAACTTGATTGCTGTAAGCTCATCAATTTTGACTGATTTTCTTTTTGTCACTGCTCTAAGATATTTTCAGATTCTAGTCTTTATATAGTTTACTGACTGCCTATGTTTCTTCATTCTCTGTACACTGACCAATTAATTTCCTTCTCTTTTCTGATATCATAGATTATCAAATAAGTTCTTCATCACCTACCTCACTATCCTCTGTGTTTTTAACAATACTGTTTAATATTTAAGAGAATGCATTAATAGTTACAACCAGGGCTTTTTTTAGTGAAAAAGTGCTGTAATCAAAAAGGTTCTTTGTTATTTTTCAATTAGATGACAAGAAATAAAGCAAGACTCATGTTTGTATGTTTTGCAACAAATAAAATTAATATAAAATGATGAGGAAACTTTTAAAAACACCTAGAAAGATAAAAAATTCACCCAATTAAAGAAAACAAAATATATGTAGTATATTGTATTTTATAACCAGGATTATAAAACAGAATAACTGTATTTAATTAATGTACATTAGGAATGTTTAAATGCATAACTATTCCTTGTTATTGTCAGCAGATGACTGTATCATCTTAGCACCTGTTTGTAATTGCTTTTTTTATAATAAATACTAAAGTAAATTTGACTTTTTATTTTACCAATAATTAAACTTTGTTCTTCCATCATTTACTTCTAAGTTTTCGTCACTTGCATCACTAACATTTGTAATGCAATTCTATGATACCTCAAACAATCACACTTATTGAGTCCCTCAGAAAATTTTACAGTAAATAATAAAGTAGCTAGGTTGTCTGAACACTATGAACACATTCTATCTGTTCTATCTGAACACATTTCAGATAGACAACTGGGCAATATGAAGCCTTTGGTCACATTTTATATAAGTTCTTTTACATTTTCTTTTCATATTTTGGGGCGTTCTTTATAATACCCTTTTTTAGAGTAATTTACCTTTAGGAAATGGGTAAATTTAAAAGTTTAGAGATGATTCTCTGTAAATATTCCAGCCTTAACACATGTATTATAGAGAAATAGTTTAATATTTACTGAATCAAACTTTTGCTTTCTTTAAGTACTAGTGAATATCAAATCTAATTTAGTGAAACAAGATCTACTACCATTTTTTCTCTTTCATATTAATTTCCATTTTGAGTTCCTTCGGTTATTTTAAATTTGTTACAGCATGCACCACAGTGAAAGGAAATTGTTATTTTTGTGTGAATTACAAAATCTATCCATGAATGAGAAACCTCATGGATCAATTACCCTCCATTTATGAGGTCATAGGCCAAATTTCTTACCCTGAATTCCAGACAGGCTTGAACTTTTTCAGAAATTAAAAATTTGAATTATTCATTAAAACAGAAAACAATCATTATTCGATAAGAAGACTGATGTACATATGACTTGTTTAAAGTTTTTGAGTTGAACTGAATTAAGATGTATTGAGGAAGTTTAAAGATCCATACTGTGAGCACCAAAAGTATTGATGTTTGCAGTAGTCAAAAAGCCATGCAAACCATCGTCCAACAACAATTTTTGTCTATATTACCATGACTTACAAATATAAAATCAAATTAAGTTCCACGATGCTGTACTCAAAAGCTAAAGTTTCCATGATTTTACTACAAATAGAAACAATTTGGGAATAATCAGAATTACTCCAATATCTTTCATGTCTTTCTTGAATAAAAAAATTTGTAAGAAGTCAAATAATGTTATAGGAACAGTTATTTTTGTAGTTGGTTCCACAAAATTGATGCCAGTCAATCTTGTATGTTATTAACTCATTTGCTAATTGATTAAGAATCTATGGAAAAGGCAACTTATTTTGCGCTTGTTGATACAAATTTCAGAATACAAAAAAAAAACATTAAAACCTGTTTGACATGGACATAAAACAATTACAGGGTGATAATAGTGTAGAATACTGTAAGATCACTTACTGTAAATCTTTCTAAGTGAGACTTACATAAAATATTTAACATAAAAAATAATCTTTATTTATCTTATAATTAGCTTTTAATTACAAGACAAAATTACCTTCTAGTAATTACATTCTGGGATAAATTTGCCAACCATCAGATAAATAATTAGTTTTGTATGACAAATAGTGGAGGTTTATAGTATAGTCTTTTCTTCACTCAGACAATCACACTTATTGAGTCTTTCAGAAAATTCTACAGTAAATTATAGAGTAGCTATGTTGTCTGAACACAAGACTTCACATGAACCAATGGACTATCTGAAGTTGTTGGTCACATTTTATACACATTATTTTACATTTTCTCTTCATATTTTGGGGTTTTCTTTATAATACCCTTTTATAGATTTTTTTTTATCTAAGGAAATTGGTAAATTTTAAAGTTTACAGACAATTATTAAATAATTAAGGATTACAATTCTATGTCTATTTTTAATAGATTATCACAATGCCAATTTACAAAATTCTTCATAAAAAAGCCCCAACAAAGTTGTTTTGTTTTTATTTAAATTGTAATCTATAAGCATAAATAATTTTAATAATTGTCAACAAGTTAATAAACAATTTTACATACTACATTACTCTTAAAAAAATTTACATTTTACACAGAAGATACAATCAAATACATATAAATACTTAAATTTAGCATTCTTGAGCGTTAATAGATATATTATTTTATTTACACAATATGACACAAATACACATATTTCCTTCAATAATAATACAAATATTAACAAGTATTGACACGCATATATATATATATATATATATATATATTGATTCTCTGTTTGTACAAAAAAATAATAAAATAAGTTATACCTATATAAATAAGTGAAAATATTCTTGAAAGTATGCACAAATAGTGTAAAATCTTTGGTTTGAAAGTGTAATCAGAATGCAGATCCATAGTCATGAATATATTGTCATCAGAATCATCTGAAAAATAAAAAAATAAACATTGCAAACAGCAAATGTAAATGCCAAGATCATATAAACTCAATTAAAAGGGAAGATAAAATCAAACAACTATTTGTTTTCACAAAAAAATGTAGCACAACAAATAGCAAATATCAACTGTACACTAAGTATATTATACCACATTCACTACCAACATATTACTTTTCCAAAATAAATTATTGATATTGTAGATGTGAAAGTAAAATTGAATTTATGAGCTATGTAAATGAATACAATGCAATATTTAAAATTTATATTTATATTGCAACTATATATTGTAATGTCATTAAACATTATAGATCACGTCAACAATGGTAGGTTTGGAATGAAATAACATATATACCTTTGCTAATGAGTTTGAAGCTTAAAAACTTACTGCATAATAATAACAAAAGAATAAGGTTGGTCTTATTTTTTTTCCAAATAATCTCTTTCTCTTAATTAAAGCAATTTTAATTTAATATTGAAAATTTTCTTCAAAAAACTGGGGAAAAGCACTCTTATTAAAAACTTTAGTCTAACTCAACTTTATCTACGTAAAATTACTTTAAATATTTAAAAATGTAAAGATCAATTTCTTACAAATACATAAATAAAACTTAATTTCACTTTAAAAAATATGTTTAATAAAATAATGCACTTCAGAGAAAATCAGGAAGGTATGAAGGTAAGATGGTAAAATTAACATTTATTTGTAAGTTAAAGATAAGCCTTTGCTTATTTTTTTGTACATTATAAACACAGCACATTATTGAAAGGTGCTGATAATTATAAATTACATCCATGATAAATTACATTAAATGAGCATCCATCTACATTGTTCATATACGTATATTTTATTAAAATTAGTATTATTTTAAGATTCACATTATACCTCTCTACTGTTAAGTTATATTTTTAATTTTACTAGCAGAAACTAGCTAGTGCAGACTATTCAGATAAGACACTTCTTACCTTAATCTTATCATGATCCTTGGGGTAACCTGTAACCTCTAGAGGGCACGTCCTCAGGTGGCAGATTGAGGGTTACCTTCCAGTAATGGGTGGTAGGAGGGAAAATAAAATACCTCCCGCTAACCAACAGGTGAAGAAATGGTCAATGGCCTCAAAGGCAGGTGAGGAAGAAATTTTGAATGTCAGAGATGGCAGAACAGCCTAGGATGTGGGTCTCTGAATCTAATCCCAGTATAGGTTCTGAAGCTGAAAGACGGCAACCCCGTCACTGCAATTACTCTAAAAGATGTTGGTACCATCTTTAGAGGACATAAATATTACTCATAAGTGTCAAAGAAAAAACCAGACCGGAAAAATGGACAGAATGAAGAAAGATTTGAAATAATGGAAATATTAAAATTAACAACATGGAATGTAAGAGGATTAACTAACAAGGAAGCTGAATTGTGTCACAGTCTGTTAGAAAATAAAATAAATATAGCAATGGTAACAGAAACTATAAAGAAACTTGGGGGGAATGGCAGATTTGGATAACTGTATGAAGTGGAGTGGCACAGAATGAGAGCTCACTCTAGTGTAGCAATGCTGGTAGACCAAAAATAGAAAACTCTTTATCAAATCATATACCTTGGTAAATGACAGAATCATTGTGGTCAGATTTAAGATCGATCAAGGCAGTCTTTGTATACACTTCGGAGGATGGTAAGGAGGAAGAATCTGATATTTTCTATTGTCAGTTACAGAGCAACTAGATCTATAAAACAAAACAGATCATGTAGAAATAGTTGGTGATCTTAATGCAAGAGTTAATAGACAACCTATAGAGAATGCGATTGGTACTTTCAGAGAGGAACATGTGAATAAGAATGGTATATGATTGAAAGAGTTTGAAAATGCTAACTTACTCAATGTTACAAATACATGTTTTAGGATAAAAGATATAAACAAACATACTTGATCAGCAAGAAGTTTTAGATTATTGACTGACTATGTGATTATGAATAAACGAATGCCAACACGTGTACAGGGCACTCATGTGTATAGAAGTGAAGATATAGGTAGTGATCATTATATGGTTACGTCCAGGATTGGGTTGTGGATTAAATGGAAAAAGGCCTGATGGACAGTTGTAGGTAAAGGAAGAGAAGTTTATAAAGCCTACTAGCTCCAAGAAAAAAGAATTTTATATATGTTCCAGGTAAGGTTAACAGAATATGTAAACTATGTCCCCACGAGTGATGATATAAAACATGAATGGAATAATATACAAAGTCTTCTGGTGAATGTACTGGATGAAATGCTAGGTAAGAAAGTAGTAAAAATCGTAAAAATGTCTTAGAATATGGAATGAGGAAATAAAACAAGCAATAGAAAGTAAAAAATTAGCCTTTCATCAGTATCTTCAAACATAAACAACAGAGGCACTGGACGTGTATAAGCAGGAACAATATGTCGCAAAAAGTATTATAGTAGAATGCACGATCAGTTGTGGGATAGGTTTGTTAGCAACATAGAAGATGATGTACATGGTCGCCAAACTGTTGCATACAAGATAATGAAACATCTTAATCAAGAGGAAAGAGAAGAAGTGACAATAGAATTTAATTATGAATCGGTAGAGTATTATAAAGATTTATGGTATGACCCAGAAGTAGTTGAAGAGATTCAAAGAGAAGCAGGAAAAGAAGTATGTGTAGATCCACTAATGATTGAGGAACTGGAAAAAGCTATAATTTGTGAAGAATCAAAAGCGACTGGTTTGGATGGTATAAAGTCAGAATTGTCAAATACTCAAAGTTCTGACTGCTACCTTTTCCAAATACATGTTGGAAGTGCTGCATAATTCTGGATGATTGGAGGAAGGCAAAGGTGGTTTTTTCTTCTAAAAAGGTAACAGGACTATAATATCAACTTACTGAGAGATAAGCTTATTAAGTGTTGCCTACAAGGTATACGGGAAAAATATTATTGAGCAACTTCATTTTATTTCTGATGTTTTATTGCTTGAAGAGCAATCAGGATTTCATAAAGGACAAGAGAGGCTATCCCAAACTCTTAATAGAGACTATAAAAAAAGTTTTTATTGTAACACAAGAATTATATTAGCTATAGGAGACCAATTACATGAAGAAATTCCCATTAATCAAGGGGTACGTCAGGGCTGCAGTATATCTCCTACTCTTTTTAATATATATATATATAGATGATATTGTATGGAAATGGAAGCTGAGAGTAAACTCTGGGATCGAGTTGGGAAATGGGTCTTATTTGAATCAATGCTTTCACCAACGATCAAGTAATAATTCAACAGAGCGAGAATGAACTTCAGAGGTTGGTATTCTAATTACGGTAGATTAGTTCAGCTTACAACATGACCATTTCCATAACAAAAACAAAAACTATAGCTTTCTTGGGAAAGCACCCCATGTACACAAAAAATGATAAAAATATAGAACAAGTTTCACATTTCCAATACTTTGGGTGAAACATCACTTATGATGTACATCACGATATTGACCAGAAAATGACAAAGTTTCAGATATAGTGCGGATATATTCAACGGTCGCTCTCCAAGAAAACCAGACAGGAGACGATATTAAAGTTTTATAAGGTGATGGCTGTACCAATGCTATTATGTGGTTCAGAGACATGGATGATAAACCAGAAACACTTAAGTAAGATACAGGCATTGAAAATGAGGTTCTTGAGATCAGTAAAGGGCTGTATGAAATTGGATAGGCTCTATAATGAAGAGGTCCATGGGGAATTAAACATTTTCAAAATGGAAGATCAGTTGAGGAGGTGTGTACGCTATAATTGTCTGATAGACAATTATCACTAGTTAAATTTGGATGTATAAATGTAGAATTTCTTTGAAATTGGAACAGGCGATTTACCTATACCCTGATGAGAAGAAGAATTTTATGATGATAGTTATTTCACAGGATTCTGCATCTTGTCATGATTGGATTCATTTTATTAAAATTTTATTAAGATATATTCGTTTTATTAAAACATAGCAAATAAATAAATAAATCCTTTAAAACTAGATTTCTTGAAAATTATACAAACTATAAAAACTTTTGTTTATCAAATATAACTGACCATCTAATTAACAATAAATATTCTATTTCTGATATTAATACAAATTTAGAAATATTGGAGATTAATAGAGATGACAAAAAATTAATATATTAGAAAAATATTACATATATAAATACAAACAGAATTTCTATTTGGTAAACCATTAGACAGTAATTAAAGGAGACATTGTTATAAAAACAGCAACAGATAGCAGCACTGTTATAGAAGAATATGTACTTTTCATTAAACATAATAGTACAATAAAGAATACTACACTACATGCATGGTTTTATTTTAGTGACACAGTATATTGTTAATTTTTAATATTTTTATTTTAATGTGGAATTTAATTAAAGGGATATAATATAAAATTAAGATAAGAAATATTTTATCTCAATAGTCTGTAGAGGTGATTTATTTTAGTAGAATTTAAAATATTTTATATACATGCAAAGCTTTTGATATAATGAACCATAAAATTTGTTAAATGTGGGAATAGGAGACATTGCAAATTAACGTAAAACAATTTTTAAGCATGAGGTGTCAACAGATATGAATAAGCAAAACTTAAAAGTTAGAATTGATTAATTCTAAAGAACTACAAGTATATACAATTACAATTTTGTTTTTACTGTATGTTAATGATTTTTGTCAGTGATGATTTCAAGGATCATTCTCTGAACTGTGGTATATTGCTAAGGTGAAATTGTCAGCAAATATAAAATATAATTCTATTAGATGGGTAGGCATTTTGATAGCCTGTGATTTGTCTTCAAAGTCTTACATTTCTAAGGTTAAGTTGTCCTAAATGCTAAATGGATTAAAATGCGTGGAGGAGGGGTAACTGTATAAAAATGCATTATTGCCTTTAATAATTACCCAAAAGCATACTATAGATTTAATATGGAAAATTATGCAAGTCAGTGCTTTTCTTTTTTTCAAGGGATAAATATTGATAAAATAAAAAATTGTGTTTTTAATAACATGACTGAATTTATAGGATTGGCAAGAAATTAAAAAAAAAAAAAAAACTGTTTCACATGTACAAAATTGCGGAACATTAATCAGTTTCAGATTCTAAGACAACACAAGGAAAATTCCAAAGTTTTTTTTGTTCATAATCTCTACAAAAATCTCCTCAATATTAATGGAAATAAATACACGTAATTTAAATGTTTTAATAAAACTGTTGAAATATGAATATGTAGTATTTTTCTTTAATGAATATAATCAGTAAAAGCAGGGACACATGACATGACAGAACTATACCCTGAACAACTAGCATAAAGAGAAGTGAATTTTTTTTCAAGGGTGTGACTTGCTATTTATAATTATAATTGTATAGATGAAACTCTTACTAATAAAAGTTGGTATCGCTACGAAAGCTTTAGGTAACATACCTTTTTACATGCTTTTCTTTAACTCACTTTCGTTCCACGGTTCGACGGTTCCTTGGTTTCGGTAATTTTAATATATTAATACTAGCCAATTAGAATATATTAATATTATTCTGACCGGTCAGAATATTAATATATTAATCTACGGTTAGAGATTAAATTAAATATAATTGTAAATTAATTAACAACGGTGCTTCTAGCACCGTTGAGAGTCGTGGGTGGAGCGTGTGCAATGGCTCCCTCCTCTCTCACTCTAAATAAAGATTCTATATTGTTTTTTTTAATCTGTGAATATTTACTAATAATTCCTTTCTTTTATTAATAAAATTAATAAATAATAATAAATAAATAAAAATATAAATTAAATAATCTACGGTTAAAAATTAAATTAAATTACACCCAAATTAATTGACAACTGATTGCTAGCGGGAAAGAGTCATGGAGGGAGGTCTGTACCCGCTGGCGCATCACAATTGGTCAGCTCTGCCCCAATGGCAGATAAAATAAAAATGTGAGCACATATGACAAACAAACCCGCGCACCATCATTTTTTATAGAGCGATAATATTAACTTTTTTTTCAACATAAAACTGTTAACAGTTGTACTAAATTATACTAAAAACATTGTAATTATAAAATATGTAAAATTTAAATGTAACTAATTAAAATAAAATAAATATTAATAAAAAATAAATAAAATAAGATTATAAAAATATATGTTTTAAAAAACCAAACTCCAATGAAACTCGCAGTTTTATGCCACTATAATGTAATTATGTTTATACAGTACAATATATTTTACATTTATACATTCACAAGAGTAGTGTCAACTGCACTTTTGTTCAATAGAAATAAGTCAACAGTGCTAAGTTAGTTCAGAAAGAGAACGAAACAGCAACAGAGCAAGAGGTTCAATTGGAAAGTGAACGCCAGCGCTATTGAAACACCAGAAGAGAGGTACGATTGACTTACACGTCAGCGTTGTTCGCAAATTCGTGCAGTGGAGTCAACTGAAGAGTACCAGGTTCGATTGGAAAGTGAATGCCAAAGCTATTTGAAGTGTACGGCGAACAAAATACTAAAGCAGCATGAAGTTAGCTTATAGAAAAGGTGTCAAGATATCATGAATAATGCTGGTTTTACTGAATTTGAGAATGCAATTAACAAATGTTGTGATAGAATTTGTATAAAACAATGCTATCCGAATCAGGTTTCATTTTTTACATTTGCAGCAACTAAATCATCATACCTATCAGACGAATTAAAGAAAAAAAAACTTTTACTGTGTCATCGTTGAAAAACTCGCATAATACGACTGAACCTATTGGAACAATCACCAACCAGGAGTAATCGCAGATGTTATTAAAGTATATTTGCAATCGGAACAGCGATTGTCACGAGTAATACCATTTCTTAAGATCATCAAGTTCAATGGCTTGAATCGGCAATATGGCTTAAAAGGGCAGGCTGTACTTTTCGCCCAGGACATTTTTGAAGTCAGCGAGAAATTACCACAAATGCTACCTAGATCGACGTAAGATGCAGGTATCGTGGTTATTACAGAATATTTTGAAAATTTGAATATAATCCTGGAGTTTTCGATATCTCGTGCAAGGGTGTTTGAAGCGTTACGTTGGCTGATCGACAACAATCCACTATTTCGTGATGTTCATAACAATGCACAAATAGACGAACAAGCATTGTTTAGAAAATGAGAGTAAATAGAAATCAATGATTTAATTAATGAGCAGCAAGAGCAAATTCCTATACTCCTATCATTAATTATTGGAATTTTAAGAGGATCGTGGCATCAAGGAAAACAGAAATTTTTAAGTCAACATATCCAACATATGTTCAAGTCAACGGGGATTATCGTTGATGACGTGCACGCTGAGGGTCTGAGGATCTACCGGCGCACCCGTAATGAGTACGTTCATGCCATCAAGGAAGCCAAACTCAAGTTATGGCAAGACTCCATGCGCGAGTTGCAGCGCAACCCCTGGCAGCTCGCGAAGTCATGTTACCGGCCAAAGCCATTGTATGTGCCGTCCTGTGTTCGATGCGGGTTTGATGTTCATGACCACACTTTAACATCTGTGGCGACTTACCAGACGTTCCTGGATACTCTGCTTCCAGATGCTCCGGAGGGTGAAGCAGAGGTCGGCGTTATGGGGGTGAGACACCATTCCTTGGCGTACGGGCTGTGGAACCCATAGATGTAGACCGAGTGGTTTCTCGAATGGTACTGAGAAAGGCACCGGGGAATGACCAACTTGACCTGGGTATTTTCTATCATTTGCTGCCTGTCATAAGAGAGCCGCTTAGCAGGCTATTCTCGGGGTGCCTAAACTGGGGCGCTTTATACAGCGAGTGCAAATATGTGCACGGTACGTTTTGAATATATCCGGAGTCTTCAATAACTTGTGGTGGCCCTATGCCTTGTTTCAACTTCAGCAGCGTGGGTGCACGCTAAATGAGATTAGAACTGTCTCGACCTACTTGAGCGACAGAACCGTCGTCCTTCGTGACGGCGGTTCGGAAGTAGGAAAGACCCTGTCAAAAGGTTGTCCGCAGGGCAGTGTTTTAGGTCCACTTGTCTGCATCGTTGAGTTCGGCTCTCTCATGCGGTGCGGATGCATAGTGGCTGCCGCATCGTGGCTTATGCCGACGATGGGTTGTTGCTTTTCGAGGGCAACTCGCGTGCCAAAATACGGCTCAGAGCGACGCAGGTAAGTAAGGTTCTCAAGTTGTAGAGTCTTCAGCATAAGATCGTTTTCAGTGCGGAGAAAACAACTATGATGTTTCTTTATGAGCGTCTCATCGCGACCAGTCACCCGCGGGTTGTGATGGACGGACTTCCTATTAGGTATGTTACCGTTCAGCAGTATGTGGATGTCATCCTTGATACGAGACTTCAATTCAAGGAGTACCTCCAGTTTATTGCAAAAAAACCATCGATGGCTTCTTTGGTGCCCGTAGTCATCCATTCCGATTAGCGGTTGAATTATCGTACCATACGTATTCTTTACAAAGGTGTCTACGCTGCGTCCGTATGGGCTCCATTCCAATGATATAAGGACATACTTTTCCAAGCCCAGCGTCTTCTGTTGTTAGCTGTTGTCAGTGGTTACACAACTGTTTTGAGAGAGGCAGTCTCTGTGATCGCTGGCATTAAACCCATTGACATTCTAGATGCGGAACTTAGCAAGCGGTATATTTCTAAGACGGAAAACCTTCTTATTTCTGGGCGTGTGCGAGAAATTGAAGACCAAGGTTTTGACTCTTGGCAAGCAAGATGGAACGATTCTTCTACTGGTCGATACACGCATGGCATCTTTCCAAATATTACGGAGCTGCGAGCAATTTGTTTGGTCTCTCCCAATCGGTATACAACTCAACTCTCTTTAGGACATGGTGTCTTTAGGAAATTGAGAGAGTGGACTCCTTTGATCTGCGTCAACTGGAAGACTAGCAGAGAATGAGCTATCGTGTTAGGCTTCCTCCAATTCCTCGCACTGAGCAGGACAGCTGAAGGGTTATAGTAGGGTATACCTCGGGTGGCTAGGGACTGCCTGGGCAGTTGATTGGTCGGAGGTAGACGTATTGGCGTCGAGTCACGGTTAGATAGAAATTGTCGTGATTATTTGAATGTTAGCTATCGGCGGAATGGCGACTGCACTGCCGAAGGCATGGGTTACCATTCAGCCGTGAGGTGTAGCACCTTTTTGACGAGGGCAGTTTGAACGAGCACACGACACTGTCGGCAGGATGGCGACTGCTTTGCCGAGAGCATGGATCCCATGTAGCCGTGAGATGTAGTGGCACCTCGACGATGATTGAAAGAAAATAAATGTCACACGGGACTGCAATGGAGCTGAGTGGGAATAGGAAATCTGTCCGCCTCTCCCTTGTAGACCAGACTGGATTCCGTTAATTAACCTAAGTCAGTGGTATGAACTGAAGATGAGTTCACCAAGGGAACTAGGACTAAATTTTATTGTTCTGAAAACATTTTTGGTGGAATTCTGTTGTTAATTTGCCTCCAATTTCGAGAAATTTACTAGAAATTTCTCGAGTTGTAGATTTTTCCACAACTAGGTGCGCATCCTTAAACAGAGCTGTACGGTTAGACAAATAGTCACGTATCGCGGCCTGCAGGGCTACGGAAACTTTGTGGTGTTCCAACTCATAGAGGACAGAACTCCAACCTCCAACACAAGGAAGGAATTACTGCCCCTATATCTATAAAAATTGCCGAAACATATTTACGGTCGGCGCTTTCCACCTCGGCAAGAGCATTTAAGATGCAATCCTCGGTACCAACCCCTTTCATGACGCTATACTGGCCTCGATTTAGAAGTGAGTTCATATCGAAGCTTTCCCAGAGCCGTTCCACAACTAGCGTTTCAAGCAACTTACCAATTACCGGCAAGAGGCTGATGGGTCGATAATTGCTGACCTCACCAGGTTCCTTTCCTGATTTTGAGAGCACCCTCACCAAAGCCTCTTTCCAACATGTCGGGAAGCAGCCCCAGATTGGCACTCTGAGTACAGCCTGCTAAGCGGGTCTCTTATGACAGGCAGCAGATGGAATAATATATCTGGGTCAAGTTGATCAAACGTCGGTGTCTTTTTCAGTGCCATTCACGAAACTACTCGGTCTATGTCAACGGGATCCGCAGCCCGTACGCCAGGGAAGGGCATAGTCCCCGCCCTAACACCAACCTCTCCTTCACCCTCCAGAGCATCTGGAAACAGAGAATCCAGGAACAGGTGTTCCTGGTAAGTCGCCACAGATATTAAAGTGTAGTCACGATCACCAAATCCGCATCGAACATTGGAACGCACCTGCAATTGCTTTGACCCGTAACATGATTTTGCGTGCTGCCACGGGTTGCGCTGCTGCTCGCGCATGGAGTCTTGCCATAACGAGTCTTGGCAAAGGTATCTTGACTTAACTCGTGGCGACAAAGGTATCAATAAACTGGCCGAGGCTTCTAAACTGCATGATATAGTTTATTCGAAAAATTCAGACACTAAAACGGGATCGGTAGCCGATAAAGCACTAGCCGAAACAGCTTGGGAACCTGTGATCGCGCTTGATAGCAATTTGATGGAAATAGCAGCAGCTTACGCAGTAACTAACGCGATGAAACTTAAATCTAAATTTGAAACTAAAAAGGGATGGCAGATTAAAATTAATGAAAGGCGGCGGTACTGCTAAGAGAATGGCTCAGTTAAATTATATTTCAGTCAGAAATATAATTTGTTTCATCAAAAATTAATTTAAACATCAGGAAAAGATTTTTGAAAATATATGTTTGGAGCGTAGCTTTTTATCGAAGTGAAACTTGGACGATTGAAGTACCTGAGAAGAAAAGATTAGAAGCTTTTGAAATGTGGTACTATAGGAGAATGTTAAAAATCAGATGGGTGGATAGTGACAAATGAAGAGGTATTGTGGCAAATCGATTTGGAAAAATATAATTAGAAGAGATAGACTTACTGGCCACATATTAAGGCATCCTGGAATAGTCACTTTAATACTGGAGTACCAGGTAGAAGGAAAAAATTGTACAGGCAGGCAACGCTTGGAATATGTAAAACAAATTGTTAGGGATGTAGGATGTAGGGGGTATACCGAAATGAAATGACTAGCACTAAACAGGGAATCTTGAAGAGCTGCATCAAACCAGTCAAATGACTGAAGAGAAAAAAAAAAATTATTTTCTAATTCTAGTTATATGATACTATGGAACATTGTTCTTTTAATGAAGATATAGCAACGTGAAAAAAGTAAAAATAATTTTTTAATCTGTTGTTACAGTGTCTCACAGTCATGTTATAGCTGCGAATTATTTAAAGCACCAGCAGTATAAAAGCAACCCTTATCATTCATCACAGGGAGTAATATACTCTACAAAGAAAATTTTATAAGTTCTGCAGTTAATATTTTTTGTAGATGTGTTAGTTGCGACAACCAAACGATGTGGGACCTAACATAAGACATAAATCAGTTTGAAAAAATGGCATAGGCAACCACAAGAATAACAAAATCCCATATCATGCTTACTTGAGCAAGTAAGAAGTGTTGCAAGTGGTTCTCAATTACCTTCTTAATTAAGCTGAATACACTGTTGCATGTCAGAATGCTAGGTCTATCAAAATTGAAATGATAAACCCAGGTGAAATTGAGATATGATATTAATAACTGAAGCAGAAGTTAACTAAATGAGATTTATTTAAAATACATCTGATTCTGTATTACGTAATAAAAATATGACTTTTTGGATGATTTATTCAACACATATGACAAAATGAGATGAGGGAATGTCATACAGAAGTTTTGTAGCATGTGAAAAATGCCAAGATGACCAGGTTTCAAATCCAGATTCTTTTTTACAACTGACCAATATTAGGTTTTCTTTTTGTTTCTACAAAAATATTTGGTGACTGTTGCAGTTATTTTTGTGGGTCTTTATTTAATCTCTTGTATTTCACTTTGGTCTTCATGATAATACATTTTCTGTAAAAGATTACTAATATTGTTATTTAACAACAGATGATTTGTCTAGTTGTAAACATTACTTTTTTAAATAAGTGTTTAACCTAGTAAGTTTACTATTAGTAATGTACTGTTTTGAAATATAACAACTTTCTGCACACAACACCAGCTAATCAGAATCTAGTTTTGAAGCTAGAAATACTAAATTCTGAAGTACCTAGTGTTAATGTGAAGTGTACCTACTCTAAGTAGTGAAGTACTTACAGTTTTGTTAGTAGTACCTAGTTCTGAAGTTTGAAGTTTAACTAAAACTTTTTTTACATCACTTTTAAAAAACTCTAGTGAATAAATCTGTCCAGTTTGTTAATTAGAAATTAAGAGTTTTGATGTATACTTAATTACCTCACAAGGCTTTACATACTACAAAGAAAATTTACTGGGTGAAATTTGTGCATGTAAATTTTTCATTATTCTGGAAATGAGATTTTATATTCAAAGAATTATATTTAATTAATTGTTAAACTGATATTTAGTTTAAACAAATTATTTTATATTATTTCACTTACCTCCTCTAAAGACAGTGGATTTCCTTTCATTTTGGTATCTAAGCTATGATATCGCTCTGGAAAATGCAAGAAAAACAGAACTTTATATGTTTGTATTAAATTATACTTTCTTCCAACAGAATTACATGATAAACAAAGACTCAAGTACTATATTGTGCTATCTTTTACTCAAACCTGAACCTATCAAAACTGATTTGTATTGAAAATAATTACGATTTAGGTTGTACAAAAACAAACTAAAAGAAACTGTGAAATTAGGATTAGGAGATAGATATAGGAATTTTTATGAAAATGATTTATCATAAGAACATTAAGTTTTCTTTACACATTTTGTTAAAAGTATAGGACATTTCTATGGAGATTGAATATTCATGCCATCACTATCTTTAATTAAAAATTCATGCCATCTCTGCCTTTTGTAAGATAAATTTGCGTCTTATGCAGCTGTATGTAAGGAACAGGGGATGGTAGCCACGTCATGTGGGGTTATAAGTAATTAAGACTGTTTTCAAGCTGACATTGTGCAGCTGCTGGATAAGAAGTGGAGAACTAGAGTTGGTCTGTAGGCAGCCCTCTATGAGATATCAAAAAACGGCATCTTCACCAAACAGAAGCCAGAAAAATCATATACAAACATGTATCCACAACCGATAATGGAGAAGACAGGATCAAGAATAACAAAAAAGGTTAGGAAGTGAGAAAAGATAACCTCTTATCAGGGGATACACCATAGTCTTGCCCAGAACCTGGGTACATATGCATAATTTTTATTCTATTTTTTATTTAAATATAGAAATACTCTTTTTGTAGTGATTCATAAGAATTTGTTATTTATTTATTAAATACTTCATCAATTTTTATTTTATACTTTTCACTTATCTTTGCTAATTCCCTGTACGAGTTCTCCATAGTTTTATGGAGTCCATGTTACCACTTTGAGAAGATAAAGTGATGGTTTAAGTGTAAGGGAAGAGTAGCACTGGTAGTACTTACCAATTAAATTATGGTTAATTCCATTTAAGAAGTAAGTTATTCCTTTTACAAATTGAATAAACCTTTTTAATGTTTAAATTTCCTAATATGTTTCCACTACACTATATACTGAATTAACTGTTATATTATAAATAAATATATATTATTATTATTATTGTTATTATTATATACTAAATAGTATACAGTCGTATATATATATATATATATATATATATATATATATATATATATATATATATATACATATATGTATATATATATACACACATACTAACTTCAGTGAATATATTAGCGATCTTCTGGCTTTTATTATTGATTTTCTCTATTTCAACTTTAATGGCTGTCTCCTTCATCTTATATATATATAGGAATCCATCTGGAGATTGTGTTTGGGCCATCAATTTAGGACTGTGTTCATCTTTTATGTATTTACCAACTAAGTATGTAAGCCTTACTTCTGTTTCAAATTTATACACACTTTTTGCCCCTGCCTTAAGTGATAATGCTTTAATAATATAGGCTCAGTGGAGGCTATCTCATTACATTTTCATGTGATTTCATATTTTCATCATAAAATTGTACACATATGTTTGGGATGAAAGTGTGAAAGGTTTAATCAATTTTTAAAAAATGTTTAAACTAATAACAAATATATTTTTTAACCATTTAGTTTACATTTGTTATAGATCTATGCATATAAAGGAATTGTGTTATCTTTAAAATGTAATAAAATACAGGAATTCTAAAGTATTGTAAACATTAATGGTGAAGGAGATCTTTATCTGGTTACTCAAAGTCATCCAGGGATGGTGAGGTCAAAATATCTAAAAAAAAAAACGTTTTTTATTGTTTATTGATTGTCTATATATGATGATGATTTTACTGCTGAAACGTTCATTTGCTTTAAGATTTCTATTTGTTTGTAAATATTTTTTAACTATTTTCTATTTATGTGATCTCTGTCAACTTTAGTATCTCTAGATTTCATATTTTTCAATATTTTCAAATCATGGTTTTTGTATTCCATATAATAATTTTCATGGTGTGTTTCTGTGTCCAGTTTCTAAGAGGTGATAAACTACGGTTGATTCTGATTTTGTGTAAAATACTTTTATGAGTTCATTGTATCTGTGTATTAATGACAGTATTCAGTTTGTCAAATGAAGCATTTAGTTAGCCTGCAATTAATTAGTATACTCCACTGTAGCAGTGGTAATTTTAAAAGCAATATTATTTCTTGAAAATGTTTTATATCCATCTTGGTTGATGTATAATGGCATTATTTATTCTGATTTTGTTTCATATTTTATGTAACATGTTGTCTTTAAGTATATATCTGTACCCCGGAGGTAAAGGAGACCATCTCCATTTTTTAAATTTTACAGTAGAGCAGTTTGGAGTTTTGAAATTTGCTTTTTCTAATTTCCTTTGCTCATCACCATCCTTCCATCATAACTTTCTCTACTACAATACCTTTTTTAGATCTACTTAAATAGATGCTATTACATATTTATTAATTTTTGTTTTGTATTTTTTAAAAAATGGACATGGTGTCTTATACCTCTATGTACTTAACATTTTTCTTTTATGAATTCTAACATTATGGCCAGTCATTTATGAAAGAAAAGCATAAGTCTGAAGAAAATTACATTTTATTTTACAAAAAAAAACATTTTATTAAAAAACACCCTTCATAAAAGATAATATTAGTGCAACACAAGCTCCTCATTGTTTCGTCCAAGAGACAAATAAATTGTGCAATGAAATAATTGTACAATAATATATCCCTGTTACAATGAAAAGAAAAAGGTAATTAAAAGACTTTAATTAATATATAATTATTTTGCTCATACAAAAACGTGTAAATACAACATAATATTATTGTTGACACTCAAAAATAATTTACAAAGAATTAAAAAATATAATCATTTCTTCAGTAATAATATTATCTACTGTACAATAAAATTTCACAAAAAAATTCAAAATGATTAAATAGTAGAAAATCTACAACATATTCAAATAAAATTTATTTAATAAAACTATTCTGAACTAAATCTTTCATTAAAAATAATTATTTCCTTTAGTCTTCATCACTTTCTTCTTCAGGGAAATCATTTAGTTAATCATTCAGTATGTTTTGAAAAAGGTGTCACTCAGATGGTAAATACTTAAGTAGAGTTAACAGGTCTTTATATTTTAACAGTGATATCGGTTTTAGATCAACTCTAATGACATCAGTTACATCTGGAAACTTGACGTCATTCTTTCTCAAATGTCTTTGTAAATTAGCTGAAAGAAATTCTTTGTCAACATCAGTTTCATATTTATAAAATAATTCACCAGTATTTTCTTGCTTTAATTGAATGTGAACAAATTGTGACAGCAGTATTGGCTGCTTATTAAAAACATTCCTTAAATAGACAAAGATGTCTTACTGTAGAATGATTTAAAATTCCAGACATAATAATTTTTTGAACACTGGCAAATCAGCTGCTGCCAAAACCTAAGTGTCAATATCTGTAATTCATTATTTTCTTCTTGTTTCGTTCTATCAGCACACAGACATTTCCACTTCCATATGCATACAGCCTTTTAACAAGAATTTATGACTAATACACTTTAACTGTGGATATTGGCGTAAAAAGTAGAAAAAATACATAACAATAGCCAAATTTTTGTTCTGGCTATAACAATTGTCAGGCCCTAATACTATTTCAACAATTTTCGAATGGGGAATGTTTTGTTCAGCCCATTTTAGAATACAAGAAGCTATTTCATTCCTACCACACTCTGCCTTAGTTGCATCCCACATCATACAGAATGAAGTCATACATTTCCACAACACTGGAATCATAAATTTTTTAATTAAACGTCTACAACTTCCTGCAGTAATAGATTTTGGTGTTTGTTAATAGTGTAATGTTCATAAACATTTTTGTAAATCAGCTGTCATCACTTTTACCATTTGGCTGTTCTTTGTATCTTGAGTTTCTTTACTTTTTTGTTCATACCACATCTGTGATTCCTTAAGGTGCGATTCATAATTACTTTGAATAAATTTTTTACCATCTGAAGTTAAATTACCCTTTAACTTTGCTAGATATGAATCACAGGTATCTGTTTGTGATGCTTAAATGACAATTTGAATTTTTTGTTGAATATATCTATATAAAGCCACTTATTTGCTACTTTTTCTTTGCCTATTTTATTTTCAGCACACAATTCTTTGTACAATGAATATAATTTCTCTAAATTTAGATTGACACTTAAAAACTGTTTCTTAATTTTCAAGCGTGAATAATAGCTCACATATTTTGGGATGTGTTGAATAACATTTTGAATTATTTCTTTAGGTGTTTCACGACAGGTGTATGCCAACCTCTTTTGTCTATTTCTATGATCCCTCCAGGTTCTTGTTTTTTAATTGTATTAGATATAGCTAGTATATTTAAAAGCTCAAGTTTACACACTCTCATTTTTACATCATTTATGTTTAAACTATAAGGAAAAGAATTTTCTTTTGATTTTGTACCATACGTAATTCGACATCTTTCATTTGGTCTTACTTCAATGCAGGATGCAATGAACTGTTGTTTTAAATTGTGACTCTTTCTTGAATTCCAGTAAGACTTGAAAATTTCATTCCATTGCAATTCAGTAATTTTTTGGTAACACTTAATTTTACACATATATGAAGAGTTAATTTCTTAATAAGGTATTTGGTAGCAAATGTTATGATGGAAGGATGATGAACAAAGGAAATTAAAGAAAGTGAATTCCAAAATTTCAAACTGCTCTACTGTAAAATTTTAAAAATGGATGTGGTGTCCTTTACCTCTGGGCTACAGAATTGTTGTAAGTGGTATATAATGATATCTGCATGTGGTGTTTGTCTACCACAACAAAATTTGCACTTGTAGTCATTTTAAAAGTAGCAATCTCGTTTATTATTCAAAACTGGAGATAGTGGTGTATGCCAATGGAAAGAGAACAAAAAATACTGTAAGATTCACTCATAAACCCATTTTTGATAAAACTGGTGATGGTGTCCTTTACCTCTGGGCTACAGATATATATATATCTATTTATATATGTTTCTAGACACCGTTAGAGCTGTTTTAATGTGTTGAGTTCTTCATTACAGGTAATTGCTGACAATTACATTTGCAGTATCAGTGAGATCTATTAGTGATTAGATCTTTTCAAATGGTTTTGAGGGAATAAAGCAGCAAAAAAAAATTTCCTTAGGTTTAGCTTATATCGTGCAAAGAGAATGTTAACATTCTATGCATACTGAATTCAGATTTTTCACAAGCCATTCCTACTGTTAATGTTAAAAAGGTTGACTGCAATCAGTGGTTTAACCACTTGATTTGAAATACACTGATACTTTATTGTATTTCATACAAAAACCAGGATTCCATTTTAATAGTCAAAATAGTTGAGTCTACGATTCTGCAAACCCATATAATATTATTGAATATCCCAAAATCCTCAAAAAAAAACAAAAAAAAAAAAACAGCAAATGTTCTGTAATTTAAGGCGACAAAAATAGTATGGCAACATATAATTGGATCCCTTGTTTTTTAAAACCATTCTAAATGCTGAATTTTAAGAAATCATAAATAATTCATTATATTCCTATAAGATAATGAACTTGATAGTTGATTCAGTAGAACAGTGTTGCTAATCATCCTACTGGGACTACTATGAAGTTGTTATATGAGTCTTTCAGTAAAAAAAATTATTTCTTAGTAATACATTGTCACCGAGCTCTCCTAAACTTATTTGTCCACACTTAGTTTTGTGGAGTTACCTAATGAATATAATTTTCAGGAGTAAACCAATGAGTGCATTGAATGGAATGGATCAACATCATTTCAGCCCTATTAAATAAATTAAATCATATGATGATAACAAGGGTAGGCAATCAGCTTACAACAGTTAACTGATGCCCTTTTATAGGTGGTAGGAGAAGGGTCCCTACTTTAAATTCAATATGGCATCTGCCAACTTGGCTCCATTTTGGAGTAAACTCCACTTACAGATTTTCAAATGGTTTATGAAAAGAAGCTCCCCTACCACCATGCAAAAGGACATCAAAAAACTTTATGGTAAGCTGACACCTACCCTTTTAAGATAAATATTTGATTTAATTCTGAATAAAAATTTGAGTTAAAAATGTTTACTTTTCAGTAAACTTAAATGAAGACATTTAAAGGTAACATTAAATAATTAGCTTTGATAAGCAAACTAAATTAAAAGCTTAAAATGAAAATGGTGTTTTTAAAAAACTTTTTACACAAATTTTTATTATGTTTCACAGAGCAAGATATAAAAAAAGGAAAAAGTAAGCACCAGTAATAGAGATTAATATAAAATTTACTTACCATGAGCTAAGTGAAGACGTACCATTGCCATTACAAAACACTCTGCAGTTAAGATTGTATTTCTCGAGAACCTAAGCACAAGGCATTCAAGAACTTTATTGCTCACAGTACTTCCTGCTTCCCACAAAAGTGCTCGCAAATTGTAACTTGACGTTTTATTAGAATGACCTCCACGTTCAAACTTTTCAAATGCTATCTACAATAAAAAAAGTAATAATTCATCATTTATTCATTTCATTTTAATTATTACTACATTAGATCATCAATCACAATAATTACAATTTGATGTAGAAACAGATATAATATACATATACTTTGGTCAGGGCTCGCTTCATTCACCCTTCCCCTTTAGAAGACCCCTGCTGTGTTCATTAACCTCATAATTGTGAGAATAATAGTGATAAATAACAATTAAAACCTAAAAAGTGTTCTTTCCTTCATTTCCTTCACTCTTGACATAGAAGCTCTAATATGCTCCTGCTGTAGACCAACATATCCCTTTTGGTTCCCCTTTCTATTATGTAGAATACCTTATATCTTCGGAAGGGTCAAGGTCATCATCATATGGTATTCTGCCTGTTGGCAAGCCCATTGCACCACTATTGTCTCCATCTGTTTCTGTCCCATGCTTTTCATTTCATCTCATCATAACCTTCACTACCTGTTACGTCATTTATTAACTTCAATCTCTTCCTTCATCTTTTTTTTTAACATTTAATGAGCCATCAAGAACTATTTATTATTCCTTTTCTCCTAATTACATGACCACAGATATCCAGTTTCCTTTCCTCCTTCTGATAGTCGTCAATATTTTTTTATCTTCATTTATTCTTCTTAACACTTCTATCTTACTCTGTCCACCCATTTTATCTTCTCCATCCTCCTTCAGACCCACACCTCAAAAGCCTTGATCTTATCTTTTTCCTTTTTCCCCAGTGTCCATGTTTTACTACCATGCAAAAGTATACTCCAAACACAGCATTTTACCAATCTCTCCCTCAGGTTCAGATCCATATTGCTGCAAAGTAGGTTTTTCTTTTAAAAAAAGCTTCCTTAGTCATTGCAATTCTTCTCTTAACCTCTTCTTTACTCCTTCAGTCTTCAGTTAGTATTGTTCCGAGATATCTGTATCTTTTTACTTGTTCAATTTCTCCTTCTGCTGTTACAACATCCATATTTTCACATCATTCACCTTCATAAATTTTGATTTCCTCACCTTTATTTTCATCCCATATTCCTTCATACCTTCTTTCAGTGCTTTTATCATTACTTGTAATGTCTGAGTGTCTTTAGCTACAATTAATAGTCAGCAAATCTGACACAATTTATATTTATTCCACCTATGCTTACTCCTTTTTGACCATTCAATATTTCTTTCAACATAAAGGATGAACAGTGTTGATGATAAATAACAGCCTTTCCTCACTCCTCTCCCTAATTCTAACCAATTTGTGAGATTCTCATTTATTTTCACAGCTGCTTTTTGCTTTACATACAATTCTCTGATCAGTATCCAATCCTTCCAATAAACTCTATTTTCTTTCAATTTTCCCCACTAAACTCTGTCATATGCCTATTCCATATCTATAAAACACAAGCTCAATCCTTTTCCTCTTGCAAAACATCTTTCTCCAATCATTCTGATCAGTCCTAGATTCCTGCTCCTGATCTTATTCCTTTTCCTTTTTGAATCCAAACTGTTCTTCCCCAGCATTTTCCTCCATTTTTGTAATCAACCTTCTATTCATAACTCATGGCATTTTTGCAGCATGTGATATTAAGCTGATACAGTGGAATCTTGCATAACGAGCATATTTTGCTCCAGAATCTTACTCATAATGCGAAACACTTGTTAATTGAAACAATTTTTCTGATATAAATTAATGTAAAATACAATAATACATTTCGTGTCAAAAAATATTCAAAATTTTTTATATGTAACGTTTATTTAAAGAAAATTACTTATACATAAATTGTTAAGGAACAAAATCATCCTTGTGTAGTTTATTATTTATGAATTTATGATATGTATCTAATTGTTTTTTTACTAGAAAGCTATTTAGCAACATTTATTTTTCTTGGCGCTTCAAAATTTGGTGAAAATATGACACTGCATTATCATCAAATAAATTTATAGCGGGTGTAGCCACCATCTTATTAGGGTAATGGTTTTCAACGTACGATGCAACAGTTTTCCATGCTTTCAGCATTTCTTTCATTGTGCCAGAAGATTGTTGCTTTGCTGTTTCTTCATCATTCTCCAGTGACAAACTCTCCTCTACAACTTCTTGCTGTGAAAGACACTGCAATTCTATAAGCTGTTTGGTGGTCAGCTCTTGGTTGTGCTCTTCCAAAAGCTCATGCATGATATCATTGCTATCCACCTCCAGTCCCATGATACTGGCTAAAGACACAATCATGTTGACTATAGGATTCACAGGTACTGTCTCAACACCTCAAAGTCACATTTTACAATGCTCTCTGGCCAAAGCTTTTTCCAAACAGAAGTGAAGATTCTCTTGGTTACTCCTTCCCACTCCTTACCAATCATCTTGAGGCAGGTAACAATGTTAGAGTGATCCTTCCAAAACTCTCTGAGAGTAAAATTGGTCCCTTCAGTTACCTCAAAACAACGCTCAAAGAGTATTTTAATGTAGAATTTCTTAAAATGTGAAAATAAACGCTCAAAGAGTATTTTAATGTAGAATTTCTTAAAATGTGAAAATAACCTGCCTATCCATAGGCTGAAGTAACGGAGTGCTGGGAGGCAGATACTGGATCTTGTTGAAATTAAATTCTTCAAGGAGGTCATATTGTAGGCCTGGAGGATAGGCAAGTGTATTGTCCATAACAATCAATACATGGAGTGGCAGATTCATCTCAAGCAAATATTTTCTCACAGAAGGACCAATCACTTCATTGATCGAATCAGTAAAAATGTTACATGTCATCCAAGCCTTGTTGTTGGATCTCCACATCACATTTAACCTGCTCTTCTGGACATTACACTTCTTGAAGGCTCATTGTGTTTCTGAATGGTAAACAAGCAGCGGTTTAATTTTTAAATCGCCACATTCATGCCAAAAAATAGCAGCATGATCCAGTCTTTCATTGGGTTGTGGGTGGACAATGCATTTTCCTCTGCTGTTATATATGTTTGCTTTGGCATTTCCAGAAGAGACCCGTCTCGTCACAATTAAAAACCTGTTGTGATAGGTAACTGTCAGAATCTACATCCTTCTTGAAGTCTCTGATGAAGATTTCAGCTGCCTTTGTGTCAGAACTTACTGCTTCACTGTGCCTCACACTGCTGTGGATACAAGTTCTTCTCTTAATCTTCTTGAACCATCCATGACTACTCTTAAATAGTTCTTTGGCCGTTGATGATCCTGGCATGTTCTTAACGAGGTCTATGAAAATAACTTTTACTTTCTGATAAATTATGTTTTCATTAATAGTATCATATTGTAATTGCTTTTCGTTTATCCGTATGAGAAAAAACATTTCAACATCGTCAAGAATATGTAACTGCTACATAGATATTCTTGTCACTCCCTTTAAAGGATCTATCTCCTTAATCTTTTCCTTGTTCTGAAAGATAGTGCAAACTGTTGGTGTAAACCAATTTTATGTAATTGAATACAATTAGATCAGCCATGTTCACACATCGTTCTTGGTTTTCAGTGATTTCATGTTTCATTTGTACAGAGCTGCCTTCTTGTGGTATATTTGTTGGGGACATTTTTGAAAGGGTTATTTACTTTACACAAAAAAAATCACAATGTTTAAACACAAGTTTGGAAAATATATAATCACAAACGGCACTACCAAGCTACTGCAATGAATTCAAAACACAGACTGATAAAGCACTGGTGATGAAAGTTCCACAGTGCACACACACAAGCGAGTGATGTGAAGAGAAGAGGACTTCTTTCCCATGTCACTCATTATGCAAAATGTTGTTCATTAAGGGAACTATTTTTTTACAATCTATTTTGCTCAGTATGCGAAATACTCATTATGAGAGGTGCTCATTTGGCGAGGTTCCACTGTAGTTCTATTTTCTTCACATTTTTTGGTTACAACTTTTTTACGAATCAGTAACATTACTGTTTTAACAAAATCTGGCCATACTCCAGTATCATAAATTGTATAGGACACTGAGTATTTCATGTAATTCCTTGATCTTCTATACATTTAAAGAGTTCTACTGAAAGTTCATCGACTCCTGTTGCTTTCTTGTTCTTCATGTCTTTAATAGATTGTACAATTTCAGATCTCAAAATTGACGGGCCTTTCTCCTCTTCCATAACTTCTTCCACCTCAGATTTCTGTTTCCTATTTCCTTCTTCCTAAATACAGGCTCTCTATATATAGTTCATCTTCTTTATAGACATTTTTAATATCTTTCTTCTGTTTGTCCCATTTTATAAGTAGGATATCTTTCTTCTGTTTTTCATTTTATAAGTAGGATTTCTTCTATCGCATATGGTGTTTTTTACCTTCTTATAAAACATGTCATACTTCTTTTTTTTCTGAATCTTTTATGTCTTTATATTCTTCTTTTAGCCACCTTTCCCTAGCTTTACGTGCTTCTCTCTTTAATTTGTTATTCAATTTTCAGTAGAGGGCTCTGTTGTATTCTCCTTCTTTATTTTTATATTTTCTTCTTTCTTTCATTTTTTGAATTATTTCTTGTGTTACCCAAGGTTTCTTTGCTCAGATGCCTTCACAGAGCCAATTCCTTTCTCTGTAGCTTCCGACATTGATTTTATCCTTGACCTCATTTCTTCTGCTGGTTCATGTTCCCTTTTACCTTGCATAATTGCCTTTGTCAGTATTTAAACCATTTTTAGTTTCCCTATGCCCTCTAGCATCTTTACATAATAATTCTTCACCTTCATTGTAGTTTAAATTCTTTTTAATCTCATTTTCATTTCCATCATTAACATGAAAATTTTCACTTCCTATGTCAGCTCCTGGAAGCCCATTTGCCTTCTTAACAGCATTCCTATATCTATTTTCAACCAAAAATTATCAAATTGAAAGCAAGATCCATCCGTTGGTTTTGTTCAAGATTACCTTCTTTGTTTATGATTCTTAAAAATTCATATTCATAATGAACAATTCTTTCCCTTGGTGGCAAAATTCAACCAACCTGTCTCCTCTTTCATTTCATGTTCCCAATCTGAATTTGCCCACTGCTTTTCCATCTACACCTTCTCCCACCACTTATTCCAGCCGGCATAATTATTTTACAACAAGGTTGTTCATTTTTTAATAACTCCTCAATGTTATTGTACATCTTCTAAATATTTTCATCCTTATATTCTGTCATTGGCATGTACACTTGAACTATTACTAGATCTTTTGAAAGCATTCCAATCCTTAAAGCCATTACTCTATCATCCAGATAATTACTTTTTGTTCTCTTGTTTCTACACTACTTTTTGGAGCTATACTTATTCTGTTTTTCTCTTTCAGTTCCTGATTAATATAACTTCACCATTTCTCAACTCTCCTCTTCCCTCCCATCTAACCTCAATTATCCCTATTATATCCATTTTATTCATTTTTATCTCTATCTTCAAGTTTTCCTATTTACCTGATGACAATAATGTTCTCACGTTTCATGTACTTATTCTCACTGGTTAGTCTTTTCTATGACACTCCATCAGTTGCTTCCCCCAGAGATCTGAACAGGAGGTCATTTTACCTCTGGAATATTTAACAGGAGACATCATCATGGTGCCTGACTAGGAAAAAGTAATATAGCTGTATCCTAATGCCATTGACCTCCTATAGATGTTTCTTCTGTCTTTGGGGACAATTTCTCATCCTTGGGGCAATAGTACCCCTAGTTTAAGATAGAGACTGAAAATCAAATATGTTATAAAACACATATTCTATTATTTGTAAATCAAAAAAGAAAATCAAAAACAACATTAGATCATCGTCCAAGAAAAAAAAAAGAACAACTTCACCCCTAAGGGGGCCTCAATCTATTGCTTAAAACTTTATTTAGGATACATGAATGTATGCAGAATGAAATTTGAAAGCAATCAGTCACTTGTTAGTTCTCATGTGATGCTAATGCAAACACACAAAACTGTCACAAATTTTTGCATTTATGTTTATTATAAAAAATAAAACTGTTGTATACCTACAATACATCTAAATCAATATGTGTGTAACACAACAAATAATATATACAAACAAAACATTTTCTATTTTAGACAATTTAAATCTAAACATAGAAAGTTATCAATTCATTTTCTAAATATAAACAATTCTCACTTCTTAATCTGTTCTTTCTCTTTTTATTTCCCCACTTATAATCACTTTTTAAGGTGTCAGGTAACTTATAAAAAATTCTTCCAATATAGGATGGTTGCTTATTAACCCTTAACTGGTAACACATGTCAGACAGCTGCTTAGGTTTGCTAATTCTCCGCATTTTATAATATAGTGCTACTTGTTAAATGAAACCTTCAGTGTATGCTCAGGTTAAACATTGTAAATAATGTTTGTGAAGTTTCAAGCTAAACAGTTGTGCAGTGTGATTTCAAAAAGGACTTAAAAAGTTCACCATTTGAGAGATGCCTGTTAAAGTGTTGATATTTGTGATCATTTTACAGATTTATATTACCTGAAATGTTGTTTTCTATTATGTATGAGGCACATATCTTACCTACTATCATATGTTTTACAATTGTTTGTGTTTGCTAAGGATTTTTACGTATGGTTTCCTCAATTTAATTTTATATTACACACAATTTTTTTTTTGTTAACGTTTCATTTTTGTTAAATATTTCTATTTACTCTCCTAAATATCACAGAATTCAGCCTAAAAATGTTTCACTGATTACTTTATTGATTGCATAATTTTCTCTTTGTCTTTTTCTGTTAATTAGAAAAAATATCCATGCAGAAAAAACTTACAAAATATATTCTGTAAACATAATTTAGTGCAAATATATAAATTTCAATTTTTTAATTTTTTTCTTATGGCAGGTATATTTTCGGCTAGGACAAAAAAAATAATGCCAATGGTTGCTCTTCCTGAAGAAGAGGTAGATCAAAGTGATGGAGAATCTGATTCATATGATTTGTACATAAAGCTGAGGATGAAATAGAACATTCAGAACATGACAATGAGTCTGAATTAGATGAGCAAGACAATGAAGATGAGGCGAATGAAAGGGTCAGTAAAAATTTAATGGAACATGTGTTCCAGTGGCCCTCTGGTGACGGTTATTCCCAGGAAGCAATGAGAAAAATCTGATGAACCAAAACTTCCCAAATTACGAAAATCAGTTGATAAATTTTGCACATTAGTGTGCTACACGGAGGCAAAAGGTACTATCCAGTTGGGCGTGGCAGCACATGATAACTAAAATCCCCTCTACAAACCTGCGATGATACGTTGAAATCCGTTTACCGGTTTGTTTTCAGTAGCAGTTAAAATGGAGTCGAGTATGACCAGTATGTCAACATGGTTAAAACAGCGCGCAGTGATCGAATTTTTAATAGTAGAAAATATTAATTGTTGGTGTTATTGACAACATTATTGCCAATTACACACGTAACAGATGATCGAGACGGTGGCCCCTGACAATATTTTACAACATGATTGCGGTTAATTTGTAAATTCTGGCATTATCTATGCTAGCTATGATGATATGCCTTTGGTGAATCGATTTGATTTCATAAATTTATTAGCAAATAGTTTAATAAAAAAATGGATGCAATGTCGTTTATCAATTCCAAATCTTCCTGACGACCTTAAAAAAATTGTAAAAGATATTCGTGGAGAACCCGAAGAAATGGGCAGCAATTCTCAGAAGATTTGTGATAAGCTTCTTAAGAGAAAAACATGCCGGTATTGTCCTTATCAAAATTGTAGGCAAGCAGCATACAAATGTAAAGTGTGAAAATCCGTGTTGTCTAGAGTGTTCAAAAAAGTGTGTATTTCTTTTGTGCTCCTAGTGCGAAAAAGTAATTTTGGATTATGGATTCCGATTTTAATTTAAAACAAAAAAATTCGTTTAATTTGTAAATTTTTTCTTTGTATATAGTTGTAAATATTTTTTGTTTTGATTCCAATAAAACACGTTTACTTTATTTAAAGTTTTATTCAATAATTCACTCCTAAAATCAATTTTTGCCATGTACACGTCTCACAGACGCATGTTACTCACAGAAAATGTGTGATTTACCAGTCAAGGGTTAAACGTTTTCAATTTTATAAGTTGTTTAAATTAGGTGTATACATCTAATATTATACCAAAATCTCTTTTATTGTATTTCAAATGTCCTTCTGAGTAAATAGCTGACAAAACATATGAAAGAAAATTCATTCATGGGAAGATCATAATTTATTGTTTTTCCCCATGTTTTCTCATTTTCAGATAAAAAAAACTTCAAATTGTTCTTGGCTAAAGCTTTTTATTATTTTTTTGAAAAATTACAGATAAAGTAAGACTGATTGAGTTGTTAAGCCCATAAAATATTGTTCAGGTTTAATTTCATTAAATCAATGCATTGAAAATCAATACAAACTTCATACTATAAGTAAATATAATAAAAATTTGCACTACAAAATGTTTTTCTCTTTATTCATGTGCGATACTGATTTACAAATCTATAATTATAATAAAACAGTCAAAATTAACAGATAAACTTAATAAAACAGTTATTGATATGATTTCATACATCAAAGCACTGATTCTCTGGGCTAAGGTAAAAAAGCTTACATAAAATTTCCTAAATTAAAATTTTTCAATAAAAAAAAATTGCTTTATTAAATTCTCCTAAAATATCCATTTTTGAATATTGAATAAAATGTTATAAACAATTTTGTACTAAGTTTGAAGATTGTTAAAAAGCTTAATTGGCATGAACTACTGGCATAATGTAAAAGAAGTTATGCAAGGCTTCACCATTTCAAGAGACTCACCATTATTTGAAATTTAGCAACCTCAATGTTGGCCACCAAACTCGTGAGACCTCTTATTTTTCCAGTCTTTTATTATAGTGTATAATGTCATCTCTGTTTTACTATTGCAGTATAATATCATCTCAGCTTAACAGATTATTAAGCTGCAAAGAGCATTTACTTCAGTAGTTTTGATTTATTTTTATCTACAGATGGATGATCATATTG
Source organism: Lycorma delicatula (assembly GCF_047948215.1). Classification (NCBI taxonomy): domain Eukaryota; kingdom Metazoa; phylum Arthropoda; class Insecta; order Hemiptera; family Fulgoridae; genus Lycorma; species Lycorma delicatula. The sequence continues at coordinate 284,411,259 of NC_134455.1, forward strand.
CCCTCTATTATGAACAAATGTGTTGGTTAAAACTGAATAAGAAATATTCTATTTAACTGTATTTTTCTATTAGATGTAAATTTAATTCATTATCAGGAATGGATGGCCATGAAACTACTTGATTACATGAGCTTAACCTACTGATACCAATTCATATTGAGATATGCAGCTCATTTTTCACAGTAGTAGTTATACTTTTAGAGTCCACCGGGCTGGTCTAGTGGTTAACTTGTCATTGCAAATTACCTGATTTTGAAGTTGAGAATTCTAAGTTCAAATCCTAGTATGGGAATGGCAATTGAAGCAAGCTTTGCAGATGTCAAGGGCGCTGGCCTCTTTGGTAAATTGGGAATGGCAAGCAAAGTGAGCCCTGTGGCCATGGGGTAGGCCCCTTGGCCTTGAGGAATACCTGAGTTGGATCCAGGATTTGCCTGGGCTGACCTGAACCTCAATGTCCAGGTTCTGCTAGACAGGCCAGCTAGTATATATATAAAGTCTTCGTACATTAAAAAATATTAAAGTCAATTCCCAATTACCTGGGGCAGGTGATTGACAATCTACTATCCTGTTCTATTTCTCTACTACTCCTCCTCTACAATTTCCTACTTCTGCACCACTATCTAATATTCTCTTATTATTACATTACCTAGATTTTTCCATTATCTCTTCTAGAGAAGTAAATGAGAAGAGCTACTTACCTTGTGATTCAGCAAGCCCAGTGTGGTTATCTTTCTACCTTTATTCTAATATCAAACCAAGCCATCTAGTTTTGCCTCTCTCAACCTAATCTGATGCATATTCTTTATTTGTGGCATTATATTTTCTCACATAATCTCTTAGTCTTACCCAAGACTACTTTACTCCAATAGTTTGTAGATTACTTTCCCATTATTTTTTGTAACCTAAGTTCTGCACAATTTGTCAGAATTGGCGTGAAGTACCATTGTGGTAAGACTTCTTTCCATACCTTGACACTTTGATGCTCCATAATAGTTCCCTTGCTCTCTTAAAAAAGTATTGAATTCTGTACATTTCTTCAGATCTATCAATCAATTTTCCCTTTGTGCCAGCTCACTGACCAAAATATTTAACTTTATACCTATTTGACAACTTTTCAACAAAATGATACTTTCATTTTAACATTCTTTTAAATAAACTGCACTGTAATATATAGAATGGATATTGAATGAATTTTAACAACGATAAACTACAGGATGAAAATTTAAAAAATCTTTATAACTTCTACAAAAATAAACTTACCCTCCAAAAATGTAGCATATGCATGAGAACAGGTATGTCGAGGATGTTTATGCGACCACTGATGTTAATATCCCTCAGCATTATTAAGCTTTTACATAATTCCAGGCTTGGTTTTTCCATAAGATAAGCTGTAGAATATAACAATCAATTAAATTGAATTACTGCATACGTTCACATTAAAACAGTATGTTCTTAATTTTACTTTCAAAGTAACAAATAAGAACAAGTGTTTCTGAATAGTATGACTGTTTAAATGGTGTCTAACATAAGTTTACTGTCACAAAGTGGTAATGAAGATACACCAAATTAATACAAAATATTATTCACATTCTTTTATTTTTTAAAAATAAAATATTGATTTATATTGTCACCACATGCTATGCTTATTGTCAACAAGCGTGACTCTAGCTGGTAGATGTTGGAGAAACTTGCAGTCCATTTACGCGCCTGCACACGCATTCCTCCCCACTAAGCAAGCTGAAGTGTAATTCTCCCACTACAGGGGTACTGAGGCCTTACCACTCGCAGGCGAGTATATGATACGACAAATGCAAAGTGAGGGTGGAATAAGGCGATAGCTGCCCCTTCGCTAACACCTCTTTCCAATCCAAGAACATGAAGAAGACGGTCGACGAACAGTGATGAATGTAGAACAAGAACCCAGCAGTCGCTCGACGGAAAACAAAAGCGGTCTGCACTTTCCCTAGTGTAACCTTTTTCAAGCTCATGGTACGATTTGAGGTTTAGGGTCTGTAAGTTTTTTTTCAAACGGTTTTACAGAAAGGCAGACTAAAGAAGGAAGAAGAACGATGAAGGATCCACTGCTACAGATTGAAACCGGCCCAGTCTGAATCCTGCTGAGGTGTGATGATGAAAACAACATGAGTGAAGAAAGGTTTCCTAATTTTATTCCACTAACCAACCATTCTCGTTTCGTAACTGTTACAATTTTACAATTTAGGTCACTGTCAACATATGCGACTCCCTCTGCAGATGGGAGTGCATTGCAACAATTAGGGTCCCTAACAGGTGCATTCCTACGCCTCTAAGTCAGAAGGGATTAGTATCAAAAGGACTTCAGCAGACGGACTGAAGGACTGAAGAATTAAGCACATCCGCGGCTAGTCTCCCAAGGCCAGCTAGAATAAATCTTTTTTTCAATCTGATCTAAAGGAACGGAACGCAATATACAACTGCTTCCATAAATAAATAAACAAATTAAATATAACCGCCAAATAAACAATTACCGGTCCAATAAAAAGAATGATACAGCAGCAAGGGACTTTTGTCCTGGCTCTGTGATTAGTAGGGAGCTACATAGATCTTGCACTATCCTTGCATTCCGTTCGCATACCCCGAAACACGAGCGACTCTCTCGCAGACCCCAGGAGCGGGCTCTCTCACGGACCAGCACGAAAAACTGACCAAGAAGAAAGAAAACCAAGAATAACTTCCTTGGCTGGCTCAAATTGCAATCTCGAGGCGGATGCCAGCATTCCCAGCAGGCCTGGCCGGCTCTGCAAAAACTTAAATTCAGCCATAACTATTCACACGTAAACAAACTACTTTAAAAAGTTCAAACCGTAAATCACCATAAAAACCTTTTACAAAATATCTTATTGTGTATTAATTGACTTAACAAAATACACGACACATGCCAAAAGAATTGTACCGAGAGGCAGATCCACAGAACTGAACTTTATATACATGGAAAGGCAAAAGAGAAACAAAAATAACATTTAATAAAACTACTGTTTTGTATTTGAAACATAATGTCACTTTCTTAATACTGTGAACACAAAAAATACATTTCTTTGTAAACAACGGATGCAGCATGTTTATGATATTAAGAGATGACTAGACTAATCATGGTGTGCCAATGTTACAGAGAACAACAGTCTAGCCGTGATAAGCGGCTGATCTTCCAAGCTCGCCATTACGAAGCGGCTACTGTGAATTAATTAAAATGTTGTATGTAATAGATCTGGTTCAGTTTGTTTTGAAGATTTATAGTTTTAAATAATTTTCATCCCTGATGGTTATGGATAAAAACAATGCAAAAAAACTGGTATTTTAATAAATTAACATAGTAAAAAGACATTTTAATTTTACCTCTGATATATATACTGGGTGTACAAAAAAGAATATCAGGTTTTAATTTCTTATAATATCTCTTGGATAAGGTATACAGAGTTGATTTAAGGCTAGAATTATGAGAAAAAAGGACTGTTTTACTTGAATGCAAGACCATAATTACTTATCTTTCTTTTTGATAGGCCCAACAGCAAAGATGGCAATTCTGAACAGAAAGCAGTTTGCTAAAATTGCGAATCAGTAGTTGCAATTCAACATGCATTTGTAGAAAGTTTGCGATCCTCCTAGTGACAATATCATTCATCAATTGTGTAATCAATTTGAAACAACCAGATATCTGTGTAAAGGGAAGTGTATGGAATGACCAAGAGTGTTAGAAGTAAATGTAAGAGGTGTTAGAAAATCTTTTCTGTGTAGCCATAAAAAAACTATTAGGAAAGCCAGCCTCAAACTAGCAAGGCCAGCATAGAATGTTTTAAGGAAACACTTGCATATGCATCCATACTATTTTCAGTTGTTACAGCCTACTAACTTCACTGTGCATGCCTACTTCACAATCAAAATATTGCAGCATGAAGATGATGACTTTTTGATCATATTGTGTTTAGTAATGACTCAACATTTCATCTTAGTGGAAAAGTAAACACACATTATCTGTATAAGATATCAGAAAATCCCTATGAACTATTATGATGTGAAAGGGACTCCCAAAATAGATGAGTTTTGTGATATTCTAATGGCAAGTTTACAAACATTTTTTTCCACTGAAGCAAGCATAATAGGAGGTGCTTATTCAAATATACGTCTCTTTCCTCAATTGTGAGATAAACCAGAGAAGCTTATTTGGCAACAAGATGGTGGACTTCCTCATAGGCATAAATGTGTGGGATTGGTTGAATGATGTTTTCTCCAACCACCGGATAAAATGGACCCCATGACAGAAGTTGTTTGCGGTGGCTTCCAAGGTCACCTGATCTAACCCCATGTGATTTTTCCTTTGGAATTTTATACATGTATGTGACTGTTAGCTTTTGATTTACCCGATTTGAAGTACAGGATTGAAGCAGCTGTTGATTATGCTACTCGAAACATGCTGGTTAAAGTATGGGACAAAATCTCTTATCAGCTGGATGTGCACCACATGATGAATGGTACTCATATTGAACACTTATAGGATAAAACTGTAAAAGTTACTCATTCCTTTATTTGTGATTCATTACTATAAATCAAAGTTGAGATATTAAGTAGTTTCAAAACCCCCAATATTCTTTTAGTACACCCCGTATAATTTCAACCCCACTTTTTATTTGTGTTTTTGCTTCTGAAATTTTCACATTACTCTGATTTGCAGTAGTTAATTATATTGTTACTACAATCTTCCCTCTAAATTTATTATACTTAAACACAAATAATATAACAGAGGTGGATATTTAAAATATTTTTCAGCTAATGACCTTAAAATGACATTATAAATATATACAATTAAATCCATCTGGTTATGTACTTTTGTTCTAATTACACCATGCAAAAGTAAAAATATATGATAAACAAAATCATAAAAATAAAGTATTTAATTAATACTACAATTCAAATTAATACTATTTCTGCATACATAACTAATACATAACACTATTACTAATTTATAATAAATTAACTGTACTTATAAATGAACTTTGTTTATTCTATTTCATATTATCATGTAACAATCCTTCAGATCAATATTTTTGAATACAATACAAAATGTAAAAATGTCATAATTTAGAACCACAGAACACACTAATAAACTGAAAATAATTCAACATAATAGACACCATAATAACCCTTCTTTGTTCCCACCAAAAATAAACTCATTTGAAAGTTGTATCTCATTACATTTAAAGAGGTTTCTTTGTGTATGAAGAGTTTATAGATTTTGTAGTAATAAGACAAATTTAATTATAAATGACTTTTTATTTAAATTTTGACAAAATTATAGAAAAAAAATTCAAATTCTAAGAGTAAAATCTAACATATTACTTATGTAGATGCCATGATATGAGTTTAGAAATATAAAACAAGAGATTTGGTTGTTTTCAAAAATTGTATTACATTATAGGACATTATACAAGACTTTCCTAATAAGAGAACTGGACAACATAGATAAACCAACAAGAAAAAGTTTTGATAATTGTAAGACGAAAACAAATACAATCAAATAAAGAAACAATTTGAAGAAATTAAACAGATATGCCATTGAAGGAAGAGAATCATGTATATATGCCTAATTTAATATCGGCGGACGAACACTGTAGCAACTCAATGTGAGTGGCGCACAGTATACGGACGCACTGATACAAGCATCACTACCGCCACGCAGATGACAGCGCAGTTCTCCCACCATAGTGGCGCTGCGGCTCCACCACTCTCAGGCTCCAATAAAAAAAGCGTGCACGAGAGTGAATTTTCAATTCATCGTCGACCACCACCTAGAGAAGACCAAGAAGAAGAAGAAGACAGAAGAAGTTCCCCGGCCGGCTCACAAGGGGCCTCCCGGTGGATACCAACATCCCCGCCGAAGTAGCAGGCCTGGCCGGCCCGCCGAGAGAACCGCTGTACTCGGACACTATCTTCCTGCTCCAGCTCCAGCTCGCCGGGCTTCAATCGCCCTGGCCGGCGGACTCGGCAGCAGGAGCCGGTCCAGCGTGGGATCGCTCGGGGAGAACCACCTCGGCTGCGACGGCAAAGGACGACCGACGCAGACCCGACACTGCTACGCTGTAGTGGGGACCCAACTGCCGCTGAAGGAAAGCCCGGTCAGACTTCAATGAACGAGCCGCAACTCTCCGACTTCACCGGAGACCAGCTTCCGTAACCAACAGCTCTTCTCAGAGCTACCGCAAAAAACGGTCCTTTTCAGAACCACCACACAAGGTTATGAATTACGTGCCGTCGTAATAATCAAAAACCGATTTGAACAACCCAAGTAAAAAATTACAAAGTAAATGAAATGACACTTACCTTATTTTTTTATTTCAAAAACACTTTCGCGAGATCCCGCATCATCAGTTGCATATAAGATTTATTTATATAAAAATACAAATTAAACATTTTTTTTTAAATTAAAATTAAAATTACAACCATATATAAAAAAATAAAAATACTAAGTCAATTAAATAAAATAACTACATATATATAAATAAGACGTCATAATTAAAAAATTAAAATTAAATCTAAAAATAAAATAAAATAAATAGAAAATTTATACTGTTTAACCTGCCAGTCAGTGGTACATTACTGAGCAGATTTGAATTAAATTATTTATATACATTATAATTATATCTATTTTTATCTAAAACCGTGCTGCCAACTGTTGCCGCTTTTATAAGAGTATCATCTTCATAACTGTCTGAAGTTGATCAAGTTGGAAATTCTTTTGTATTAATATATACGAGGTGCGACAATAAAGTAATGAGACTGATGTGAAAAAAAATGTTGCTTACCGTTTTAGTCATGTTTAGTGTTGTCTCCTTCAAAGTAGTTCCCCTCTGATTGCCACACTTATTCCAGCGCTTCTGCAATTGATGGTAACATTTCTGGAACTCATCTTCTGTAACATTCTCCAAGACCCTCGTCACAGCTTTTTGGACATCTTGTGTTGTTTGAAAATGGTGTCCCTTGACCGCCATTTTGACTCTTGGAAATAGAAAAAAGTCGCACGGAGCGATATCTGGTGAATAAGGTGGCTGTGGTAGTACTGAAATTTGTTTTGAGGTTAAAAATTGCTGTACTGACAGAGCGGTATGGGATGGCGCATTATCGTGATGCAGAATCCAATTATCAGCAAAGTTGGCACGGACACGAAGAACTCGTTTACGAAGTCTTTCTAAAATTTCTTTGTAGAATTATTGGTTAACTGTTTGTCCAGGAGGCACCCACTCTTTATGAACAATTCCCTTGGAATCGAAGTAGCACACAAGCATGCATTTCACTTTTGACTTTGACATGCGAGTTTTTTTTGGTCTGAGTGATCCCTTTGAGCACCATTGCGAACTTTGGCGATTTGTCTCTGGATCGTATTGAAAAATCAACCTTCATCACCAGTGATAACACGGCTCAACAAATCTGGATTGATTTCCGTTTGCTCTAACAAATCGACTGCCACATTTTTCCGCGTTTCTCGCTGTTGTTGTGTGAGATTTTTGGGGACCATTTTTGCACAAATCTTTCTCATACCAAGATCTTCAGTTAATATTAGATGAACCGTTTCTCGATTGATGCTGAGTTCTTCTGCAATCATTTTCACGGATAATCTTCGATCAGATCGTGCGATTTCACGCACCCTGATCAAGTTGACATCTGTCCGTGAGGTTGATGGTCGTCCACTGCGGTCTTCATCTTCAACATTCGTTCTGCCTTCACTAAAAATTTTATGCCCCCGAAAAACTTGAGCTCTTGACATAACCTCCTCTCCAAAAGTCTTCTGAAGCTTACTATAAGTTGTCGTTGCGTTTTCACCCGATTTAACGCAAAAAGAAATGGCATACCGTTGCGCAATATTTTGCGGTTTCATTTCTGTGACGAGAGACACAAACACGTGTGCACTTACTACAACACAAATCACGACTGAGCAGTTGCATCAATGTGCCGCTTGGACTAGAAGTAGCTTATAGACCAAGGTCAAAGATGGTGTGCCTACGCAAGCTGCAGGGTTGCCACATCTTGTAAAGAAAAATCAGTTTCATTACTTTATTGTCGCACATCGTATAAAATCCCTCCAAAATGTCCAAACTTTTACTATTATTATTTAAATCAAATTTCTTGATTTCCACTATTTCCAAATTGTCTGAATGTCAAATACTGTATGTTTGTTATTAATAAGGTGGTCAGCAACATTAGATATACCCAATTTACCATTTTTATAATTTTGAATGTGTTCTAAAAATCTAGTTTTAAAAGACCTACTTGTTTTACCTATATATATATATATATGGTCTGTGTTATTATTATTTTTTAAATATTTTATTATATGATAGTTTGTCACATATGCCGATTTAAATTTACTATTAACATAAATACTGGTTATATTTTCAACAACATTATCACTGTATAAATATTTTAAATATATGTTGTCAATTTTTTGATTATCATTTATACATATAAGAGTAGTAGTATTATTAATTTTTGAATTATGTTTTTTGTATATATTATCAATTAAATTAACGTTATAACCATTATGTTTAGGAATTTGTTTTATAATATCTATTTCTTTTTTTAATTTTCTTTTATTTTTATTAAATTGTGTGTAATTAATCGCTCTATTAATGATGTGTGTATATGTACTAATTTTGTGTGACCACAGATGATGTGAATTTCTATGTATTGTCGTTTTATTGGTTATGGGTTTCCTATATACTGACATTATAAATTGATTATTTTTGTTAATTTTGATACTAACATCTAGAAAATTTATTTCTCTATTTATGTCAATTTCAAAAGTAAATTTCAAACTATTATAATATGAATTTAATTTTATTCAAAATTATTAAATGTTCATTGTGTATAATGGGATTATAAACTACAAAACATTATCAACATACCTAGTTTATAATAGAATATCATGTGTATGAATAATACCATAAATAATTTTATCTTCAAAATCCTGTAAATAAATCTCAGACATGATAGCTGATAATGGAAAACCCATTGGTAAAATATTTTCCTGAATATAATATTTATCATTAAGTTTAAAGTAATTTTGTTGGCAAATATTTCTAACAATAGAAATAATATTAACAATAAACAACAGGTCTTCATTATTGTATATTAATTTGTTTTTTATTATTTGAACTGTTTTATCTATGAGTATGCTAGGGTATACATATTACTAATATCGTAACTTACCATCCTAGTTTCTTCTCCAATTGTTAAATCTTTTTTTATATTGTCTTTATAATCCAAATTCATTTTTATCCTAAGTATTTTATCTATTGTTTTTTATATAATATACGATGAAGAGTGTGAAATCAATCATAGGTCGCACATGGATATACAAGGTTTATGTATTTTTGGGAGTCCCGTCAATTTTGGTGCACTTGGTTCATATGGGTATAATCTAAAACTATATTTTAATATTACGTTATTTTTTATTAAACATTTAATTATTTTTAGAAATTTATTAGTAGGGTCATTTATTTCTTTGAAATTATTTTCTAATACATACTGTTTCATTAGATCATTACGTTTTTCGGTATACAAAATGACAAGTGTCTTTGTTTTATCCGATTTTAAGATAATGCAATTATTCTTATTTAATTTATTTTTAAATGGTAAAATTACTTTTTTATTAATTTTTCAGAAATTGGTTTGCAAGTCAAATTTTTACTTTTAATTTTATGAATTTTACTGCTAATGATGTTATGTAATTGTTCTTTGTCATCAGGATTTTCTTTATTAATACTTATTTCAGAATCAATTACTGTATTTTTAATATAACATTATTCTTATCACCATCATTCAAATTAAATTTAAATGCACTAGCAATAATAAATTTTTTCCTTATCATCAAGGTCAAAATTAGTTAAATTAATCAAATCAATGCAATTACTATTAAATAACTTTGAATCTACATGTCCATCTTTGAAATGTAAATCAATATGAGTATCATTTGCTAAAATATCCTCCCGCAACTTAAAATCGTTCAAACCCCTGTAATTACAATTATTGTTACTATTATCATTATTTCTAGTTTTAGCAGATTATTAATTTTAACATGTTTGGATTCATTAAGTTTATTTTTAAGAGCTTCATGTTAGTCTTGATCAAATTAAATACATAATCAAACATTACAACTCCTAAGACCTGGACTAACTGGAGATGTGTATTATATAACTTTATATTTATTAAATTTCTTTCATCTAATTGACATATGTTTTTGTATATATGATTGTAATTTTAATATTTTTATTTTAATTAAAAAAAAAAATTATGATACAAATAATTTTATATAAAAATATCCTATTTATAACTGATGATGCGGGGTCCTGCGAAAGTGCTTTTGGAATAAAAAAATAAGGTAAGTGTCATTTCATTTACTTTGTAATTCTGTACTTGGGTTGTTTAAGTTGGTTTTTGATTATAAAAATACAATATATTGGTACAGAGGAATGTGAGGTCTTATAAGTAGTATTTTAGAAAAAAAAAATATATATATAACTTATATATATTAGATGATTTAAATTTCTTCTGAGAATATTTTTTTTATTTTGTTTGTAAGATAACATAACTATATTGGTTGTAAGTGACCTGATGTGTGTGATAAATAATTACTCATATTGGTATAGATATTTTCAAGAATAAAGTAATCCAAAAGAGAATATGTAATAGAGTTCATTACACATCAGGCTTACTAGAGAAAGTAAAGTATGAGGTGACCTTCACTGAGTTGAATATACTGTGACACTCTCTATGCTGAATCCAACAAGCAACACCTTCACTGTTAACCAAAGATACTAGCTGTAAAGTGAATGAATATGATTATTTTCAGAAGAAGCAACTCTGGTTTCTTAAAACAATATTAATTTTATTGAGGCTTTATCCATAGAAAATACTGAAACTTGATATAAAACCTTTTTGTTGATATGTTCAGTTTCATGTCCTCCTTATTAATGATAAATAAACTATTTAATTTATTTCTTCTTACTTATGTAAAGCATATAAATTTGTTAATCTAGTTGAGTTCAGCAGCTGTTTTATATTATGTATATTGTCTTTATAATATTATTGTTAGTGTAAATCAAACGGTAAAATATGTAACTTAAAATGTGAAACTAAATACTGTATGAATACATTAATTATAGTACTCTTTAAACATAAATATTGTACATATACACCAAAAAGAAACAAAATTGAACTCAACAATGTGAACATTGTTGAACTCAACAATGTGAGATAAGTTACTAATAATAAAATATTTAAATAAGTGAAGATGTGTATCTAAATGTTTATAAATTAAATGTATATTGATCACACTAACAATGACTAAGATATTAATGATCGAGCAGCATAAGTTCTGAATAATGGAAGGTATACTTAGGCACAGTTATTTGGACCAGATTACTGAAAAATCATATGCTGATGATATTCAGCAATATTGACAGAGTTTAGGATGAAACTGAACTTTAGTTGCTAAATTTTATAGGCAGCATTAAAACTGAACATTTTCTTACTCTACTGAATACGAAGTAGATTGAACCTACCATTATAAAATTGATTGTTTAATCACCACTTTGAATATGTACATTTCAGTCAAGTGAATTAGAACAGCATACATTATAGTCAGGCAATTTTCTTTGATCATAAGTGTCACTGTCTGTAAATGAATATGAAACTGGCATGATTGAAAAAAATAAATTATTGCATGGATGCCTCCTCTATGAATCATGAGACCTTGCCGTTGGTGAGGGGGCTTGAGTGCTCAGGGATACAGAGTAGCTGGACCGAAGGTGCAACCATATCGGAGAGGTATCTGTTGAGAGCCAGACTAAGGAATGATTCCTAAAAGAGGGCAGCAGCTCTTTCAGTAGTTGTTAGGGGCATGAGTCAGGACGACTTAAACGGCCGTATCAACATCACTCAGTCCTCTGAGTACTGCGCAGCTGAAAGCAATGGAAAACTACAGCTGCTTTTTTTCCAAGAAAATGTGGCTCTCTGCATTTTCACATAGCAATAATGGAGGCGCCTTCCTTGGTAAAATATTCTGGAGGTAAAATAGTCCCCCGTTCGGATCTCCGGGTGGGGACTACTAAGGGAGGGGTCACCAGAAAATTAAAAAATAACATTCTACGAGTCGGAGCGTGGAATGTTAGAAGCTTGAAAAAGGTTGGTAGGCTAGAAAATTTAAAAAGGGAAATGGGTAGGACAAATGTGGATATAGTAGGAATTAGTGAGGTTCGGTGGGAAGAGGAAGGCGACTTTTGGTCAGGTGATTTTAGAGTAATTAACTCAGCGTCAAATAATGGGCAGGCAGGAGTAGGTTTCGTGATGAACAAGAAGATAGGGAGGAGAGTGGAGTATTTCAAAACGCATAGCGATAGAATCATTGTAATAAGGATAAAATCAAAACCTAAACCGACAACGATTGTTAACGTCTATATGCCTACAAGCGCCCATGATGATGATGAGGTAGAGTGTGTATACGAAGAGATTGATGAAGCAATTAAACACGTAAAAGGAGATGAAAATTTAATAATAGTTGGAGATTGGAATGCAAGCATTGGAAAAGGCAAGGAAGGAAATATAGTGGGTGAATACGGGCTGGGCAAAAGGAATGAAAGAGGGGACCGACTTATAGAATTTTGCACGAAGTATAATTTAGTAATTGCCAACACCCAATTTGAAAATCATAATAGAAGAATATACACTTGGAAAAAGCCAGGCGATACTGGAAGGTATCAGATAGATTATATCATGGTTAAGCAAAGATTTAGAAATCAACTCGTTGACTGCAAAACTTACCCTGGAGCAGACATTGATAGCGACCATAATTTGGTGATAATGAAATGTAGATTGGGGTTTAAAAACCTGAAGAAAAGGTGTCAGAAAAATCAGTGGAATATAGAGAAGCTTGAGGAAGAGGAGGTAAAGAAGATTTTTGAAGAGGACATCACAAGAGGTCTGAAAAAAAAAGATAAGGTAGAAAAAGCATGGGAAAATGTTAAATTGGAAATTCTTAAATCAGCAGAAGCGAACTTAGGCGGAACAAAGAGAACGGGTAGAAGACCTTGGATTTCTGATGACAAGTTGCAGCTGATGGATGAATGTAGAAAGTATAAGAATGTAGTGATGAAGAAAGTAAAAGGAAGTATCGGAAATTAAGAAATGCTATAAACAGGAAGTGCAAACTGGCGAAAGAAGAGTGGATTAAAGAAAAGTGTTCAGAAGTGGAAAGAGAAATGAACATTGGTAAAATAGACGGAGCATACAGGAAAGTTAAGGAAAATTTTGGGGTACATAAATTAAAATCTAATAATGTGTTAAACAAAGATGGTACACCAATATATAATACGAAAGGTAAAGTCGATAGATGGGTGGAATATATTGAAGAGTTATACGGAGGAAATGAATTAGAAAATGGTGTTATAGAGGAAGAAGAGGAAGTTGAGGAGAATGAAATGGGAGAAACAATACTGAGATCTGAATTTAAGAGAGAATTAAAAGATTTAAATGGCAGAAAGGCTCCTGGAATAGACGGAATACCTGTAGAATTACTGCGCAGTGCAGATGAGGAAGCGATTGATAGATTATACAAACTGGTGTGTAATATTTATGAAAATGGGGAATTTCCATCAGACTTCAAAAAAAGTGTTATAGTTATGATACCAAAGAAAGCAGGGGCAGATAAATGTGAAGAATACAGAACAATTAGTTTAACTAGTCATGCATCAAAAATCTTAACTAGAATTTTATACAGAAGAATTGAGAGGAGAGTGGAAGAATTGTTAGGAGAAGACCAATTTGGTTTCAGGAAAAATATAGGTTCAAGGGAAGCAATTTTAGGCCTCAGATTAATAGTAGAAGGAAGATTAAAGAAAAACAAACCAACATACTTGGCGTTAATAAAATGTTCAGCATTTTAAAAAAATTAGGGTTCAAATACAGAGATAGAAGAACAATTGCTAACATGTACAGGAACCAAACAGCAACAATAACAATTGAAGAACATAAGAAAGAAGCCCTAATAAGAAAGGGAGTCCGACAAGGATGTTCCCTATCTCCGTTACTTTTTAATCTTTACATGGAACTAGCAGTTAATGATGTTAAAGAACAATTTAGATTCGGAGTAACAGTACAAGGTGAAAAGATAAAGATGCTACGATTTGCTGATGATATAGTAATTCTAGCCGAGAGTAAAAAGTATTTAGAAGAAACAATGAACGGCATAGATGAAGTCCTACGCAAGAACTATCGCATGAAAATAAACAAGAACAAAACAAAAGTAATGAAATGTAGTAGAAATAACAAACATGGACCGCTGAATGTGAAAATAGGAGGAGAAAAGTTTATGGAGGTAGAAGAATTTTGTTATTTGGGAAGTAAAATTACTAAAGATGGACGAAGCAGGAGCGATATAAAATGCCGAATAGCACAAGGTAAACGAGCCTTCAGTAAGAAATATAATTTGTTTACATCAAAAATTAATTTAAATGTCAGGAAAAGATTTTTGAAAGTGTATGTTTGGAGTGTCGCTTTATATGGAAGTGAAACTTGGACAATCGGAGTATCTGAGAAGAAAAGATTAGAAGCTTTTGAAATGTGGTGCTATAGGAGAATGTTAAAAATCAGATGGGTGGATAAAGTGACAAATGAAGAGGTATTGCGGCAAATAGATGAAGAAAGAAGCATTTGGAAAAATATAGTTAAAAGAAGACACAGACTTATAGGCCACATACTAAGGCATCCTGGAATAGTCGCTTTAATATTGGAAGGACAGGTAGAAGGGAAAAATTGTGTAGGCAGGCCACGTTTGGAGTATGTAAAACAAATTGTTGGGGATGTAGGATGTAGAGGGTATACTGAAATGAAACGACCAGCACTAGATAGGGAATCTTGGAGAGCTGCATCAAACCAGTCAAATGACTGAAGACAAAAAAAAAAAGCATGGATGATTTGCCAATGCTATCAGATTCTGCTAAGATATATTAACAAACTTTGGGCAAATTTCTATATGCATTTGTCCAATTTGTCACCATAAATAACAACCTCAAAAACAACAAATAACAAAACTAACAACACCCAAAGACCATTAATAAAACCATTCTGTATCTACAGATTTGCCCACAAATTACTTAACTTCTTACTGCCTAACTTAGCAGTGAATAGTCTCACAGCAATAAAGCTATTACTGAATTGACATGATCTTGGAACATTTCTGAAAAGATATTCTCATTTATACGAAGAAAATTAATTAGGTTCATGAATTTTAGCTTTGATTAATTAAATTTCCTTCTTGTGATATTAAAGTGCAAGTCTGGCTATGAAATGAACAAATTTTCTGATTTATATATATTTTGAAGATTGATGACTATCTTATGTCAGAATTTTTTAACATAAAAAATGACTAAACAGCATTAGAATTGATTAATTTTCTGTAAAGTTTATAAATTAGTTATAGAATAAGGGAATTATATAGATAAAACAAAAGAATCACTGACTGCCAGCTAAAGGTAGGCAGTCTGTGAAAGTACTGAAAAGCAATAATTTTTTAATTCTACTAAATCTTCCAAAATCTATACCATCTTTATTAATACAGTGGTTGAATAAATTGTTACAAAATTTCCCTTTAGTCTAATTTTATTCTTTCCCTACTTTTAGTTTATGTTCAAAAATCTACAAAATCGCTTACCTTTAGGTTTTTAAAATAATAGCAAAAATATGGCATCAGACCCATTAGTCGTTTAAAATTGGAATTTTTTATAATAAAGTATTTACTTTGTTCAGATCAATTAGTCTAATTGAGTCTAATTATTAGACTGTTGCATGTCTAATAATGCTATTGCTTGTATTTATGTAAACAAGACATAATAAGATACAAATTGCATACACTGTAGTATTTTAATTTCACACAAAATTAGGGGAAAAAAGTAAAGCTCCATAATAAACAAATTATTTTATTATTTACCTTTCCAATGACTCTTTAATATTTTTTGAAGCTGGATAACATCAACTTCAGGTGGGTATTTCACTAAAAGCTTTGCTATAAGGTTTTTTCCATCAGGCTGAAAAAAAAAATTAAATATATTGTTACAGAAATAGTACATTAAATATCAGAAAAAAAGTTACTTCTCTGGCCAACAAGTTGGGAAGTTTATGAATTTACAATCTAATTACAACCCAACTAAGAAGAAATAACATTATTTTCTTTTTTAAATTCTCAGTTTAATACATCTGATGTATCGTTACATATACATCTAATGTGAACATTTTTTAAAAGAAAAATAAGCAGTAAGTGATATTTTTTATTTTATTTATTATTGATAAGTGGAAAGTATATGAAAGTAATTTTTTAGCTGCTTTTACCAAAAGGTAAAATGATTGATTCACTTTACTATATTTTAGTTGAGCCACATGGGTCTCAAGACTTCCATTAACTGTACTGTATCACATTTGGCATAGGTAATTAGAATACATGTAATTCTGCCTTTATCAGGTGATCTTGTAAAAGCTCTGTTGTTGAGAGATACAGAAGAAATTTCCTTGAAGCTTGTAGCAAAAGTCGGGCAATTATTTTTTTTTTGTTTTTTCCCCTTATACATATTTATTCAAGAATTTCTGATGGGAGCAAGTTTAAGTGACTTTTAACAAAAGGTAACTACAATAATAACTCTTCTATTTTTAAAATAGAAAACGTAATACAAAAAAATTAAACTTATATATGAAGTAAATAATTTTGTATTTCAAAAAGCAAGCATTTACTTTACAATCAGTAGGGGAATACTCAAACAGAAGATACATTTAATTTTAGATAAAAATAAACAGAACTTGTATAAAAAATAAATATTTTAAAAGAAAAAAATGAGCACATTCCACCAATGATCAGTGTTAACATACATGAAACACGCATCTGGCTACTTACCTTTTGTGAAGAGGAGTAAAATGTTCTAAAATAACCCCTGAAGAGAAGGAGAAATTGTACATGGCTGTATATTTTGTTAAACAGTATATTGCTAAAGAATTTTAAGTCATGATTCAACTTTACTGAAATATTGAGAAAATTCCATGTAGAAAATTTATGAAGATCAGATAACATATTTAAGAAGTGATACATGAATGAATTGTCTACACTAATTCTATACAACATTTTTATTTGGTTATTGAAAAACACATTACGTAATCAATGATGAGTAATATAAAAGAACTAAAGATCACTAAAGATTTTTTGTAGCAATATAAATAGGAGCAAATAAGTAAATATTTTATTCTGAATGTACATAATACTCATAATATACATAATGTGTACATAATAGATAATATCAGGAATGGGTATACTTCACAAATGGAACCACCTTATCATTTTCCTGAATGCATCAAAGGAAATCATGGTAATACTTTGATTAGGGCAGCATCGTAAAATACACATTAATTATAAAATAAATGTTATTAAAGTTCGTATTAATTATTTAAAATATAATTCCGTGAAATATTGTTAAATAAAATATATGAAGACAATAAATGTTAAAAAATAACTGCAAACATTCTCACTTCAGAAGGTATTAATGAAAATTATTGGTGCTCATAATTATGTACATTTTGAACAGGATACAGAAAATTCAGGTTTTTAATTTTTTTTAATTACTGTTATTTATAAATATTTTAATTGTATTTAATTAAAGTGGTGAGAAGATTTTATAAACTGTAGCATAAGAAGACTCTTTCTCATTAGCCAATTCATTTCTGATACACCAAAAAGTTCTATTTTGGTTTGATCCATGTGGATATTATTTTTCATGTGACTAAATTTTTTTTTTTTTTTTTTTGTAGTAAAGATTCCATATTCTTAAATATAAACACATGGATAAGTTAATATTTTTAATAAAAATGAAATGGCATTCTTTAAATTAAAAACAGTACTGTACTGTTTATGGTTTATTTTAATGGCTTATTCAAATGCTAGAAATACAAAAAAGGCAACCAATCCAAAACAGTCAAGTAAAATAGTCAATGGCAATAGTCATGTATCAATGATACCTTAAAAAATAGTTATTTAGTTACTGAGGTGCTCCTCAAAAAAAAATAATTGGAAAGAATCCTTTTGAATTTTTTCTTTTTGTGATGACTACCCACTTTTTCTGATCTTATACATGAGAAAGCAAATGGAGAAGAAAGACATAACAAGAATGGAAAGAAAAAATTAAAAATTTTACAGAAGAGGAAAATAATTGATCTCATTGTACTTAATTAGAAACACATAGTATACAGTATTTTCAAAAACAAAACTAATGTATTACACTTGTTATTTCCAAAGCTCAAATCGATTTGATTGTATTAAATAAAAATGATTAAAATAAATTTAATTTGTGTAAATAGTTGTTCAATAAAGACAAATTACCTAAAAAAAAAAAAAATTATAAAATAATTTAAGATAATTTCTAGTTACATTTAAGCACTTTCTGTAGTCGTTATTCTTATTTCACTGTTAAAGAATTGTTCACTTTGGTGTAAGTCATTCTTTTACTGCAGTATTGATCTGCTCATAGTTGCCAAATTTGACACAAAAGCTGTTTGAGGCCCAAAAAAATTTGATGGTGTGAGATCAGGACAACAATTTTAACAATTTTTAATATTTTAACATTTTACATTTTACAATTTTGAATATTTTAACATTTCTTTAGTGGTATGAGATGGACATTATCATTCAGAAAAATCTGAGAGAAAACTAGAACATTTCTTCCATAATCTAGAATTTTATTTTCTAGCAAGCCACAGTAGTAATCACTGTTATTCCATGTAACTATAATGTACTAGCAGACCTGGCAATGCTTTGCTATTGCTAGAATTGAGTGTGTGTGTGTGTGTGTGTGTGTGTGTGTGTTCATTTAATTATATATATATATATATTTTGAAAGTTTGATAAAACATTAAAAACTGAACATTTAGGAACTTCATAAAATTTAACCTTTCATGTATATATAACCTTTTTTTATATATATAAAAGAAAATCTGTTTTGTATATTTGTTTTTCTTTTGTAAAAGTCTCGACACCGGCACCACCATGTATAGTTGTTGCAAAAGTTTTTCTTTCATGTAGTAATACGTATTCTGAATATGAGCCAAATCGGTCTGTACACATGTACACTGAACACATTTCAAGTGATGCCATTAATTTGAAATAAACAAAAGTGGCTATAAAAATTCAACTGAACAACTGATATTTTTGATGTCAGGACTGCCAAATAAAATTTCAGTTTTTTTTTATTAAATAGCTATTCCATTGTTGCTGTTTATCTTAAAACTACCCTCATATTACAGTGTTCCACAACATTATGCTAACAGAATGGTTATGAAACTTAAAATACACTTTGATCAAAATATTAATAAAGCAAAAGAGTGAGCTAGTAATAGCCTAGAAACCCAACAAAATTTGTTGGGCGTCATTAATCTTAATATCATACTTACGTGTAGTTTTTTAATGATTTGTACAACATATTAAAGTATTAATTGTACTTAATCATTCATAATATGTCAACAATTTTTACAAGCAGCTGCCACTTTCTTCCACAGGGATTTGTATTTTAACACATGAAGCAGAGATATTAAATAATGACAGATAAATCTCAAATTAATGCTGTCTCAGTAGCATTAATTTATCAGTATGGTAAGCAGCAATTTTATAACATGTAAATTTATTATTAACTAGATATTCTATTGTAATTATTTTTTTTATAAGATAGAAATTTTTTATAACATGGTAAAAGGATGCTCTATAAGCAACTCTGTTTTATAATATGTAAAGTTTCTTTATCATGTAAAACTAGGTGATTTCCATATGATAAGTACTATTGAAACACAATTCATATTTCTGTAATTTACTTACTAATACAATAGCATCCTCTAAAAATTCAGCAGATATATTTCTGAACACCATGTTGTCTTCATTAACCTCCCTGAAATTGATAAAATGATTATAAAAGCTGTATAGTGTATACTGATTGATATTAAATAAGTTGATTTATGTAGTATCAAAACTTAAAATAACTTTCATACCATAAAGTTTTTTTTAACACCTTCCTCTTTAAAGAAAACTAAGATTTTTGTCTACTTATGTTGGTTGTAAGAATGGGACAAACAATATAATTAAATATGTACTTAAAGGAATAAAAACATTTTATTAACAGCATTTATTAAACAAAAATGATATAATAAATAAGTATATAGAGAGAATAGATGAGTAAACTGCATAGCAGTAAGTGGTATCGCTAAGTAAGTACAGGGAATTATTTCTTTAGTTTAGATGAATAGATTAAAAGGAATGAGAACTATTTTCCAATGTTTCACGTGTTCAGTGATAATATGAAGGTAAGGTAGGAGAATTATTGTTAACTGAATATATATTTTTTGCTTTTACATTAACAGCTTTTTAATTTTTTTTAATTAACAAATGAATGCTAGTTAAAATTCAACTAGTCGTAAAATAGCATTGTGCATTCATTCTCTGTGATTTCATTATTGAAAAAGTTTACAGCTTGCTTAAATAATATTTAAAATACAGAAATCTTCTTTTTAATATATTATTGAAATTATTACAGTGCTCAAAGAATCAGTTTGAAATTATTATAACCGTACAAACACTGCTAAAATGAATATTCAAATGAAAAAAATCAACATTGTTAATACATTTAGAAGGACGTCTCTCAAATTTATTTTTACAATTTTTAGCATTTGTATGCAAATTTTTCTGAAATTATCACTTTTCCGATCCAGTTAGTATGTTTGTTTTTCTGATGATTAAAGAGAAACTTCTCAAATTTGCGTTTAATTTTAATTGACATTATTTAACCAATTTTCTTAGAATTAAGATTCTCTACAAAGTTAACGAAATTTTTATTTGTAAATTAATAAAATTAGTTTATTTCAAACCTAAAAAAGTCTAATTTCCGACAAAACCTTTTAGTGTTTTATCGTTTTTTTTTAAATCTAAGTGATATAGGTCTGAGACCAGTTTCTCATTTCTTAAATCAAAAACAATGAGGATGCAAATTTACCCCCTCGATTTGTGCCCCAAGAATTTTAGTACGATCAAGTCGTTCGAGAGAATGACGCCGGCGAGAGTTTGTCCGACGGCGGAAACACCGAAGACTTATTTACTCTGACCAACTCGCAAATCGACATTTAAAAATTTTTTAAATTGTTTAAAATATAAAAAAATAATAATTTTAAATAAAGCTACATATCATCGCAGAAATAGACGTTGTTAATGAATATATAGGTTGAACTGTGTAATTTTTGTTATACTAACCCTGGGTTTTTTCCTAACCCGTTTAAAAGATTACAATAATTGGTAAAATTTTTATTTTACAATTAGAACTATTTGGTGGCGCTGCGGTCGTGATATTTCGAAAAATTGTATTTATGTATTAAAAAAAAAAAAAAATAGTTATTATAAAACTTGAGTGGAATATTTCTCTTTAACTTAGGTTTAATTTTTTTCAATGCATTTGGTAAAATCTTTTAAACTTGATCGTCAAGCTAGCTAGCTACATAGTATTAGTTTCATATGTAATTTGAATTATAATTCTCATTCTTAACAATATTAACACAAAACAAAAATACTTAATTTGAAGTTTTTACCTTTGAATAAATAAGTAAATACTAACAATAATGAGTAATATTTAATGTATTTTTGTTTTGTCTTTGTTAGGTTGATATTGTACATATAATACACGTCCAATTCTTAAAATAACATAATTATAAAATGAAATACATTCTAGCAAATAATATAATTTTAACATTTTTTTAGTCATCGATGATATTATTTATCGTGGTTAAAAAACGCCTGAATATGATAAGTTGGACAACTTCCTAAACGTTTGGTAATTTTCGTAATAATTTCGGAACATTTTCATGATATATTGCTTAACAGAGAACAGTCTAGAAATTTAATCTTCCTCAAAACTTCATTGAAGATGAATTGACTTTTTTCTGGTATATCTTAAGCATTTGTAAGTCAAACAAATAGCCGAATAAATACAATAAGTTTTTGATATTTCTAATATTTTAATGAATAAAAATACTTTTGTGTCTAATTTTGAAATTAGAAAAGCGTTACTTTATAATCTTGAAAATTTTTTTACAGCTCGCAGTATTAGCTACATTCGCTCCAAATATTTCGTATAAGTATTGCGCAACACTTCTCGGTTTCGTAAACGAATTATTGTTTAAGCATAATAATAAATTCTGAGATTTTTCGGCAGATTCTCGTTGAAGCATTGGTATTAGCTGCATTCCACCTAATGGAAAATTGATCAAGAAACGGTTAAATCCTCTCTTTTAAATCATTATAGATAATAAAAAAAAAAAAATACTACTACAGTTCATTGTTGTTATTAAAACCCTGGAGAAAACAGAAACGTTGAAAGTTGGATACAGCATACATGCAGTGTCATTCCAGAGTTTACAACATTGTTTACCAAAAGCAATGGCATACCATGAAAGACTAGTGGAAATTCAAAAGGCTTTTGAGCATATTGAGGTAATTATTAAACAAATAAAAGAGTACAAAAAAGACTCTGAAATAATCGATGAATAATTAGAATGTTGCCTTATTGAGGCCGATGAAGCAATGAAAAATTACGGAGAACCTGACTATAGAAATTGATTATAGAGAACTTGGAAGATTTTGAGATGGATAATATTCTTGCGCAATTAAATGATTAGAAACGTATACTTGATACAGTAACAAAATGAGTAGAAAACGATAAAGAACAAATTTTAGTATTTTTGGTTAGTGGTGAAGGAGGGACCAATAAAAGTTTTCTTATCCATCCAATAAGGTGTTTGGTTAGACAATAATTGAATAAAAGTGTTTCTGTAACTGCTTCAACTGGTATCGCTGCGTACATTATCAAAGGATTAACAATCCTGACCTTTTCAACTGGCTATAGAGCATGATGCTACCCAAAATACAGACCATTGTCAGAAATGGCATTGAAATCAATACGAGAAAACTTGAAACAACACTCCTTTAATCATCATTGATAAAATTTTGATAACCAACATAACTTTCATTTATATAAATTTTAGATTGTGAAATATTAGGCACTTCTGATGAACAAGATGCATTTTATTATTTGGAGATGTGTTGCAACTTCAACCAGTGCGTTAAATCAAACTTGCATCAAAATTACTTCAGATGAAACCAACTAATCCCTAGGATCATTTGGCTCCTTTGATTTATGGAAGATTCTTTTCCATTACGATGAACTGAATATCAATGTGCGACAAAAAAACGATTTATTATATTCAAATGTGCTATCTCGAATTAGAATCGTTTAACTGAACAATGACAATCTAAAACAACTTAATTCTAGAAAATTTGTTTACAAATTTTCCACTATAAAAAATTTGACTACTATAAGAATTTGCATCCAAATAAACTACCAGCAGATACGTTGTCTTCTAGCAACTCGTTACATATATTAAGACGCATCTCTTCTGAAGAATGAATTAGGTGATTATGATTCATTAGACTGTGCAACCTTATTGAGGAAAAAATCAATAAAGCTTTTTAAAGTCAGATGATGAAAATTGTTCACTGGAGGTCTTCCACAGGTCGTTATTATAAAAATAGGTGATCAAGTTATTTTGACTAGAAATATTGATTTATCTCAAGGATTTGTTAATGGTACCGTAGGTATTATAAAAAGTATAAAAAAAATTTGATGATAAAAATTATGTTCAATAAGTAACAATTACTTTATTTCTTGAAGAAGAACATACAGTTGAAAGTATTTGAATTTATGGACAAAGTTTTCGTCATGCAGAAACAATTTTCTATATGTTTAAGCTATGCTATCACCATATATAATTCACAAGAAAGGAGTGTAAAAAATGCCTTCGTACATGCTGGTAATAATATTTTACAGTTGATCAAGCGTACTTCCTTTTTCAGGAACGTCTATTGAGGGATTGCGTTAGATCAGTTTTGATCCATCTTCGAGCAAGGTCAGTTGAAGCATTAAATGAATGCCTGATATTCTAGTTCTTGAAGAGGGAAAAATGAATTTAAAAATAGTCGAGGATGATATTTGGATTATGCCTAAACATATCAGTGATTGCCAGAAATCGACAGATGCAAGAGATATAAACCACGCCAAGTGATAGAACCGTAATGCACGGATTATCTAATAATGATTCAGTTATTCAATATTTGTTTAAATCTGCATTATTAAAGAATGAGATCCTGAAATTATTGAAAAATCAAATTACATACGTCACTTAAAAATGATACAAATAGAGCAAAAGACATGAGAATTTCAATATTCAACGACAACAAGATGCTGTTGAATTTTTCACATATTTAATTTATGATTATTTGTGCAATTGATAAATGTAAGTATGCTTCAGAGCACAAAGAAAATAATTTAGTTCATTTTACTGAAAAATTCATGTCGAAGGTAGATGTGCTGATAATGTAAACACAGATTTCATACATAGAATGGAAATTCATTCTTTAGGAAAATGTTTCATTCAAATAAAATTATTCGAAAACGACGCACTAAATTTACGCAAAATAACTGAAACTATAGGAATGTTTTTTTTCTTATTTTTGGCTATAGAATAAATAAACCGGGTGGCAGAAAAGTAAATACATCAACAAGTAACCTTTTTTAAAATTGAGAACTGGATTCGGTTTGCGGATTCATCATTTTACATAGGGGCTAATTCAATGAACTTATTTGACTCTTTTTGATTTATCGGTGAGGGGGTGGATGAAGGGCAACCCAATAATTTCAAATGGGACCAATGGTAATTTGGTAAATCATTTTAAGTGTTCAAAACGAGAATAATGATATAATTAAAACTAAATTCTGATCACCCAGTCCAAAATGGCGGCCAACAATGTGTTTTAATAACTACATTTGCATGCTCCCCTTTAATTTTTGTAAGAGTATCCAGCCTTCAGTGAAGGCAGGGGCGGATCAAAAATGTTAAATGGGAATACAGTCATGTGATATTTATTTCAATGGTCTTTGCAATACAAGAAAAGCAATATCAAAAAAAATTAAATTCTGACAAATCAAAAGTGACCACATTGTTATCACCTTAATAAAAAATTGAAAATATTATTAAAATTTTAATATTATTAATTCAATTATTAATTAAAATATTATTAATTCACCTTAGTCTTTAATTTAAAAAACATAATTATGTACTAATTAATTTATTCATTTTTAATATTAAAATCTTATTTCATAAGAAACTTGCTTCTAACAACTGATAAACAATTAAAGGTAAGTTACATTTTTTTTAAATATATATTCATTGTTGATTTTGTGATAAGTAGCTGTGATAACTGCAGTAGTGTTATTACTGGATGAAGTTTTGTTTTATAAGGTTAAAAAATGTTAACTACTAAGATCAAAAAATAAACTTAAACAAAGTTTATTTTTTTCAAGTCAAGAAAGAATAATTTTATTTTAAGAGATAAAGGAAAACCATTAAACATTAAAACATACATTTAATGCACAGCATCCTAATCATACAATTTACAGGACTGTAGTCACAAATTTAATAGAAAAAGTCAGCGCACTAGTAGGTTTTGGTGATAACCCACCAGCTTGGTCTATTGGTTAACTTGTCATTGTAAATCAATTCATTTATGCTAAGGTTCAAATTCTAGTAAAGTAACTACTTTAATACAGATTTGAATACTAGATCATGAATACCGGTGTTCTTTGGTGGTTGGGTTTCAATTAACAGCATATTTCAGGAATGTTGACCTGAGACTGTAAAAGACTACACTTAATTTACATTCATATATATCATCCTCTGAAGTAATACTTTACACTGGTTCTGAAAGCTAAACAGAAAAAGAAAGTAGGTTTTATATGTACACATGAAGTTATTAAAGAAAGAATATTAGCAGAAATTTCTGTTAATAATCAACAAATCGGGAAGCGCGATTGCACAAAATAATTTATCTAGTTGGTCAATGCAAAAGTATATAAAAAAACATGCAACCATGCACACAAGATTCATTTAGTACAAGAATTTAATGATTTTGATACGAGAATTGAAATCACTGAAATTTTGACACTGAGATTAACATGAACTATTTCATGCTTCAACATACCCAGCATTCAGAGCGGTTAAATGTATTAGCTGGAATAACAGATGACATACTTCTTGGACCATTTGTCATTAATAGTAACTGAGATGGTGATATGTACTATGCCTTGCTGAACGATCAGATAATTGCAACTCTCAACAATTTGATTGAGATAGCTCATAGACCAAACAATCAACCTTTATTCATGAAAGATGTGTTTTTCCAAATAGATGGTCCTCCTCTGCACTATGTTCACAACATGAGAAAGGCGTTGAACCAGCAATTTTAAAATTGTTAGATTTGATTGACATGGTACTATGGAATGGCCAGCCAGATAACCTGACCTGAATCCCCTTGATTTCTTCTTGTGGGGGATATTTAACTTCTACCATTTATAGCTCACAGCCAACTTCTCTCAAGAATTAAGGGAACACAATTAGACAATGCAGGAAGATTTCACCAGAAACCTTTCACAATTTGGGAAGCTTTAGACCAGCATTTGTTTTACTGCATGGAAGAATGGGAAGAGCAGTTTGAACATTTAATATTCGGTTTTAACATTTAATTAATTGCACATGAAAATTAAATAAAATTCTTCAAAACTGTAAATTTAATTAAAAGAAAAAAATTAAGTTTAATAAACTTTTTCAATTTTTAATTAATAGTTAATTATAGTTTAAATTGTAAGAAATAAATCTTTTTCGATACAGTTTGCTTGTCTTGCCTTCATATCAAATAACCATATGTCCTATGTAATATTTTTAAAATGCCACTGCCCCTCCCCTTGGATCCATTCTGAAGGCTGAATACTCCTAAATAACAAAACAAATAAAGGGGAGCATATAACCGTAGTTATTAAAACAAACATTCTGTTGGCTGCCATTTTGGATTGGGCGATCAGAATTTTATTTTAATTGTAATATTTTTCTGATTTTGAACTGGGTTAAAATGATATATCAGATGACCATTGGTCCCATTTGAAATTTCTAAGCTGCCCCTCAACCACCCCCCACAAAACTCAAAAGAGTGAAATATACATTCATTGAAGTAGCTCCTCGGTACAATGATGCATGTCGAAAACTGCATTTAATTATCTCAATCATATAAAAGTACAAAGGGATATGCTTGTATTTCAGTCACCTGGCATGGTCACCAAGCATATATATATATTTAATGTTATCAGATTCAATTTTTTAAAATTACATTTGTTTATAAAAAATAATTAATTAATGTTACTTAATTTTCTTAATCTACAGAATTTTACTTAATAAAAAGTAGAAAAACTTTTTTAAACTTTATTGCTCACTAAAAATTCTTTCAATAAACACCAAAAAAAGTAATTTACTCATTGAACAATTTGCACTATCATACTGAGTAAAACTGAATGAGTAAAACTTATTATATTGTATGATCTATTTGATTATGAGAAATCTAGCCAATAATTAATTTTATTAATTACTGTATTTTAATAACTTACCAAATATTACTCTGCTCATCTGTAAGTATCCTCAGTAGAAACTTTCCATCACAGTTTGGTACATTGGTTTGAGGTACTATTATGTAGTCTCCAGGAGGAAGAGTAAAAAATGTTACTACCTCTCTTGCCACTGAATGATTGGTTACATCCAGTGGTTTCTGCAAAATACCATAAGTTAAAACCAGATTACAACATACATAAATTTATATAAACTAATTTAGCCTCTTCAACCTCTTACATGTAGTTGTATTCCTGATTGTGTGAGTATTAATCTTAAAATGTAAATGTGTTCTAAATTATTACGAGCTCCACTCATGAAGATACTCCCCTCAATAGAATCTACTGTAATTCATTACCCACTTCTGTAAAGCTTCTGTAGATGAGCAATCAAAAATTTTAAACTGTACAAAGGTAAGGAAAAGGAATAGGATATACACAACTTCCAAAATATGACTCAAATATCCATATTAACTCTTGATGGCTATGATGTTTCAAAAAGAAAAAGTAAATTAATTTAACTTTAAATTAGCAACATGGATTGACTGAATTCACACACTATATTTAACACTATTAAAAAGTAAAATAGAGTTGAAATTGATCCAAAATCACCTAAACATAAAGAAAATGAATGGAGTAAAATTTTTATAACAAAGTTAATACTCAAAACAAAACCTTTCCAAAAGCTCTTGTAAAGCCTGGAGTTAATGAACATAACAGTTAATCAGAAATGAGAGACATACATACAGTTAATGTAAAAAGTTCAAAACATACATAGCAAAATAAAGGAGGATCAGAACACTTGTGCCCGCGAAGGGATGATGAATAGTATTTTTCATTATTGGAGTAAAGACTATTACCAGAGTTAACAAAACTTCAGTCTAATACATCTGCTGTGGTTTAGCAAGACTTTGCATGATGTAAGTTTCAAAAAAATGTTAACTGAATTTTTTTCAGAACAAGTAGATCAAACTACTTGACTGATTTGGAAATGCAGTCATGAGAGGTTACATGGTATTTTCCTGGATTTGAAAGATTTACAACTTGCTAAATGGGTTTCCCTATCGGCATGTTATGGAATTTCTTTCTAGACATGGAGCTTTTAGACAAGTTGGCTTTATTAGCTCAGGTTTATGTCTGGAATGTAGAATTGATGTAGCGGTGTGTACTAGAATAATTAATTCTCTCCTGAATTTGTAAGTAAACTAGAAGGCCAAAAGAGAATGGGTTATAGTTGTTGGCTTTCTTAGGTTTGTGGCCCTGCATAGGATGGCTGAAGGGGTTTCATGTTCCAATAGCTAGAAAAGCAGCCAGGGTGGCTAGGAGCATACTTGGACACTTACTTTAACAAGATAGGCATATTCGCATCAAGCCCTGGTTAGTTTAAATGCTCGTCATTCCTATGTGATGGAGCTGTATGTTGAAAGGTGAAGGCATTGATGTTGCTTCCGGGGGAACAGACCAGAACAGAAGTGTGATGAACCAGAGATCTTGTGATATAGCTGTATGTGGAAGAGTGAAGCACTGACCTTGCTTCTAGGAGCAGACCAGACCAGACCAGAGGTATGATGTGCCAGGGACTCTGTGATGGAACTGTGTGGAGAAAAATGAAGGCATTGATCTCATTCTCAAAAGTGGATCAGATCAGAGAAAATTTTTTTGAGAAATAATTTTTGTTGACTTATGAAACGTATCTGGGGCATTTATAGGACAAATTGTCATTGCTGCAATCAACAATCTAAGAGGTATGAAAATTTTCATGTTACTTTCTTTTAGAAAGTTTCTTTCATGTTAGTTGCAGAAGCTTGCACAACAGAAAGAGATTTGTTGTCACTGCGCAAAATATCAGTCTTTAAATTAGTTTTCAAAGAATCAATGAACAGTCTACATTCTTTACCGTTATGTTCATGACAGCAGAAATATTGTGACATTAAACTACTTTTTTCAAAATCTTAAAAAATTTCCTAACAATTACGAAAGAAACACACTTTAGTGTTATTATGGAAAATATTCCAGCTTTTCAGCCTATTTCCCAAAAGGTCGGCTTGTTTCTTTGACAAGTTCGAAAGTAAGATCATCTTGCTCCTTATGTCAAACTGCAGTGGCTACCTCATATTAATATTCTTATAATGTTAGATGTGATGGATACAGTACAAGTCCTTGACATGAGACCTTATAGCAGATGGTAAATTGAGATACTGCACTGTGTGTTTGGATTTATTACTTTAACTTTAAAAAGATAAAACAATCTGACAAATGGTCTTATGGTTCATGCCCATCAACAGTATTGCAAAATTCATATGAGAGGCGCAGTTTAAGATTTTTTAACTAGTGAAATGAAACTTAGTAGTTCTTTGAATGTCAAATCCCCACACAAGTGACAGAAGTTATCCAGATCATTTATGCACTTCCTTGGCATATGTATTGATTAACAAAACACATTTAATACAGTAACTATAAATCACAAAACAGAATGAAACCATAGTATTATCAACATAACTTACCCCTAAAAAAATACTAGGGTTCCACAAAAGCAATATACAAAAAAAATTGTTGTCACACAAAAATGATGGATCATGGAAAAATTCTGATCTCATTTTAAGAATTCGGCATATAAAGTAATACAATAAAACTTTCATATGCCAAAAAATTGTGTTGATTACTGTTTTACAAATAAGAATGTCACTGAATTCATGAACAAAAAAAGGGATTTTGTCCCCACTCAAATACCATCAGAAGGTATCTTAAATACCTAAGAGATATTAAATTATGTGAATCATCTACCACACTGAGTAACTTTTGAGTAAAGTTTTGAGATATGGTAAACACAAAAATATAGAAATCAACATGCCAAATTGTATCCAAATCAGTTCATTCAGTCTGGAGAAACCATACAAAAAAGACCAATATGAAATTTACTTCTAGGTGAAATCAAATTCCAATGGTTCAGAGATTATAGAAAATTTATTTTAATTTTAAATTAAGTTTGTCCCTAAGACTGGTTAGAGAAATTAAATTTTGCATTTATAAGAAAATACTCTTCTTATTTTTATTCAAACTTAACCTCTTACAACAGGCTATAAATATAATTGTAATTTAACACTTAACTCACCATCATTGAGTTAATAGCAGCTAAATAATAGTTAATTTACAGCTAAATTAAATCTAATTAAGGAATACTTACCTGTTCACCAACAAACTGTGGTGTCAACCTTGGCATCGAATGAGGAATTTCATATACTGCAAATCCTATTGCATAAAGAGGTTTTTTTCTTTTCACATCTGGTTGGGTTTCATAAAACTGAGTCACAGAAACAACAACATGGCACTTATTACTTGAACTCCGAGGTATTTGAATATGGAACTGAGGATTCATGGCTGTTGTATCTGAAAATTTAAACATTGATGGATTATTATTTTTCTATTTATATTATAACCATTATTATAGTTTTCATGTTTATTTATTTTACAGTTGCATTTAAAATTTTTTTAAAACCGTATTTATAAGAACTATTTTTTTAAATAAAATTGTAAATATATGATTATTTAAGCATAAACACAAATATATTTTAACTGGATCACTTGATATTTTTTAAAAAGTATATTACACATAAAAATTGATGCATCAAAATAATTTACTTTTTCATAAATATGTGCTGTTAAGAAGAATGTAATTAAATTTAACAAACCCAATGCAGTTTTAAAGAATTAATTTTGTTTTTACATTTTTATTTCTCTACCTTCTAAAAAAAATAATTATTTTTGAATCCATGATGGATTTAATTGGTTCTTTTTAGTATCAGTTAGAAAACTGGTATAAATTGATGACAGGACAACACTTATAAACACAAATTTATGCCAACTTCATGATTCTACTTTTGTTCTTTTAATTTTAATGTTTATTATTACTACTTTGGACATGCAATTAAATAATAAATGCTTAAACCCTTGTCTGGAATTGAACTAAAACAACTGATTTAATAAACAGTATGCTAACCAATATACCAACTTTTTCCTTTCTTTTTCCTGTTTAGCCTCCGGTAACTACCGTTTAGATAATTCTTCAGAGGATGAAAGAGGATGATATGTATGAGTGTAAATGAAATGTAGTCTTGTACATTCTCAGTTCGACCATTCCTGAGATGTGTGGTTAATTGAAACCCAACCACCAAAGAACACCGGTATCCACGATCTAGTCAAATCCGTGTAAAAATAAAACTGGCTTTACTAGGACTTGAACGCTGTAACTCTCGACTTCCAAATCAGCTGATTTGGGAAGACGCGTTAACCACTAGACCAACCTGGTGGGTTAACCAATATACCAACTGGCCAGCCAGTTGTACACATGTCATGGTTGATAATCTTTATTATAATATCTAAGTTTTCTTCATTTACCATTTTTATGTGAAGGGCTAATGCCAACAGAAAGAATTATGGACACAAAGATTCTAACACCATTATGCAAGAAGTGATTAGGTAGCAAAATCCAACAAATGTTTGAAAGTATTGATAGGAGCTAAGAATTTAGTAAACATAGATGGAAAACTTAGTACAACTAAGTACATCAACTAATTCCCCACATATTTCATAAACATTAAAAGATCTCATTCTTACCAATATAACTGGGACCACCACCAGCATTATATCCTGTACGCCAACGTCGCCTGGCTAATACTGCTCGCCATGGCTGTTTTGACTGAAGAGCTGGTTCACTCATCCAGTCATCAGGACCGATATGAACAAGGTCTAAATGTGTAAAATGACGAGCAAAGTCTTCAAAGGACATCCTGTAAACAAACACGCTGTGATGCTTCTACTACAACAAAATTAACAACCACACCTATGCATAATATAACATGTTCTGCATAAAACAATAAAACTTGCTAACACTTTTCTACCCAATTTAAATTGTTCAATCAACTTAATGGCCAGTATGATATTTTCTATGTCAGGGGTGTGATTTGAATGTAAGACAGTTTCAGTTTATTCTATTAACTTGTTTATCCGCTGCCATTTGTCTCTTAATAACTGAATGACAGGGGCGTATTCAGCTCAAAACAGAAGGAGACAGCTTTCTGAAATTAATTTCTTTTATGTGGGAAGGGTAGTCTATGAGGGGGATGCTATGTAATAATACACAATAATGAAAGGAAGAATAAAATATTTATTTAAAAAAACTATTTTGTTACAATAGTTTGTGAGGATTAAATTCAGATTGTCTAACTACAGTTTCAAATAATTTGCTAAACCCATTGTCAGTGAATGCTAAACATAGCTACCCATTTAACCTGATTCCACCAATGGTGCTTCTTAGTCACGTTTTAATTCAACAAAGGGAGCTACATGAACTAATAAAATGAAAGTGTTTTAATATCCATTTGTTTGAAAAAACAAACCTTACTCATAAAAAAACTAAACTCACCAAAATTCTCCATCATTACGGACACGCACACTTAAGAGCTCTTTATCTCTTTCTGAAAGACCATCCCACTCCCATGATCTCTCACTCCATGGACCTGTCCATTCTCCTCTGCCCCATGGATTTCTTAACCTGACTAGTGGAGTTTCACCTAAAGGTCCTCTTACCCTTGCAAGACCTGTTATGCTGTAAGCAGTTTGAGTCATTAAGCCATTACGCAACCTTAATTGTCTTTTATTCTCTTTCTCCTGTAAAGAAAGTAAAAATTAGCTAAATAATTAAAGTCAATGTCATAATTTTATAAATGCAAGCAATTAACAAATGTAATTAATTATAGGTGTTTGAAACAATTTTTAACAAATAACAAATTTACCTTCTTAGTAGCTAAATAAAAGCAATAGAAATTTAATTATTTTTACAGTATATATATATTTTATTAATCCATTCTAGATTTAATCATAAAATATATGTTAAAAAAATAATTTTTATAGATCTTTCTATTACTTAACTCTTTTTTGTATTCATATAGAACTATTGAGATCTTTTTCTGTACATAAGACTATTATTAGTAGTTTAAATGTATAATGCAATTATTATTCTTATGTAATTTCAAGTGATACAAAACCATATTTCGTTCTTATAATGAGATAAATTTGATAAAAAAAAGGAAACAAGTATAGCTATATATTTAATAAATTATGTGTAAGTAACCTGATATGTAAATATTCCATAAAAAAAAAAACATATAATCTTTGTAGAAGTAGAATGTCAACCTTAAAGAGATTAAAATGACATATTTATAACACTGATCAGTTTACTAGCACATCATAAATAAACATAATGCAGAATAAAACTGCCAAACTAATATAATCAGGAACTCACTGGATTAATACTGGCAATGAGGAGGCTGGACCTTGGAACAGCACTATTCAGTACTTGGTAAGTTAGGTAACGGTCCTGATTGCTTAGTCCAAAGCTCTGAACAATTCCGCCTGTAAGGTCTTGTAGTGCTCGTGTCGTAGAACCTCCTACTGACAAGTTCTCGTAACACCCGTATATTCTATAAAATAAGCATTGACAGAAAAATAAAAAAAATTATAAAAAATAATTGCTTATAGAGAAATTAGACATATTTAAATATAGTGAATTAAACATAAGCAGTTAAGTAAAACAATAATAAGATACACCTTTAAGGTAAATAGGTAATAAGAAAAAAAATATAACAATTAAAATAAAACAAAAAAAAATTATTAGATTGAAATTATGATTTGTGTCAATTTTGGTTCTAGCTATAGAGAAAGCAATAATTACTAAAAAGTACATGATCAGAAATCTAAATATACAGTATAACTTTTGGTTTTTCACAATTAGAAAACCAAAATGTTACCTCTGTACATTCTACAAGCCTAATTCAACACCACAACAACAATATTACATTTTAATTTTAATTTGTAGTATTATGTTGTTATCAATATTTCTTCACGTTAATTTTCTGGATATTGATAGCCTATTAATTGATTCCCATCTAGTAACATACATTACATTTTATTGCTGCTTGATTTGTTTGATGAGCAAAGAATCAAATTAGGAAAGAAATAAGCTGAACAAGAAAGCAATGACTGTAGATATAACTTATACTGTTGACATACATTATGGTGCATCTGATATTTTGATCTAGAATTTCCTGTTTTCAAATTCCATATTCCTACCACAATTTCAAGCTTTTGTGAAAAATTAAAAAAAAAAACTTTTGATTGGTCAACAAGGCCACTATTAGGAAAAATTTAATACTTTATTTCAATGAAAATAGATTTTCTTTGAATGTTTTTTAACATTTATGAGAAACTGCAAAGAGCAGTTTTTTATGAAAACAAAAAATATTCTATGGAGTAATTTAAGAGGTCTTTCTTCAGCTGAGTGCTGGACACAGTCGAGCTCTCCGTCCTATTAACAAATGCAACCTCAGATTTCTTAGAGGACTGGCTGGTTCCATGTCTGCCACTGACCACTTCAGGATATCTACGCGGTTGCATTGGGGCTGAGGTCGGTTTCTGAGGTACAGTTATTTCTTTAGGCCTTGAGGCAAGATTTTTGAAATCCTCGATGGGAGCTTTAAAAGCCGCTCGGAAGAATTTGAGTCGAGGCAGTAATCTCTTCTTCATAACAGCACTAGTTCACTTGGGGTGTGCTAAATAGGAAGACAAGCCACCCAGTTCCGCCAAAACATCACGAGCCAAAGGAGCGGAGCTGACAGGCCTGCTCCTGGCTTGCAAAAACTCTTCAATAAGTGGGTTCATATGCTCCCAGGTGGTCACCTCTATATCTATTTCTGAACTATCGTCCGGATCAGTGTTCGAGGAAGTCGAAGGATAAAGCTCCGGCTAGGCTTCTTACCTACCTCACTAACATCTATCGTCATTGGAGAAGTCTTGACCTAACAGTATACGAACAAACTGCTCACTGTATTCCTTCTATTTAGAGATATTGGGCACAAACCCACAAGCATGAGGACTATCCGCAGCGAGTCACAGGCAGCTGGAAACCTTCTGTATTCTCCTGACACTCTTCACCTCTTCACCGCTACTGGATCAAATGTGTGAAACACACAATTACAGATTACAGCCCCTGCTCAAAAGAGCGCTAGCAGAACTAAGGGTAAAGGCCCCTTTGCTAACAGGAACTTGCGACCAGAAGTCATCACTCTTTTCACTGCGATGAGGCAAGTGCTCAAACAAATTGTGGCCAAATCCTCTGAATCCCTGTGAAAAGGGTATGAATCATCTTAACAGTAGGGAGCAAAATCGTTGTAACAGTTCTGCAAAACTGGAGAAGGTAAACACTCGAACACCAGCTCAAAAATAGCACTGAAAAAGATTTTCGTCAGCTTAAGCGACATGACAACCACATGGCAACCTTAAACGCAATCGGATATCTTCTGAATCACATTTGCAAATCGAATATTGTTCCTGGGTTTCGGCACCAAAATGTTCAGGTTGGCTATAGATATTCATAGTTTAAAATAACTATTACACCTGATATTAATAAAAAATATATTTATTACTGTTATGTGATACATCTTACTAATAATTAATACTTAAATAATAATAATAATAATAAAAGGGCTCATAACTAAATGAATTTCTAGTGTGTTTAACCTAACCGCACCGAGTCACTGTCTTTCACCGACTGTCCAGACACACACCAATACAGTTCGTTCTCCATTACTCTCACTTGCACTCCATCACCTCATAGGAATGTCTATCAACTCTAACGATATCAGCTGATTGATTAAATGAATTTTGATTTCAACATCATTAACTGCTAGTTCTATGTAAAGATTAAAAAGTAACAGGGATAGGGAACACCTTTGTTGGACTCCAATTTTTGTTGCTACTTCTTTCTTATGCTCTCCAATTATTACTGATGCAGTGCAGTTTCTGTAAATGTTAGCAATTGTTCTTCTATCTATGTACTTGAAACTTAAACTTTTTAAAATGCTGAACATTTTATTCCACCCTACGTTATCAAATGCCTTTTCCAAGTCAATAAAGGCCATGTATGTTGGTATGTTTTTCTTTAATCTTCCTTCTACTATTAATCTGAGTACTAATATTTCTTCCCTTGTCCATATACTTTTCCTGAAATCAAATTGGTCTTCTAACACTTCTTCCACACGCCTCTCAATTCTTCTGTACAGAATTCTAGTTAAGATTTCTGATGCATGAGTAGTTAATTATTCTGTATTCTTCACGTTTTTTTTTTGTCCTGCTTAATTTGGTATCATGACAGCACCCTGTTTGAAGTCTGACAGAACTTCCCCTTTTTTGTAAATATTATACACAAGTTTATATAATTTATCTATTGTTTTGACAACTGCACTGTGCAGTAATTCTGCAGATATCCGTATATCCCAGGAACTTTTCTGCATTTAATTCTTTAAATGCTTTATTAAATTCAGATCTTAGTATTGTATCTCCCTTTTCATCCTACTGGACTTCCTCTTCTTCCTCTATAACACCCACTTCTAATTCTTTTCCTCTGTGTAACTTTTCAATATATTCCACCCACCTATCAACCTTTTCTTTTGTATTATAAATCAGTGTACCATCTTTATTTAACACATTATTAGCTTTTAATTTATGTACCACAAAATTGTCCTTAACTTTCATGTATGCTCCATCATCTTACCAGTGATCATTTTCTCTTTCCACTTCTAACTACTTTTCTTTAATCCACTTTTTTTTTGCTAATTTGCACTTCCTGTTTATATTATTTCCTGACTGCTGATATTTCCTGACTGTTGATCACTAGTAGTATTCTTATACTTTCTAAGTTCATCCATCGGTTGCAATATTTCTTCTGATATCCAAGGTTTTTTACCTTGCATACATTGCAGTATCATCCCGCTTTTTCCATGTATATATTCTTTTTTTATGATTTTAAATTGGATATTTGCAATTACTAAATTATAATGCATGCAAAACTCAATAAGTCGGTCCTTTCTTTCATTCCTTTTGCCCAGCCCATATTCACCCACAAAATTTCCTTCCTACCCTTTTACGATGCTTGCATTCCAATTTCCATTTATTATTAAATTTTCATTCCCTTTTATGTGTTTAATTGCTTCATCAATTTCTTCGTATACATACCCTACCTCATCAGTATTGTGAGCACTTTAGGCATATGACATTAACAATTTTTGTTGGCTTAGGTTTTGATTTTATCCTTGTTACAATGATTCTATCGCTAAGCTTTTTAAATAATCTACTCTCTTCCCTATTTCTTGTTCATTATGAAACCTACTCCTGCCTACCATTTATTTGATGCTGAGTTAATTATTCTAAAATCACCTGACCAAAAGTTGTTTTCCTCTTTCCATCAAACCTCGTTAATTCCAACTACATCTACATTTAACGTATCCATTTCCCTCTTTATATTTTTGAACCTACCTTCCTTTTTTAGACTTCTAACATACCATGCTCCAACTCATAGAATGTTATTTTTTAATTTTCTGGTGATCCCTTCCTTAGTAGTACCCATCTGAAGATCCGAACGGGGGACTAGTAAGTATACTTCTGGAATAATTTACCAAGGAAGGCGCCTCCATCTTTGTTACATGAAAATGCAGAGAGATAAATTTTCTTGGAAAAATAAGCAGTTGTAGTTTTTCATTGTTTTCAGCTGCGCAGTTCTCAGAAGATTGAGTTTTGTTGATATGGCCGTTTAAATTCTCCTTAACTACTACTGAAAGAGCTGCTGCCCTCTTTCAGGAATCATTCCTTAGTCTAGTTCTCAACAGATAGCTTTTTGATAGGTGTGCATCTTCGATGCAGCAACTCCGTGTCACTGACCACTCAAGTCCACTCACAATCGGCAAGGTCTCATGATTCATGGAGGGAGGTATTATAATCTATCGCACTTTTGGGAAATAGTTCTTAATATTAATTATTATGTAAATGTAGATGGAACTTTATCAGACAGAGAAAAAGGGGATCTGCCTCTTTCATTTATAAAAAAATCCATTCTGACAAAGCTTCATCCGAAACTCCCCTGTCATCCGAATTAAAGCATAACAATGACTCATTTACATGTGACCTATGAGAACAACATTTGGATCCGTAAAGGAAATATGACATAGTACCAATATGTCCGACATTTACAGGAGATCAGGTTGCTTGAAACACTGAAGTATCGAAATGGTGAAAAAAATACCTCCCGATCTTCATCTCCAACTTATCGATCGCATATATACCATCCATGATTCAACGTGGCCACCCGAAGAAAAATCCTTAGATATCCACTTCATGAAGAACAAAAGAGAGAGAGAGCTCCCTATCTAACTACCCAAGCCACACGATAATCCAACTCCAAACGTCTCGTTCCATTAGGCCGGCCAAATTCCTTACCTGACTTTCGCCAAACAAAAATCGTTACCTGGCTTCGTAGTTCAGCCATTCGTAGTCCTATTATTTTTTACTCCATACCAATACACCATGAAATATTTTCTCTTCTAATTCAGAATTGGAACTGTGAGAGATGTCACATCCAATTCACAAGAACCTGCCTCGGATTTACAACCGACAAAAAATCGCAGTTCAGCCGCGCTCGACGTTTTCACCTGCGGAGATTTTTATTACCCAGAGACAACATATCCTCAACTCTCTTGATACAACGGTCCTCTTCCTTCAGCCTCCCCAAATGAAAGTTGTTGGCGGTCTGAATCTAGTGACCAATTTTTTTCCCCAAGTTGGGAGATAGGTCAGAAGACCTCTTTCGAGGTCTGACCTATCCTTCAGATCATACACCTTCAAGTTTGAGTATTCCATTTTAAAATGCTTTCAAATATATAAAACAAAAATAAATAAGGTTAAATGTTTTCAAAAAATTACTAAAATAAAAATAAAAATTTTAACACAATGGAGGAAAAATACTCAAGCATCAAATTTAAAAAACAAACACACAGAAATCTGAAAGACACATATTACAATATAAATAATGACAGCAAATTTAAAATAAAACGGACTTGAAATAACATTTGATTTATTCTTAAAACTCTAACCTGCAAATCCAATCCAATCTTAAAAAAGAGAAATAGTACGATCTCAATGAAAATCGGCCCTCAAATACGAGTTGCACCATATGGAGACCAAACTTTTACTCATTTAATTCAAATTAGGCAAAGTTTTAGACAAATTGGATTCACCGTCAACTTAGAAAGGTGTTGTAATTTACTTTGTGCATGTGATGTCTAGGCAGAGGTTATTTATGTAATAGAACAATTTTTTTTCATATGAAAATCAGAGAACTGATGACAAAAATTTGTTCAGGAAGATTTTTCAGAAAACAGGTAACTTTTATTATTTCTTTCTCTTAAATAACTTATGCTGTATTACATTTTACTTTTTTTTATTTTTGTAAAAAGTTTACTTACGTAGAATCAGATTAGTTTTTGATACCTTTGAAGATTGGTAATTTATTTACAGCTCTCCAGAAACTTACAAGAGTTAAAAAAAATGATTAATAAAGAGGTTTACTTAATTATAAAGAATTTAACTTTATGGAACTGTATTTTATTACTTAATACTTTTAAATATTGTAGCTCTTACAAACCAGAAAAATAAATATATTTATGTTGCAATTATACAGTTTCATTTGAATGGTAAATTAGCTGTGAACACTTCTTAATGTGCAGCTGTCAACTATCCATTTCTTTGTTTCATGTATAACATGAAAGAACCTCTTGTGTAGGTAACATAATTGGAATTCAGAATAGAAATCTATTCCATTGATACTGGGGGATGTCCATTGATACTGATAAGAATCATGTCGAGTGTATAATATATAAAAATTACATTTTCCTAACTTTTTTTATGTTTATTCAATTCTTATTCTTCAAGTCTTATATTCTATAATAATGATAAGTTTTTGTTACTGAAATATAAACAGATAAATAATTAAAAAATAACTATGGAAAAATTACAACTGTACGTTTTATTTAATTAAACATGACAAGAAAAAGATAATGTACAATCATTTTAACACTTACTTGGCATAAGCTTTTTCTAAAAGGGCAGCCCAGAACTCGGTGGGGTTTGTTGAATGTAAATAAATCAGTCTTCCACGATATGTAGGTAGTCTATCATCAATAAGTACTTCTTTCCACTCTCCGAAGTGCCAGAATCTAAACCTGGAAAATTAATAGTAGATTAAATTCCTTTTCACAAGAAAGACCTAAAAGGGCCAGAGAAAAATTAATTTTTGTCGTTAATTTTATACCAATTTTTCCGGTTATAGACAAGAAAGATTTAATGGCATTTTTATGGCTAGATGCACTTTTTTAACACGTCAGCTAAACTAAGAAATAAACTTTTTAAGTCATCAATACATAATATAAATCCATTCACTTATGCCTGCTGCTATGGGTATAAAACTTCTGATTTAATATTTCTGCCATGCTTATGTTGTGAAAATATCTCAAGTGTAAATAATATTCTAAAATTAAAAAACATCTAAGAATGACGTCACAACAAAATAGAAATTTCCCATTTAGTGTTAGTGCAAGTAGTTCTAATTATTTAATTAATTCTTTAATCAGCGAGGTTTTAATGTGTTTGGCATTTGACAGATATTTATTGTTTCTCGGAAAATTAAATGCTAAGAGAAATAAAACTTAAAACAATGGATAAAGGAAAGCTTATCCCTACTAATTTAATACAAAAATTTACCAAGAAGATTGTTAAATTTGGTGTTAATGGACAATGATATTATACCAAGTAATCATGCAAAGCAGGGTTTTAATTAAAATTATTAAGTAACAATCACGGAATGCCTTAATAGTGGAAACATACAAAATTTGATACAAACGAATATTTTTTAAAAACAAATACGACAATTTGTACCATCAACTGGATGCTCCGTAACGACAATGTATTCTGTCACATTTTTCTTCTTACACGTGAGTTTCTCGCAGGACACAATATGATTTAACTTCCTCACGTACCGTACTCTTCAGATTTGGCTCCTGCGAACTTCGCCCTCATCCCGTAGTTAAAAACCCAGCTTAAAGGGAGCCGTTTTGACATAATTGGAGGTGATCTAGCGTGAATCGCAGAGAGTACTTGCCACTATTTGGAAGTGGACTTTAAGAACCCATTAAGGGGGTTTGAAGGTGACAGCAGTGTGTACATGTAAATAAATAAAGTAGCTTCATGTCAACAGAGCTAGTCACAAAGGTTTTGTTACCCCCTCGTAACAATTCACAGTTCAAAAAATTAGTGAAAAATCTTATGCGGTATTAACAAAAAACCTTTGCAGTTTTAAAAAATAAGTATAATTACACTGATAAAATTAATTATTAATTACACCAGCGATGGCTGTATATTTTAGTTTTTGATACTGATTATGTATTTTTTAGCGCTGAATACGAAATAGCCCTCATTTTTTTCTATCATGTCAGGATTTTTGCAAACCGCAAATTTAAATTGCTTATATTATGCATTCTTATAGCTAAACAGTTGAGTGGACTGAAGAGGTTGGTGAGGGGGTTCATTGACCTCTTAATTTCTAATAACAATTTTCATAAAATAAGCCTAATTTCTGTTATAGTGCATTTTTTAAATTAATTTATTTTTATTTATTTAATTAATTTTTATGAGTTTCGTCAGCCTTTGGAAACCACTCCTCCTCTTCACCCATCCAAGATGATGAAGTATAAAAATTACTTACAATTTTATTTCATGTGTCGAAGTATTTTGGATGGCTTATACTATGCTTTGCGCTTTTCTCTCTACGATTTATCTCAGTGTAGCATCCAGGAATATTCTGCAATCATCTAGTAGCCATTT
The DNA here is from genome assembly GCF_047948215.1 of Lycorma delicatula. Lineage (NCBI taxonomy): Eukaryota > Metazoa > Arthropoda > Insecta > Hemiptera > Fulgoridae > Lycorma > Lycorma delicatula. Next base: position 284,453,651 of record NC_134455.1, read on the forward strand.
TCCTTGATACCTCCTTTTCATTTCATTCATGTTTTGATGAAATCGATCACCCATCTCTTTGCTAACGGCACCCAGATTTTCAGGAAATTAGTCCACATGTAAATTTAGGAAGTGAACCTTCAAGCTCATGGAGCTACTTCTCCAGAATATTCTCAACGATTGATTTGAAGTTCGGATCCTTCTTATTGCCCAGAAACTTGTTTAATACGTTTTTAAAGGATTCCCAGGTTTCTTTATCAGCAACTTCATTTGTTTCTCAAAATTACCATCTTTGAGAAATTTTCTAATATCAGGTCCAGTAAAGACATCCTTTTTTGGAGGAGGTTGATAATACTGGAACTTTGTCATAGATGTATTTAAAACATTTATCTTCTTTTGGTAAGGCTTTGATATGCAGAGATGGAAGGAGAACTTTATTCGGATCTGTGAGAGCTTTTCGGAGTAAATTTTTGATTCCAGGTTCTAATGAAGTTCTTTTTGCCAATCTTCCCTTATCCAATCGTTTTCTCTGTCTCTACTATCCCATTAACACAAAAAACAAGGAAACTTTGTGTATCCACCATGCTATCCTAGGAGCATCGATATTATTTTGAGATCGCCGCATGTAATCCAGTTATGATTGTCGTATTTCATTTTATGGAGAACGAATTCCAAATTATGGTAACCTTCTTTTAAACGGAAAGAATGTCGGTATTAGATATGCATTCCTATTTTGAAGAAGGACAACTTTGAAGCTTCTTTTGGACGATCTATAAAAAATCTCCAATCGGTACTTTCGTATGGAATGTTAAATCGAGTCAAACGTCATTTTTATTCTTCAAATTGAAACTGTGATCACCAGTCGAACAAAAGTAACAATCATGGGTGTGATTTCGTGGCTCTCGCTACACCATTGGAACTCCAAATCTGAACGTTTCTTGTTCAGCCTTTCACCACCGTCCTTCAACACTTGTGTGGTAAACGTAATCGTGTGCTCACTAATGCGTTAATAAAGTTTTTACTTGATCTCCTATTTTCACTCTGAAATATGTGCGGTATCCCGTTCTCCTTGTTCCCTTTGGTTTCAAGAATATATAGTACCGCGCCGTTGTCTTTCTCTTTGGCACCCCCGACTCTCCACCGCAGTCTGCAAAACCTCATTCGACCACCTATTTCCGTTTAGTTTTACTAGTTCGTCCACTGATCCGTCTTGCAGGACCCTCCTAATTATGTCGGGGTCCATTTTCACCGTCTGGGTATTCTTGTCCATCATTATTTTCTTATGAGAGATCTCATAGAGCTCGTTTATTACGAGCTCTACAGCTCTCACCCTGTTGCGTACCATCAGGACACACTTCTTGATCTCTTTTTTAGTATTAGTATTCTTCCTGCAAAGATCCACCTCTCTGTGGATCTCATTCACCATATGATCTACATAGTTTCCCTCCGATATATCTCCCTCGCTGCTGCTCTCTACGACCGCCAATTTCCTTTTGGAGGCCCTTTCTTAGGCATCCTTTATGCTAGCTGCTGGGGCCGACAGATCGACCAAGCTTCCTTTATGGGTTGGTCTCGGGAACCGTACCATCTTCTTATTGCTTTTTTGAAATGGAACCTCTATCTCCATATCCTTTGTGTTCAACGGCTTCTGCTGCGTCGCCATACGTTGATCTTCTAATATTGTCGTAGAGCGCAAAACCCGCGTCAAACAAGTATCTATTCAACAATTTTGGTGGTAGTTGTTGGGGGGAGCGGTTAGGGGGCTCGGGATAAAAGGAAAGTATTTTGAAGGTGGTGGGATTGAATTTGAGAAGAAAGGACAAAAATAAAGGGGAAGCCCCAATAGGAATAGAATTCAAACGCTTTTATATTTAGCTCTACAGGAACAGAGTTACACCAGAAATTAACTTCTCTTATGTAACTATTCTAGGATTCAGAATAATAGATGTCTACACGAATATCTTCGTAAAATATTCTAAGTCCTTATTTGTTTCTACGTCAGTGTGACATCACTCACGTGAACAGACCTTCTCACTTCACTAAGAAAAATTTCTCTCATGTCTTATATTTATACTAACTTATAATATCTAATGTGTAACACACTCAATTATTACGCACGTGCTTATCCCGATGTGTTCCGGTCCTGTGCCCTCATCACTATACACTTCCAAAGGGGTCATACTGTCACTTGAACGTATAGTCTTAAGTAAAGGATAATCAAAAAGAAAAACTGTACGTAAGCCCCTATGTTATATTATAAGCTACATATAAATGCTAATATCTCCCGAATTCTTCGGAGGTTTTACGCAAAATTCGGAGACACCACTACTTACAAAAGCCTACGAATCCCACCAGTAATAAACCAGTAAAATCTTCACTTCATCGCGAGTACTAAAGCAAGCGTATTCCTTCGACCGTATCCATTACATAACTTCACCAATAACACTTGTCTCCGGTGCTAGATATCCAAGTAGGTATCTAGAAGAAGAGACATGAAAGGGGCGGTCAAGTATTTCAGTAATTAAAGAGGTATATAAATGGATTTGTTTTTAGTGAAAAAAAATAATATAAATTCTATAATAAAAATTACGAAAATTTTGTCTTGTTATAGTTAGCTTATTTCTTTTAAATTTACTTTTTCATAATCTAAAAAGCAATCAATTATTCTCTATAATTAATTAAAGAAATGAACGACTTATGTTTCATAATATATATAATCTACGAATGACTAATTGTTTAAGTAAAATGACCGGTATAAAAACGGAAATTTTTTTAAATTTAAAGTTTATCAGATCACGAACACAAAGATAATGTCAGACTCACAAAGAGATTAATTTTCAGCGGTTGAAATAATCAAACTAAGGAATATTTCTTGCTTAACGTAAATTAATATTAACCATCTAATCGAACCGGTGTTACTAGCTATTTCTAATATATAGGGTTCGAAACTGATCTATTCTTAAATAATGGGTTAAATATTATCCTTAAACAATTAACTGAAGTTTTGCCTGTTCTCTTAATTTATTTTATAACACAGGTTTTTCACCCGGACCCACCGGGTTGGTCTAGTGGTTAACGCGTCTTCCCAAATCAGCTGATTTGGAAGTCGAGAGTTACAGCGTTCAAGTCCTAGTAAAGCAAGTTATTTTTACACGGGTTTGAATACTAGATCGTGAATACCGGTGTTCTTTGGTGGTTGGGTTTCAATTAACCACACATCTCAGGAATGGTCGAACTGAGAATGTACAAGACTACATTTCATTTACACTCATACATATCATCCTCATTCATCCTCTGAAGTATTATGTGAAAGGTAATTACCGGAGGCTAAACAGGAAAAAGAAAGAAAAGGTTTTTCAGCCGACGTAGCGTTATATCAAGTGTTGATAATATTAAACTCTTACGACTTTTTTTTAAATAAGCTTTAACGTCAGAAATAAATAATATTTTTGTAGTTTGTTTATTTAAAAAATTAAATGACAAGTGTCGAATCAATTAAATTGATTCGATTCAATTCTCAAGATGAAAGCCTATCTTGGGCTTTTTAACTCAACCTCTGTAACTCAGAAATAAAATTACAAAACATTGTTATTTAAAATATTATTTATATTTAAGACAATTGTTTCAAGACAGCCTGTACAAGCTGTAAAGCTTTGAAGTAAGGTAAAAGATAAATCTTCAATCGTAACCGGTTAACTATGAACTGTTTCATTAAATTAACTCAAAAGACTGTTCTACACAATTTTTATAATAGTCAGAAAAAATATTTTCTTTTTCAATTTTCATTTATAGATAACTAATTACAAATGATTTAAAATTATCGTTGACAATCGATAAACAATGTTTACGAGTATGTATATACATCAACAAGTACATGTTATTATTACCTTATTACCTATAAGGGTAGTAGATACACCCAAACTCGAATTTTTCTACCATACCTAGCAATAAAATCAAATATTAAAAACTTTTTTTACATATTATAATCTGTAACTTTGAAATTAATTTTGTTAGCTTATTTTTAATTTGAATGTGTAGAGTTTTTAAAAATTCAACGGAAATCTTCCAGTGAAATATCTAATTTAATGCTTAAAGTCCAATAACATTAAATATTACGTTAAAAAATTCACAAAAAGATCTTGTTACTTAAAAAAAAAAATGCCTCTGTGCAGAAAAATTTCAGGTATCGATGAGCGTATATTATTTAGAAATGAATAAAATAAAATTTGTGTAAAAATCGCCATCCTACTTAACAAGTTTTCTAAAATAGAAAATAAAGTAATACTGAGGTAAAATCGATTTGGTGATCGTATTTCTGGACTCACAAATATTGCTTCTTTAATTTTTGCATTGCTAATTGGAAATTTATGTTTTAAGTAAATGAAACAAGAATATTTTCCATGACCTTGACGAAATTCTTTATTAATGCTAGTTTGATATGTAACGGAGGTAGATACAAATTTTTAGAATTACACAATGGGTCATGTTTCACATTTTCTGTTCAGGAATGAGTGATTTGTTTAGGCTATTCTTTTCTAATGAAATGGTAAGGTTTTTTCTGTTCATACAAAAAAAACGTTTTGTGTGTCCATTCACACAGTACTTTGTGTAACCAAGCTCCAGACCAAGAATAAGTGCAATTATCTTCAAATCACCACAAATATTTCATTCATACACTACATATTGAAGCTTGTCAAATATAAATTTAAAGTTATCATATGTTTCTTTCATACTAGCAGAGTGAACCACAGGTAGGAATTTATTGCCATTATGCAGAAGCACTGCTTTTAAACTAACGTAAAAGGAATCAATGAACAAGCGCCATTTTGTTGGGTTATGTTCATTACAAAGTATCTTCATAACAGAAAAAATGTCATTACAAAACTCCAAGCAATTTTCTTCACAAAAATAGTCTATAAATTCAGAATGACGATTACGGTCAGTTCATATCTTTTTATACTTTGGAAGAAGATTCCATCCTTTTAGCCGGAAAGCAAGCATTTCACACTGTTTTTTTTTATAACTTTAAGTCTCGTATGAGTTCTTTAAGATTTTTTTGAGTCAGTAAATGAGGCTCAGATGAACTGCTTTGTTTAAAAGTTGCATCACCAGAATCTGTTTATTTTTCTTCCTTACTCTCATCAGGCTCTGAGCTATCTTCATCTAATGTCAGGCTTTGGTGTGGGCAATTCTTCGCAGTGTGTAACTGGTCTCATTGCAGATTGCAAGTTACGGTACACTACTATATGTTTTGATTTTGACGCAATCCCTTTAATGTTTGTTAAGCAGAAATAACAGCCAGATGAGTGATCTTTGAGTTCCCACCATATAATAGGGATAGCAAATGGCATGTGCCATTTTTACATGCAATAAGAAGCCTAGAACACGATAAACTACAGAAAGATAGTGCCCAGGCCCTTGTTTGGTCCCCAACTTTAAACCGAAAATAAAGTTCATAACACTTATTTACTAATAAAGTAAGGTTTGGCATTTGGGATTTGAGTGTCACTTCACCACATACATAGCAAAAATTGTTAAGATGATTTAAACAAACTCTAGGCATTTTGTAACTAACGACTAATTAAAAGAAATAAAGTTGTAAATATGTAATAAACAATAATTCAAACACACAAAGTACTCACAATAACGTGTTTACTGGTTCACTACTACCTCACAACTGGCATCGTTCTGATGAATGTGTGCTACACTAGATCACGTTTGTACATGTCTACACACGACTGAACCCTCACAACAGTAGCAACGCTACCCTTTGAGTTAGCTCATTTGGTTCCATCATATTTACAATGCTCTAGGAGCTTTTACTTGACAATTGACAAATGGACGAAAAATCGTTTTAAAATATTTAAAGAAATTAAAATAATAAAAAAACTGTGGTTGATGGAGAAATTTCGAATACATATTTGAAAACAGGATAAAAGCTGCATTAAGTACACCTATTGGTACTGTTAAATCAAAATCATGTTGACCAGTGTTAATATTAAAAATATATTAAATAGTGATAAGCGCACGTGTACGTACTTAATACAACACAAGTATATAAACTGTGAATAACTTTATAAAATATTTTATTTCCAACCCTTCGTTTAGAAGCAGCAATATAGATCGCTTGATAAGGCAACTAGTCTCTGAAGCGGCAAGGCTCATAGAATTGAACGCCTGTTTCACCAGTTTACTTTTATAGTTGGAGTTTGATTTTTAGTATTGTCTGAATGATCGATCGGTTTGAGATTAAAAAAGTCTGTGATTTGTGGTTTACAGACTGTTATGAGAAAAAAATCTCCGTGGTAGGCAATTTCGTAATAATGTAATAAATAAACAACATTCTTTTCACGCTTTAATTAATAAAGTCAACATTTTTGTGTAACCGAATATCTTTCTGAATAAAATATTAAACAACTGAATAAATTCCGAATTAAAAAAAAGGCTATGCGTAACCAAGTTACTGTGCTACATAGGGTTCTGGAGGGACTTCGTTTTACCTACAAGGAACTGCCCCCGGAAATTAAATTTAATTTCGTAAAAGGAAAATGAAGCTTCCATATTAAGAAGCACCTTCATCAGAACAGATTTTTTTGCAGAAGATAAAATTTCGTAATTGTGCCTAACGTAAAGCGTTAGATTAAAAAAAAATTACAAGACAATGTATATGACTGTCATGGCGGCAATTTTACATTAAATTCAACGCCGATTTAAAAAAAAAAGAAGTATTGCACAGTTGTAGCCAACAATCTATCAATCAATTTGAATAAATATTTAACAACATATTTCATTAAGTGTGGCTCTACGTTTTAAAAATAGTTTGTTAGATGTGTCTTGGAAATAATACAACATATATATTTTATAGTTAACATAAATTCATCCCTCTGATTTCTTGAATGATGCTTGAACAAACAAACAAACCACAATTTAAATAAATCTTTCATTTTTCTATTAATAGTCAATATAACATGAAAGCAGAAACGTAAAGGAGTAATGTAGACAAAATTTCAACGTTATACAGATTCAGATCGTAAGGCGCTGTCGATCAAATAGCGGTTTGAAGTGTAAGAAAAATTGCATAACGTAAAACTTAGGCGCGATCACACACCAACATATATGTCTGACCGGTATAGTAGAGAATTTTCAACTTCATAAAATTACTGAGCGTAATTCCTTTAAAAACTTACGAATGTTATGAATAATATTAAGTAAATTCTTCTGTTTCTTACGGAAACTTTGGGCAAATAATTCTTTTTGAGATAAAACTAATTAAGCCGACAGTATTTCCTTTCATGACAAAATCTTTTCGTACACAAATTTAAAATAATTTGTTCTCTTTGAAGGGAATAATTAATAATACATTAAGATAATAAAAAGAACGTTACGGTTCTATTTTAGTTTTTGAATGTATTGATAATATTGATACACAGTAATCATACTTTTAATTCTTCGTATTTTGTCATAGGGTCAGTTTTAGCAGTTACAAGATAAAACGAGAAATGTGTTTCATAAGCAGTAAAAATTTCAAACTATCGATTAAAAAATAAACGAATAGCAGTAATGATTTTGTTATAATGTTTCAAAGTTATCTCCTACTTAACGGTGGCTAACTTTCTGTTGATTCCACACCATGACACTTCCAGACCATATATTTTCTTTATGACAAATTCTTATCCCCTGCATTCATCAGTGGTGTTTTTAATTTAGTAATTATTATTACACTATATTGGTTTTAGATTCTGAATTTATGTTACTATTTATTTTAAATAACATTTGTTTTAATCAATTTAAAATAGTTTTAATTTACAAAAAAACACTTATCTGTGTTGAAAGTTATTTTGAAAGAAATTTACGTCCTTTACGGATATTTAAAAATTTACAGTGTTTATTTTAAAGTACGCCAAAGAAAAATTGCAAAAATAACCTGAATTTTTGTCCTCTTATTTCAAAAATGAAATTCCTCTGTGAAGAATAGGAAAACCTGACAACCAATCACTTACGTTAAGGAAACAATTGTAGTCTTAATTATAAAATTTGGAATAGATTATCGTCCTGATCGGTACTTGTATACATCTTAAATCTATATTTTCAATCAGCAAGATTGAAGTGCATTTAGTCACGTATTAGAAAAATGGTTATGCAAAAAGTTTGGTAAAAAAAAAACGACTTAAAAATGTAAAATTTTCAATTTATAAAACTAATCTTGCATATATTTCGCGATCATTAATGCTTGAGAATACTGACTTAATAATTTGTCTTGATTGCCTTAAACTACAATAGTCGCCAGTCCTGGCTTATAATGTGGCTTTCCTTTACATAAAAAATCCAAGTAATTAGAAACAAATTTTTCTTCTGATTAATTTGAGTGAAAATCTTCAGAAATTAAAATACTAAATTTAAATGCCTAAAAACTACTTCACATGATTGATCAATTTTCAAACGTAGTAGCCAAGTGGTCTTGGTTAATTTCATTCAATTTTCTTTTTAAACTCAATGCATAATTTTTTCCAATAAGTTTGCAATAGTCTGAAAAATTAATATTTGTTTTAAACAATAATTATTAATCATATTGATTCAGAAGCCTGCCATCTCTTTTTGGCAAATTATAGATTTTATGGAAATTTTAAATTATAGATTATGGATTTTATAAATTTAATAAATGGCCACAATTAAAACTAGTTATTTTCATTTAGTTTAGTATAAAAACTGGGAAAGGAAGATAACAGTGTAATAACAGCGAGAGTTTATAATAGAGTTTAGTATAGAGATATTATAGAGTTCTATTAAATAGAACTGTTGATAGAGATATATGGAAAAAAACATTTATCAGTACTTTTTACCAAATATAGTAACTGAAAAATACTTCCTCTCAACTAAATCAAGAGAGTCGCTCAAAATTGAGTAACTTAAATTTTCCTCAATGGAGGATGACTTGGCAACGGTGAGGGATACTGCCGCTGAACGTGTTCTGGAGGATGACTGAACAACTATGATGTTATGGTACGAGTAACATCCGATCTATTAGATGTTAATTTAGCGAATTTGGCAACAAAAAATGAATTAGTAAATTTGACAAGGTGCAGGGTGATTTGCTCGGTTTAACTACTGCACTGCAAGACGATATGAAAGAAGATAAAGTTTTGAGGTACAGGTTAAGCACTCAAAGCAGAACAAAAGTATGTAAGTAATAAGTAAACCGATCTTGAAAATGAGACAAGTAAGAAAGATCAGATATCCACAGCCTGAAATTGCAATAAAAAAGATGATTAACAATATGAACAGTAAAAAGTTTCAAAATGATCTTTTACAATTCATTAAGGGATACGACATCATCCTTCGCTCAAAAACACATGTTTAAGTGTCAGATTTAGAGTATTGGGAAAATTATTTTCAGGGTTATTGTGTTTTTTAGGAACTGTCTTATAGAATTAATTTTATTGGGCTGGTAGGGCACGGAATTCTTAAAACGGATTTTTAGACTCCCCAGTAATTTAACTAATTATATTATATTATACATATATAGTTGCTAGCCTGTATAATCACTTTATATTTGCAAGCCAGAAAGTGCCAGGTAAGAGCCAATCAATAGTTGAGTACAGTTTAAAAAAAAAGATGTGATATTTTAAGTTGTTAGGCTAAGCTAGAAAAATTTAATTTGGCTATACATTTTTCAGTAGATGATAAAAAAAACTGGAAGAATTATTCTAAAAAGATGATTGTTTAAATGATGAAGCACATGATCGGCAGATAGCAAGAGAAAATAAATCGTGCTTTCATAATTTGTACTCTGACTTTAATTTGAAGGGTAAAACATATATTAAAGATAACAATAAAAATAATAATTATTATTACTCATAATTTTTCAGTCAAAGGTATTTTTATTGTCATGAATAATATATCTTATACAGAAATAAACAGGCTCTCTTCTTTGTGACAGTAGTGAGGAGGAGGAGGACGTCTTTAATTTTGTCGGTAGATGTTCTTTACTGTAAGAAATTACAAACCATTAATTTAGGATCAGGGTTTTGAGCAGGCAAAAAGTTATAGATAAATTAATTGGGTTAGATTGGTCTGCTTTGGTTAATTATGTAAGAAAACCTTTACGAGAAAGCTTTAATGGAGAAGAATTTCGCTAACGCGAAGTGAGAATTTGCCCAAGAAATGTCCGATATAGGGTAAGAATTACGATGGATGCAGAAATTAATTTAATTGCTTCTGTTCTACGTTTCAAAACATTAAAATAAGTGAAAAAAATACTATAGAAATTTTCATTAAATGGTCAAACATCTAATCTCACTTCATTAAGATAAAGGATCTGTATTAAAATTAAATTATTTAGGATGATAATTTTAATCTTTATTTTAGAATTTACACTTCTATCTAGCAATACCATTTTAATAAGTGAGGCAATTTCTGTAATAAAAAAAAAAAATCTATTTCAAAATCATTACCTTGTCCTCTTATTAAACTAAAGAATTGGGCCAATACATAAAAAATAAATACATATTGTTCGTATAAAAATCATAGCAAAATAATGATTTTATTCTAAGAGTAAAATCTACTTGAAATACGATAATTATAAAGTAAGTGAACTGGAAAATTGAAGAAAATATAAATACTTTTTTTTTGCCTTGGAAGTCAGTGCAAAACTTAACACAAAATGTGCTTATATTTTACATTTCATGGATAAGTAGAATATAAACTGTTGTTTTATATTTTACCTTTTAAAAATGGAAAGATGCTTTATAATTCTTCACTGACTTAAAGACTTGTGAAAATTGATAATAGGCTATATGTACTTTTATAAATTAATATGAAATGGAAGTTTGCAGGTAACCTTCAGTTTACATAGACAGACAGGCGTACTGTCTGTCTGAAAAAAACGATAATCTAAAAGGATAAAGTCTGATAAAGGATAATCTAAAAGTATTTAAACGCATCCTTATCCTTTCCCTACTTCTTCTATATCAGTAATTCAATATCCTTTGTAGTGTCAAGTGTGACACAGCAGAAGAGACAGTACAAACAGCGGAACATTTGTTCGATGCTGGAACATTTCTACAACCCTAATGTAGAAAAGGTCGTGCACTGAGATGCAATGCAATAATAACGATGTCAAAGATCGAATGGAATTAAAAAGATTCAGAATACGAACCTGACAAGAGTAATCTGTTTCCGCTGGAATTTCGCTTCGTAACCGACATCACGCTTTACCAGACAGATAGTAGCTCAATGTATAAAAACTAAAAATCAGTAATTCTTCACTAATAATTACTTTATACGGTTTAAAAACATAGAAAATATTCAACTTCTGCACACATATTTATAATCTATTTAAATAAAAGTTTTTATTCTAGGTAGAAGTAAATGACCATCATAATTATTTTATATATATAATTATTAATTAAAACGTGTGGATTCTATCAGGAATTCTAAGATAAAAATTTATAATTTTTTCTCAGGAAGTAAAACTGATGAAATGCAAACTGAGGAATTAACTGAAATTATGTTAATTTGTGGTACTGGAACTGAACTAATACCGGCGTAGCTATCCAAATCGGAAATTAGTAAACACCCAGAAGTATTTAGAAAATAAAAACAATTTTTAATGGAACAACCAAATTCAGTATCTATACTTGTTTTTTTTTTTTTAACTGATACTGTGATGTGAAGAGCTGACTTCAGTCAGTTAAATCTACTTTTACTTAACAAAATAAAGGGTAAAACCGTATAGTCAACGGATCGTTCCCTTGTCTTATTGTTATATATTTCAGAATAGATACTATCTGAGTTTTTCTTTATGGATGGACCTACGTAGTACTCTTTTTGCTTTTCAAAACTGACATGAATTTCAGCAGATAATTAAAAAAACACAAGATAGTAAAAAATTATTCTTTTAAGTTAAAAAGGACAAACATAAAACCAGCACGATATTGGTAAAACTTATATGTAAGATTTTCTATTTTCCGCAGTTGGTTTTTGGTCATATCACTGGTGGATAAAAGTGAGGGACTGTGTATTATACTATTGTTAAAAAAAAATCAGTAGCGGTTTCGTAAACACTTTCAAAGTAATTTACATTTTCAAATTATAAGCTGAATTTTAAGTGCTATTTTAAATACTCATAGAAAAAATTCAAAGATGGAACAAAGATTTGGTGGGGAGCAGTTCCCAACAAAGCTGAGATTCTCTTGCTCAAATTAAGAGTAGCAGGAAATATAAACACACAAAATTTGTATGCAATAGAAATTACTGAATTTGAATACGAACATTTATGAACATATGAATGTGTGCATCTTTACATGCAATTAAATAGATTAGGATTAAAATGATATTTTAATTTAATCTCCCTTTCTCTTTTTCCTGTTTAGCCTCCGGGAATTACCGTTCAGGTATTACTTCAGAGGATGAATGAGGATGGTATGAGTGTAAATTAAGTGTAGTCTTGTACAGTTTCAGTTCGGCATTCCTGAGATGTGTGGTTAATTGAAACCCAACCACCAAAGAAAACCGGTATTCACAATCTAGTATTCAAATCCGCATAAAAGTTTAAAAAGTCCGTATAAAAGCCTTTACTAGAATTTGAACGTTGGAACTCTCGACTTCCAAATCAGCTCATTTGAGAAGACGCGTTCATCACTAGATCATCCCGGTGGGTTATTTTAATTTAATCTAAATACAAAAAACTTAATTTACGTAAATATATGTGGCAATATCCAATTGTATATATAAAGCTGCAATTAATATTTATATTGCAAAGAAAAAGTGAGAGGTTGGTATTTGACAGAGGCTATTTATTGAGTTCAATAGAGGGGAAACCAATAAACTAATTACGGCGTATTTCTTATTGAAGATACTCATATTTCTCTGTAACTGGTCCAATATATACATATCTGTTTGATCCGGCTGTAAAGTGTTGTGATCCAACAGAAAGGCCTATTGTATAGATAAAATAACTCTTTTACACAATTACATTTTAGTCATGTATCATTCTCCAAATATAATTTTGCTTTTGTTTATAAGGAATTTAAACAGTATATTTTTGCTGAGATAAGTATATCTGTCTATCTTTCATTAATGTTTTTCTCACGTAGTTAGATATATGTTTTTTAAATTCTCGATGTTTTCCCTTACATTCACTCCACGCATAAGTGCTCTCTGAAATACAAACAATTCACTAAATGAACAATTCAGTTTTATCTCTAAAATTTACAACTCTTTTGTTTTGTATGAGTAGATATTATCTATAAATAAATAATGATCAAGGTGAAATTTGTTATCGCCTAAATAAAGTAATCTGTTTTAAAATGCACAGTCTCCAATGATTAAGCAGTTTACTAATATAAATTATTTTCAGTTATTTTTTCATAAACTTTGTTTTCCTTCTTGTGTTAGAACGTAAAATTTGAAATGCTGACGAATTAGTAAAAAGAATTAAATCAATAAAAAAAGGTATAAGATGCAAGAAAAATATGTATTGTAATTTCATTAATGAAATTGAGGATGCGTTAATCACGGAGAATTTTGTTAAAAATATTCGTCTGTATTATAATTACCTATGTCCACAGTTTTTCGCAGTCCATAGAAAATCACTCAGATACTAACAAAAGGTGTATTTTGCGTCATTGATAATATTCTTTAAAAACTCATTTACTTAATATTAGTTAAAAATATCGTAATAAAAAAATTCTAAGACAAAAATTAGTAATGTAAATATTTATATATATACAAATATATAAATATACATACATACATCCATACACACACAGAGTGATTCAGGAGGAAAAGGAAATAATTAACAACTGCTTGTAGAGATTGAAATAAGAAAAAAATTTTTCTGAAAACGCTTTATCGAATTACGGCTTGCAAAATATTTCGCTCGGATTTCAGTTCCCCCCGTGAAATGAGGTCATTGTGAAATTTTTAAGATGTTATATAAAGAGTAAACTTGGTTTCTGTAGTTATTTTATCTGAAAAATCGAATAAGACAGGATCCAAAATTGTATCTCCCGTAGTTAATGATATCCAACGTAAAACAGAAAAAAATCGGTGACAAAAAACACGTTTTTTAGGTTTGAAGTACAGAAACTTTGTTAACTGTCTAATAAATGCGTAAATTTTATTATCAAAACAATAAAATATCAATTTTTTATAATTATTAAAAACAAGAAACTTAACAGAAGAATGTTTTGAATTTATTAAAATTAAAAACAACTGTTTTTTATTACAATAAATTTATATCTTCGAAAAATTAGTTTGGCATCACTGATTCTATGTTTCAAAATTAATTTGAATACTGCTCATAATAGTGATAAAATTGTGGTTGTATATTACTAATAAACGTTAGGCAGTTTGTTGCTTTTGACATAATTTTGAGAATTAAATATGCGGGGTTTTTGTGTTTGTTATATTCTAAACTGTTTCCATATTTTTTTCCTAGTGAATCTCAATTTAAAAAAGCGAAATTCTGTTTTGAATTCTTTGTTTTGAAAAATACCGCGTCTCTCTACTCATCCATAATATGTTGATATTTTCGTGTACGGCTTTTGCGATGGAAGCTTTTGCAGCTGCGGTGGAAGTATACCGGCGTAGGTATTCTGGACGAGTAGTTCAAACCATAAAGTATTTTGTAGAATCTTTAATAATCTTCGTGAGAATGGTACACTATCCAGCGATCATGTTTCATCTGAATCAACCACCATATGGTGATAAAACATGCTTCAGGGTATGTAGGTTAGTCCTAAAACAATCACGCGAAGAATTGCTACATAACTCACCAGTCCACAAAGTACAGTACGGAGGAGATTAATTGCTCAGGGACTGCGTCCTTATCATGTTCAAGTAGTTCAACGCCTCCAGCTTGGTGATCATATCAGACGGTTGCAGTTTTGTCATTGGGTTAACAATAAATACAACTTAATTCCGTTCATACTCTTTTCGGTTATACCCTTAACGACATAAACAACACACCGAATTCACATCAGTGCTTTGAAGAAAATCCACATTACATAGTCGATTAAAATTTCCACTACGATTTTCGGTGAAAATTTGGTATGAGATGATCGACAACTAATTAATATAGGCCATTTCAAACTAGAAGGTGGCACGGGGAGAAATTATCTAGAATTTTTAAACAATGAACTTCTTACAATGCTTGAAAATTTCTCATTGGAAAAACGAATTAAAATACTATGAACTAAATGGAGCACCACCAACACATTTCACGAATTAAGTAACACAATTAGAGAAAACAATTTACAGATTAAATTGAATTTTAAGACAAAATTGTCGTGGCGATCAACACTTCTTTTGTTGGTATGAGGATGGTATTTTTGGTGTTTAAAAACTCAGTCAAGTAATGATCTGAGTGCATAGTGTAATTGAAGTTAGATATAGGAAGAGTTTTTGTGTGAAACCTTCAGTGTTAGAGGAAGGCGGGCAGAAACGCGGGTCCGCGAATTTGATACTTGATACTTGATGGTTGTAAGTTATGGTAGGTGGTCATGGTTAGAAAAGGCCAAACAAAGGCGATAGAAGGTTGTGCAAGTACATGAAGGAAATGTCTGCCGAGGCATTTGCATCGGTGGCATCCTAACAGAGGTCAAACTGATGGCTGTGTTATGTTATCAAGTTTAGAAGGTCTAAAAGACGACCTCCGGTAAAGCCCATCATGGCTAGAAACGGAGGGGATGGTGTGGCGATCTGGATCGTAACTAGGCGGGTGTCTTCCCCTATGTGGCTCAGGATGGCAAATGGATAGGGCGTAGAGGATGGTAAATTGGCCACTGAGATCACTGGACGTTACTCTCGTACTTTACTTACTGTTTATGCGGATAGATGAAATTCGAAGTGTATAAGCAATAAATAAACACGCGTGGTAGAAGAGATTGCGTGAAAAAATCGCTCACTTTTCAATACCTCTGCGCTGATCAAGGAACGGGAAGATATTAAGATGGCGACAGAAAACGTAAGCAAACCAACTAAAAGTGCTTCAATGTCAGTGGTGGAATTGTCGAATATTTATTGAAAATTAATACAAATTAAACAGCTGTTTTTATTACAAAAAAAAATATTATGAATTTTTACAAATTCATAATATTTTTCATAATGTTTTTCTGTTAACTGTTAAAAGTTATTAACAGATTAGCAAATTATAGTTAACAAATTATAAAAGCTGATTCTTTTTATTGGTTTTTATGGATTTTATTACCGTTTACTCAGAATTAAATTCTCTACGGGTTTTCATAATAAAATTTTCACATTTATTAAACATCTAATGAAGTTATTGTACTTCAAAGAATGTATTTTTCATCACCAAATATTTCCGTTTTGCTTTGTATACCATAAAATTACGATATACAGTTATGGAACTTGTTTTATTCCATTTTCAGATCAAATAAAATAAGAAACCATCAAGTTTTTATACCCCTTATACAACGCCTTAAAAATTTCAATATGATCTCATTTCACCGGCGGAACTAAAATCCGGGTGATAGTTTTCACTAAACTCGATAAGAAAGCGTTTTCAGACATATGTTTGTATTAATCTTTTTCCTTATTTGAAGCTCTAAAATCAGTTCCCAAATTATTTCCCTTTCTTCCTGAATTACTCTGTATACATGATCGGTATAAATTATATGTGTAGAATGATTCCAAATTGCACTGCGATCTCTCGGGAGATCATTCTATAGCCAGAAAAAACGTTCCCATAAATGTAGGTCAGAACACGTTTCGTTGGCCAGTTTCGGTTCACGAAATATTAGTTCCTTAGCCCTGCTTTCTGTTCCCTCTGTAAAATTAAACCGTACTAAAATTCTTGGGGTACAAATCGAGCGGTAAATATAGTACTTTCTGATGGGTTTTGATCTAAGAAAGTGAACAAACGTGATCCCAAACCTCTATATCAATTAGGTTTTGAGAAAAACGGAGTAAAACAAGAAAACGTTTTGTCAGAAAATACACTTTTTTAGGTTTGGAATAAAATAACCTAGTTAATTTACCAATAAACAAACAAAAATTTCTAGTTACCTTTGTCGAGAATCTAAATTTCAGAAAATTGATGTAAATAACATCTATTAAAATTAAACACAAATTTGAGAAGTTTACATTTAATTAGATACAAAACACACAAAACAGATTGGAAAACTAATACGATTTTAAACAGAAAAATTTTCATTAATATTTGAAAGACATAATGTAAATGCAAACAAATAGAGAACTTATCAATAACAGAAAAAAGCTGACATCAATTGTAAGACTTTCCTATTATGCGTCTAAAGCAGCTTTCCTGGCAAGTCCTGCAACTGTGGGTTGTTTATGATGCTCGGCTTACACCAGCCTCTTGACCTTTTAAATGAAACTTGCCCCACGTATAGAAGTAATCTGATCAACTTTGGTCAAAATCGGTCCAGTAGTTCTGGAGATATAAGGTGATTTTGAGGAAGACACCGAACTCATACAGGTACATACAAATATCCGGGCATCCGGAATATTTCCATCCGGATTTTTGAGTTCCTTAGGTGCCAAAACGTCAAGATCCGGTGAAAACCGCGTATGCCCAAACCGGATCGATCAACATACTTTCTCTTCTAGAATTAAAGCGATGGACGGGAAAGTAAAATAAATACAAAATAGATTTACAAAAATAAAAATCACATAGTTTTTCGGTTTTTCTAAAAGTTATTAAGAATCAAAATGGTTACTTGATAAAGCTGCTTCAAAGCAGTTGCTCAATGTGGCCGCCATTCTGGTCAATGCATAGTTCAGCTCGGCGAACCCATGCTAGCCGGGAACGTCTAACAGCATCATTTTATTATTCCTGGTAATATCTCCAGCGGTCCTAGAAGTACCTAGTAATATCATACGGTGTCTCAGTTCTTCTTGTATGCTCATACTACTGGAATAGACTAATGACGTCATTCAACTCAAAAGGAAAATGTTCGTTGGATTGAGATCGGAAGATGAAGTTAGTCATTTACGGTCCGTTTAGACCAATCAATTGCTCACTAAATATGTTATTGAAATGATTCCGCTACACAGAACACTTCTGCAAAGAGAGAGTACTTATATGTTCCGACTCTTTAAGCGCACTACCTGCTATTCGAAACAAGAACATTGTGGATGTCCTTACCCCAAACATCCTATATGAAATAAACAAATAGGACGGACGGTAATGCGTATTTGTATGAACTTGCGTGCTGGTATCTCAGGAAATGAAAGCGCAGGCGAAGGTACCAGAATCGCAAAAAGATTGTCAGAATACGGATATGATTCTTATTCGAGTGGCAGACATAAAAATTGTTTAACAATGAATGTCTGAATCTCGTGGACTAATGAGTGGAGAAGACTGAACACGAAACTAAGTGCAATTAAAAAATAACTGCATTTAAATGGAAGAGCGACGCGAAACTGACTCACCGGGAACGAGTGGTGTTGACAAGACACGGAATTGGTCACACGCGAATAACAAATTCATAATTGTTAACCGGAGAAGAAAGACCAATGTGTAGTGTACGAGACAAACCACTTACTGCTAACAATTAACTGAAATAATATTTACGATATATAAAACCATCAAAAAGAGATTTAGATTTAAAAATAAAATCGCTTTTAATTCAGAAAATGGCAAAGACGAAATAATAGTTGCTTACGTACATGCCGCCAACGGATTATTAATCCGTTGGTAGAATGCATTCAACGAAAGTCACTGTATGTTATGTTGACTGAAAATTCCATATACGAGAGCCTTTTGCACCTGAAAATAGGGTTCTCACAATCTACATGGTATTGTTCAATTTCTTTTTCTGTGTATTTTACTTGAGACTGTATAATGTTTCCTTTTAATCTTTCTGTTTAATGTAAATTTCAGAGTCTTTTACATTCTGTATGTGTTATTTATCTGTTTTATTTAAATATCTCAATGGTAAGTATATTTTTGTGTTTTTATTTAAAATGTAGGGCCCTATACACCCTTACAACTGGCAATCCGATTGCTGATTTTATTTTAAAGAATTTAAGGTCATTACCTTAGAAGTTGATGCCCATATAATTCAGTAAAAAGAAAATAATTATATACTACACTTACGATCACGTGTTTTGTGTGTGTGTGTGCGCGTACGCACGTGTGTTAATGGTATAGGATTCTATATAAAATAATAGAATATTTATAACATTTTAAAAGTAAAAATTACTAAATCGAAATAATCTTAAACAATTTATGAAACACACAAAATCAAAATATAAGTTTAAGTAAATAAATTTAAATTACGATTATTCGTAATTTAAACAGAATACCACGATATTCTAAGAGAAAAAAGTGCTCCTGACAAAAAACAGATTTATAACTATAAAGTTAAAATATAATTAACTTGTACTTAAAAGGATACTGATTTTACAGAACTTACACATTTTGAATTTTCAAGAAAAAAAGGTTCTTCAGCCTTTTTCTCAAACTTGTATCACTCAAATGAATGATGATTTGAAGACAACTTTAACACATCTTTAGATCTTTAAAAATCGTAAGCCGTGTTACAATATTGATAGAAAATACGGCTTTCAAAATCGCATGAATTTTCCTTTGTAACAAATATTTTATTTCGGAATAAAGGTTTAACAAAACCATGATGACAGTCAATGTTTTAATGACCTTTGCTGCAAGGATAATAATAATATCAGGAAAAATGCTGAAATAATTTTTAGACAAAAGTTGCTGAATATTTTTAATAATATATGCATATAAAATATAATATAAATTGGTTTATACTTTTAAAAATGTTTATATGTAATTTAATATGCATTATTACCTATGTGTATATGTAATAGATTTGGTAAAAAATCTGTTTATTTAATATTAATTGAAAATTATAATTTAGAATTGTATTATTTTTGGATTTTCTAGTTTAATTTTATTTAATTATTTTATCTACGTTAAAGTTAACTACAGAGTGACTGAAAAATAGATCCTCACAAGAACAACATATACGTTGAGGCATATATGCCCGATCTTTAATAAACTGCAAAGATAGTAATGAACTATCTTTTGGTTCATTACTCTTCTGATACTGTCGGACAATGTTCTCCCTAGTTGGAGTTGATCATCATTTCGTTTATTTGTTTTTGGTTGTCATTCATTTAATCGCTCTTTGGTTTAATGTGATTCTTCTGATCTTAATTGGTATACACGTTCTCTAGTTTTCAAATTTTCTCTCTTTTCTCATCATCTTCACTTAATCTTTTTATTTTTTCTTTGGTTTTAACATTTTCTCCCTCTTCATATTCATCTTCTTGTCGTTTTTTTGAGATGTATTTCTTAATATTATCTTTCTTTTTCCTGTACGATTGTTTATTTTTAATTTTCATTATCACCAAATAATCCAATAATAAAAACTGAGTATTTTACACCGTAAGTTTGAAATTAACATTTGTAACCAGTAGGCAGGAGTTGACTAAACGGACTAGTTTAATTATTATTACCTTTTATTTATACTACACACCTGAAATCTGAAACTTTTGTTAATCAGCAACTTACGAAGATACGAATAATACTGATCTCGTAATACGAGCAATAAAGGGACTTTTACTCTATTCTAATATTTCATGTAAGGTTATTGAATTTATAATTTATAAATATTTGATGTCAATAAAAACTAATATTTTAGCAGTTGTGTAACTGTCCAATTTATTAAAGAATTGGAGGACTGTAACTCACTTTCAAATGAAATAAGTTTAAATGAAGTGCATTAAAAAAATGTGTATATGTAATTTAATATTTTATTTTGGAGAGATATTTTATCCACAGAAACCTCAGAATATTTGTTTATAGACTACAAATCTGGATAACAATGGGAATAGCAGTGGATTTTTCATTAAAGAGGATGAAAAAAAATTGTAGAAGAGGCGCTTAATTTCTCTTTATTTTTTTTAATTTTATTTCACCTTTCTTTTGAGGATATCGAATTGGTTATTGGTAAGAATAATTTGATGTTTGTTCTTCATGAATATTTGGAACATTTACTTTGATATATTTTAATGATATCCAATGTAAAAAAAAATTATTTTGACTAAAAGTTCGTTTAGTTTTTTTTTAATGCATCAGTATAAAGAGTATTCTACCATGAAATTATTTTTTCTGGTGTTGCAGGATTCGGTTGTTTACAATATAAAGTTTTTGCTTCTAAAATTAGATTAGTAATAATCTCAAACTTGTCACTAACAGAAAGCAGTGAAATTTTTATTTTGTGTACATATTACTTTTCTCAATTACAGAAGACTGTTGTTTCCTACAGTCAACGTGTCTATATCTTCAGTTGGAAAAAATTGTGTATTATTATTTGCTAAGAAGTTATACTGATGAATTATAATTGCGAAATGGTCGCAACCATACGGATCTTGTGTAAGAAATATTCCCTCTAAATTTATGAAAAATGATAACCAATCAAAGTGACAGATCAAGACCCCAGAAAAATTTGTAATTATTTGTCAAGAAAATATTTTTAAGTCACTATATCACTTGGATATAGGATATTTCTGACACTGATGCATTACATACTTAAGATAAAAATTTGGAAGAAACATTGAGACAGAATGAGACTCAAAACTTGGTCAATTTGTATTTCTGTAGCACTGAAATTATTTATTTACATAGCTCTAACTCCACAGGGCTGTTAGGTGTTTCTGCCTTTAATCCTTTAGGCTTTGGGCTTGAACTCCAGTCAGATTGGGACGTTTATAAGTTGCAGCGTTTACTTTTCTTCATAAAAAAAAGAGAGAGAGTAGATATTATAAGACACCAACCTGTAGTTGCCGAAGTGAATAAATTAAGAAATAGATATAACATAGAGTGAAATTATTTTATTGAACGCTTAAATATTAATAACTTTTAATGTTATTAATATTTTCATTTTACTTAGATAAAGAAGTAGTTAGAATATAGTTCAACTTTATCTTGCTCGCCTTCATTTTTAACTTTTTGAGATAGTTTGTGAGCGATTAGGTGTATTAAATTCTACTAATTTATGTGTCCTAATTCAATCCAGATTCATCGGAAAAAACCAATAACGGTTGCTTTGAAGAACAGGTAGCATATGAGCAGACGCTCATTGGAAGCTCACGTATGAGAGGTGGAAAATTATATTAAGTATCCGGTATTCTAATCATATATACAAATATATTCGTCTCATATAATAAATAAGCCCGGTAAAGATCACGAACATGAGTTTTATTGGTTGAAAGTAAAGTAACAGAGTAATTACAATTAATTTTTAAAATGTGTAACGTTATCACGGAATCTGATTTAATATTATTACATACGATTGTTATTCATACCCGTCCCACATAATTTTAAATGAATACCTTTGCTCCTCAACACAAGAATACACCATTCTCTATTTTTAATTTTGCCAGGAAGTTTATTTTAGAATAGCATCGATAGCAAATACAATCATTTACAACGTAAAACAAGTCACTTCACAACGAAACCAGTTGGTCGCAAGGCTGGATGGATAACTGTTCACCAACAGGCCGAGGAGGCGTGTCTGAAAGTAATATCAACGATGTGCTTAAATTAATTTGAAGTCGATTAAGAACCAAGGCCAACGGGCGGTTCTTACGACCTTGTCGCACGGATAAACAGGGATTGTAGTAATTAACAACAACGAAGGAATGTACGCAGAAAGTGTGCGTTTTGCAAGCATTAAATTAAAAATATTCCATCATCATGTTGGTAATAAGGGTTTGTTTCAACATAAACAAAAGATAATACGAGAAAATGAAATTAGTAAATAAATTAAAATAACATGAATAAATATAGTATCACTGATTTCATCTTGAACTGAACTACTTTACCAAATCAGCCATTAGGAGAAAATTTTAATTCTACTGCTACACCTAAAACAATTCAGATTAACGTTTTTTAGCTTCAATAAGAATCATTTTAATTTTCACTCTATGGTACCTCTTCAAAAATTCGCGAGACCATATAAATACAAGTCACCTATTATGGTTATAGTTTATATTTTCTTTTTCAATTTAAATAGATTTATCGGTCTTATATTTTACTTCTTATCATTTACCAAGTTAAATTATAATGAAACTTTTCAGTGACTGCGAGGATTTCCTCACAACAAAATAAATTCGACTCCCAGACGAAAAAAAAGTAAAAATATTGCTTTCCGTAAATTACCATTTTAATTTCTACATCTGATAAAACTTTGAACGTTAGATTGTAGAGATATCTATAAGATTCTGCGTCGTACTTTGAAATCTGCTGATGCCATAAAAATTTAAAAAATTAACTTTTCTTATTTAGTGAAAATTATAAAGAACAAATAGCATTCTTCTTCCTAAACTAATTTTGTTATTTATGAGCATAAATAATTTTTTTTAGGGTACAATCATATTCACAGAGAGTTTAAATCTAAATAAAACAATTACTATTGTTAATTTTCTTTCACAGTCATAATAAAAAAGCGAATATAATTGCTGGAAGTCAATTTCCCCAAATTTAAGCTAATAAATGAAAAGTAAACTATTTTTTTGTAATAGAACCTATTTCTTAACAAAGAAGATAATGAAAGATCTTTATAATATTACTTTATGAAACCAATTAAAATTTTAAGTAAACAAGAAAGTAATAAATAGTATTTTTTTTTACAAATAACATAAGCCTGTCGAGTATCTTTTTTTTAGGACTGGCATCAAACGGGAATATATTTAGAGTATTAAATTTACAGAAACTCATTTAAAAACCAAAAGGAAGAAAATTTTTTATGTATGAATTTAGTCTTCATAAACTGATCACATAAAATTTCCATCTACGCCTGCAGTAATTAATAATTGAGTAATCGTATAGTTGGTATTCTTAGTCAATCGAATACATTTTTTTTCCGACGTGATTCTTCTGCAATTATCATTGTTTATCAAAGTTACCAAATGTATCGTATCTCTTTTATTTTTATGAATATGCGATAGAATTGAACCGAATTGAATTTTTATGTCCTGAAATAAGGCTAGCATCCAATTTGATTCTGCCTCACGCTTATACAGAGGTCAAACTTTTAATTTGAAGTTTACACAAAGTAATAAAAATAATATAACAGAATCACTGTAAAATGACTGTTTTAAATACTAGACAGTCGATAAATATTCGCCAGATTATTTAATTTTAGCATGTTATTGACCGAGTGAAGTTAGGTTTTTTACTTCGTGGAGTTTTGATACAGTTGACCGATTTTCGTTTTCTCCACTCTTAACACGACCTATTCTCGAAGTCACTATTCGTTTCCAATTTGTCTGTAAAGTGAATTTAAGCTTTGGTGAAACTGGTTTTATAGTACAAAATTTACAAGATTAAACTTTTCTCAGTGCACTAGTATATATTTAAACGTCATTAGTTTAAGTTTAATTAAATACAACAGAAGTGACTTGCCGATGGTTGTCAGTTATTGATATCCGGTATCTCTTCAAACAAGCTTTATGATATTTTTAATACATAAAATTATATATAGTTTCGACTAAACCTCTACAATTAATTATAATAATCCACTTTTTACTTTAGTTTCACTTTATTAATTCAACTGTTATACAGTATATAGTTGTTAAATTCAATTAAACAAAATTAAGCGAACCGTACTGATTACAAAATCTAATCTGAGTATATTAATAATTCGTCACAGTTTTAATCCTCATAAATATTTACAATTATATTAAATGATTTCTACGGTAAGGTATTTGAAACTTAAAAAAATAAACTGCCACACAGATAAGTGATGCTTGGCGTTGTCATAACTCGCTCATACTATAACTATCAAACATCATTATATAAATAATTATTCTGATAACTTTTAAGACAAATGATTAATTTAATATATGTTAACATCTCAAAAATTAATCCTGTCAAATGACTAATGAAAAAAATACAATAAGATCTAAGCTTTAAGTATTTTTAATTCGTATGGATAGCTATAGCGTGTGATTTTGCTACATCAAACGTTTTTCTTAACTTAAAATGTTACTTTGTTCTCATACAAAATAAAAAATATTTAAAAAAAAATAAAGCTGTTCTATAAATAGCTGAACTAATATTGTTTACAGATTTTCTGTTAATAAATGAGGTATACTTTTTTCTATTTTGAAACTATCGTTAAAGAATCGATCTATTTAAGGTTTTCCAAACAGTGAATCATAAAAATAAAATCGAATACTATGTAACAAAAGTGGAAAATTAATTAGATTAAAAAATTAAAAAAATTAAAAATATTGTGGCAAATACATTACCCTGAGTATAAAAAGTGAAATAAAAATAACATAAAACTACTTGCCATTTTGAAATAACATAACAAGGTTCACGTGAAAACAAGTATTGTTTTCTATTTGGTTAGTGCAGACAGGTCGCTACTCGGTAGATCAATGAACGAACGATTCAAAGGCAAAGTTGTATACTTATCGGGATCAGAGGAAGCCGGCTGGGTTCCGGAGCCACCTTTTGCATCCGTAATAAAGAAGTGAAGATCAATGACTCTGGCACATTCACCTTTCTAGATGCGACATAACTTATCTTTAATGAGTACTTAATGAAATATTTATTTTCGTTTACAGCTCCTTTAAAATAAAATATCTATACACATAAACTACCAGTAGTTAAATATTCATATACTTTTTTAAAACTTTAGTTTTAAAAAAAAAACTAAAAAAAAACTTAAAACAGCGGTCAAAAGTAGTTATAACCGTTCTAATTAATTTCAGCTTATATAATATTTCTGTAACAATGAAGTTCTCAAGTGTTAGTTAAATTAAAAAATCAAAGCAATAAATCAGACGCGAGAGCGTCAGGCCGACGATTATAGTAAAAGGAAATTTTAAGGTGAATATAATAATGATGTAAATATGTCAGGTAATAGTAATACGGGTAAATTCATATATTCCTCTTTCCTTTCCAAGTAAAAATTTATTGTTAATTTGATTTAACATATTTATAAATTATTATTTTTGTTAACTGAAACTGCCGAATTGTACAAAAAGGGTTACAATTACTCTACCATTTAAATATATTTATACAGTTGGCATCACAGCTATAAACAAAATCTATATTATTATAATTTATATCAGAATATTTATTATAATAGTAACGATGATGTAAGCGTTCAGAGAGAGCGCTAGAATAAGAAGTTCATTGATACCAACTGCTAAATATTATGAAAAATGATTTTTTATACGATCCGCCTTTATTGTAATAATTATTAATATCATTACGTTCTAATCAAAAAAAGATCCGGATATAAAGAATACCTTTTAAGGAAAATAATGCAAATAAGACTGAAAAAGGGTTACAGATTTTAGTAAAAAATGAAGGGTTTACATCAAAAAGCTAAGTTTGATGTTAGTTCAAGCCATTTTGTCGTAATATACGCCAATTTGGCTACATCAGTAACCATATTAATGTAGTTATTCTGAGTGAGAGTTAGAAAATGCGCCGCAGTGGTCACAGAATTCATGAGACTGTAAGAAAATACCAGAAAACATAACATTAAATCACATGTTTACATCCAAACGACTGAGGCTGACTTTGATTTCATCCGTGGCAGTATCATGTCTTATTTGAAAATTGAGTACTACAGCCACACCTGTTATTCAGTCACCTGGCTGTTCATCTAAATATCAGTTTTGGCAGTTCCAACGTGAAAGTGAGCGAATCTGTATATTAATTTGTGTCTTCGTAGTAGAGTTAATGCTACTCACAGTAAACCGAATTTTTAAATGGAATACACATAAGCATTAAATGATGTATGGGTTAAAAATAATTTTAAATTACATACATTTTGGAAACACTATTCTAATAAAAGGCGCCAGTTTATTATTGAGTTGTAAGTACACATAACAATTAAAAACATAACACAGGATCACAAATTTAATGCGCAAATTATGAAAGATAATTTGAAAAGATCTAATAGTTTTGCTATAAATTTTTCTTTTACTATAAATTTAAGTCAGGTTTTTAAGCCATATTACAGGAATCAATTTTTTTTAATATTACAGTTTTAAATGGAAATTTAGTATTCTTTAGCAACAAATCAGCCTTCTAAGCCCTTCTGCTGTACTATGTTTATGCATTTCCATAAAGTTTATTGGATAACGATCTTAATTCGTATTACAACCGACAAGTAATTTTCATTCCATTCACTGAGGGGAGTTGGTTTAGTGTCATGTATAACATACGTACAAGGTAAAAAGATGGGACTCGAAGTACGTGTGATTTGTAGTTTCTTGCTCAGATCTTCCTCCTCCCACACCCCAGGATACCTGATATAGGTACTGGGACAAAACAACATTGCGACATAGCCAAGGCTGTGTATTAAAATATTTGTATTACTTAACAAGGTCTGCACACAATTCCATATATTTACAAGAATCAATTTTATTTTATACTGTAGTCTTCCAACAAGGTCGTTAACAAAATTGTAATTATAAGAAACCGCAGTTATAAAACACTCCTACTCGACTAATTCTTACAGTTACTGAAATATAAGTCCCACTTTTTTCGTCATGCTTTATTAACTACTTTGAAAGTGACAAAAATTAATTTCAGGAGACTAAGATGACTAGCTAGAAAGTAGATGTAATCTATCAAAACCTAATAAAATAGTATTAGTAATAGTTACCATATAGTATTAATTCAAATTTATAGAACAGTAATAAGTGCTTAAATTAAATACATAATAGAATAATTTTTCAAAATACTTAGAATACATATTTTACCACCTAAAGTAGTAATAAAATTATTTTCCTCATCCAAGTCCCCATCCAAACCAAGTCCTCATCAAATCGCCAGCAACCTGTAGCGGTAACGGTATTGATAGGCAGAAAAAACATAAAAAAGTAAATCTGTATAAAGAATGTGTGTTTCTTTGTGTCTCTCATACTACCCGATTGTGGGTTGAATTTCCGTATCATGCGAATCCTTTACGAAGGTGTCAGCGAAGCTATTATGCTGTATGCTGCGCCTGTCTGGGCTCACCACACGGCCCAGACATTAGATATTGCACGGACATTTTGCTACGGGCCCAGTGACTCCTCTTTCTGGCTGTAATAGGCAGTTATAGAACAGTCTCACGGAAGGCAGTCTGTGTTAAGCTGGAGTCAAACCAATAGACATCTTGGCTACTGAGCGTAAGGAAAACTATATTTCCAAGGTAAACAATCTGTTGACGTCAAAAAGAAATCAGGAGATTGAAGACCGGGGCCTTGCGTCTTGGCGGATCAGGTGGGACGATCCCCCACAGATCGCTTCACGCATGATATATTTCCTATAGTATCTTATTTATTTGCAATTGGATGCGTCTTCCCCAATCAGTATATCACACAGTTTCTCTCCGAGCATGGTACCTTACGGGCGAGTTTGGCTAGGTTTCATTTGGTGGATTCGAGTCAATGGCCGGATTGTGGGACAGATGATACAGTGCATCACGTCCTTTATGTCTGTCCCCGATACGAGGTCGAACATTCATGAGCTCTTAGGAAACTTGAGAGAATACATTCCTTTCTGGATCTGCGTATTAACTGGATGATCTACGAGGAGTGGTCTATAGTGGCTGGTTTCCTTCGCGCCCTTGCAGTAGGTCTGCAGAAGGAATTTAATCAAGGTATTCGATCGTGGTATGATCGCGGGTGGCTAGGGATCCGGCTTAGGCAATGGATTGGTTGAAGGTAGGCCCATTGGCATCATGCCACAGTTATATTACTATTGTTTGTGATTGGTTTTGGGAATTCCGCTGGTTGGGTTGACCGTGCCGCCAGGGTATGTTAAACCGTGCAACCGGGGGTGTGGCTTCTCCCTGCCGGTGGCGGTCTTGATCGCGACTTTGAAATGCCACGCGAGACACCATGATGTAACCTTGCGTGGGTGGGGGGGGTTTGTCCCCGGCTCCTGCGCGAACCGTAATGAGGTTTCGTTCCCCTTGTTAGGTGACCTAACTGGTCGACTTATTTGGGTGTAGGTTTAAATTTCTATGTTGCGTAAAACACAATTTTCATAGGTATGAGAGTAGCACTGATTTAACTTTAAACTCGTTCGTGTTCTGAGGCATTCACAGTCACAAACGTTGTTGTCAAATATGTACTAGGATCGGGGTTCGCGCTTCCTCAGTTTCGGTTAGTTAGTTTGAGGCAATCATGTAAGGTTGGATGTGAAGATGTCCATTTCAGGCCTACGGGAAGACGAAATTGACATGTATTTATTGATGCAAATATCTGCCGAGGTATTTACATCGAAGGCCTCTCGACCGAGACCATGCTGATGAATGAGAGATATAATCAGTTGCAGGGTCTAAAGATGACCTCCGGTAAAGCTACTCAGGGCTTGGAAAAAAGGGGGTGTTGGGACGACCGGTATTCTCCAAATTTGTGTGTCTTTCCCCTACGGGGTTGGGATGTCTTTGAAAAGATAAATTAATTATTGATAGTCATATATGTTTTAGTAGTTGACGGGGTGCGCGTACCCACTTTAGTGATATATGACAAGTGGGCGACAGGACACGGAAGCGAGTGGTGTATGGTACTACGCTTATTCCGCTCACGACTTTAGGTTAGATTTAGAAGCTAGTTAAGACACTGGTCGCTGACGGTTTCGTGGCTCAGTAACCGTTTGCGGCATAGACATTCGGTCTTATGCTTCAGGGCGACCGAATGGGGTGGTGGTGGGAGAAATGCCAAGCAAGCCAAACTAAATGATAGGGAACTGCGACCAGTTAGTTGGGTTTCCCCCAATTAGTGTATAACTCAATTCCATTCAGGAAATGTTGCCTTTAGGAATAGTTTGGGTAGGTTTGCTTTGGTTGAATCCGGCTAGTGACCAGATTGTAGGGAGGACCATGTCCTGTAGGTCTGTCTGCAGTATGAAGCTGAACGTACCAGATTTGCTAGGGAACTTGAGAGAGTGGATTCCTTCTTTGACCTGCGAGTCACCTGGAAGACTCGCAAAGACTGGACAATTGTGGCTGGCTTCCTCCGTTTCCTTGCCCTGCGCAAGACGGCCGAGTGGATTTTGTAGAGTAGCTCCCTGGTTGGCTAGGGACCGCCTGGTCAGTTGATTCGTCGAAGGTAGGCGCATCAGCTGCAAGCCACGTTTAACTAGAATTTTTATAATTGTATAGTTGCATAGCTGTCGGCGGAACGGTTACTGAACTGCCGAGAGCATGGTTTATCATGGATGTGTGAGATGTAGCGGTAGATCGACGATGATTAAAAGCACGTAAATGTTACGCGGGACTCTGCGTTGGAGCTGAGTCAGAGTAAGAGGTCTGTCCGACTCTCCCTGGTAGACCAGACCGGAGTCCGTAATTAACCTAAGTCTGTGGTATGAACTGGCGTTGCTTCATTAAGAGAATTAGGACTACATTTCGTTGTTGCTAACAACACTTTTTGGTAGTATGTTGTAATTAAATTGGCTCGAATTCGAGACATTTACTAGAATTGGTTCAATAGAAGTAGAACTACGCGCTGGGTTCATACTTTCGCGGACTCGGTTAACTAGTTTAGAGGGAAACGATGTAGACATTCAAGATGTCCTAACGAGGCCTACAGGGAAGGTAAAAGCTGAGTTTAAAAATCACCGATGCAAATGTCTACAGAGGCATTTACATTGGTGGCAGCCAAACGGGGTCTGGCTTATTACTTGAGATATAAAAGTTTAGAGGGCGAAAGATGACTCCCATTAAAGCCCATGATAGCTAGGAATGGGGGGACTAGTGTGGCAACCGGAAGCGTCAAGGCGGGATTCTTACCTTACGGGGTTGGGATGTATCGGTTAAGGTTAAGAATTTGTCTTTTGTGATTACTGAAGCGGAAGTCCACCAAGTAATTTGCAGTTTTGATAGGAATAAAGCCCCGGATATGATGGTATCAGAAAGGAGCTTCATGTTCGCATCTTGCCAGTAATAATTCTTGGTCCTTTGATAGGGTATTTAATAGGATGCTTTTTGCTGGATATTTTCCAGCGTGTTGGATACGTGGTGAGTTGAAACTGCTGTTCAAATGTTGCGACAAGGACCCCACTGTAAGTTCTTCTTACCGTCCTCTGACACTCTTGCCTATAGTACGTAAGGTTTTCGAGAAGGTCTAGTACCTCCGCATTAATAGTAGGTTGCCTTTAACCATATGCTGATGGACGACCGATATGGTTTTCCCACGGCAAGGACACAAAGGTCGCAATTGTTAGTGTAATGGATTTGATTTGACCAGCGAGTGCAAATATGTACTTGACGTATATTTGGACATATCCGGGGCCTTCAATAACTTGTGGTGGCCCTCTGCCTTGTTTCAGCTTTATGAGCGTGGCTGCACGCTAAATGAGATTAGAACTCTCTAAAGCTATTTAAGCGACAGAACCGTCTTCCTTCGTGACGGCGGCTCGAAAATAAGAAAGACTCTGTCAAAGGTTGGCCATAGGGCAGTGTTTAAGGTCCACTTGTCTGAAACGTTGAGTTATACTCTCTCATGCGGTTGCAGATACCCAGTAGCTGACACATCGTGTCGTACGCCGACGATGGAATGTTGCTGCTCGAGGGTAACTCGCGTGATGAGATAGAGCTCAGAGCGTTACAGGCATTTAAAGGGTTTCAGACTGCGGAATCTTCAGCATTAGATGGTTTTCAGCGCGGAGAAAACCACTATGATACTTAAAGGGTGTTTAGCTGCGACCCAATACCCGCGGGTCGTGGTGGACGGCTTCCCGATTAGGTGTGTTACCGTTAAGGGTCTGGGTATTATCCATGATGAGAGACTTCAATTCAAGGAGCACCTTCAATTTGTCGCAAGGAGGCTATTGATGTATTCATTGGTGTTCGTAGAGTAATCCATCTCGATTAAGGATTGAATTATCGTACCATGCGTATTCTTTACCAGTGTCTGTGAGGCCATAATAATGTACGCTGCGCCCGTCTGGACTCGCAGTTTACAATTCCAGTCTTCAGGGATTCTAATACGAGCCCAGCATCTTCTGTTGCAAGCTGTTGTCGGTGGCTGCAGAACTCTCTCTCGAGAGAGAGAGAGAGGCTGTCGCTTTGACCGCTGGTGCTGAACTCATTGACATTCTTGTTACGGAACGTAGCCAGCGGTATCTTTCTAAGAAGGGAGACATTCTTACTTCTAGGCGTGTGTAAGAAATTGAAAATCGATTTGACTCTTGGCAAGCTACGTGGAACGTAGCTTGTTCGATTCTAATCGAACTGTGGTCTAAAGAGTCCTAACACCAACACTTATGATTTTACAAACTCTGTTGGCAATAAGGGATGTATAGAACTTATATGACAAGTAAAGCGCTATTTGTTAATCGAAAAAAGTAGATTAACGGGGCCTTGGAGTAAAAATTAAAAATATACTAATGCACAGCAATTGCAATATACATTTTTATGCTTACATTACGTTAGTACTATGCATATAATGAAAAAGATGATACGTAAGATTTTTTCAAACGTCACCACATACCTTCAAGCGCAAAGTGATAATCTTGATTCTGAAACGTGCACTTTATATAACAAAATTTATACTGAAAACTATCAAAGATAAACCGTCAAAATACGGTGGTCTGAGAGAAGTGCTGCCGCTGCTTTACGGTGAACTACTTGTATGACTGCGCTAGTTGTGCGTGTTTTCCCGTCTTTATGTTGTGTGTAAGACTGGCGTATAAATTACCGATCGTCGCGGCTGATATAACTTGTGTGTCACATGTATGGCACTGCGGAGGGCCATGTTCATGTATTACGACTGTAACTACGGCTGATCGATCAGAAACACAAACAATCTTCAACTTAAGTGAATACAACCGTCAATCACGACCGCACTATCGTCAGTACGAACGGCTTTCTGTAAATAAATTGTTTAAAAAAAATCGATATTGTTAAATATATAAACAAGATCGATAACAATTCACAGTATATTCTAAGAAGTATAACAAAAATACAAATATTTCAAAGCGTAATTTGTATACATATATATATATATATACAGAGTGATTCAAAGAAACGGGAAACTTTAAATCTGTATATATATATTTTTTTTTTTTTTTTGCTTGATGATATTCCATACAAACTAATTAATTATTTGGAACCTAATATTTGAAGATGAAAGCTAATTATGGGCCATGTTATCAACTTTTAAATTGATTGAACCTCATTGGTTACAAAATAAAAGGCTTGCTATTTGTAAAATTTATCGGGTCTATTTTTTTAGAGAAGGCCAATTTTTCAGGTACTGATTTCACACGTGAACTTTGCTTTTACATGAATATAATAACTAAATTAAGATGTAATTTCAATCAACATGATGAAGATCAGGCAACAACACGAAGCGACCGCTCATGTTAAAAGTAAGTAAATTCTGCTACTGACAGTTTTAAAATGTACTCGTATACTCGTATTTAAAAAAAAAATGAATTACAAAGAATATAATTGTAATAAAGACTTATTTCCACAGGTGCATAAATTGGTATAAAAAAATATTAAATATATTTATCTTTTTTTCTGAGACTATTCAAGTTGGTTTTTTTCGATATTTTACTGGGCAAAAAGATTAGTTTCATTTTAAAACCATTTTCATTTTTAATAATGTTACAATTACAAAATCGATAAGAATTAATTCGAGTTTGTATAATATAATACAACAGAATATAATACAATACGTTAGGTAATAGCTCAAAAAATGACTGTTTTCGGTTTCTACTAAGTTTCATTTGAATTTATTATAATGGTCTACATAAAAAAAGGACAGATATTTTAATAATATAACTCAAAACGTATTTTTGAGTTATATTTGTTTTATCTAGGGAAAGTAACAAACATTACAAAGCCTTTTATTTAACATAAACGTTATCAGAAATACTGATGAACGTAATAAAGATTTTCAAACGTTTATAATAGAAGTCAGATTTTGATAAATTTAGTACTTAAATGTTCCACACCAATAACATCAGTGTTTTTAACAGAAGTACCGTTACGCTTTTACCTCAGTAAGTCGAAGAAATGGTGGAAACACACCCAAACATAACTGTTCTGACAAACTCATTTAAAATAACAATAATGGATTTCTCAAAGTGGTTTATATGTTTCAACTATTTACCATCAACCTTTTTCCTCAGATTTTCAGCTAAATGATTAAAGTATCGTAATAAGTAAGTATCGTATTAATTTGGTGTTTATTAATCCCTCACAGGTAGAAGAAAATAAATAAAATTCTTCATTTATGCCGTTAAATTTAATTTACGCTTTCATTTATTTTTAATAGTATTATTAGTAATTGGTAGCAATATAAATCATTTTGAAACTTTTTTTTTTAAACACAGATGTCTGATCATTTATCCATTTTGAACTAAACCTGAAAAATGGTTACCCACTTCCGAAGAAATATCTGGTCGTCATCTACTGTAGAGTCTCTGTATGTTAATACAGTTGAAGAAAGAAAATGAGAAAATTTACAAGTACTAAAAAAAAAAAAAGATCTAAGAAGCTTAAGATAACCCAAACGAAAATAATGTATGTGTTTTAACTGATTTCCGCATATCGTCTGCAGTTTAGTTTCTTAAAGTTGAATTCATAAAACGTTTTGCTGAAGTTGGTGCTCGATTGATGCAATTCGTGGAACGGCAAGGGTTGATGGCATAAGCACTACTGGTTTTTAAACTGGTAAGTTGTAAGA
Organism: Lycorma delicatula; assembly: GCF_047948215.1. Taxonomy (NCBI): domain Eukaryota; kingdom Metazoa; phylum Arthropoda; class Insecta; order Hemiptera; family Fulgoridae; genus Lycorma; species Lycorma delicatula. The sequence continues at coordinate 284,488,310 of NC_134455.1, forward strand.
AGTCGTTAGAGCTGTGGGAACCAGCCGCTGTCGGATTGACAGCGAGGGAGACGCCGTTTGCATTCAGTATCGCAAACCATTCTGCTACCTCCGAATAACAAACAGCTCTATTTGTTTTATTGTATATCTGTTGTTCATACATACAGCTCAGTTCAGCTCGTTACTCTACACAAATTTATAATAATTCTTACAGCGAGTGACGAAGTGTTGTACCTGTTATCTGACAATATTCTTTAAAATTATTTAAACTAAATTAAATTTTATTTAGCATCTTCTAAGGAGGTAAATACTGACACTGGGTCTTAAAAATAATTAATACATAAATATTTCTTGTTATAGATGATTCAGTAAATTTAAATAAAATTAATACAATTAAATCAACGAAGACTATTTTAGTATAAAGATAATTAATAAAAATAATAATAAAAAAATAAAATATTGAACTAAGAATATGAAGTAATAAAGTAATGCAATCCTTAACTTATATAAGTTTAATGATCTGTTATGTTAAGTTATATGATTTGTATAACAAATCATATAGGTAGAGACAGAAAAGTGAGCGAAATTCAGCTTCTGCTAACATTTCAAAAAAAAATATACAAAAACTTTAAAGTAGTCACAAAACATCCTAATGATAAATGACATACCTTTAATAAAAAAATTATTATTCTGCACCTCTATATTTAAGTGAAGTTTTTAAATAAATTTAATAGTTAACGAGATTTTTGGTTTTATAGAAAAATAACAAATATTTAGAATACAACGTAATTCCTCAAAAACTACTCAAAAGTGAAAATTTTTAATTTCTACTTAACAGAACGCATATTTAAGCATCTAACAGTTTTTAACAAAATTTGTTTAATAAGCTTATCTTTCATTAAAAAAAAATGAAATAAAATTTAAAAAGGCCGATACAATTTTAGTTACTAGAACAGTTCTTGGATGAATTATTTTTAATTTGCTGTAGATGAGGTTGAATAGACAATAAGCGAAAAAAACGTTTGGTCGTTAGAGTAAACTGTGTATAATTTTGGACGAATTGTAGAGAACATTTTTAATTTATTTTCTTCAAAAAATCATTGAACTGAAAAGCCATTCTCGACTTAGAGCGAAATAAATACGAGTATATTTTGGAACGCTCTAAATAAAAGCAAAAATGAATCAATACATAAAAATCTAATACGTACAATTTTTGAAAGTTTTTTTCAAAATAGGTATGAGAGTGATTATATTTTCCATTCCGTAGTTACATTGGCATTTTCAGTAATTGGAGATCACTTTTTAAAAATGAATGTTGTGCTGATGGGTAAACAGCGAAGACATTTATTGTAATACATACAATAAAAATATTTATTAAAAATCTTTACTTTCACAAAACTAGAACTTTAGCCTAAATTAAATTACGGTTTTATTTTTATTTTTTTAAGTAAATACTTAATATGCATATTGAGGACATGCTAATTTACTCTTCTTTATAAGGTTTTTGTTTTCTTTTTTTTGATGCTAAAATGAAGAAGCTTTTGATGTTAGTTATTGAAAATGTGTTTAAGTGAATAAGGTTTTTCTTTATTTTGTAAAGGTTTTACTTTTATTTTTGTACGGACACGTTTCCTGTGTAAAAGTGGAAACTGTAGTTAGTAAAAGTTAGGAAGAATTAAATTAAGTTAAGAACGACTAAGTTAAGAATTTTTTTCAAAAAAGTAAAAAGTAAAGAGTTCCTTGTACTTGCCGGAGAACGTCTCTGACCTAGAGAGGTCTGCGTCTCTTATGTACGTCTCATGTATAGGAGAAGAGGTACCAGAAGGAGGGAAGCGTACAGGTCCCACGGAAAAGAGCCTTCAATCACAGAAGAAATATTTTGAACATAACATGATTCTTACCCTGCATAAAGTTAGGGAATTGACCTCACTGGTCCGACTACATACGACCACTAAAGTCAAGATCAAAGTATGCTCCAAACGTGGCCTTCAGGATGATAAGGCGCACATTTGATGACTTATGTTTTCGGTGTTGGAAGCCAGGCCACAGGGCCAAACTGTGTCTTGGACCAGATCACAGCGGCCACTGCTTTACCTGTGGCGAGCCTGGCCACTTGCAAAAAGACGGTATGCAGGAGCCACCGTGCCTCACATGCAAATTGTATGGACATGCGCCTGGAGGCCATGGATGTAAGGCGACGTTATCCATGTTATGGATCGGCTGGAGTGTGCTTGCACAATGAAGCTGCTGTGTCTGTAGGGGACAGCCCCATCTGGTAGAGGTGATGAGAGGCTCCGGCGTTCCACCACTTTACTGGTGGTAAAGTATTGAGGTGATGCAGTAGCCTCTCACCTGCCCCAGTGACTGCCGGTAGTGGCCAGAACTGGCCACTACCTTAGGGTCCGAAGGACACTAAGCCGTCTGTTAAACGCAGGCGGAAAACCGGGAAAAAGTGGTGGTCCTGTGACCTCAGTGAGCTGCGCGCAGGAGTTAGATCCGGTAGGAGAAGATACCAGCGTCGTCCACTAACGGAAATTATCGTTGGGGACGTTCGTGCTGAGCGTCTGCGGATCTACCGCCGCGCCCGTAATGAGTACGTTCATGCCGTCAAGGAAGCCAGATTCAAGTTATGGCAAGACTCCATACGCGAGTTGCCGTGCAACCCCTGGAAGCTCACGAAGACATGTTACCGGCCAAAGCCACTGCACGTGTGTCCAGTGTTCGATGCAAGTTTGGGGGTCAGGACTACACTTTAACATCTGCGGAAACTTACAAGGAGTTCCTGGACAATTTGTTTCCAGATGCTTTCGAGAGTAAAGCAGAGGTCGGCGTTACGGCGGGTGAGACACTAATCCGTGGCGTACAAGCTGTGTAATTCGTAAATGCAGGCTGAGTGGTTTCTACAATGGCACTAAGAAAGGCACCGGGATTGACCAATTTGACTCGAATATTGTCTATCATCTGCTGCTTATCATAAGAGAGCCGCTTGGCAGGCTGTTGTCAAGGTGCCTTAGCTGGGGTTGCTTTCCGACTTGTTGGAAGGTGGCTTTGGTGAGGGTGCTCTTAAAATCAGGAAAGGATTAGAGTGATGTCAGCTGTTATCGACCCAACAGCCTCTTCCCGGTATTCGGCAAGTTGCTTGAAAGGCTAGTTGAGGAACCGCTCTAGGAAAACATCGATATGAACTCACTTCTAAATCGAGGCCAGTACGACTTCATGAAAGGGTTGGAACCGAGGATTGCATCTTAAATACTCTTGCCGAGGTGGAAGCCGCCGACTGTGAATACGTTTTGGCAATTTTTATTGACAAGGAGGCAGCATTTCCTTCCTTGTGTAGCTAACCGAACCTAACCATCTAAGGAATTAAAATACAGCTCATCGGCCCTTAAGAAACAGGCACTCTCCTTACTAACAACTGGGTGCTCATGATTCCTGTGTAATCTCTTACATTTAACACAGGCCGAAGTCTCGGACATTTGCGAAAAATCATCACGCTTGTGGCCCTCCTCATTGCAATGGGCACACACCAAGGCAAACTTACAAAATTTAGCCCTGTGACTATATGTGCAGCACTTGAAACATCTTTGGACATCCACGTACTCTTTTACTTGGCAGAACCCAAAATCGATAGTCTGTCTGCAGAGGTATATTTTTGAAAGGGACCAGAACCCACTTCAAAGACTCAGTGATATTTCTGGGTATCACGCCTATCCGTTTAAAGACCACCCTACAGTCCCGCGGAAAGCGGCTTCATGCAAATGGGTTTTCTGTTCCCTAATGAGGGACAAGACATCCTCATAAAACTTGGCTCAATATCACAGACTACAATGCGGAGCTTACGCGTTCTTTTCGGGTCTATTTTTACATTCATCCGCTTAACCGCAGTAGAATCTTTAATTGCCTGAATGGTCTCGGTATCATCCGCTACTACAACTAATCCCTTGTTGGTTTCTTTGATGGTTCTGATTTTAAGACCCTTCCGCTTACCCCGAAGGGCAACCTGGAAGTCTTTCTTCAGATGACTGCTGGACACAGTCGAGCCTTCCGCTCTGCTGACAAAGGCAATCTCAGGTTTCTTGGACTGGCTGGTTTCACGTGTGCCCCTAGCCACCTTCTACCTGCGCGGCTGCATCGGGGCCGAGGCCGATTTATGAACTGCAGTTACTTTCTTACGCTTTGAGTCAATATTTTCAAAACCCTCCACGAGGGCTGTGAAAGCCACTCGGAAGAATCCTAGACGAGGCAATCATCTCCCCTTGGTAGCTGCACTGGTACTCTTGGGGCTTGCTAGATAGGAAATCAAGCCATCTAGTTCCGCCAAAACATCATGGGCGAATGGGGCAGAGCTGCCAGTCCTGCCCCCGGCTTGTGAAAAACTCTTCAATGAGTGGGTTCATACTCTTCCGGGTGGTCACCCCTATATCCAATTCCGAACCATCATTCTCAGAACCAGTGATTGAGGAGGTCGAAGGAAAATTGTCCGGTCACTTCCTCTGGCTAGGCTTCATACCTACCTTTCTAAAATCGTTCGTGGTTGGAGATCCCTGACCTAACAGTATAAGAACAAAATGCTCACTGTATTCTTTCTATCCAGAGATATTGGGCACAAGCCCACAAGCATGACGACTACCCGCAGCGAGCATCGGGTAGCTGGAGACCTTCTGTATTCTCCTGCCACTCTTTGCACCTCTTCGCCGTTACTGGATCAAATGCGTGAAATCTTAGATGAACACACAGTTACAGATTACGGTCCCCGCTCTAAAAGAGTGCGACCAGGACCAAGGGCAAAATGTCCCTTTGCTCGTAACAGGGAAATTGCGATCAGGAGTTGTTGCCACTCTTTTCACCATTATGAGGCGAGTGCTCGAACAAATCGTGCGTCAAAATACTGTAAATCTCCGTGAAATAGTGGTGAATCATCTAAACAGTAAGGGCGCAAAACTGTTGTAAAAGTTCTCAGACATCAAGATTGTGAAACTGGGGAAGGTACACACTTAACCACCAGCTCAAAAATAGCACTGAAAAAGATTTTATACAACGCAAATCTCTGCTCGTGGAAAGAGACCATAGTATAGTACACTATACTATAATATACTACTACACTACAGTAAGCTTTAAACTAGCCTACTTTAAAATGTACTAGCAGCCTACGATTTGTATTTTCAGTAGCCTACTTTACTACATGCTCAAGTGAAGTACACAGAAAATAATTTGTTTAAATAAATAAGGATCATAATTTAAGACGGACAAACTAGCAATTGCCTTTGCCGTCATTTGAAAGTGCCTTCAAACAACAAAATCTTTGATGTTAAATTAAAAATATATGATATATATATATATATAATTCAACTTGGGAAA